>NC_136266.1:53746054-54346054 GCF_964187855.1 Myxine glutinosa | reverse complement strand
CAATTGCGATTTGTGGTTTTCAACACTGGCGCAAGTGAAAAAAGTGGTTTTGCAACACTAACACAAGTGCGAAAAGTCGTTTTGCAACACTAACACAAGTGCAAAAAGTCGTTTTGCAACACTAACACAAGTGCGAAAGTGGTTTTGCAACACTAACACAAGTGCGATAAGTGGTTTTGCAACACTAACACAAGTGTGATAAGTGGTTTTCAACACTAGCAAGTGTCTGAAAGTGGTTTTCAACGGCAGCAGAAGTGTGGAAATTGGTTTTGCAACACTAACACAAATGCGAATAATGGTTTACAACACCAGCACGAGTGCGGAAAGTGGTTCGCAACACTAACACAAGTGTGGAAAGTGGTTTTCAAGGCCAGCACAAGTGTGGAAAGTCGTTTTGCAACACTAACACAAGTGCAAAAAGTGGTTTTCAATGCCAGCACAAGTGAGAAAAGTGGTTCTGCAACACAAGCTCTAGTCTGGAAAGTGGTTTCCAATGCCAGCACATGTGCGAAAAGTAGTTCTGCAACACTAGCTCAAGTGTGGAAAGTGGTTTTAAACACCAGCACAAGTGCGGAAAATGGTTTTGCAACACTAACATAAGTGCAGAAAGTGGTTTTAAGCACTAACAGGAGCGCAAAAAGTGGTTTTCAACACGAGCAGATGTGCAAAAAGTGATTTTCAATGCCAGCACAAGTGCAGAAAGTGGTTTTGCAATACTAGCACATGTGTGAAAAGTGGTTTTCAATGCCAGCACATGTGTGGAAAGTGGTTCTGCAACACAAGATCAAGTGTGGAAAGTGGTTTTCAATGCCAGCACAAGTGCGGAAAGTAGTTCTGCACCACTATCTCAAGTGAGGAAAGTGGTTTTAAACACCAGGACAACTGCCGAAAATTCGTTTTGCAACACTAACACAAGTGCAAAAAGTGGTTTTGCAACACTAACACAAGTGCAAAAAGTGGTTTTGCAACACTAACACAAGTGCGAAAAGTGGTTTTGCAACACAAACACAAGTGTAAAAATGGTTTTGCAACACTAACATAAGTGTGAAAGTGGTTTTACAACACGAGCACAAGTGCGATAAGAGGTTTTGCAACACTAACCCAATTGTGATTTGTGGTTTTCAACACTGGCGCAAGTGCGAAAAGTGGTATTGCAACACTAACACAAGTGTAAAATGTGGTTTTGCAACACTAAGACAAATGCGAATTGTGGTTTTCAACAATAGCGCAAGTGCGATAAGAGGTTTTGCAACACTAACCCAATTGCGATTTGTGGTTTTCAACAATGGCGCAAGTGCAAAAAGTGGTTTTGCAACACTAACATAAGTGCAAAAAGTCGTTTTGCAACACTAACACAAGTGCGATAAGTGGTTTTGCAACACTAACACAAGTGTGATAAGTGGTTTTCAACACTAGCAAGTGTGCTGAAAGTGGTTTTCAATGGCAGCAGAAGTGTGGAAATTGGTTTTTGCAACACCAACACAAATGCGAATCATGGTTTACAACACCAGCACGAGTGCGGAAAGTGGTTTGCAACACCAACACAAGTGTGGAAAGTGGTTTTCAACACGAGCAGATGTGCAAAAAGTGATTTTCAACGCCAGCACAAGTGCAGAAAGTGGTTTTGCAATACAAGCACATGTGTGAAAAGTGGTTTTCAATGCCAGCACAAGTGTGGAAAGTGGTTTTGCAACACTAACACAAGTGCAAAAAGTGGTTTTCAATTCCAGCACAAGTGAAAAACGTGGTTCTGCAACAGAAGCTCTAGTCTGGAAAGTGGTTTTCAATGCCAGCACAAGTGTGGAAAGTGGTTTTGCAACACTAACACAAGTGCAAAAAGTGGTTTTCAATGCCAGCACAAGTGACAAAAGTGGTTCTGCAACACAAGCTCTAGTCTGGAAAGTGGTTTTCAATGCCAGCACAAGTGCGAAAAGTGGTTTTGCAACAGCAACACAAGTGAGACAAATGGTTTTGCAACACTAACACAAGTGCAAAAAGTGGTTTTCAATGCCAGCACAAGTGCGGAAAGTAGTTCTGCAACACTAGCTCAAGTGTGGAAAGTTGTTTTAAACACCAGCACAAGTGCGGAAAATGGTTTTGCAACACTAACACAAGTGCAAAAAGTGGTTTTGCAACACCAACACAAGTGAGGCAAATGGTTTTGCAACACTAACACAAGTGCAAAAAGTGGTTTTCAACGCCAGCACACGTGCGAAAAGTGGTTCTGCAACACAAGCTCAAGTGGAGAACGTGGTTTTCAACATGAGCGCAAGTGTGAAAAGTGGTTTTGCAACACCAGCTCAAGTGCTGAGAGTGGATTTCAACGCCAGCAGAAGTGAGACAAATGGTTTTGCAACACTAACACAAGTGCGAAAAGTGGTTTTAAGCACTAACAGGAGCGCGAAAAGTGGTTTTCAACACTAGCAGATGTGCAAAAAGTGGTTTTCAACGCCAGCACAAGTGCAGAAAGTGGTTTTGCAATACTAGCACATGTGTGAAAAGTGGTTTTCAATGCCAGTACAAGTGTGGAAAGTGGATTTGCAACACTAACGCAAGTGCAAAAAGTGGTTTTCAATGCCAGCTCATGTGACAAAAGTGGTTTTGCAACACAAGCTCTCGTCTGGAAAGTGGTTTTCAATGCCAGCACAAGTGCGAAAAGTGGTTTTGCAACAGCATCACAAGTGAGACAAATGGTTTTGCAACAATAACGAAAGTGCAAAAAGTGGTTTTCAATGCCAGCACAAGTGCGAAAAGTGGTTCTGCAACACAAGCTCATGTGTGGAAAGTGGTTTTCAATGCCAGCACAAGTGCGGAAAGTAGTTCTGCACCACTATGTCAAGTGAGGAAAGTGGTTTTAAACACCAGGACAAGTGCCGAAAATTCGTTTTGCAACACGAACACAAGTTCAAAAAGTGGTTTTGCAACACTAACACAAGTGCAAAAAGTGGTTTTGCAACACTAACACAAGTGCGAAAAGTGGTTTTGCAACACAAACACAAGTGTAAAAGTGGTTTTGCAACACTAACATAAGTGTGAAAGTGGTTTTGCAACACTAACCCAATTGCGATTTGTGGTTTTCAACACTGGTGCAAGTGCGATAAGTGGTATTGCAACACTAACACAAGTGTAAAATGTGGTTTTGCAACACCAAGACAAACGCGAATTGTGGTTTTCAACAATAGCGCAAGTGCGATAAGAGGTTTTGCAACACTAACCCAATTGCGATTTGTGGTTTTCAACACTGGCGCAAGTGCAAAAAGTGGTTTTGCAACACTAACACAAGTGCGAAAAGTCGTTTTGCAACACTAACACAAGTGCAAAAAGTCGTTTTGCAACACTAACACAAGTGCGAAAGTGGTTTTGCAACACTAACACAAGTGCGATAAGTGGTTTTGCAACACTAACACAAGTGTGATAAGTGGTTTTCAACACTAGCAAGTGTCTGAAAGTGGTTTTCAACGGCAGCAGAAGTGTGGAAATTGGTTTTGCAACACTAACACAAATGCGAATAATGGTTTACAACACCAGCACGAGTGCGGAAAGTGGTTTGCAACACTAACACAAGTGTGGAAAGTGGTTTTCAATGCCAGCACAAGTGAGAAAAGTGGTTCTGCAACACAAGCTCTAGTCTGGAAAGTGGTTTCCAATGCCAGCACATGTGCGAAAAGTAGTTCTGCAACACTAGCTCAAGTGTGGAAAGTGGTTTTAAACACCAGCACAAGTGCGGAAAATGGTTTTGCAACACTAACATAAGTGCAGAAAGTGGTTTTAAGCACTATCAGGAGCGCAAAAAGTGGTTTTCAACACGAGCAGATGTGCAAAAAGTGATTTTCAATGCCAGCACAAGTGCAGAAAGTGGTTTTGCAATACTAGCACATGTGTGAAAAGTGGTTTTCAATGCCAGCACATGTGTGGAAAGTGGTTTTGCAACACTAACACAAGTGCAAAAAGTGGTTTTCAATGCCAGCACAAGTGCGAAAAGTGGTTTTGCAACAGCAACACAAGTGACACAAGTGGTTTTCAATGCCAGCAAAAGTGTGGAAAGTGGTTTTGCAACACTAACACAAGTGCAAAAAGTGGTTTTCAAAACCAGCACAAGTGCGAAAAGTGGTTTTGCAACAGCAAAACAAGTGAGACAAGTGGTTTTCAATGCCAGCACAATTGTGGAAAGTGGTTTTGCAACACTAACACAAGTGCAAAAAGTGGTTTTCAATGCCAGCACAAGTGACAAAAGTGGTTTTGCAACACTAACACAAGTGCAAAAAGTGGTTTTCAATGCCAACACAAGTGACAAAAGTGGTTCTGCAACACAAGCTCTAGTCTGGAAAGTGGTTTTCAATGCCAGCACAAGTGCGAAAAGTGGTTTTGCAACAGCAACACAAGTGAGACAAATGGTTTTGCAACACTAACACAAGTGCAAAAAGTGGTTTTAAACACCAACACAAGTGAGACAAATGGTTTTGCAACACTAACACAAGTGCAAAAAGTAGTTTTCAACACCAGCACACGTGCGAAAAGTGGTTCTGCAACACAAGCTCAAGTGGAGAACGTGGTTTTCAACATGAGCGCAAGTGTGAAAAGTGGTTTTGCAACACCAGCTCAAGTGCGGAGTTTTCCTCTGGTTTTCCTCAAGTGCGGACCTCAAAAACAAATGGATTTGCAACACTAACACAAGTGCGAAAAGTGGTTTTTAGCACTAACAGGGCGCGAAAAGTGGTTTTCAACACTAGCAGATGTGCAAAAAGTGGTTTTCAACGCCAGCACAAGTGCAGAAAGTTACTTTGCAATACTAGCACATGTGTGAAAAGTGGTTTTCAATGCCAGCACATGTGCGAAAAGTCGTTCTGCAACACTAGCTCAAGTGTGGAAAGTGGTTTTAAACACCAGCACAAGTGCGGAAAATGGTTTTGCAACACTAAAACAAGTGCAAAAAGTGGTTTTGCAACACTAACACAAGTGAGACAAATGATTTTGCAACACTAACACAAGTGCAAAAAGTGGTTTTCAATGCCAGCACAAGTGACAAAAGTGGTTCTGCAACACAAGCTCTAATCTGGAAAGTGGTTTTCAATGCCAGCACAAGTGCGAAAAGTGGTTTTGCAACAGCAACACAAGTGAGACAAATGGTTTTGCAACACTAACACAAGTGCAAAAAGTGGTTTTCAATGCCAGCACAAGTGACAAAAGTGGTTCTGCAACACAAGCTCTCGTATGAAAAGTGGTTTTCAATGCCAGCACAAATGCGAAAAGTGGTTTTGCAACAGCAACACAAGTGAGACAAATGGTTGTGCAACAATAACACAGGTGCAAAAAGTGGTTTTCAACGCCAGCACAAATGTGGAAAGTGGTTTTGCAACACTAACACAAGTGCAAACAGTGGTTTTCAATGCCAGCACAAGTGATAAAAGTGGTTCTGAAACACAGGCTCTAGTCTGGAAAGTGGTTTTCAATGCAGGCACAAGTGCGAAAAGGGCATTTTGCAACAGCAACACAAAGTGAGACAAATGGTTTTGCAACACTAACACAAGTGCAAAAAGTTGTTTTGAGCACGAACAGTAGCGCGAAAAGTGGTTTTCAACACTAGTAGATGTGCAAAAAGTGGTTTTCAACGACAGCACAAGTGCAGAAAGTGGTTTTGCAATACTAGCACATGTGTGAAAAGTGGTTTTCAATGCCAGCACAAGTGTGGAAAGTGGTTTTGCAACACTAACACAAGTGTAAAAAGTGGTTTTCAATGCCAGCACATGTGACAAAAGTGGTTCGCCAACACAAGCTCTTGTCTGGAAAGTGGTTTTCAATGCCAGCACAAGTGCGAAAAGTGGTTTTGCAACAGCATCACAAGTGAGACAAATGGTTTTGCAACAATAACGAAAGTGCTAAAGGTGGTTTTCAATGCCAGCACAGTGCGAAAAGTGGTTCTGCAACACAAGATCAAGTGTGGAAAGTGGTTTTCAATGCCAGCACAAGTGCGGAAAGTAGTTCTGCACCACTATCTCGTGAGGAAAGTGGTTTTAAACACCAGGACAACTGCCGAAAATTCGTTTTGCAACACTAACACAATTGCAAAAAGTGGTTTTGCAACACTAACACAAGTGCAAAAAGTGGTTTTGCAACACTAACACAAGTGCGAAAAGTGGTTTTGCAACACAAACACAAGTGTAAAAATGGTTTTGCAACACTAACATAAGTGTGAAAGTGGTTTTACAACACGAGCACAAGTGCGATAAGAGGTTTTGCAACACTAACCCAATTGTGATTTGTGGTTTTCAACACTGGCGCAAGTGCGAAAAGTGGTATTGCAACACTAACACAAGTGTAAAATGTGGTTTTGCAACACTAAGACAAATGCGAATTGTGGTTTTCAACAATAGCGCAAGTGCGATAAGAGGTTTTGCAACACTAACCCAATTGCGATTTGTGGTTTTCAACAATGGCGCAAGTGCAAAAAGTGGTTTTGCAACACTAACATAAGTGCAAAAAGTCGTTTTGCAACACTAACACAAGTGCGATAAGTGGTTTTGCAACACTAACACAAGTGTGATAAGTGGTTTTCAACACTAGCAAGTGTGCTGAAAGTGGTTTTCAACGGCAAAAGAAGTGTGGAAATTGGTTTTTGCAACACTAACACAAATGCGAATCATGGTTTACAACACCAGCACGAGTGCGGAAAGTGGTTTGCAACACCAACACAAGTGTGGAAAGTGGTTTTCAACATGAGCAGATGTGCAAAAAGTGATTTTCAACGCCAGCACAAGTGCAGAAAGTGGTTTTGCAATACAAGCACATGTGCGAAAAGTGGTTTTCAATGCCAGCACAAGTGTGGAAAGTGGTTTTGCAACACTAACACAAGTGCAAAAAGTGGTTTTCAATTCCAGCACAAGTGAAAAACGTGGTTCTGCAACAGAAGCTCTAGTCTGGAAAGTGGTTTTCAATGCCAGCACAAGTGTGGAAAGTGGTTTTGCAACACTAACACAAGTGCAAAAAGTGGTTTTCAATGCCAGCACAAGTGAGACAAATGGTTTTGCAACACTAACACAAGTGCAAAAAGTGGTTTTCAATGCCAGCACAAGTGCGGAACGTAGTTCTGCAACACTAGCTCAAGTGTGGAAAGTTGTTTTAAACACCAGCACAAGTGCGGAAAATGGTTTTGCAACACTAACACAAGTGCAAAAAGTGGTTTTGCAACACCAACACAAGTGAGGCAAATGGTTTTGCAACACTAACACAAGTGCAAAAAGTGGTTTTCAACGCCAGCACACGTGCGAAAAGTGGTTCTGCAACACAAGCTCAAGTGGAGAACGTGGTTTTCAAC
Source organism: Myxine glutinosa (assembly GCF_964187855.1). Classification (NCBI taxonomy): domain Eukaryota; kingdom Metazoa; phylum Chordata; class Myxini; order Myxiniformes; family Myxinidae; genus Myxine; species Myxine glutinosa. The sequence goes on along the minus strand of NC_136266.1, from coordinate 54,338,742 downwards.
ATGAGCGCAAGTGTGAAAAGTGGTTTTGCAACACCAGCTCAAGTGCTGAGAGTGGATTTCAACGCCAGCAGAAGTGAGACAAATGGTTTTGCAACACTAACACAAGTGCGAAAAGTGGTTTTAAGCACTAACAGGAGCGCGAAAAGTGGTTTTCAACACTAGCAGATGTGCAAAAAGTGGTTTTCAACGCCAGCACAAGTGCAGAAAGTGGTTTTGCAATACTAGCACATGTGTGAAAAGTGGTTTTCAATGCCAGCACAAGTGTGGAAAGTGGATTTTGCAACACTAACACAAGTGCAAAAAGTGGTTTTCAATGCCAGCACATGTGACAAAAGTGGTTTTGCAACACTAGCTCTCGTCTGGAAAGTGGTTTTCAATGCCAGCACAAGTGCGAAAAGTGGTTTTGCAACAGCATCACAAGTGAGACAAATGGTTTTGCAACAATAACGAAAGTGCAAAAAGTGGTTTTCAATGCCAGCACAAGTGCGAAAAGTGGTTCTGCAACACAAGCTCAAGTGTGGAAAGTGGTTTTCAATGCCAGCACAAGTGCGGAAAGTAGTTCTGCACCACTATGTCAAGTGAGGAAAGTGGTTTTAAACACCAGGACAAGTGCCGAAAATTCGTTTTGCAACACGAACACAAGTTCAAAAAGTGGTTTTGCAACACTAACACAAGTGCGAAAGTGGTTTTGCAACACTAACACAAGTGCGATAAGTGGTTTTGCAACACTAACACAAGTGTGATAAGTGGTTTTCAACACTAGCAAGTGTCTGAAAGTGGTTTTCAACGGCAGCAGAAGTGTGGAAATTGGTTTTGCAACACTAACACAAATGCGAATAATGGTTTACAACACCAGCACGAGTGCGGAAAGTGGTTTGCAACACTAACACAAGTGTGGAAAGTGGTTTTCAAGGCCAGCACAAGTGTGGAAAGTCGTTTTGCAACACTAACACAAGTGCAAAAAGTGGTTTTCAATGCCAGCACAAGTGAGAAAAGTGGTTCTGCAACACAAGCTCTAGTCTGGAAAGTGGTTTCCAATGCCAGCACATGTGCGAAAAGTAGTTCTGCAACACTAGCTCAAGTGTGGAAAGTGGTTTTAAACACCAGCACAAGTGCGGAAAATGGTTTTGCAACACTAACATAAGTGCAGAAAGTGGTTTTAAGCACTAACAGGAGCGCAAAAAGTGGTTTTCAACACGAGCAGATGTGCAAAAAGTGATTTTCAATGCCAGCACAAGTGCAGAAAGTGGTTTTGCAATACTAGCACATGTGTGAAAAGTGGTTTTCAATGCCAGCACATGTGTGGAAAGTGGTTCTGCAACACAAGATCAAGTGTGGAAAGTGGTTTTCAATGCCAGCACAAGTGCGGAAAGTAGTTCTGCACCACTATCTCAAGTGAGGAAAGTGGTTTTAAACACCAGGACAACTGCCGAAAATTCGTTTTGCAACACTAACACAAGTGTGATAAGTGGTTTTCAACACTAGCAAGTGTGCTGAAAGTGGTTTTCAACGGCAGCAGAAGTGTGGAAATTGGTTTTTGCAACACTAACACAAATGCGAATCATGGTTTACAACACCAGCACGAGTGCGGAAAGTGGTTTGCAACACCAACACAAGTGTGGAAAGTGGTTTTCAACACGAGCAGATGTGCAAAAAGTGATTTTCAACGCCAGCACAAGTGCAGAAAGTGGTTTTGCAATACAAGCACATGTGTGAAAAGTGGTTTTCAATGCCAGCACAAGTGTGGAAAGTGGTTTTGCAACACTAACACAAGTGCAAAAAGTGGTTTTCAATTCCAGCACAAGTGAAAAACGTGGTTCTGCAACAGAAGCTCTAGTCTGGAAAGTGGTTTTCAATGCCAGCACAAGTGTGGAAAGTGGTTTTGCAACACTAACACAAGTGCAAAAAGTGGTTTTCAATGCCAGCACAAGTGACAAAAGTGGTTCTGCAACACAAGCTCTAGTCTGGAAAGTGGTTTTCAATGCCAGCACAAGTGCGAAAAGTGGTTTTGCAACAGCAACACAAGTGAGACAAATGGTTTTGCAACACTAACACAAGTGCAAAAAGTGGTTTTCAATGCCAGCACAAGTGCGGAAAGTAGTTCTGCAACACTAGCTCAAGTGTGGAAAGTTGTTTTAAACACCAGCACAAGTGCGGAAAATGGTTTTGCAACACTAACACAAGTGCAAAAAGTGGTTTTGCAACACCAACACAAGTGAGGCAAATGGTTTTGCAACACTAACACAAGTGCAAAAAGTGGTTTTCAACGCCAGCACACGTGCGAAAAGTGGTTCTGCAACACAAGCTCAAGTGGAGAACGTGGTTTTCAACATGAGCGCAAGTGTGAAAAGTGGTTTTGCAACACCAGCTCAAGTGCTGAGAGTGGATTTCAACGCCAGCAGAAGTGAGACAAATGGTTTTGCAACACTAACACAAGTGCGAAAAGTGGTTTTAAGCACTAACAGGAGCGCGAAAAGTGGTTTTCAACACTAGCAGATGTGCAAAAAGTGGTTTTCAACGCCAGCACAAGTGCAGAAAGTGGTTTTGCAACACTAGCACATGTGTGAAAAGTGGTTTTCAATGCCAGCACAAGTGTGGAAAGTGGATTTGCAACACTAACACAAGTGCAAAAAGTGGTTTTCAATTCCAGCACAAGTGAAAAACGTGGTTCTGCAACAGAAGCTCTAGTCTGGAAAGTGGTTTTCAATGCCAGCACAAGTGTGGAAAGTGGTTTTGCAACACTAACACAAGTGCAAAAAGTGGTTTTCAATGCCAGCACAAGTGAGACAAATGGTTTTGCAACACTAACACAAGTGCAAAAAGTGGTTTTCAATGCCAGCACAAGTGCGGAACGTAGTTCTGCAACACTAGCTCAAGTGTGGAAAGTTGTTTTAAACACCAGCACAAGTGCGGAAAATGGTTTTGCAACACTAACACAAGTGCAAAAAGTGGTTTTGCAACACCAACACAAGTGAGGCAAATGGTTTTGCAACACTAACACAAGTGCAAAAAGTGGTTTTCAACGCCAGCACACGTGCGAAAAGTGGTTCTGCAACACAAGCTCAAGTGGAGAACGTGGTTTTCAACATGAGCGCAAGTGTGAAAAGTGGTTTTGCAACACCAGCTCAAGTGCTGAGAGTGGATTTCAACGCCAGCAGAAGTGAGACAAATGGTTTTGCAACACTAACACAAGTGCGAAAAGTGGTTTTAAGCACTAACAGGAGCGCGAAAAGTGGTTTTCAACACTAGCAGATGTGCAAAAAGTGGTTTTCAACGCCAGCACAAGTGCAGAAAGTGGTTTTGCAATACTAGCACATGTGTGAAAAGTGGTTTTCAATGCCAGCACAAGTGTGGAAAGTGGATTTTGCAACACTAACACAAGTGCAAAAAGTGGTTTTCAATGCCAGCACATGTGACAAAAGTGGTTTTGCAACACTAGCTCTCGTCTGGAAAGTGGTTTTCAATGCCAGCACAAGTGCGAAAAGTGGTTTTGCAACAGCATCACAAGTGAGACAAATGGTTTTGCAACAATAACGAAAGTGCAAAAAGTGGTTTTCAATGCCAGCACAAGTGCGAAAAGTGGTTCTGCAACACAAGCTCAAGTGTGGAAAGTGGTTTTCAATGCCAGCACAAGTGCGGAAAGTAGTTCTGCACCACTATGTCAAGTGAGGAAAGTGGTTTTAAACACCAGGACAAGTGCCGAAAATTCGTTTTGCAACACGAACACAAGTTCAAAAAGTGGTTTTGCAACACTGACACAAGTGCGAAAGTGGTTTTGCAACACTAACACAAGTGCGATAAGTGGTTTTGCAACACTAACACAAGTGTGATAAGTGGTTTTCAACACTAGCAAGTGTCTGAAAGTGGTTTTCAACGGCAGCAGAAGTGTGGAAATTGGTTTTGCAACACTAACACAAATGCGAATAATGGTTTACAACACCAGCACGAGTGCGGAAAGTGGTTTGCAACACTAACACAAGTGTGGAAAGTGGTTTTCAAGGCCAGCACAAGTGTGGAAAGTCGTTTTGCAACACTAACACAAGTGCAAAAAGTGGTTTTCAATGCCAGCACAAGTGAGAAAAGTGGTTCTGCAACACAAGCTCTAGTCTGGAAAGTGGTTTCCAATGCCAGCACATGTGCGAAAAGTAGTTCTGCAACACTAGCTCAAGTGTGGAAAGTGGTTTTAAACACCAGCACAAGTGCGGAAAATGGTTTTGCAACACTAACATAAGTGCAGAAAGTGGTTTTAAGCACTAACAGGAGCGCAAAAAGTGGTTTTCAACACGAGCAGATGTGCAAAAAGTGATTTTCAATGCCAGCACAAGTGCAGAAAGTGGTTTTGCAATACTAGCACATGTGTGGAAAGTGGTTTTCAATGCCAGCACAAGTGCGGAAAGTAGTTCTGCACCACTATCTCAAGTGAGGAAAGTGGTTTTAAACACCAGGACAACTGCCGAAAATTCGTTTTGCAACACTAACACAAGTGCAAAAAGTGGTTTTGCAACACTAACACAAGTGCAAAAAGTGGTTTTGCAACACTAACACAAGTGCGAAAAGTGGTTTTGCAACACAAACACAAGTGTAAAAATGGTTTTGCAACACTAACATAAGTGTGAAAGTGGTTTTACAACACGAGCACAAGTGCGATAAGAGGTTTTGCAACACTAACCCAATTGTGATTTGTGGTTTTCAACACTGGCGCAAGTGCGAAAAGTGGTATTGCAACACTAACACAAGTGTAAAATGTGGTTTTGCAACACTAAGACAAATGCGAATTGTGGTTTTCAACAATAGCGCAAGTGCGATAAGAGGTTTTGCAACACTAACCCAATTGCGATTTGTGGTTTTCAACAATGGCGCAAGTGCAAAAAGTGGTTTTGCAACACTAACATAAGTGCAAAAAGTCGTTTTGCAACACTAACACAAGTGCGATAAGTGGTTTTGCAACACTAACACAAGTGTGATAAGTGGTTTTCAACACTAGCAAGTGTGCTGAAAGTGGTTTTCAACGGCAGCAGAAGTGTGGAAATTGGTTTTTGCAACACTAACACAAATGCGAATCATGGTTTACAACACCAGCACGAGTGCGGAAAGTGGTTTGCAACACCAACACAAGTGTGGAAAGTGGTTTTCAACACGAGCAGATGTGCAAAAAGTGATTTTCAACGCCAGCACAAGTGCAGAAAGTGGTTTTGCAATACAAGCACATGTGTGAAAAGTGGTTTTCAATGCCAGCACAAGTGTGGAAAGTGGTTTTGCAACACTAACACAAGTGCAAAAAGTGGTTTTCAATTCCAGCACAAGTGAAAAACGTGGTTCTGCAACAGAAGCTCTAGTCTGGAAAGTGGTTTTCAATGCCAGCACAAGTGTGGAAAGTGGTTTTGCAACACTAACACAAGTGCAAAAAGTGGTTTTCAATGCCAGCACAAGTGACAAAAGTGGTTCTGCAACACAAGCTCTAGTCTGGAAAGTGGTTTTCAATGCCAGCACAAGTGCGAAAAGTGGTTTTGCAACAGCAACACAAGTGAGACAAATGGTTTTGCAACACTAACACAAGTGCAAAAAGTGGTTTTCAATGCCAGCACAAGTGCGGAAAGTAGTTCTGCAACACTAGCTCAAGTGTGGAAAGTTGTTTTAAACACCAGCACAAGTGCGGAAAATGGTTTTGCAACACTAACACAAGTGCAAAAAGTGGTTTTGCAACACCAACACAAGTGAGGCAAATGGTTTTGCAACACTAACACAAGTGCAAAAAGTGGTTTTCAACGCCAGCACACGTGCGAAAAGTGGTTCTGCAACACAAGCTCAAGTGGAGAACGTGGTTTTCAACATGAGCGCAAGTGTGAAAAGTGGTTTTGCAACACCAGCTCAAGTGCTGAGAGTGGATTTCAACGCCAGCAGAAGTGAGACAAATGGTTTTGCAACACTAACACAAGTGCGAAAAGTGGTTTTAAGCACTAACAGGAGCGCGAAAAGTGGTTTTCAACACTAGCAGATGTGCAAAAAGTGGTTTTCAACGCCAGCACAAGTGCAGAAAGTGGTTTTGCAACACTAGCACATGTGTGAAAAGTGGTTTTCAATGCCAGCACAAGTGTGGAAAGTGGATTTGCAACACTAACACAAGTGCAAAAAGTGGTTTTCAATGCCAGCACATGTGACAAAAGTGGTTTTGCAACACAAGCTCTCGTCTGGAAAGTGGTTTTCAATGCCAGCACAAGTGCGAAAAGTGGTTTTGCAACAGCATCACAAGTGAGACAAATGGTTTTGCAACAATAACGAAAGTGCAAAAAGTGGTTTTCAATGCCAGCACAAGTGCGAAAAGTGGTTCTGCAACACAAGCTCAAGTGTGGAAAGTGGTTTTCAATGCCAGCACAAGTGCGGAAAGTAGTTCTGCACCACTATGTCAAGTGAGGAAAGTGGTTTTAAACACCAGGACAAGTGCCGAAAATTCGTTTTGCAACACGAACACAAGTACAAAAAGTGGTTTTGCAACACTAACACAAGTGCAAAAAGTGGTTTTGCAACACTAACACAAGTGCGAAAAGTGGTTTTGCAACACAAACACAAGTGTAAAAGTGGTTTTACAACACTAACATAAGTGTGAAAGTGGTTTTGCAACACTAACCCAATTGCGATTTGTGGTTTTCAACACTGGTGCAAGTGCGATAAGTGGTATTGCAACACTAACACAAGTGTAAAATGTGGTTTTGCAACACCAAGACAAACGCGAATTGTGGTTTTCAACAATAGCGCAAGTGCGATAAGAGGTTTTGCAACACTAACCCAATTGCGATTTGTGGTTTTCAACACTGGCGCAAGTGCAAAAAGTGGTTTTGCAACACTAACACAAGTGCGAAAAGTCGTTTTGCAACACTAACACAAGTGCAAAAAGTCGTTTTGCAACACTAACACAAGTGCGAAAGTGGTTTTGCAACACTAACACAAGTGCGATAAGTGGTTTTGCAACACCAACACAAGTGTGATAAGTGGTTTTCAACACTAGCAAGTGTCTGAAAGTGGTTTTCAACGGCAGCAGAAGTGTGGAAATTGGTTTTGCAACACTAACACAAATGCGAATAATGGTTTACAACACCAGCACGAGTGCGGAAAGTGGTTTGCAACACTAACACAAGTGTGGAAAGTGGTTTTCAAGGCCAGCACAAGTGTGGAAAGTCGTTTTGCAACACTAACACAAGTGCAAAAAGTGGTTTTCAATGCCAGCACAAGTGAGAAAAGTGGTTCTGCAACACAAGCTCTAGTCTGGAAAGTAGTTTCCAATGCCAGCACATGTGCGAAAAGTAGTTCTGCAACACTAGCTCAAGTGTGGAAAGTGGTTTTAAACACCAGCACAAGTGCGGAAAATGGTTTTGCAACACTAACATAAGTGCAGAAAGTGGTTTTAAGCACTAACAGGAGCGCAAAAAGTGGTTTTCAACACGAGCAGATGTGCAAAAAGTGATTTTCAATGCCAGCACAAGTGCAGAAAGTGGTTTTGCAATACTAGCACATGTGTGAAAAGTGGTTTTCAATGCCAGCACATGTGTGGAAAGTGGTTTTGCAACACTAACACAAGTGCAAAAAGTGGTTTTCAATGCCAGCACAAGTGCGAAAAGTGGTTTTGCAACAGCAACGCAAGTGACACAAGTGGTTTTCAATGCCAGCAAAAGTGTGGAAAGTGGTTTTGCAACACTAACACAAGTGCAAAAAGTGGTTTTCAATACCAGCACAAGTGCGAAAAGTGGTTTTGCAACAGCAAAACAAGTGAGACAAGTGGTTTTCAATGCCAGCACAATTGTGGAAAGTGGTTTTGCAACACTAACACAAGTGCAAAAAGTGGTTTTCAATGCCAGCACAAGTGACAAAAGTGGTTTTGCAACACTAACACAAGTGCAAAAAGTGGTTTTCAATGCCAGCACAAGTGACAAAAGTGGTTCTGCAACACAAGCTCTAGTCTGGAAAGTGGTTTTCAATGCCAGCACAAGTGCGAAAAGTGGTTTTGCAACAGCAACACAAGTGAGACAAATGGTTTTGCAACACTAACACAAGTGCAAAAAGTGGTTTTAAACACCAACACAAGTGAGACAAATGGTTTTGCAACACTAACACAAGTGCAAAAAGTAGTTTTCAACGCCAGCACACGTGCGAAAAGTGGTTCTGCAACACAAGCTCAAGTGGAGAACGTGGTTTTCAACATGAGCGCAAGTGTGAAAAGTGGTTTTGCAACACCAGCTCAAGTGCGGAGTTTTCCTCTGGTTTTCCTCAAGTGCGGACCTCAAAAACAAATGGATTTGCAACACTAACACAAGTGCGAAAAGTGGTTTTAAGCACTAACAGGAGCGCGAAAAGTGGTTTTCAACACGAACAGATGTGCAAAAAGTGGTTTTCAACGCCAGCACAAGTGCAGAAAGTTACTTTGCAATACTAGCACATGTGTGAAAAGTGGTTTTCAATGCCAGCACATGTGCGAAAAGTCGTTCTGCAACACTAGCTCAAGTGTGGAAAGTGGTTTTAAACACCAGCACAAGTGCGGAAAATGGTTTTGCAACACTAAAACAAGTGCAAAAAGTGGTTTTGCAACACTAACACAAGTGAGACAAATGATTTTGCAACACTAACACAAGTGCAAAAAGTGGTTTTCAATGCCAGCACAAGTGACAAAAGTGGTTCTGCAACACAAGCTCTAATCTGGAAAGTGGTTTTCAATGCCAGCACAAGTGCGAAAAGTGGTTTTGCAACAGCAACACAAGTGAGACAAATGGTTTTGCAACACTAACACAAGTGCAAAAAGTGGTTTTCAATGCCAGCACAAGTGACAAAAGTGGTTCTGCAACACAAGCTCTAGTCTGGAAAGTGGTTTTCAATGCCAGCACAAGTGCGAAAAGTGGTTTTGCAACAGCAACACAAGTGAGACAAATGGTTTTCCAACACTAACACAAGTGCAAAAAGTGGTTTTCAATGCCAGCACAAGTGCGGAAAGTAGTTCTGCAACACTAGCTCAAGTGTGGAAAGTGGTTTTAAACACCAGCACAAGTGCGGAAAATGGTTTTGCAACACTAACATAAGTGCAGAAAGTGGTTTTAAGCACTAACAGGAGCGCAAAAAGTGGTTTTCAACACGAGCAGATGTGCAAAAAGTGATTTTCAATGCCAGCACAAGTGCAGAAAGTGGTTTTGCAATACTAGCACATGTGTGAAAAGTGGTTTTCAATGCCAGCACATGTGTGGAAAGTGGTTTTGCAACACTAACACAAGTGCAAAAAGTGGTTTTCAATGCCAGCACAAGTGCGAAAAGTGGTTTTGCAACAGCAACACAAGTGACACAAGTGGTTTTCAATGCCAGCAAAAGTGTGGAAAGTGGTTTTGCAACACTAACACAAGTGCAAAAAGTGGTTTTCAATACCAGCACAAGTGCGAAAAGTGGTTTTGCAACAGCAAAACAAGTGAGACAAGTGGTTTTCAATGCCAGCACAATTGTGGAAAGTGGTTTTGCAACACTAACACAAGTGCAAAAAGTGGTTTTCAATGCCAGCACAAGTGACAAAAGTGGTTTTGCAACACTAACACAAGTGCAAAAAGTGGTTTTCAATGCCAGCACAAGTGACAAAAGTGGTTCTGCAACACAAGCTCTAGTCTGGAAAGTGGTTTTCAATGCCAGCACAAGTGCGAAAAGTGGTTTTGCAACAGCAACACAAGTGAGACAAATGGTTTTGCAACACTAACACAAGTGCAAAAAGTGGTTTTAAACACCAACACAAGTGAGACAAATGGTTTTGCAACACTAACACAAGTGCAAAAAGTAGTTTTCAACGCCAGCACACGTGCGAAAAGTGGTTCTGCAACACAAGCTCAAGTGGAGAACGTGGTTTTCAACATGAGCGCAAGTGTGAAAAGTGGTTTTGCAACACCAGCTCAAGTGCGGAGTTTTCCTCTGGTTTTCCTCAAGTGCGGACCTCAAAAACAAATGGATTTGCAACACTAACACAAGTGCGAAAAGTGGTTTTAAGCACTAACAGGAGCGCGAAAAGTGGTTTTCAACACGAACAGATGTGCAAAAAGTGGTTTTCAACGCCAGCACAAGTGCAGAAAGTTACTTTGCAATACTAGCACATGTGTGAAAAGTGGTTTTCAATGCCAGCACATGTGCGAAAAGTCGTTCTGCAACACTAGCTCAAGTGTGGAAAGTGGTTTTAAACACCAGCACAAGTGCGGAAAATGGTTTTGCAACACTAAAACAAGTGCAAAAAGTGGTTTTGCAACACTAACACAAGTGAGACAAATGATTTTGCAACACTAACACAAGTGCAAAAAGTGGTTTTCAATGCCAGCACAAGTGACAAAAGTGGTTCTGCAACACAAGCTCTAATCTGGAAAGTGGTTTTCAATGCCAGCACAAGTGCGAAAAGTGGTTTTGCAACAGCAACACAAGTGAGACAAATGGTTTTGCAACACTAACACAAGTGCAAAAAGTGGTTTTCAATGCCAGCACAAGTGACAAAAGTGGTTCTGCAACACAAGCTCTCGTATGAAAAGTGGTTTTCAATGCCAGCACAAGTGCGAAAAGTGGTTTTGCAACAGCAACACAAGTGAGACAAATGGTTGTGCAACAATAACACAAGTGCAAAAAGTGGTTTTCAACGCCAGCACAAATGTGGAAAGTGGTTTTGCAACACTAACACAAGTGCAAACAGTGGTTTTCAATGCCAGCACTAGTGATAAAAGTGGTTCTGAAACACAGGCTCTAGTCTGGAAAGTGGTTTTCAATGCAGGCACAAGTGCGAAAAGGGCATTTTGCAACAGCAACACAAAGTGAGACAAATGGTTTTGCAACACTAACACAAGTGCAAAAAGTTGTTTTGAGCACGAACAGTAGCGCGAAAAGTGGTTTTCAACACTAGTAGATGTGCAAAAAGTGGTTTTCAACGACAGCACAAGTGCAGAAAGTGGTTTTGCAATACTAGCACATGTGTGAAAAGTGGTTTTCAATGCCAGCACAAGTGTGGAAAGTGGTTTTGCAACACTAACACAAGTGTAAAAAGTGGTTTTCAATGCCAGCACATGTGACAAAAGTGGTTCGCCAACACAAGCTCTTGTCTGGAAAGTGGTTTTCAATGCCAGCACAAGTGCGAAAAGTGGTTTTGCAACAGCATCACAAGTGAGACAAATGGTTTTGCAACAATAACGAAAGTGCTAAAGGTGGTTTTCAATGCCAGCACAAGTGCGAAAAGTGGTTCTGCAACACAAGATCAAGTGTGGAAAGTGGTTTTCAATGCCAGCACAAGTGCGGAAAGTAGTTCTGCACCACTATCTCAAGTGAGGAAATTGGTTTTAAACACCAGGACAACTGCCGAAAATTCGTTTTGCAACACTAACACAAGTGCAAAAAGTGGTTTTGCAACACTAACACAAGTGCAAAAAGTGGTTTTGCAACACTAACACAAGTGCGAAAAGTGGTTTTGCAACACAAACACAAGTGTAAAAATGGTTTTGCAACACTAACATAAGTGTGAAAGTGGTTTTACAACACGAGCACAAGTGCGATAAGAGGTTTTGCAACACTAACCCAATTGTGATTTGTGGTTTTCAACACTGGCGCAAGTGCGAAAAGTGGTATTGCAACACTAACACAAGTGTAAAATGTGGTTTTGCAACACTAAGACAAATGCGAATTGTGGTTTTCAACAATAGCGCAAGTGCGATAAGAGGTTTTGCAACACTAACCCAATTGCGATTTGTGGTTTTCAACAATGGCGCAAGTGCAAAAAGTGGTTTTGCAACACTAACATAAGTGCAAAAAGTCGTTTTGCAACACTAACACAAGTGCGATAAGTGGTTTTGCAACACTAACACAAGTGTGATAAGTGGTTTTCAACACTAGCAAGTGTGCTGAAAGTGGTTTTCAACGGCAGCAGAAGTGTGGAAATTGGTTTTTGCAACACTAACACAAATGCGAATCATGGTTTACAACACCAGCACGAGTGCGAAAAGTGGTTTTCAACACTAGTAGATGTGCAAAAAGTGGTTTTCAATGCCAGCACAAGTGTGGAAAGTGGATTTGCAACACTAACACAAGTGCAAAAAGTGGTTTTCAATGCCAGCACATGTGACAAAAGTGGTTTTGCAACACAAGCTCTCGTCTGGAAAGTGGTTTTCAATGCCAGCACAAGTGCGAAAAGTGGTTTTGCAACAGCATCACAAGTGAGACAAATGGTTTTGCAACAATAACGAAAGTGCAAAAAGTGGTTTTCAATGCCAGCACAAGTGCGAAAAGTGGTTCTGCAACACAAGCTCAAGTGTGGAAAGTGGTTTTCAATGCCAGCACAATGCCAGGTTTTCAATGCCAGCACAATGCCAGCACACAGCACAATGCCAGCACAGCACATTCAACAATAGCGCAAGTGCGATAAGAGGTTTTGCAACACTAACCCAATTGCGATTTGTTGTTTTCAACACTGGCGCAAGTGCAAAAAGTGGTTTTGCAACACTAACACAAGTGCGAAAAGTCGTTTTGCAACACTAACACAAGTGCAAAAAGTCGTTTTGCAACACTAACACAAGTGCGAAAGTGGTTTTGCAACACTAACATAAGTGTGAAAGTGGTTTTGCAACACTAACCCAATTGCGATTTGTGGTTTTCAACACTGGTGCAAGTGCGATAAGTGGTATTGCAACACTAACACAAGTGTAAAATGTGGTTTTGCAACACCAAGACAAACGCGAATTGTGGTTTTCAACAATAGCGCAAGTGCGATAAGAGGTTTTGCAACACTAATCCAATTGCGATTTGTGGTTTTCAACACTGGCGCAAGTGCAAAAAGTGGTTTTGCAACACTAACACAAGTGCGAAAAGTCGTTTTGCAACACTAACACAAGTGCAAAAAGTCGTTTTGCAACACTAACACAAGTGCGAAAGTGGTTTTGCAACACTAACACAAGTGCGATAAGTGGTTTTGCAACACTAACACAAGTGTGATAAGTGGTTTTCAACACTAGCAAGTGTCTGAAAGTGGTTTTCAACGGCAGCAGAAGTGTGGAAATTGGTTTTGCAACACTAACACAAATGCGAATAATGGTTTACAACACCAGCACGAGTGCGGAAAGTGGTTTGCAACACTAACACAAGTGTGGAAAGTGGTTTTCAAGGCCAGCACAAGTGTGGAAAGTCGTTTTGCAACACTAACACAAGTGCAAAAAGTGGTTTTCAATGCCAGCACAAGTGAGAAAAGTGGTTCTGCAACACAAGCTCTAGTCTGGAAAGTGGTTTCCAATGCCAGCACATGTGCGAAAAGTAGTTCTGCAACACTAGCTCAAGTGTGGAAAGTGGTTTTAAACACCAGCACAAGTGCGGAAAATGGTTTTGCAACACTAACATAAGTGCAGAAAGTGGTTTTAAGCACTAACAGGAGCGCAAAAAGTGGTTTTCAACACGAGCAGATGTGCAAAAAGTGATTTTCAATGCCAGCACAAGTGCAGAAAGTGGTTTTGCAATACTAGCACATGTGTGAAAAGTGGTTTTCAATGCCAGCACATGTGTGGAAAGTGGTTCTGCAACACAAGATCAAGTGTGGAAAGTGGTTTTCAATGCCAGCACAAGTGCGGAAAGTAGTTCTGCACCACTATCTCAAGTGAGGAAAGTGGTTTTAAACACCAGGACAACTGCCGAAAATTCGTTTTGCAACACTAACACAAGTGCAAAAAGTGGTTTTGCAACACTAACACAAGTGCAAAAAGTGGTTTTGCAACACTAACACAAGTGCGAAAAGTGGTTTTGCAACACAAACACAAGTGTAAAAATGGTTTTGCAACACTAACATAAGTGTGAAAGTGGTTTTACAACACGAGCACAAGTGCGATAAGAGGTTTTGCAACACTAACCCAATTGTGATTTGTGGTTTTCAACACCAGCTCAAGTGCTGAGAGTGGATTTCAACGCCAGCAGAAGTGAGACAAATGGTTTTGCAACACTAACACAAGTGCGAAAAGTGGTTTTAAGCACTAACAGGAGCGCGAAAAGTGGTTTTCAACACTAGCAGATGTGCAAAAAGTGGTTTTCAACGCCAGCACAAGTGCAGAAAGTGGTTTTGCAATACTAGCACATGTGTGAAAAGTGGTTTTCAATGCCAGCACAAGTGTGGAAAGTGGATTTTGCAACACTAACACAAGTGCAAAAAGTGGTTTTCAATGCCAGCACATGTGACAAAAGTGGTTTTGCAACACTAGCTCTCGTCTGGAAAGTGGTTTTCAATGCCAGCACAAGTGCGAAAAGTGGTTTTGCAACAGCATCACAAGTGAGACAAATGGTTTTGCAACAATAACGAAAGTGCAAAAAGTGGTTTTCAATGCCAGCACAAGTGCGAAAAGTGGTTCTGCAACACAAGCTCAAGTGTGGAAAGTGGTTTTCAATGCCAGCACAAGTGCGGAAAGTAGTTCTGCACCACTATGTCAAGTGAGGAAAGTGGTTTTAAACACCAGGACAAGTGCCGAAAATTCGTTTTGCAACACGAACACAAGTTCAAAAAGTGGTTTTGCAACACTGACACAAGTGCGAAAGTGGTTTTGCAACACTAACACAAGTGCGATAAGTGGTTTTGCAACACTAACACAAGTGTGATAAGTGGTTTTCAACACTAGCAAGTGTCTGAAAGTGGTTTTCAACGGCAGCAGAAGTGTGGAAATTGGTTTTGCAACACTAACACAAATGCGAATAATGGTTTACAACACCAGCACGAGTGCGGAAAGTGGTTTGCAACACTAACACAAGTGTGGAAAGTGGTTTTCAAGGCCAGCACAAGTGTGGAAAGTCGTTTTGCAACACTAACACAAGTGCAAAAAGTGGTTTTCAATGCCAGCACAAGTGAGAAAAGTGGTTCTGCAACACAAGCTCTAGTCTGGAAAGTGGTTTCCAATGCCAGCACATGTGCGAAAAGTAGTTCTGCAACACTAGCTCAAGTGTGGAAAGTGGTTTTAAACACCAGCACAAGTGCGGAAAATGGTTTTGCAACACTAACATAAGTGCAGAAAGTGGTTTTAAGCACTAACAGGAGCGCAAAAAGTGGTTTTCAACACGAGCAGATGTGCAAAAAGTGATTTTCAATGCCAGCACAAGTGCAGAAAGTGGTTTTGCAATACTAGCACATGTGTGAAAAGTGGTTTTCAATGCCAGCACATGTGTGGAAAGTGGTTCTGCAACACAAGATCAAGTGTGGAAAGTGGTTTTCAATGCCAGCACAAGTGCGGAAAGTAGTTCTGCACCACTATCTCAAGTGAGGAAAGTGGTTTTAAACACCAGGACAACTGCCGAAAATTCGTTTTGCAACACTAACACAAGTGCAAAAAGTGGTTTTGCAACACTAACACAAGTGCAAAAAGTGGTTTTGCAACACTAACACAAGTGCGAAAAGTGGTTTTGCAACACAAACACAAGTGTAAAAATGGTTTTGCAACACTAACATAAGTGTGAAAGTGGTTTTACAACACGAGCACAAGTGCGATAAGAGGTTTTGCAACACTAACCCAATTGTGATTTGTGGTTTTCAACACTGGCGCAAGTGCGAAAAGTGGTATTGCAACACTAACACAAGTGTAAAATGTGGTTTTGCAACACTAAGACAAATGCGAATTGTGGTTTTCAACAATAGCGCAAGTGCGATAAGAGGTTTTGCAACACTAACCCAATTGCGATTTGTGGTTTTCAACAATGGCGCAAGTGCAAAAAGTGGTTTTGCAACACTAACATAAGTGCAAAAAGTCGTTTTGCAACACTAACACAAGTGCGATAAGTGGTTTTGCAACACTAACACAAGTGTGATAAGTGGTTTTCAACACTAGCAAGTGTGCTGAAAGTGGTTTTCAACGGCAGCAGAAGTGTGGAAATTGGTTTTTGCAACACTAACACAAATGCGAATCATGGTTTACAACACCAGCACGAGTGCGGAAAGTGGTTTGCAACACCAACACAAGTGTGGAAAGTGGTTTTCAACACGAGCAGATGTGCAAAAAGTGATTTTCAACGCCAGCACAAGTGCAGAAAGTGGTTTTGCAATACAAGCACATGTGTGAAAAGTGGTTTTCAATGCCAGCACAAGTGTGGAAAGTGGTTTTGCAACACTAACACAAGTGCAAAAAGTGGTTTTCAATTCCAGCACAAGTGAAAAACGTGGTTCTGCAACAGAAGCTCTAGTCTGGAAAGTGGTTTTCAATGCCAGCACAAGTGTGGAAAGTGGTTTTGCAACACTAACACAAGTGCAAAAAGTGGTTTTCAATGCCAGCACAAGTGACAAAAGTGGTTCTGCAACACAAGCTCTAGTCTGGAAAGTGGTTTTCAATGCCGGCACAAGTGCGAAAAGTGGTTTTGCAACAGCAACACAAGTGAGACAAATGGTTTTGCAACACTAACACAAGTGCAAAAAGTGGTTTTCAATGCCAGCACAAGTGCGGAAAGTAGTTCTGCAACACTAGCTCAAGTGTGGAAAGTTGTTTTAAACACCAGCACAAGTGCGGAAAATGGTTTTGCAACACTAACACAAGTGCAAAAAGTGGTTTTGCAACACCAACACAAGTGAGGCAAATGGTTTTGCAACACTAACACAAGTGCAAAAAGTGGTTTTCAACGCCAGCACACGTGCGAAAAGTGGTTCTGCAACACAAGCTCAAGTGGAGAACGTGGTTTTCAACATGAGCGCAAGTGTGAAAAGTGGTTTTGCAACACCAGCTCAAGTGCTGAGAGTGGATTTCAACGCCAGCAGAAGTGAGACAAATGGTTTTGCAACACTAACACAAGTGCGAAAAGTGGTTTTAAGCACTAACAGGAGCGCGAAAAGTGGTTTTCAACACTAGCAGATGTGCAAAAAGTGGTTTTCAACGCCAGCACAAGTGCAGAAAGTGGTTTTGCAACACTAGCACATGTGTGAAAAGTGGTTTTCAATGCCAGCACAAGTGTGGAAAGTGGATTTGCAACACTAACACAAGTGCAAAAAGTGGTTTTCAATGCCAGCACATGTGACAAAAGTGGTTTTGCAACACAAGCTCTCGTCTGGAAAGTGGTTTTCAATGCCAGCACAAGTGCGAAAAGTGGTTTTGCAACAGCATCACAAGTGAGACAAATGGTTTTGCAACAATAACGAAAGTGCAAAAAGTGGTTTTCAATGCCAGCACAAGTGCGAAAAGTGGTTCTGCAACACAAGCTCAAGTGTGGAAAGTGGTTTTCAATGCCAGCACAAGTGCGGAAAGTAGTTCTGCACCACTATGTCAAGTGAGGAAAGTGGTTTTAAACACCAGGACAAGTGCCGAAAATTCGTTTTGCAACACGAACACAAGTACAAAAAGTGGTTTTGCAACACTAACACAAGTGCAAAAAGTGGTTTTGCAACACTAACACAAGTGCGAAAAGTGGTTTTGCAACACAAACACAAGTGTAAAAGTGGTTTTACAACACTAACATAAGTGTGAAAGTGGTTTTGCAACACTAACCCAATTGCGATTTGTGGTTTTCAACACTGGTGCAAGTGCGATAAGTGGTATTGCAACACTAACACAAGTGTAAAATGTGGTTTTGCAACACCAAGACAAACGCGAATTGTGGTTTTCAACAATAGCGCAAGTGCGATAAGAGGTTTTGCAACACTAACCCAATTGCGATTTGTGGTTTTCAACACTGGCGCAAGTGCAAAAAGTGGTTTTGCAACACTAACACAAGTGCGAAAAGTCGTTTTGCAACACTAACACAAGTGCAAAAAGTCGTTTTGCAACACTAACACAAGTGCGAAAGTGGTTTTGCAACACCAACACAAGTGCGATAAGTGGTTTTGCAACACCAACACAAGTGTGATAAGTGGTTTTCAACACTAGCAAGTGTCTGAAAGTGGTTTTCAACGGCAGCAGAAGTGTGGAAATTGGTTTTGCAACACTAACACAAATGCGAATAATGGTTTACAACACCAGCACGAGTGCGGAAAGTGGTTTGCAACACTAACACAAGTGTGGAAAGTGGTTTTCAAGGCCAGCACAAGTGTGGAAAGTCGTTTTGCAACACTAACACAAGTGCAAAAAGTGGTTTTCAATGCCAGCACAAGTGAGAAAAGTGGTTCTGCAACACAAGCTCTAGTCTGGAAAGTAGTTTCCAATGCCAGCACATGTGCGAAAAGTAGTTCTGCAACACTAGCTCAAGTGTGGAAAGTGGTTTTAAACACCAGCACAAGTGCGGAAAATGGTTTTGCAACACTAACATAAGTGCAGAAAGTGGTTTTAAGCACTAACAGGAGCGCAAAAAGTGGTTTTCAACACGAGCAGATGTGCAAAAAGTGATTTTCAATGCCAGCACAAGTGCAGAAAGTGGTTTTGCAATACTAGCACATGTGTGAAAAGTGGTTTTCAATGCCAGCACAAGTGCGAAAAGTGGTTTTGCAACAGCAACGCAAGTGACACAAGTGGTTTTCAATGCCAGCAAAAGTGTGGAAAGTGGTTTTGCAACACTAACACAAGTGCAAAAAGTGGTTTTCAATGCCAGCACAAGTGCGAAAAGTGGTTTTGCAACAGCAACGCAAGTGACACAAGTGGTTTTCAATGCCAGCAAAAGTGTGGAAAGTGGTTTTGCAACACTAACACAAGTGCAAAAAGTGGTTTTCAATACCAGCACAAGTGCGAAAAGTGGTTTTGCAACAGCAAAACAAGTGAGACAAGTGGTTTTCAATGCCAGCACAATTGTGGAAAGTGGTTTTGCAACACTAACACAAGTGCAAAAAGTGGTTTTCAATGCCAGCACAAGTGACAAAAGTGGTTTTGCAACACTAACACAAGTGCAAAAAGTGGTTTTCAATGCCAGCACAAGTGACAAAAGTGGTTCTGCAACACAAGCTCTAGTCTGGAAAGTGGTTTTCAATGCCAGCACAAGTGCGAAAAGTGGTTTTGCAACAGCAACACAAGTGAGACAAATGGTTTTGCAACACTAACACAAGTGCAAAAAGTGGTTTTAAACACCAACACAAGTGAGACAAATGGTTTTGCAACACTAACACAAGTGCAAAAAGTAGTTTTCAACGCCAGCACACGTGCGAAAAGTGGTTCTGCAACACAAGCTCAAGTGGAGAACGTGGTTTTCAACATGAGCGCAAGTGTGAAAAGTGGTTTTGCAACACCAGCTCAAGTGCGGAGTTTTCCTCTGGTTTTCCTCAAGTGCGGACCTCAAAAACAAATGGATTTGCAACACTAACACAAGTGCGAAAAGTGGTTTTAAGCACTAACAGGAGCGCGAAAAGTGGTTTTCAACACGAACAGATGTGCAAAAAGTGGTTTTCAACGCCAGCACAAGTGCAGAAAGTTACTTTGCAATACTAGCACATGTGTGAAAAGTGGTTTTCAATGCCAGCACATGTGCGAAAAGTCGTTCTGCAACACTAGCTCAAGTGTGGAAAGTGGTTTTAAACACCAGCACAAGTGCGGAAAATGGTTTTGCAACACTAAAACAAGTGCAAAAAGTGGTTTTGCAACACTAACACAAGTGAGACAAATGATTTTGCAACACTAACACAAGTGCAAAAAGTGGTTTTCAATGCCAGCACAAGTGACAAAAGTGGTTCTGCAACACAAGCTCTAATCTGGAAAGTGGTTTTCAATGCCAGCACAAGTGCGAAAAGTGGTTTTGCAACAGCAACACAAGTGAGACAAATGGTTTTGCAACACTAACACAAGTGCAAAAAGTGGTTTTCAATGCCAGCACAAGTGACAAAAGTGGTTCTGCAACACAAGCTCTAGTCTGGAAAGTGGTTTTCAATGCCAGCACAAGTGCGAAAAGTGGTTTTGCAACAGCAACACAAGTGAGACAAATGGTTTTCCAACACTAACACAAGTGCAAAAAGTGGTTTTCAATGCCAGCACAAGTGCGGAAAGTAGTTCTGCAACACTAGCTCAAGTGTGGAAAGTGGTTTTAAACACCAGCACAAGTGCGGAAAATGGTTTTGCAACACTAACATAAGTGCAGAAAGTGGTTTTAAGCACTAACAGGAGCGCAAAAAGTGGTTTTCAACACGAGCAGATGTGCAAAAAGTGATTTTCAATGCCAGCACAAGTGCAGAAAGTGGTTTTGCAATACTAGCACATGTGTGAAAAGTGGTTTTCAATGCCAGCACATGTGTGGAAAGTGGTTTTGCAACACTAACACAAGTGCAAAAAGTGGTTTTCAATGCCAGCACAAGTGCGAAAAGTGGTTTTGCAACAGCAACACAAGTGACACAAGTGGTTTTCAATGCCAGCAAAAGTGTGGAAAGTGGTTTTGCAACACTAACACAAGTGCAAAAAGTGGTTTTCAATACCAGCACAAGTGCGAAAAGTGGTTTTGCAACAGCAAAACAAGTGAGACAAGTGGTTTTCAATGCCAGCACAATTGTGGAAAGTGGTTTTGCAACACTAACACAAGTGCAAAAAGTGGTTTTCAATGCCAGCACAAGTGACAAAAGTGGTTTTGCAACACTAACACAAGTGCAAAAAGTGGTTTTCAATGCCAGCACAAGTGACAAAAGTGGTTCTGCAACACAAGCTCTAGTCTGGAAAGTGGTTTTCAATGCCAGCACAAGTGCGAAAAGTGGTTTTGCAACAGCAACACAAGTGAGACAAATGGTTTTGCAACACTAACACAAGTGCAAAAAGTGGTTTTAAACACCAACACAAGTGAGACAAATGGTTTTGCAACACTAACACAAGTGCAAAAAGTAGTTTTCAACGCCAGCACACGTGCGAAAAGTGGTTCTGCAACACAAGCTCAAGTGGAGAACGTGGTTTTCAACATGAGCGCAAGTGTGAAAAGTGGTTTTGCAACACCAGCTCAAGTGCGGAGTTTTCCTCTGGTTTTCCTCAAGTGCGGACCTCAAAAACAAATGGATTTGCAACACTAACACAAGTGCGAAAAGTGGTTTTAAGCACTAACAGGAGCGCGAAAAGTGGTTTTCAACACGAACAGATGTGCAAAAAGTGGTTTTCAACGCCAGCACAAGTGCAGAAAGTTACTTTGCAATACTAGCACATGTGTGAAAAGTGGTTTTCAATGCCAGCACATGTGCGAAAAGTCGTTCTGCAACACTAGCTCAAGTGTGGAAAGTGGTTTTAAACACCAGCACAAGTGCGGAAAATGGTTTTGCAACACTAAAACAAGTGCAAAAAGTGGTTTTGCAACACTAACACAAGTGAGACAAATGATTTTGCAACACTAACACAAGTGCAAAAAGTGGTTTTCAATGCCAGCACAAGTGACAAAAGTGGTTCTGCAACACAAGCTCTAATCTGGAAAGTGGTTTTCAATGCCAGCACAAGTGCGAAAAGTGGTTTTGCAACAGCAACACAAGTGAGACAAATGGTTTTGCAACACTAACACAAGTGCAAAAAGTGGTTTTCAATGCCAGCACAAGTGACAAAAGTGGTTCTGCAACACAAGCTCTCGTATGAAAAGTGGTTTTCAATGCCAGCACAAGTGCGAAAAGTGGTTTTGCAACAGCAACACAAGTGAGACAAATGGTTGTGCAACAATAACACAAGTGCAAAAAGTGGTTTTCAACGCCAGCACAAATGTGGAAAGTGGTTTTGCAACACTAACACAAGTGCAAACAGTGGTTTTCAATGCCAGCACTAGTGATAAAAGTGGTTCTGAAACACAGGCTCTAGTCTGGAAAGTGGTTTTCAATGCAGGCACAAGTGCGAAAAGGGCATTTTGCAACAGCAACACAAAGTGAGACAAATGGTTTTGCAACACTAACACAAGTGCAAAAAGTTGTTTTGAGCACGAACAGTAGCGCGAAAAGTGGTTTTCAACACTAGTAGATGTGCAAAAAGTGGTTTTCAACGACAGCACAAGTGCAGAAAGTGGTTTTGCAATACTAGCACATGTGTGAAAAGTGGTTTTCAATGCCAGCACAAGTGTGGAAAGTGGTTTTGCAACACTAACACAAGTGTAAAAAGTGGTTTTCAATGCCAGCACATGTGACAAAAGTGGTTCGCCAACACAAGCTCTTGTCTGGAAAGTGGTTTTCAATGCCAGCACAAGTGCGAAAAGTGGTTTTGCAACAGCATCACAAGTGAGACAAATGGTTTTGCAACAATAACGAAAGTGCTAAAGGTGGTTTTCAATGCCAGCACAAGTGCGAAAAGTGGTTCTGCAACACAAGATCAAGTGTGGAAAGTGGTTTTCAATGCCAGCACAAGTGCGGAAAGTAGTTCTGCACCACTATCTCAAGTGAGGAAATTGGTTTTAAACACCAGGACAACTGCCGAAAATTCGTTTTGCAACACTAACACAAGTGCAAAAAGTGGTTTTGCAACACTAACACAAGTGCAAAAAGTGGTTTTGCAACACTAACACAAGTGCGAAAAGTGGTTTTGCAACACAAACACAAGTGTAAAAATGGTTTTGCAACACTAACATAAGTGTGAAAGTGGTTTTACAACATGAGCACAAGTGCGATAAGAGGTTTTGCAACACTAACCCAATTGTGATTTGTGGTTTTCAACACTGGCGCAAGTGCGAAAAGTGGTATTGCAACACTAACACAAGTGTAAAATGTGGTTTTGCAACACTAAGACAAATGCGAATTGTGGTTTTCAACAATAGCGCAAGTGCGATAAGAGGTTTTGCAACACTAACCCAATTGCGATTTGTGGTTTTCAACAATGGCGCAAGTGCAAAAAGTGGTTTTGCAACACTAACATAAGTGCAAAAAGTCGTTTTGCAACACTAACACAAGTGCGATAAGTGGTTTTGCAACACTAACACAAGTGTGATAAGTGGTTTTCAACACTAGCAAGTGTGCTGAAAGTGGTTTTCAACGGCAGCAGAAGTGTGGAAATTGGTTTTTGCAACACTAACACAAATGCGAATCATGGTTTACAACACCAGCACGAGTGCGAAAAGTGGTTTTCAACACTAGTAGATGTGCAAAAAGTGGTTTTCAATGCCAGCACAAGTGTGGAAAGTGGATTTGCAACACTAACACAAGTGCAAAAAGTGGTTTTCAATGCCAGCACATGTGACAAAAGTGGTTTTGCAACACAAGCTCTCGTCTGGAAAGTGGTTTTCAATGCCAGCACAAGTGCGAAAAGTGGTTTTGCAACAGCATCACAAGTGAGACAAATGGTTTTGCAACAATAACGAAAGTGCAAAAAGTGGTTTTCAATGCCAGCACAAGTGCGAAAAGTGGTTCTGCAACACAAGCTCAAGTGTGGAAAGTGGTTTTCAATGCCAGCACAATGCCAGGTTTTCAATGCCAGCACAATGCCAGCACACAGCACAATGCCAGCACAGCACATTCAACAATAGCGCAAGTGCGATAAGAGGTTTTGCAACACTAACCCAATTGCGATTTGTTGTTTTCAACACTGGCGCAAGTGCAAAAAGTGGTTTTGCAACACTAACACAAGTGCGAAAAGTCGTTTTGCAACACTAACACAAGTGCAAAAAGTCGTTTTGCAACACTAACACAAGTGCGAAAGTGGTTTTGCAACACTAACATAAGTGTGAAAGTGGTTTTGCAACACTAACCCAATTGCGATTTGTGGTTTTCAACACTGGTGCAAGTGCGATAAGTGGTATTGCAACACTAACACAAGTGTAAAATGTGGTTTTGCAACACCAAGACAAACGCGAATTGTGGTTTTCAACAATAGCGCAAGTGCGATAAGAGGTTTTGCAACACTAATCCAATTGCGATTTGTGGTTTTCAACACTGGCGCAAGTGCAAAAAGTGGTTTTGCAACACTAACACAAGTGCGAAAAGTCGTTTTGCAACACTAACACAAGTGCAAAAAGTCGTTTTGCAACACTAACACAAGTGCGAAAGTGGTTTTGCAACACTAACACAAGTGCGATAAGTGGTTTTGCAACACTAACACAAGTGTGATAAGTGGTTTTCAACACTAGCAAGTGTCTGAAAGTGGTTTTCAACGGCAGCAGAAGTGTGGAAATTGGTTTTGCAACACTAACACAAATGCGAATAATGGTTTACAACACCAGCACGAGTGCGGAAAGTGGTTTGCAACACTAACACAAGTGTGGAAAGTGGTTTTCAAGGCCAGCACAAGTGTGGAAAGTCGTTTTGCAACACTAACACAAGTGCAAAAAGTGGTTTTCAATGCCAGCACAAGTGAGAAAAGTGGTTCTGCAACACAAGCTCTAGTCTGGAAAGTGGTTTCCAATGCCAGCACATGTGCGAAAAGTAGTTCTGCAACACTAGCTCAAGTGTGGAAAGTGGTTTTAAACACCAGCACAAGTGCGGAAAATGGTTTTGCAACACTAACATAAGTGCAGAAAGTGGTTTTAAGCACTAACAGGAGCGCAAAAAGTGGTTTTCAACACGAGCAGATGTGCAAAAAGTGATTTTCAATGCCAGCACAAGTGCAGAAAGTGGTTTTGCAATACTAGCACATGTGTGAAAAGTGGTTTTCAATGCCAGCACATGTGTGGAAAGTGGTTCTGCAACACAAGATCAAGTGTGGAAAGTGGTTTTCAATGCCAGCACAAGTGCGGAAAGTAGTTCTGCACCACTATCTCAAGTGAGGAAAGTGGTTTTAAACACCAGGACAACTGCCGAAAATTCGTTTTGCAACACTAACACAAGTGCAAAAAGTGGTTTTGCAACACTAACACAAGTGCAAAAAGTGGTTTTGCAACACTAACACAAGTGCGAAAAGTGGTTTTGCAACACAAACACAAGTGTAAAAATGGTTTTGCAACACTAACATAAGTGTGAAAGTGGTTTTACAACACGAGCACAAGTGCGATAAGAGGTTTTGCAACACTAACCCAATTGTGATTTGTGGTTTTCAACACTGGCGCAAGTGCGAAAAGTGGTATTGCAACACTAACACAAGTGTAAAATGTGGTTTTGCAACACTAAGACAAATGCGAATTGTGGTTTTCAACAATAGCGCAAGTGCGATAAGAGGTTTTGCAACACTAACCCAATTGCGATTTGTGGTTTTCAACAATGGCGCAAGTGCAAAAAGTGGTTTTGCAACACTAACATAAGTGCAAAAAGTCGTTTTGCAACACTAACACAAGTGCGATAAGTGGTTTTGCAACACTAACACAAGTGTGATAAGTGGTTTTCAACACTAGCAAGTGTGCTGAAAGTGGTTTTCAACGGCAGCAGAAGTGTGGAAATTGGTTTTTGCAACACTAACACAAATGCGAATCATGGTTTACAACACCAGCACGAGTGCGGAAAGTGGTTTGCAACACCAACACAAGTGTGGAAAGTGGTTTTCAACACGAGCAGATGTGCAAAAAGTGATTTTCAACGCCAGCACAAGTGCAGAAAGTGGTTTTGCAATACAAGCACATGTGTGAAAAGTGGTTTTCAATGCCAGCACAAGTGTGGAAAGTGGTTTTGCAACACTAACACAAGTGCAAAAAGTGGTTTTCAATTCCAGCACAAGTGAAAAACGTGGTTCTGCAACAGAAGCTCTAGTCTGGAAAGTGGTTTTCAATGCCAGCACAAGTGTGGAAAGTGGTTTTGCAACACTAACACAAGTGCAAAAAGTGGTTTTCAATGCCAGCACAAGTGACAAAAGTGGTTCTGCAACACAAGCTCTAGTCTGGAAAGTGGTTTTCAATGCCAGCACAAGTGCGAAAAGTGGTTTTGCAACAGCAACACAAGTGAGACAAATGGTTTTGCAACACTAACACAAGTGCAAAAAGTGGTTTTCAATGCCAGCACAAGTGCGGAAAGTAGTTCTGCAACACTAGCTCAAGTGTGGAAAGTTGTTTTAAACACCAGCACAAGTGCGGAAAATGGTTTTGCAACACTAACACAAGTGCAAAAAGTGGTTTTGCAACACCAACACAAGTGAAGCAAATGGTTTTGCAACACTAACACAAGTGCAAAAAGTGGTTTTCAACGCCAGCACACGTGCGAAAAGTGGTTCTGCAACACAAGCTCAAGTGGAGAAGGTGGTTTTCAACATGAGCGCAAGTGTGAAAAGTGGTTTTGCAACACCAGCTCAAGTGCTGAGAGTGGATTTCAACGCCAGCAGAAGTGAGACAAATGGTTTTGCAACACTAACACAAGTGCGAAAAGTGGTTTTAAGCACTAACAGGAGCGCGAAAAGTGGTTTTCAACACTAGCAGATGTGCAAAAAGTGGTTTTCAACGCCAGCACAAGTGCAGAAAGTGGTTTTGCAATACTAGCACATGTGTGAAAAGTGGTTTTCAATGCCAGCACAAGTGTGGAAAGTGGATTTGCCACACTAACACAAGTGCAAAAAGTGGTTTTCAATGCCAGCACATGTGACAAAAGTGGTTTTGCAACACAAGCTCTCGTCTGGAAAGTGGTTTTCAATGCCAGCACAAGTGCGAAAAGTGGTTTTGCAACAGCATCACAAGTGAGACAAATGGTTTTGCAACAATAACGAAAGTGCAAAAAGTGGTTTTCAATGCCAGCACAAGTGCGAAAAGTGGTTCTGCAACACAAGCTCAAGTGTGGAAAGTGGTTTTCAATGCCAGCACAAGTGCGGAAAGTAGTTCTGCACCACTATGTCAAGTGAGGAAAGTGGTTTTAAACACCAGGACAAGTGCCGAAAATTCGTTTTGCAACACGAACACAAGTACAAAAAGTGGTTTTGCAACACTAACACAAGTGCAAAAAGTGGTTTTGCAACACTAACACAAGTGCGAAAAGTGGTTTTGCAACACAAACACAAGTGTAAAAGTGGTTTTACAACACTAACATAAGTGTGAAAGTGGTTTTGCAACACTAACCCAATTGCGATTTGTGGTTTTCAACACTGGTGCAAGTGCGATAAGTGGTATTGCAACACTAACACAAGTGTAAAATGTGGTTTTGCAACACCAAGACAAACGCGAATTGTGGTTTTCAACAATAGCGCAAGTGCGATAAGAGGTTTTGCAACACTAACCCAATTGCGATTTGTGGTTTTCAACACTGGCGCAAGTGCAAAAAGTGGTTTTGCAACACTAACACAAGTGCGAAAAGTCGTTTTGCAACACTAACACAAGTGCAAAAAGTCGTTTTGCAACACTAACACAAGTGCGAAAGTGGTTTTGCAACACCAACACAAGTGCGATAAGTGGTTTTGCAACACCAACACAAGTGTGATAAGTGGTTTTCAACACTAGCAAGTGTCTGAAAGTGGTTTTCAACGGCAGCAGAAGTGTGGAAATTGGTTTTGCAACACTAACACAAATGCGAATAATGGTTTACAACACCAGCACGAGTGCGGAAAGTGGTTTGCAACACTAACACAAGTGTGGAAAGTGGTTTTCAAGGCCAGCACAAGTGTGGAAAGTCGTTTTGCAACACTAACACAAGTGCAAAAAGTGGTTTTCAATGCCAGCACAAGTGAGAAAAGTGGTTCTGCAACACAAGCTCTAGTCTGGAAAGTGGTTTCCAATGCCAGCACATGTGCGAAAAGTAGTTCTGCAACACTAGCTCAAGTGTGGAAAGTGGTTTTTAACACCAGCACAAGTGCGGAAAATGGTTTTGCAACACTAACATAAGTGCAGAAAGTGGTTTTAAGCACTAACAGGAGCGCAAAAAGTGGTTTTCAACACGAGCAGATGTGCAAAAAGTGATTTTCAATGCCAGCACAAGTGCAGAAAGTGGTTTTGCAATACTAGCACATGTGTGAAAAGTGGTTTTCAATGCCAGCACATGTGTGGAAAGTGGTTTTGCAACACTAACACAAGTGCAAAAAGTGGTTTTCAATGCCAGCACAAGTGCGAAAAGTGGTTTTGCAACAGCAACACAAGTGACACAAGTGGTTTTCAATGCCAGCAAAAGTGTGGAAAGTGGTTTTGCAACACTAACACAAGTGCAAAAAGTGGTTTTCAATACCAGCACAAGTGCGAAAAGTGGTTTTGCAACAGCAAAACAAGTGAGACAAGTGGTTTTCAATGCCAGCACAATTGTGGAAAGTGGTTTTGCAACACTAACACAAGTGCAAAAAGTGGTTTTCAATGCCAGCACAAGTGACAAAAGTGGTTTTGCAACACTAACACAAGTGCAAAAAGTGGTTTTCAATGCCAGCACAAGTGACAAAAGTGGTTCTGCAACACAAGCTCTAGTCTGGAAAGTGGTTTTCAATGCCAGCACAAGTGCGAAAAGTGGTTTTGCAACAGCAACACAAGTGAGACAAATGGTTTTGCAACACTAACACAAGTGCAAAAAGTGGTTTTAAACACCAACACAAGTGAGACAAATGGTTTTGCAACACTAACACAAGTGCAAAAAGTAGTTTTCAACGCCAGCACACGTGCGAAAAGTGGTTCTGCAACACAAGCTCAAGTGGAGAACGTGGTTTTCAACATGAGCGCAAGTGTGAAAAGTGGTTTTGCAACACCAGCTCAAGTGCGGAGTTTTCCTCTGGTTTTCCTCAAGTGCGGACCTCAAAAACAAATGGATTTGCAACACTAACACAAGTGCGAAAAGTGGTTTTAAGCACTAACAGGAGCGCGAAAAGTGGTTTTCAACACTAACAGATGTGCAAAAAGTGGTTTTCAACGCCAGCACAAGTGCAGAAAGTTACTTTGCAATACTAGCACATGTGTGAAAAGTGGTTTTCAATGCCAGCACATGTGCGAAAAGTCGTTCTGCAACACTAGCTCAAGTGTGGAAAGTGGTTTTAAACACCAGCACAAGTGCGGAAAATGGTTTTGCAACACTAAAACAAGTGCAAAAAGTGGTTTTGCAACACTAACACAAGTGAGACAAATGATTTTGCAACACTAACACAAGTGCAAAAAGTGGTTTTCAATGCCAGCACAAGTGACAAAAGTGGTTCTGCAACACAAGCTCTAATCTGGAAAGTGGTTTTCAATGCCAGCACAAGTGCGAAAAGTGGTTTTGCAACAGCAACACAAGTGAGACAAATGGTTGTGCAACAATAACACAAGTGCAAAAAGTGGTTTTCAACGCCAGCACAAATGTGGAAAGTGGTTTTGCAACACTAACACAAGTGCAAACAGTGGTTTTCAATGCCAGCACTAGTGATAAAAGTGGTTCTGAAACACAGGCTCTAGTCTGGAAAGTGGTTTTCAATGCAGGCACAAGTGCGAAAAGGGCATTTTGCAACAGCAACACAAAGTGAGACAAATGGTTTTGCAACACTAACACAAGTGCAAAAAGTTGTTTTGAGCACGAACAGTAGCGCGAAAAGTGGTTTTCAACACTAGTAGATGTGCAAAAAGTGGTTTTCAACGACAGCACAAGTGCAGAAAGTGGTTTTGCAATACTAGCACATGTGTGAAAAGTGGTTTTCAATGCCAGCACAAGTGTGGAAAGTGGTTTTGCAACACTAACACAAGTGTAAAAAGTGGTTTTCAATGCCAGCACATGTGACAAAAGTGGTTCGCCAACACAAGCTCTTGTCTGGAAAGTGGTTTTCAATGCCAGCACAAGTGCGAAAAGTGGTTTTGCAACAGCATCACAAGTGAGACAAATGGTTTTGCAACAATAACGAAAGTGCTAAAGGTGGTTTTCAATGCCAGCACAAGTGCGAAAAGTGGTTCTGCAACACAAGATCAAGTGTGGAAAGTGGTTTTCAATGCCAGCACAAGTGCGGAAAGTAGTTCTGCACCACTATCTCAAGTGAGGAAATTGGTTTTAAACACCAGGACAACTGCCGAAAATTCGTTTTGCAACACTAACACAAGTGCAAAAAGTGGTTTTGCAACACTAACACAAGTGCAAAAAGTGGTTTTGCAACACTAACACAAGTGCGAAAAGTGGTTTTGCAACACAAACACAAGTGTAAAAATGGTTTTGCAACACTAACATAAGTGTGAAAGTGGTTTTACAACACGAGCACAAGTGCGATAAGAGGTTTTGCAACACTAACCCAATTGTGATTTGTGGTTTTCAACACTGGCGCAAGTGCGAAAAGTGGTATTGCAACACTAACACAAGTGTAAAATGTGGTTTTGCAACACTAAGACAAATGCGAATTGTGGTTTTCAACAATAGCGCAAGTGCGATAAGAGGTTTTGCAACACTAACCCAATTGCGATTTGTGGTTTTCAACAATGGCGCAAGTGCAAAAAGTGGTTTTGCAACACTAACATAAGTGCAAAAAGTCGTTTTGCAACACTAACACAAGTGCGATAAGTGGTTTTGCAACACTAACACAAGTGTGATAAGTGGTTTTCAACACTAGCAAGTGTGCTGAAAGTGGTTTTCAACGGCAGCAGAAGTGTGGAAATTGGTTTTTGCAACACTAACACAATTGCGAATCATGGTTTACAACACCAGCACGAGTGCGAAAAGTGGTTTTCAACACTAGTAGATGTGCAAAAAGTGGTTTTCAATGCCAGCACAAGTGTGGAAAGTGGATTTGCAACACTAACACAAGTGCAAAAAGTGGTTTTCAATGCCAGCACATGTGACAAAAGTGGTTTTGCAACACAAGCTCTCGTCTGGAAAGTGGTTTTCAATGCCAGCACAAGTGCGAAAAGTGGTTTTGCAACAGCATCACAAGTGAGACAAATGGTTTTGCAACAATAACGAAAGTGCAAAAAGTGGTTTTCAATGCCAGCACAAGTGCGAAAAGTGGTTCTGCAACACAAGCTCAAGTGTGGAAAGTGGTTTTCAATGCCAGCACAATGCCAGGTTTTCAATGCCAGCACAATGCCAGCACACAGCACAATGCCAGCACAGCACATTCAACAATAGCGCAAGTGCGATAAGAGGTTTTGCAACACTAACCCAATTGCGATTTGTTGTTTTCAACACTGGTGCAAGTGCGATGAGTGGTATTGCAACACTAACACAAGTGTAAAATGTGGTTTTGCAACACCAAGACAAACGCGAATTGTGGTTTTCAACAATAGCGCAAGTGCGATAAGAGGTTTTGCAACACTAATCCAATTGCGATTTGTGGTTTTCAACACTGGCGCAAGTGCAAAAAGTGGTTTTGCAACACTAACACAAGTGCGAAAAGTCGTTTTGCAACACTAACACAAGTGCAAAAAGTCGTTTTGCAACACTAACACAAGTGCGAAAGTGGTTTTGCAACACTAACACAAGTGCGATAAGTGGTTTTGCAACACTAACACAAGTGTGATAAGTGGTTTTCAACACTAGCAAGTGTCTGAAAGTGGTTTTCAACACTAGCAAGTGTCTGAAAGTGGTTTTCAACGGCAGCAGAAGTGTGGAAATTGGTTTTGCAACACTAACACAAATGCGAATAATGGTTTACAACACCAGCACGAGTGCGGAAAGTGGTTTGCAACACTAACACAAGTGTGGAAAGTGGTTTTCAAGGCCAGCACAAGTGTGGAAAGTCGTTTTGCAACACTAACACAAGTGCAAAAAGTGGTTTTCAATGCCAGCACAAGTGAGAAAAGTGGTTCTGCAACACAAGCTCTAGTCTGGAAAGTGGTTTCCAATGCCAGCACATGTGCGAAAAGTAGTTCTGCAACACTAGCTCAAGTGTGGAAAGTGGTTTTAAACACCAGCACAAGTGCGGAAAATGGTTTTGCAACACTAACATAAGTGCAGAAAGTGGTTTTAAGCACTAACAGGAGCGCAAAAAGTGGTTTTCAACACGAGCAGATGTGCAAAAAGTGATTTTCAATGCCAGCACAAGTGCAGAAAGTGGTTTTGCAATACTAGCACATGTGTGAAAAGTGGTTTTCAATGCCAGCACATGTGTGGAAAGTGGTTCTGCAACACAAGATCAAGTGTGGAAAGTGGTTTTCAATGCCAGCACAAGTGCGGAAAGTAGTTCTGCACCACTATCTCAAGTGAGGAAAGTGGTTTTAAACACCAGGACAACTGCCGAAAATTCGTTTTGCAACACTAACACAAGTGCAAAAAGTGGTTTTGCAACACTAACACAAGTGCAAAAAGTGGTTTTGCAACACTAACACAAGTGCGAAAAGTGGTTTTGCAACACAAACACAAGTGTAAAAATGGTTTTGCAACACTAACATAAGTGTGAAAGTGGTTTTACAACACGAGCACAAGTGCGATAAGAGGTTTTGCAACACTAACCCAATTGTGATTTGTGGTTTTCAACACTGGCGCAAGTGCGAAAAGTGGTATTGCAACACTAACACAAGTGTAAAATGTGGTTTTGCAACACTAAGACAAATGCGAATTGTGGTTTTCAACAATAGCGCAAGTGCGATAAGAGGTTTTGCAACACTAACCCAATTGCGATTTGTGGTTTTCAACAATGGCGCAAGTGCAAAAAGTGGTTTTGCAACACTAACATAAGTGCAAAAAGTCGTTTTGCAACACTAACACAAGTGCGATAAGTGGTTTTGCAACACGAACACAAGTGTGATAAGTGGTTTTCAACACTAGCAAGTGTGCTGAAAGTGGTTTTCAACGGCAGCAGAAGTGTGGAAATTGGTTTTTGCAACACTAACACAAATGCGAATCATGGTTTACAACACCAGCACGAGTGCGGAAAGTGGTTTGCAACACCAACACAAGTGTGGAAAGTGGTTTTCAACACGAGCAGATGTGCAAAAAGTGATTTTCAACGCCAGCACAAGTGCAGAAAGTGGTTTTGCAATACAAGCACATGTGTGAAAAGTGGTTTTCAATGCCAGCACAAGTGTGGAAAGTGGTTTTGCAACACTAACACAAGTGCAAAAAGTGGTTTTCAATTCCAGCACAAGTGAAAAACGTGGTTCTGCAACAGAAGCTCTAGTCTGGAAAGTGGTTTTCAATGCCAGCACAAGTGTGGAAAGTGGTTTTGCAACACTAACACAAGTGCAAAAAGTGGTTTTCAATGCCAGCACAAGTGACAAAAGTGGTTCTGCAACACAAGCTCTAGTCTGGAAAGTGGTTTTCAATGCCAGCACAAGTGCGAAAAGTGGTTTTGCAACAGCAACACAAGTGAGACAAATGGTTTTGCAACACTAACACAAGTGCAAAAAGTGGTTTTCAATGCCAGCACAAGTGCGGAAAGTAGTTCTGCAACACTAGCTCAAGTGTGGAAAGTTGTTTTAAACACCAGCACAAGTGCGGAAAATGGTTTTGCAACACTAACACAAGTGCAAAAAGTGGTTTTCAACGCCAGCACACGTGCGAAAAGTGGTTCTGCAACACAAGCTCAAGTGGAGAACGTGGTTTTCAACATGAGCGCAAGTGTGAAAAGTGGTTTTGCAACACCAGCTCAAGTGCTGAGAGTGGATTTCAACGCCAGCAGAAGTGAGACAAATGGTTTTGCAACACTAACACAAGTGCGAAAAGTGGTTTTAAGCACTAACAGGAGCGCGAAAAGTGGTTTTCAACACTAGCAGATGTGCAAAAAGTGGTTTTCAACGCCAGCACAAGTGCAGAAAGTGGTTTTGCAATACTAGCACATGTGTGAAAAGTGGTTTTCAATGCCAGCACAAGTGTGGAAAGTGGATTTGCAACACTAACACAAGTGCAAAAAGTGGTTTTCAATGCCAGCACATGTGACAAAAGTGGTTTTGCAACACAAGCTCTCGTCTGGAAAGTGGTTTTCAATGCCAGCACAAGTGCGAAAAGTGGTTTTGCAACAGCATCACAAGTGAGACAAATGGTTTTGCAACAATAACGAAAGTGCAAAAAGTGGTTTTCAATGCCAGCACAAGTGCGGAAAGTAGTTCTGCACCACTATGTCAAGTGAGGAAAGTGGTTTTAAACACCAGGACAAGTGCCGAAAATTCGTTTTGCAACACGAACACAAGTACAAAAAGTGGTTTTGCAACACTAACACAAGTGCAAAAAGTGGTTTTGCAACACTAACACAAGTGCGAAAAGTCGTTTTGCAACACTAACACAAGTGCAAAAAGTCGTTTTGCAACACTAACACAAGTGCGAAAGTGGTTTTGCAACACCAACACAAGTGCGATAAGTGGTTTTGCAACACCAACACAAGTGTGATAAGTGGTTTTCAACACTAGCAAGTGTCTGAAAGTGGTTTTCAACGGCAGCAGAAGTGTGGAAATTGGTTTTGCAACACTAACACAAATGCGAATAATGGTTTACAACACCAGCACGAGTGCGGAAAGTGGTTTGCAACACTAACACAAGTGTGGAAAGTGGTTTTCAAGGCCAGCACAAGTGTGGAAAGTCGTTTTGCAACACTAACACAAGTGCAAAAAGTGGTTTTCAATGCCAGCACAAGTGAGAAAAGTGGTTCTGCAACACAAGCTCTAGTCTGGAAAGTGGTTTCCAATGCCAGTACATGTGCGAAAAGTAGTTCTGCAACACTAGCTCAAGTGTGGAAAGTGGTTTTAAACACCAGCACAAGTGCGGAAAATGGTTTTGCAACACTAACATAAGTGCAGAAAGTGGTTTTAAGCACTAACAGGAGCGCAAAAAGTGGTTTTCAACACGAGCAGATGTGCAAAAAGTGATTTTCAATGCCAGCACAAGTGCAGAAAGTGGTTTTGCAATACTAGCACATGTGTGAAAAGTGGTTTTCAATGCCAGCACATGTGTGGAAAGTGGTTTTGCAACACTAACACAAGTGCAAAAAGTGGTTTTCAATGCCAGCACAAGTGCGAAAAGTGGTTTTGCAACAGCAACACAAGTGACACAAGTGGTTTTCAATGCCAGCAAAAGTGTGGAAAGTGGTTTTGCAACACTAACACAAGTGCAAAAAGTGGTTTTCAATACCAGCACAAGTGCGAAAAGTGGTTTTGCAACAGCAAAACAAGTGAGACAAGTGGTTTTCAATGCCAGCACAATTGTGGAAAGTGGTTTTGCAACACTAACACAAGTGCAAAAAGTGGTTTTCAATGCCAGTACAAGTGACAAAAGTGGTTTTGCAACACTAACACAAGTGCAAAAAGTGGTTTTCAATGCCAGCACAAGTGACAAAAGTGGTTCTGCAACACAAGCTCTAGTCTGGAAAGTGGTTTTCAATGCCAGCACAAGTGCGAAAAGTGGTTTTGCAACAGCAACACAAGTGAGACAAATGGTTTTGCAACACTAACACAAGTGCAAAAAGTGGTTTTAAACACCAACACAAGTGAGACAAATGGTTTTGCAACACTAACACAAGTGCAAAAAGTAGTTTTCAACGCCAGCACACGTGCGAAAAGTGGTTCTGCAACACAAGCTCAAGTGGAGAACGTGGTTTTCAACATGAGCGCAAGTGTGAAAAGTGGTTTTGCAACACCAGCTCAAGTGCGGAGTTTTCCTCTGGTTTTCCTCAAGTGCGGACCTCAAAAACAAATGGATTTGCAACACTAACACAAGTGCGAAAAGTGGTTTTAAGCACTAACAGGAGCGCGAAAAGTGGTTTTCAACACTAACAGATGTGCAAAAAGTGGTTTTCAACGCCAGCACAAGTGCAGAAAGTTACTTTGCAATACTAGCACATGTGTGAAAAGTGGTTTTCAATGCCAGCACATGTGCGAAAAGTCGTTCTGCAACACTAGCTCAAGTGTGGAAAGTGGTTTTAAACACCAGCACAAGTGCGGAAAATGGTTTTGCAACACTAAAACAAGTGCAAAAAGTGGTTTTGCAACACTAACACAAGTGAGACAAATGATTTTGCAACACTAACACAAGTGCAAAAAGTGGTTTTCAATGCCAGCACAAGTGACAAAAGTGGTTCTGCAACACAAGCTCTAATCTGGAAAGTGGTTTTCAATGCCAGCACAAGTGCGAAAAGTGGTTTTGCAACAGCAACACAAGTGAGACAAATGGTTTTGCAACACTAACACAAGTGCAAAAAGTGGTTTTCAATGCCAGCACAAGTGACAAAAGTGGTTCTGCAACACAAGCTCTCGTATGAAAAGTGGTTTTCAATGCCAGCACAAGTGCGAAAAGTGGTTTTGCAACAGCAACACAAGTGAGACAAATGGTTGTGCAACAATAACACAAGTGCAAAAAGTGGTTTTCAACGCCAGCACAAATGTGGAAAGTGGTTTTGCAACACTAACACAAGTGCAAACAGTGGTTTTCAATGCCAGCACTAGTGATAAAAGTGGTTCTGAAACACAGGCTCTAGTCTGGAAAGTGGTTTTCAATGCAGGCACAAGTGCGAAAAGGGCATTTTGCAACAGCAACACAAAGTGAGACAAATGGTTTTGCAACACTAACACAAGTGCAAAAAGTTGTTTTGAGCACGAACAGTAGCGCGAAAAGTGGTTTTCAACACTAGTAGATGTGCAAAAAGTGGTTTTCAACGACAGCACAAGTGCAGAAAGTGGTTTTGCAATACTAGCACATGTGTGAAAAGTGGTTTTCAATGCCAGCACAAGTGTGGAAAGTGGTTTTGCAACACTAACACAAGTGTAAAAAGTGGTTTTCAATGCCAGCACATGTGACAAAAGTGGTTCGCCAACACAAGCTCTTGTCTGGAAAGTGGTTTTCAATGCCAGCACAAGTGCGAAAAGTGGTTTTGCAACAGCATCACAAGTGAGACAAATGGTTTTGCAACAATAACGAAAGTGCTAAAGGTGGTTTTCAATGCCAGCCCAAGTGCGAAAAGTGGTTCTGCAACACAAGATCAAGTGTGGAAAGTGGTTTTCAATGCCAGCACAAGTGCGGAAAGTAGTTCTGCACCACTATCTCAAGTGAGGAAATTGGTTTTAAACACCAGGACAACTGCCGAAAATTCGTTTTGCAACACTAACACAAGTGCAAAAAGTGGTTTTGCAACACTAACACAAGTGCAAAAAGTGGTTTTGCAACACTAACACAAGTGCGAAAAGTGGTTTTGCAACACAAACACAAGTGTAAAAATGGTTTTGCAACACTAACATAAGTGTGAAAGTGGTTTTACAACACGAGCACAAGTGCGATAAGAGGTTTTGCAACACTAACCCAATTGTGATTTGTGGTTTTCAACACTGGCGCAAGTGCGAAAAGTGGTATTGCAACACTAACACAAGTGTAAAATGTGGTTTTGCAACACTAAGACAAATGCGAATTGTGGTTTTCAACAATAGCGCAAGTGCGATAAGAGGTTTTGCAACACTAACCCAATTGCGATTTGTGGTTTTCAACAATGGCGCAAGTGCAAAAAGTGGTTTTGCAACACTAACATAAGTGCAAAAAGTCGTTTTGCAACACTAACACAAGTGCGATAAGTGGTTTTGCAACACTAACACAAGTGTGATAAGTGGTTTTCAACACTAGCAAGTGTGCTGAAAGTGGTTTTCAACGGCAGCAGAAGTGTGGAAATTGGTTTTTGCAACACTAACACAAATGCGAATCATGGTTTACAACACCAGCACGAGTGCGGAAAGTGGTTTGCAACACCAACACAAGTGTGGAAAGTGGTTTTCAATGCCAGCACAAGTGTGGAAAGTGGTTTTGCAACACTAACACAAGTGCAAAAAGTGGTTTTCAAGGCCAGCACAAGTGAGAAAAGTGGTTCTGCAACACAAGCTCTAGTCTGGAAAGTGGTTTTCAATGCCAGCACATGTGCGAAAAGTAGTTCTGCAACACTAGCTCAAGTGTGGAAAGTGGTTTTAAACACCAGCACAAGTGCGGAAAATGGTTTTGCAACACTAAAACAAGTGCAAAAAGTGGTTTTGCAACACCAACACAAGTGAGACAAATGGTTTTGCAACACTAACACAAGTGCAGAAAGTGGTTTTAAGCACTAACAGGAGCGCAAAAAGTGGTTTTCAACACGAGCAGATGTGCAAAAAGTGATTTTCAACGCCAGCACAAGTGCAGAAAGTGGTTTTGCAATACAAGCACATGTGTGAAAAGTGGTTTTCAATGCCAGCACAAGTGTGGAAAGTGGTTTTGCAACACTAACACAAGTGCAAAAAGTGGTTTTCAATGCCAGCACATGTGACAAAAGTGGTTTTGCAACACAAGCTCTCGTCTGGAAAGTGGTTTTCAATGCCAGCACAAGTGCGAAAAGTGGTTTTGCAACAGCAACACAAGTGAGACAAATGGTTTTGCAACACTAACACAAGTGCAAAAAGTGGTTTTCAATGCCAGCACAAGTGTGGAAAGTAGTTCTGCAACACTAGCTCAAGTGTGAAAAGTTGTTTTAAACACCAGCACAAGTGTGGAAAATGGTTTTGCAACACTAACACAAGTGCAAAAAGTGGTTTTGCAACACCAACACAAGTAGGGCAAATGGTTTTGCAACACTAACACAAGTGCAAAAAGTGGTTTTCAACACCAGCACACGTGCGAAAAGTGGTTCTGCAACACAAGCTCAAGTGGAGAACGTGGTTTTCAACATGAGCGCAAGTGTGAAAAGTGGTTTTGCAACACCAGCTCAAGTGCTGAGAGTGGATTTCAACGCCAGCAGAAGTGAGACAAATGGTTTTGCAACACTAACACAAGTGCGAAAAGTGGTTTTAAGCACTAACAGGAGCGCGAAAAGTGGTTTTCAACACTAGCAGATGTGCAAAAAGTGGTTTTCAACGCCAGCCCAAGTGCAGAAAGTGGGTTTGCAAGACTAGCACATGTGTGAAAAGTGGTTTTCAATGCCAGCACAAGTGTGGAAAGTGGTTTTGCAACACTCACACAAGTGCAAAAAGTGGTTTCCAATGCCAGCACAAGTGACAAAAGTGGTTCTGCAACACAAGCTCTAGTATGAAAAGTGGTTTTCAATGCCAGCACAAGTGCCAAAAGTGGTTTTGCAACAGCAGCACAAGTGAGACAAATGGTTGTGCAACAATAACACAAGTGCAAAAAGTGGTTTTCAACGCCAGCACAAGTGTGGAAAGTGGTTTTGCAACACTAACACAAGTGCAAAAAGTGGTTTTCAATGCCAGCACAAGTGACAACAGCGGTTCTGCAACACAAGCTCTAGTCTGGAAAGTGGTTTTCAATGCCAGCACAAGTGCGAAAAGTGGTTTTGCTACAGCAACACAAAGTGAGACAAATGGTTTTGCAACACTAACACAAGTGCAAAAAGTGGTTTTAAGCACGAACAGTAGCGCGAAAAGTGGTTTTCCACACTAGTAGATGTGCAAAAATTGGTTTTCAAAGCCAGCACAAGTGCAGAAAGTGGTTTTGCAATACTAGCACATGTGTGAAAAGTGGTTTTCAATGCCAGCACAAGTGTGGAAAGTGGATTTGCAACACTAACACAAGTGCAAAAAGTGGTTTTCAATGCCAGCACATGTGACAAAAGTGGTTTTACAACACAAGCTCTCGTCTGGAAAGTGGTTTTCAATGCCAGCACAAGTGCGAAAAGTGGTTTTGCAACAGCATCACAAGTGAGACAAATGGTTTTGCAACAATAACGAAAGTGCAAAAAGTGGTTTTCAATGCCAGCACAAGTGCGAAAAGTGGTTCTGCAACACAAGCTCAAGTGTGGAAAGTGGTTTTCAATGCCAGCACAAGTGCGGAAAGTAGTTCTGCACCACTATGTCAAGTGAGGAAAGTGGTTTTAAACACCAGGACAAGTGCCGAAAATTCGTTTTGCAACACGAACACAAGTACAAAAAGTGGTTTTGCAACACTAACACAAGTGCAAAAAGTGGTTTTGCAACACTAACACAAGTGCGAAAAGTGGTTTTGCAACACAAACACAAGTGTAAAAGTGGTTTTACAACACTAACATAAGTGTGAAAGTGGTTTTGCAACACTAACCCAATTGCGATTTGTGGTTTTCAACACTGGTGCAAGTGCGATAAGTGGTATTGCAACACTAACACAAGTGTAAAATGTGGTTTTGCAACACCAAGACAAACGCGAATTGTGGTTTTCAACAATAGCGCAAGTGCGATAAGAGGTTTTGCAACACTAACCCAATTGCGATTTGTGGTTTTCAACACTGGCGCAAGTGCAAAAAGAGGTTTT
This sequence comes from Myxine glutinosa, assembly GCF_964187855.1. Lineage (NCBI taxonomy): Eukaryota > Metazoa > Chordata > Myxini > Myxiniformes > Myxinidae > Myxine > Myxine glutinosa. The sequence goes on along the minus strand of NC_136266.1, from coordinate 54,299,036 downwards.
GCAACACTAACACAAGTGCGAAAAGTCGTTTTGCAACACTAACACAAGTGCAAAAAGTCGTTTTGCAACACTAACACAAGTGCGAAAGTGGTTTTGCAACACCAACACAAGTGCGATAAGTGGTTTTGCAACACCAACACAAGTGTGATAAGTGGTTTTCAACACTAGCAAGTGTCTGAAAGTGGTTTTCAACGGCAGCAGAAGTGTGGAAATTGGTTTTGCAACACTAACACAAATGCGAATAATGGTTTACAACACCAGCACGAGTGCGGAAAGTGGTTTGCAACACTAACACAAGTGTGGAAAGTGGTTTTCAAGGCCAGCACAAGTGTGGAAAGTCGTTTTGCAACACTAACACAAGTGCAAAAAGTGGTTTTCAATGCCAGCACAAGTGAGAAAAGTGGTTCTGCAACACAAGCTCTAGTCTGGAAAGTGGTTTCCAATGCCAGCACATGTGCGAAAAGTAGTTCTGCAACACTAGCTCAAGTGTGGAAAGTGGTTTTAAACACCAGCACAAGTGCGGAAAATGGTTTTGCAACACTAACATAAGTGCAGAAAGTGGTTTTAAGCACTAACAGGAGCGCAAAAAGTGGTTTTCAACACGAGCAGATGTGCAAAAAGTGATTTTCAATGCCAGCACAAGTGCAGAAAGTGGTTTTGCAATACTAGCACATGTGTGAAAAGTGGTTTTCAATGCCAGCACATGTGTGGAAAGTGGTTCTGCAACACAAGATCAAGTGTGGAAAGTGGTTTTCAATGCCAGCACAAGTGCGGAAAGTAGTTCTGCACCACTATCTCAAGTGAGGAAAGTGGTTTTAAACACCAGGACAACTGCCGAAAATTCGTTTTGCAACACTAACACAAGTGCAAAAAGTGGTTTTGCAACACTAACACAAGTGCAAAAAGTGGTTTTGCAACACTAACACAAGTGCGAAAAGTGGTTTTGCAACACAAACACAAGTGTAAAAATGGTTTTGCAACACTAACATAAGTGTGAAAGTGGTTTTACAACACGAGCACAAGTGCGATAAGAGGTTTTGCAACACTAACCCAATTGTGATTTGTGGTTTTCAACACTGGCGCAAGTGCGAAAAGTGGTATTGCAACACTAACACAAGTGTAAAATGTGGTTTTGCAACACTAAGACAAATGCGAATTGTGGTTTTCAACAATAGCGCAAGTGCGATAAGAGGTTTTGCAACACTAACCCAATTGCGATTTGTGGTTTTCAACAATGGCGCAAGTGCAAAAAGTGGTTTTGCAACACTAACATAAGTGCAAAAAGTCGTTTTGCAACACTAACACAAGTGCGATAAGTGGTTTTGCAACACTAACACAAGTGTGATAAGTGGTTTTCAACACTAGCAAGTGTGCTGAAAGTGGTTTTCAACGGCAGCAGAAGTGTGGAAATTGGTTTTTGCAACACTAACACAAATGCGAATCATGGTTTACAACACCAGCACGAGTGCGGAAAGTGGTTTGCAACACCAACACAAGTGTGGAAAGTGGTTTTCAACACGAGCAGATGTGCAAAAAGTGATTTTCAACGCCAGCACAAGTGCAGAAAGTGGTTTTGCAATACAAGCACATGTGTGAAAAGTGGTTTTCAATGCCAGCACAAGTGTGGAAAGTGGTTTTGCAACACTAACACAAGTGCAAAAAGTGGTTTTCAATTCCAGCACAAGTGAAAAACGTGGTTCTGCAACAGAAGCTCTAGTCTGGAAAGTGGTTTTCAATGCCAGCACAAGTGTGGAAAGTGGTTTTGCAACACTAACACAAGTGCAAAAAGTGGTTTTCAATGCCAGCACAAGTGACAAAAGTGGTTCTGCAACACAAGCTCTAGTCTGGAAAGTGGTTTTCAATGCCAGCACAAGTGCGAAAAGTGGTTTTGCAACAGCAACACAAGTGAGACAAATGGTTTTGCAACACTAACACAAGTGCAAAAAGTGGTTTTCAATGCCAGCACAAGTGCGGAAAGTAGTTCTGCAACACTAGCTCAAGTGTGGAAAGTTGTTTTAAACACCAGCACAAGTGCGGAAAATGGTTTTGCAACACTAACACAAGTGCAAAAAGTGGTTTTCAACGCCAGCACACGTGCGAAAAGTGGTTCTGCAACACAAGCTCAAGTGGAGAACGTGGTTTTCAACATGAGCGCAAGTGTGAAAAGTGGTTTTGCAACACCAGCTCAAGTGCTGAGAGTGGATTTCAACGCCAGCAGAAGTGAGACAAATGGTTTTGCAACACTAACACAAGTGCGAAAAGTGGTTTTAAGCACTAACAGGAGCGCGAAAAGTGGTTTTCAACACTAGCAGATGTGCAAAAAGTGGTTTTCAACGCCAGCACAAGTGCAGAAAGTGGTTTTGCAATACTAGCACATGTGTGAAAAGTGGTTTTCAATGCCAGCACAAGTGTGGAAAGTGGATTTGCAACACTAACACAAGTGCAAAAAGTGGTTTTCAATGCCAGCACATGTGACAAAAGTGGTTTTGCAACACAAGCTCTCGTCTGGAAAGTGGTTTTCAATGCCAGCACAAGTGCGAAAAGTGGTTTTGCAACAGCATCACAAGTGAGACAAATGGTTTTGCAACAATAACGAAAGTGCAAAAAGTGGTTTTCAATGCCAGCACAAGTGCGGAAAGTAGTTCTGCACCACTATGTCAAGTGAGGAAAGTGGTTTTAAACACCAGGACAAGTGCCGAAAATTCGTTTTGCAACACGAACACAAGTACAAAAAGTGGTTTTGCAACACTAACACAAGTGCAAAAAGTGGTTTTGCAACACTAACACAAGTGCGAAAAGTCGTTTTGCAACACTAACACAAGTGCAAAAAGTCGTTTTGCAACACTAACACAAGTGCGAAAGTGGTTTTGCAACACCAACACAAGTGCGATAAGTGGTTTTGCAACACCAACACAAGTGTGATAAGTGGTTTTCAACACTAGCAAGTGTCTGAAAGTGGTTTTCAACGGCAGCAGAAGTGTGGAAATTGGTTTTGCAACACTAACACAAATGCGAATAATGGTTTACAACACCAGCACGAGTGCGGAAAGTGGTTTGCAACACTAACACAAGTGTGGAAAGTGGTTTTCAAGGCCAGCACAAGTGTGGAAAGTCGTTTTGCAACACTAACACAAGTGCAAAAAGTGGTTTTCAATGCCAGCACAAGTGAGAAAAGTGGTTCTGCAACACAAGCTCTAGTCTGGAAAGTGGTTTCCAATGCCAGTACATGTGCGAAAAGTAGTTCTGCAACACTAGCTCAAGTGTGGAAAGTGGTTTTAAACACCAGCACAAGTGCGGAAAATGGTTTTGCAACACTAACATAAGTGCAGAAAGTGGTTTTAAGCACTAACAGGAGCGCAAAAAGTGGTTTTCAACACGAGCAGATGTGCAAAAAGTGATTTTCAATGCCAGCACAAGTGCAGAAAGTGGTTTTGCAATACTAGCACATGTGTGAAAAGTGGTTTTCAATGCCAGCACATGTGTGGAAAGTGGTTTTGCAACACTAACACAAGTGCAAAAAGTGGTTTTCAATGCCAGCACAAGTGCGAAAAGTGGTTTTGCAACAGCAACACAAGTGACACAAGTGGTTTTCAATGCCAGCAAAAGTGTGGAAAGTGGTTTTGCAACACTAACACAAGTGCAAAAAGTGGTTTTCAATACCAGCACAAGTGCGAAAAGTGGTTTTGCAACAGCAAAACAAGTGAGACAAGTGGTTTTCAATGCCAGCACAATTGTGGAAAGTGGTTTTGCAACACTAACACAAGTGCAAAAAGTGGTTTTCAATGCCAGTACAAGTGACAAAAGTGGTTTTGCAACACTAACACAAGTGCAAAAAGTGGTTTTCAATGCCAGCACAAGTGACAAAAGTGGTTCTGCAACACAAGCTCTAGTCTGGAAAGTGGTTTTCAATGCCAGCACAAGTGCGAAAAGTGGTTTTGCAACAGCAACACAAGTGAGACAAATGGTTTTGCAACACTAACACAAGTGCAAAAAGTGGTTTTAAACACCAACACAAGTGAGACAAATGGTTTTGCAACACTAACACAAGTGCAAAAAGTAGTTTTCAACGCCAGCACACGTGCGAAAAGTGGTTCTGCAACACAAGCTCAAGTGGAGAACGTGGTTTTCAACATGAGCGCAAGTGTGAAAAGTGGTTTTGCAACACCAGCTCAAGTGCGGAGTTTTCCTCTGGTTTTCCTCAAGTGCGGACCTCAAAAACAAATGGATTTGCAACACTAACACAAGTGCGAAAAGTGGTTTTAAGCACTAACAGGAGCGCGAAAAGTGGTTTTCAACACTAACAGATGTGCAAAAAGTGGTTTTCAACGCCAGCACAAGTGCAGAAAGTTACTTTGCAATACTAGCACATGTGTGAAAAGTGGTTTTCAATGCCAGCACATGTGCGAAAAGTCGTTCTGCAACACTAGCTCAAGTGTGGAAAGTGGTTTTAAACACCAGCACAAGTGCGGAAAATGGTTTTGCAACACTAAAACAAGTGCAAAAAGTGGTTTTGCAACACTAACACAAGTGAGACAAATGATTTTGCAACACTAACACAAGTGCAAAAAGTGGTTTTCAATGCCAGCACAAGTGACAAAAGTGGTTCTGCAACACAAGCTCTAATCTGGAAAGTGGTTTTCAATGCCAGCACAAGTGCGAAAAGTGGTTTTGCAACAGCAACACAAGTGAGACAAATGGTTTTGCAACACTAACACAAGTGCAAAAAGTGGTTTTCAATGCCAGCACAAGTGACAAAAGTGGTTCTGCAACACAAGCTCTCGTATGAAAAGTGGTTTTCAATGCCAGCACAAGTGCGAAAAGTGGTTTTGCAACAGCAACACAAGTGAGACAAATGGTTGTGCAACAATAACACAAGTGCAAAAAGTGGTTTTCAACGCCAGCACAAATGTGGAAAGTGGTTTTGCAACACTAACACAAGTGCAAACAGTGGTTTTCAATGCCAGCACTAGTGATAAAAGTGGTTCTGAAACACAGGCTCTAGTCTGGAAAGTGGTTTTCAATGCAGGCACAAGTGCGAAAAGGGCATTTTGCAACAGCAACACAAAGTGAGACAAATGGTTTTGCAACACTAACACAAGTGCAAAAAGTTGTTTTGAGCACGAACAGTAGCGCGAAAAGTGGTTTTCAACACTAGTAGATGTGCAAAAAGTGGTTTTCAACGACAGCACAAGTGCAGAAAGTGGTTTTGCAATACTAGCACATGTGTGAAAAGTGGTTTTCAATGCCAGCACAAGTGTGGAAAGTGGTTTTGCAACACTAACACAAGTGTAAAAAGTGGTTTTCAATGCCAGCACATGTGACAAAAGTGGTTCGCCAACACAAGCTCTTGTCTGGAAAGTGGTTTTCAATGCCAGCACAAGTGCGAAAAGTGGTTTTGCAACAGCATCACAAGTGAGACAAATGGTTTTGCAACAATAACGAAAGTGCTAAAGGTGGTTTTCAATGCCAGCCCAAGTGCGAAAAGTGGTTCTGCAACACAAGATCAAGTGTGGAAAGTGGTTTTCAATGCCAGCACAAGTGCGGAAAGTAGTTCTGCACCACTATCTCAAGTGAGGAAATTGGTTTTAAACACCAGGACAACTGCCGAAAATTCGTTTTGCAACACTAACACAAGTGCAAAAAGTGGTTTTGCAACACTAACACAAGTGCAAAAAGTGGTTTTGCAACACTAACACAAGTGCGAAAAGTGGTTTTGCAACACAAACACAAGTGTAAAAATGGTTTTGCAACACTAACATAAGTGTGAAAGTGGTTTTACAACACGAGCACAAGTGCGATAAGAGGTTTTGCAACACTAACCCAATTGTGATTTGTGGTTTTCAACACTGGCGCAAGTGCGAAAAGTGGTATTGCAACACTAACACAAGTGTAAAATGTGGTTTTGCAACACTAAGACAAATGCGAATTGTGGTTTTCAACAATAGCGCAAGTGCGATAAGAGGTTTTGCAACACTAACCCAATTGCGATTTGTGGTTTTCAACAATGGCGCAAGTGCAAAAAGTGGTTTTGCAACACTAACATAAGTGCAAAAAGTCGTTTTGCAACACTAACACAAGTGCGATAAGTGGTTTTGCAACACTAACACAAGTGTGATAAGTGGTTTTCAACACTAGCAAGTGTGCTGAAAGTGGTTTTCAACGGCAGCAGAAGTGTGGAAATTGGTTTTTGCAACACTAACACAAATGCGAATCATGGTTTACAACACCAGCACGAGTGCGGAAAGTGGTTTGCAACACCAACACAAGTGTGGAAAGTGGTTTTCAATGCCAGCACAAGTGTGGAAAGTGGTTTTGCAACACTAACACAAGTGCAAAAAGTGGTTTTCAAGGCCAGCACAAGTGAGAAAAGTGGTTCTGCAACACAAGCTCTAGTCTGGAAAGTGGTTTTCAATGCCAGCACATGTGCGAAAAGTAGTTCTGCAACACTAGCTCAAGTGTGGAAAGTGGTTTTAAACACCAGCACAAGTGCGGAAAATGGTTTTGCAACACTAAAACAAGTGCAAAAAGTGGTTTTGCAACACCAACACAAGTGAGACAAATGGTTTTGCAACACTAACACAAGTGCAGAAAGTGGTTTTAAGCACTAACAGGAGCGCAAAAAGTGGTTTTCAACACGAGCAGATGTGCAAAAAGTGATTTTCAACGCCAGCACAAGTGCAGAAAGTGGTTTTGCAATACAAGCACATGTGTGAAAAGTGGTTTTCAATGCCAGCACAAGTGTGGAAAGTGGTTTTGCAACACTAACACAAGTGCAAAAAGTGGTTTTCAATGCCAGCACATGTGACAAAAGTGGTTTTGCAACACAAGCTCTCGCCTGGAAAGTGGTTTTCAATGCCAGCACAAGTGCGAAAAGTGGTTTTGCAACAGCAACACAAGTGAGACAAATGGTTTTGCAACACTAACACAAGTGCAAAAAGTGGTTTTCAATGCCAGCACAAGTGTGGAAAGTAGTTCTGCAACACTAGCTCAAGTGTGAAAAGTTGTTTTAAACACCAGCACAAGTGTGGAAAATGGTTTTGCAACACTAACACAAGTGCAAAAAGTGGTTTTGCAACACCAACACAAGTAGGGCAAATGGTTTTGCAACACTAACACAAGTGCAAAAAGTGGTTTTCAACACCAGCACACGTGCGAAAAGTGGTTCTGCAACACAAGCTCAAGTGGAGAACGTGGTTTTCAACATGAGCGCAAGTGTGAAAAGTGGTTTTGCAACACCAGCTCAAGTGCTGAGAGTGGATTTCAACGCCAGCAGAAGTGAGACAAATGGTTTTGCAACACTAACACAAGTGCGAAAAGTGGTTTTAAGCACTAACAGGAGCGCGAAAAGTGGTTTTCAACACTAGCAGATGTGCAAAAAGTGGTTTTCAACGCCAGCCCAAGTGCAGAAAGTGGGTTTGCAAGACTAGCACATGTGTGAAAAGTGGTTTTCAATGCCAGCACAAGTGTGGAAAGTGGTTTTGCAACACTCACACAAGTGCAAAAAGTGGTTTCCAATGCCAGCACAAGTGACAAAAGTGGTTCTGCAACACAAGCTCTAGTATGAAAAGTGGTTTTCAATGCCAGCACAAGTGCCAAAAGTGGTTTTGCAACAGCAGCACAAGTGAGACAAATGGTTGTGCAACAATAACACAAGTGCAAAAAGTGGTTTTCAACGCCAGCACAAGTGTGGAAAGTGGTTTTGCAACACTAACACAAGTGCAAAAAGTGGTTTTCAATGCCAGCACAAGTGACAACAGCGGTTCTGCAACACAAGCTCTAGTCTGGAAAGTGGTTTTCAATGCCAGCACAAGTGCGAAAAGTGGTTTTGCTACAGCAACACAAAGTGAGACAAATGGTTTTGCAACACTAACACAAGTGCAAAAAGTGGTTTTAAGCACGAACAGTAGCGCGAAAAGTGGTTTTCCACACTAGTAGATGTGCAAAAATTGGTTTTCAAAGCCAGCACAAGTGCAGAAAGTGGTTTTGCAATACTAGCACATGTGTGAAAAGTGGTTTTCAATGCCAGCACAAGTGTGGAAAGTGGATTTGCAACACTAACACAAGTGCAAAAAGTGGTTTTCAATGCCAGCACATGTGACAAAAGTGGTTTTACAACACAAGCTCTCGTCTGGAAAGTGGTTTTCAATGCCAGCACAAGTGCGAAAAGTGGTTTTGCAACAGCATCACAAGTGAGACAAATGGTTTTGCAACAATAACGAAAGTGCAAAAAGTGGTTTTCAATGCCAGCACAAGTGCGAAAAGTGGTTCTGCAACACAAGCTCAAGTGTGGAAAGTGGTTTTCAATGCCAGCACAAGTGCGGAAAGTAGTTCTGCACCACTATGTCAAGTGAGGAAAGTGGTTTTAAACACCAGGACAAGTGCCGAAAATTCGTTTTGCAACACGAACACAAGTACAAAAAGTGGTTTTGCAACACTAACACAAGTGCAAAAAGTGGTTTTGCAACACTAACACAAGTGCGAAAAGTGGTTTTGCAACACAAACACAAGTGTAAAAGTGGTTTTACAACACTAACATAAGTGTGAAAGTGGTTTTGCAACACTAACCCAATTGCGATTTGTGGTTTTCAACACTGGTGCAAGTGCGATAAGTGGTATTGCAACACTAACACAAGTGTAAAATGTGGTTTTGCAACACCAAGACAAACGCGAATTGTGGTTTTCAACAATAGCGCAAGTGCGATAAGAGGTTTTGCAACACTAACCCAATTGCGATTTGTGGTTTTCAACACTGGCGCAAGTGCAAAAAGTGGTTTTGCAACACTAACACAAGTGCGAAAAGTCGTTTTGCAACACTAACACAAGTGCAAAAAGTCGTTTTGCAACACTAACACAAGTGCGAAAGTGGTTTTGCAACACCAACACAAGTGCGATAAGTGGTTTTGCAACACCAACACAAGTGTGATAAGTGGTTTTCAACACTAGCAAGTGTCTGAAAGTGGTTTTCAACGGCAGCAGAAGTGTGGAAATTGGTTTTGCAACACTAACACAAATGCGAATAATGGTTTACAACACCAGCACGAGTGCGGAAAGTGGTTTGCAACACTAACACAAGTGTGGAAAGTGGTTTTCAAGGCCAGCACAAGTGTGGAAAGTCGTTTTGCAACACTAACACAAGTGCAAAAAGTGGTTTTCAATGCCAGCACAAGTGAGAAAAGTGGTTCTGCAACACAAGCTCTAGTCTGGAAAGTGGTTTCCAATGCCAGCACATGTGCGAAAAGTAGTTCTGCAACACTAGCTCAAGTGTGGAAAGTGGTTTTAAACACCAGCACAAGTGCGGAAAATGGTTTTGCAACACTAACATAAGTGCAGAAAGTGGTTTTAAGCACTAACAGGAGCGCAAAAAGTGGTTTTCAACACGAGCAGATGTGCAAAAAGTGATTTTCAATGCCAGCACAAGTGCAGAAAGTGGTTTTGCAATACTAGCACATGTGTGAAAAGTGGTTTTCAATGCCAGCACATGTGTGGAAAGTGGTTTTGCATCACTAACACAAGTGCAAAAAGTGGTTTTCAATGCCAGCACAAGTGCGAAAAGTGGTTTTGCAACAGCAAAACAAGTGAGACAAGTGGTTTTCAATGCCAGCACAATTGTGGAAAGTGGTTTTGCAACACTAACACAAGTGCAAAAAGTGGTTTTCAATGCCAGTACAAGTGACAAAAGTGGTTTTGCAACACTAACACAAGTGCAAAAAGTGGTTTTCAATGCCAGCACAAGTGACAAAAGTGGTTCTGCAACACAAGCTCTAGTCTGGAAAGTGGTTTTCAATGCCAGCACAAGTGCGAAAAGTGGTTTTGCAACAGCAACACAAGTGAGACAAATGGTTTTGCAACACTAACACAAGTGCAAAAAGTGGTTTTAAACACCAACACAAGTGAGACAAATGGTTTTGCAACACTAACACAAGTGCAAAAAGTAGTTTTCAACGCCAGCACACGTGCGAAAAGTGGTTCTGCAACACAAGCTCAAGTGGAGAACGTGGTTTTCAACATGAGCGCAAGTGTGAAAAGTGGTTTTGCAACACCAGCTCAAGTGCGGAGTTTTCCTCTGGTTTTCCTCAAGTGCGGACCTCAAAAACAAATGGATTTGCAACACTAACACAAGTGCGAAAAGTGGTTTTAAGCACTAACAGGAGCGCGAAAAGTGGTTTTCAACACTAACAGATGTGCAAAAAGTGGTTTTCAACGCCAGCACAAGTGCAGAAAGTTACTTTGCAATACTAGCACATGTGTGAAAAGTGGTTTTCAATGCCAGCACATGTGCGAAAAGTCGTTCTGCAACACTAGCTCAAGTGTGGAAAGTGGTTTTAAACACCAGCACAAGTGCGGAAAATGGTTTTGCAACACTAAAACAAGTGCAAAAAGTGGTTTTGCAACACTAACACAAGTGAGACAAATGATTTTGCAACACTAACACAAGTGCAAAAAGTGGTTTTCAATGCCAGCACAAGTGACAAAAGTGGTTCTGCAACACAAGCTCTAATCTGGAAAGTGGTTTTCAATGCCAGCACAAGTGCGAAAAGTGGTTTTGCAACAGCAACACAAGTGAGACAAATGGTTTTGCAACACTAACACAAGTGCAAAAACTGGTTTTCAATGCCAGCACAAGTGACAAAAGTGGTTCTGCAACACAAGCTCTCGTATGAAAAGTGGTTTTCAATGCCAGCACAAGTGCGAAAAGTGGTTTTGCAACAGCAACACAAGTGAGACAAATGGTTGTGCAACAATAACACAAGTGCAAAAAGTGGTTTTCAACGCCAGCACAAATGTGGAAAGTGGTTTTGCAACACTAACACAAGTGCAAACAGTGGTTTTCAATGCCAGCACTAGTGATAAAAGTGGTTCTGAAACACAGGCTCTAGTCTGGAAAGTGGTTTTCAATGCAGGCACAAGTGCGAAAAGGGCATTTTGCAACAGCAACACAAAGTGAGACAAATGGTTTTGCAACACTAACACAAGTGCAAAAAGTTGTTTTGAGCACGAACAGTAGCGCGAAAAGTGGTTTTCAACACTAGTAGATGTGCAAAAAGTGGTTTTCAACGACAGCACAAGTGCAGAAAGTGGTTTTGCAATACTAGCACATGTGTGAAAAGTGGTTTTCAATGCCAGCACAAGTGTGGAAAGTGGTTTTGCAACACTAACACAAGTGTAAAAAGTGGTTTTCAATGCCAGCACATGTGACAAAAGTGGTTCGCCAACACAAGCTCTTGTCTAGAAAGTGGTTTTCAATGCCAGCACAAGTGCGAAAAGTGGTTTTGCAACAGCATCACAAGTGAGACAAATGGTTTTGCAACAATAACGAAAGTGCTAAAGGTGGTTTTCAATGCCAGCCCAAGTGCGAAAAGTGGTTCTGCAACACAAGATCAAGTGTGGAAAGTGGTTTTCAATGCCAGCACAAGTGCGGAAAGTAGTTCTGCACCACTATCTCAAGTGAGGAAATTGGTTTTAAACACCAGGACAACTGCCGAAAATTCGTTTTGCAACACTAACACAAGTGCAAAAAGTGGTTTTGCAACACTAACACAAGTGCAAAAAGTGGTTTTGCAACACTAACACAAGTGCGAAAAGTGGTTTTGCAACACAAACACAAGTGTAAAAATGGTTTTGCAACACTAACATAAGTGTGAAAGTGGTTTTACAACACGAGCACAAGTGCGATAAGAGGTTTTGCAACACTAACCCAATTGTGATTTGTGGTTTTCAACACTGGCGCAAGTGCGAAAAGTGGTATTGCAACACTAACACAAGTGTAAAATGTGGTTTTGCAACACTAAGACAAATGCGAATTGTGGTTTTCAACAATAGCGCAAGTGCGATAAGAGGTTTTGCAACACTAACCCAATTGCGATTTGTGGTTTTCAACAATGGCGCAAGTGCAAAAAGTGGTTTTGCAACACTAACATAAGTGCAAAAAGTCGTTTTGCAACACTAACACAAGTGCGATAAGTGGTTTTGCAACACTAACACAAGTGTGATAAGTGGTTTTCAACACTAGCAAGTGTGCTGAAAGTGGTTTTCAACGGCAGCAGAAGTGTGGAAATTGGTTTTTGCAACACTAACACAAATGCGAATCATGGTTTACAACACCAGCACGAGTGCGGAAAGTGGTTTGCAACACCAACACAAGTGTGGAAAGTGGTTTTCAATGCCAGCACAAGTGTGGAAAGTGGTTTTGCAACACTAACACAAGTGCAAAAAGTGGTTTTCAAGGCCAGCACAAGTGAGAAAAGTGGTTCTGCAACACAAGCTCTAGTCTGGAAAGTGGTTTTCAATGCCAGCACATGTGCGAAAAGTAGTTCTGCAACACTAGCTCAAGTGTGGAAAGTGGTTTTAAACACCAGCACAAGTGCGGAAAATGGTTTTGCAACACTAAAACAAGTGCAAAAAGTGGTTTTGCAACACCAACACAAGTGAGACAAATGGTTTTGCAACACTAACACAAGTGCAAAAAGTGGTTTTCAATGCCAGCACAAGTGCGGAAAGTAGTTCTGCAACACTAGCTCAAGTGTGGAAAGTTGTTTTAAACACCAGCACAAGTGCGGAAAATGGTTTTGCAACACTAACACAAGTGCAAAAAGTGGTTTTCAACGCCAGCACACGTGCGAAAAGTGGTTCTGCAACACAAGCTCAAGTGGAGAACGTGGTTTTCAACATGAGCGCAAGTGTGAAAAGTGGTTTTGCAACACCAGCTCAAGTGCTGAGAGTGGATTTCAACGCCAGCAGAAGTGAGACAAATGGTTTTGCAACACTAACACAAGTGCGAAAAGTGGTTTTAAGCACTAACAGGAGCGCGAAAAGTGGTTTTCAACACTAGCAGATGTGCAAAAAGTGGTTTTCAACGCCAGCACAAGTGCAGAAAGTGGTTTTGCAATACTAGCACATGTGTGAAAAGTGGTTTTCAATGCCAGCACAAGTGTGGAAAGTGGATTTGCAACACTAACACAAGTGCAAAAAGTGGTTTTCAATGCCAGCACATGTGACAAAAGTGGTTTTGCAACACAAGCTCTCGTCTGGAAAGTGGTTTTCAATGCCAGCACAAGTGCGAAAAGTGGTTTTGCAACAGCATCACAAGTGAGACAAATGGTTTTGCAACAATAACGAAAGTGCAAAAAGTGGTTTTCAATGCCAGCACAAGTGCGGAAAGTAGTTCTGCACCACTATGTCAAGTGAGGAAAGTGGTTTTAAACACCAGGACAAGTGCCGAAAATTCGTTTTGCAACACGAACACAAGTACAAAAAGTGGTTTTGCAACACTAACACAAGTGCAAAAAGTGGTTTTGCAACACTAACACAAGTGCGAAAAGTCGTTTTGCAACACTAACACAAGTGCAAAAAGTCGTTTTGCAACACTAACACAAGTGCGAAAGTGGTTTTGCAACACCAACACAAGTGCGATAAGTGGTTTTGCAACACCAACACAAGTGTGATAAGTGGTTTTCAACACTAGCAAGTGTCTGAAAGTGGTTTTCAACGGCAGCAGAAGTGTGGAAATTGGTTTTGCAACACTAACACAAATGCGAATAATGGTTTACAACACCAGCACGAGTGCGGAAAGTGGTTTGCAACACTAACACAAGTGTGGAAAGTGGTTTTCAAGGCCAGCACAAGTGTGGAAAGTCGTTTTGCAACACTAACACAAGTGCAAAAAGTGGTTTTCAATGCCAGCACAAGTGAGAAAAGTGGTTCTGCAACACAAGCTCTAGTCTGGAAAGTGGTTTCCAATGCCAGTACATGTGCGAAAAGTAGTTCTGCAACACTAGCTCAAGTGTGGAAAGTGGTTTTAAACACCAGCACAAGTGCGGAAAATGGTTTTGCAACACTAACATAAGTGCAGAAAGTGGTTTTAAGCACTAACAGGAGCGCAAAAAGTGGTTTTCAACACGAGCAGATGTGCAAAAAGTGATTTTCAATGCCAGCACAAGTGCAGAAAGTGGTTTTGCAATACTAGCACATGTGTGAAAAGTGGTTTTCAATGCCAGCACATGTGTGGAAAGTGGTTTTGCAACACTAACACAAGTGCAAAAAGTGGTTTTCAATGCCAGCACAAGTGCGAAAAGTGGTTTTGCAACAGCAACACAAGTGACACAAGTGGTTTTCAATGCCAGCAAAAGTGTGGAAAGTGGTTTTGCAACACTAACACAAGTGCAAAAAGTGGTTTTCAATACCAGCACAAGTGCGAAAAGTGGTTTTGCAACAGCAAAACAAGTGAGACAAGTGGTTTTCAATGCCAGCACAATTGTGGAAAGTGGTTTTGCAACACTAACACAAGTGCAAAAAGTGGTTTTCAATGCCAGTACAAGTGACAAAAGTGGTTTTGCAACACTAACACAAGTGCAAAAAGTGGTTTTCAATGCCAGCACAAGTGACAAAAGTGGTTCTGCAACACAAGCTCTAGTCTGGAAAGTGGTTTTCAATGCCAGCACAAGTGCGAAAAGTGGTTTTGCAACAGCAACACAAGTGAGACAAATGGTTTTGCAACACTAACACAAGTGCAAAAAGTGGTTTTAAACACCAACACAAGTGAGACAAATGGTTTTGCAACACTAACACAAGTGCAAAAAGTAGTTTTCAACGCCAGCACACGTGCGAAAAGTGGTTCTGCAACACAAGCTCAAGTGGAGAACGTGGTTTTCAACATGAGCGCAAGTGTGAAAAGTGGTTTTGCAACACCAGCTCAAGTGCGGAGTTTTCCTCTGGTTTTCCTCAAGTGCGGACCTCAAAAACAAATGGATTTGCAACACTAACACAAGTGCGAAAAGTGGTTTTAAGCACTAACAGGAGCGCGAAAAGTGGTTTTCAACACTAACAGATGTGCAAAAAGTGGTTTTCAACGCCAGCACAAGTGCAGAAAGTTACTTTGCAATACTAGCACATGTGTGAAAAGTGGTTTTCAATGCCAGCACATGTGCGAAAAGTCGTTCTGCAACACTAGCTCAAGTGTGGAAAGTGGTTTTAAACACCAGCACAAGTGCGGAAAATGGTTTTGCAACACTAAAACAAGTGCAAAAAGTGGTTTTGCAACACTAACACAAGTGAGACAAATGATTTTGCAACACTAACACAAGTGCAAAAAGTGGTTTTCAATGCCAGCACAAGTGACAAAAGTGGTTCTGCAACACAAGCTCTAATCTGGAAAGTGGTTTTCAATGCCAGCACAAGTGCGAAAAGTGGTTTTGCAACAGCAACACAAGTGAGACAAATGGTTTTGCAACACTAACACAAGTGCAAAAAGTGGTTTTCAATGCCAGCACAAGTGACAAAAGTGGTTCTGCAACACAAGCTCTCGTATGAAAAGTGGTTTTCAATGCCAGCACAAGTGCGAAAAGTGGTTTTGCAACAGCAACACAAGTGAGACAAATGGTTGTGCAACAATAACACAAGTGCAAAAAGTGGTTTTCAACGCCAGCACAAATGTGGAAAGTGGTTTTGCAACACTAACACAAGTGCAAACAGTGGTTTTCAATGCCAGCACTAGTGATAAAAGTGGTTCTGAAACACAGGCTCTAGTCTGGAAAGTGGTTTTCAATGCAGGCACAAGTGCGAAAAGGGCATTTTGCAACAGCAACACAAAGTGAGACAAATGGTTTTGCAACACTAACACAAGTGCAAAAAGTTG
Source organism: Myxine glutinosa (assembly GCF_964187855.1). NCBI lineage: Eukaryota > Metazoa > Chordata > Myxini > Myxiniformes > Myxinidae > Myxine > Myxine glutinosa. The sequence continues at coordinate 54,283,405 of NC_136266.1, read as the reverse complement.
TTTTGAGCACGAACAGTAGCGCGAAAAGTGGTTTTCAACACTAGTAGATGTGCAAAAAGTGGTTTTCAACGACAGCACAAGTGCAGAAAGTGGTTTTGCAATACTAGCACATGTGTGAAAAGTGGTTTTCAATGCCAGCACAAGTGTGGAAAGTGGTTTTGCAACACTAACACAAGTGTAAAAAGTGGTTTTCAATGCCAGCACATGTGACAAAAGTGGTTCGCCAACACAAGCTCTTGTCTGGAAAGTGGTTTTCAATGCCAGCACAAGTGCGAAAAGTGGTTTTGCAACAGCATCACAAGTGAGACAAATGGTTTTGCAACAATAACGAAAGTGCTAAAGGTGGTTTTCAATGCCAGCCCAAGTGCGAAAAGTGGTTCTGCAACACAAGATCAAGTGTGGAAAGTGGTTTTCAATGCCAGCACAAGTGCGGAAAGTAGTTCTGCACCACTATCTCAAGTGAGGAAATTGGTTTTAAACACCAGGACAACTGCCGAAAATTCGTTTTGCAACACTAACACAAGTGCAAAAAGTGGTTTTGCAACACTAACACAAGTGCAAAAAGTGGTTTTGCAACACTAACACAAGTGCGAAAAGTGGTTTTGCAACACAAACACAAGTGTAAAAATGGTTTTGCAACACTAACATAAGTGTGAAAGTGGTTTTACAACACGAGCACAAGTGCGATAAGAGGTTTTGCAACACTAACCCAATTGTGATTTGTGGTTTTCAACACTGGCGCAAGTGCGAAAAGTGGTATTGCAACACTAACACAAGTGTAAAATGTGGTTTTGCAACACTAAGACAAATGCGAATTGTGGTTTTCAACAATAGCGCAAGTGCGATAAGAGGTTTTGCAACACTAACCCAATTGCGATTTGTGGTTTTCAACAATGGCGCAAGTGCAAAAAGTGGTTTTGCAACACTAACATAAGTGCAAAAAGTCGTTTTGCAACACTAACACAAGTGCGATAAGTGGTTTTGCAACACTAACACAAGTGTGATAAGTGGTTTTCAACACTAGCAAGTGTGCTGAAAGTGGTTTTCAACGGCAGCAGAAGTGTGGAAATTGGTTTTTGCAACACTAACACAAATGCGAATCATGGTTTACAACACCAGCACGAGTGCGGAAAGTGGTTTGCAACACCAACACAAGTGTGGAAAGTGGTTTTCAATGCCAGCACAAGTGTGGAAAGTGGTTTTGCAACACTAACACAAGTGCAAAAAGTGGTTTTCAAGGCCAGCACAAGTGAGAAAAGTGGTTCTGCAACACAAGCTCTAGTCTGGAAAGTGGTTTTCAATGCCAGCACATGTGCGAAAAGTAGTTCTGCAACACTAGCTCAAGTGTGGAAAGTGGTTTTAAACACCAGCACAAGTGCGGAAAATGGTTTTGCAACACTAAAACAAGTGCAAAAAGTGGTTTTGCAACACCAACACAAGTGAGACAAATGGTTTTGCAACACTAACACAAGTGCAGAAAGTGGTTTTAAGCACTAACAGGAGCGCAAAAAGTGGTTTTCAACACGAGCAGATGTGCAAAAAGTGATTTTCAACGCCAACACAAGTGCAGAAAGTGGTTTTGCAATACAAGCACATGTGTGAAAAGTGGTTTTCAATGCCAGCACAAGTGTGGAAAGTGGTTTTGCAACACTAACACAAGTGCAAAAAGTGGTTTTCAATGCCAGCACATGTGACAAAAGTGGTTTTGCAACACAAGCTCTCGTCTGGAAAGTGGTTTTCAATGCCAGCACAAGTGCGAAAAGTGGTTTTGCAACAGCAACACAAGTGAGACAAATGGTTTTGCAACACTAACACAAGTGCAAAAAGTGGTTTTCAATGCCAGCACAAGTGTGGAAAGTAGTTCTGCAACACTAGCTCAAGTGTGAAAAGTTGTTTTAAACACCAGCACAAGTGTGGAAAATGGTTTTGCAACACTAACACAAGTGCAAAAAGTGGTTTTGCAACACCAACACAAGTAGGGCAAATGGTTTTGCAACACTAACACAAGTGCAAAAAGTGGTTTTCAACACCAGCACACGTGCGAAAAGTGGTTCTGCAACACAAGCTCAAGTGGAGAACGTGGTTTTCAACATGAGCGCAAGTGTGAAAAGTGGTTTTGCAACACCAGCTCAAGTGCTGAGAGTGGATTTCAACGCCAGCAGAAGTGAGACAAATGGTTTTGCAACACTAACACAAGTGCGAAAAGTGGTTTTAAGCACTAACAGGAGCGCGAAAAGTGGTTTTCAACACTAGCAGATGTGCAAAAAGTGGTTTTCAACGCCAGCCCAAGTGCAGAAAGTGGGTTTGCAAGACTAGCACATGTGTGAAAAGTGGTTTTCAATGCCAGCACAAGTGTGGAAAGTGGTTTTGCAACACTCACACAAGTGCAAAAAGTGGTTTCCAATGCCAGCACAAGTGACAAAAGTGGTTCTGCAACACAAGCTCTAGTATGAAAAGTGGTTTTCAATGCCAGCACAAGTGCCAAAAGTGGTTTTGCAACAGCAGCACAAGTGAGACAAATGGTTGTGCAACAATAACACAAGTGCAAAAAGTGGTTTTCAACGCCAGCACAAGTGTGGAAAGTGGTTTTGCAACACTAACACAAGTGCAAAAAGTGGTTTTCAATGCCAGCACAAGTGACAACAGCGGTTCTGCAACACAAGCTCTAGTCTGGAAAGTGGTTTTCAATGCCAGCACAAGTGCGAAAAGTGGTTTTGCTACAGCAACACAAAGTGAGACAAATGGTTTTGCAACACTAACACAAGTGCAAAAAGTGGTTTTAAGCACGAACAGTAGCGCGAAAAGTGGTTTTCCACACTAGTAGATGTGCAAAAATTGGTTTTCAAAGCCAGCACAAGTGCAGAAAGTGGTTTTGCAATACTAGCACATGTGTGAAAAGTGGTTTTCAATGCCAGCACAAGTGTGGAAAGTGGATTTGCAACACTAACACAAGTGCAAAAAGTGGTTTTCAATGCCAGCACATGTGACAAAAGTGGTTTTACAACACAAGCTCTCGTCTGGAAAGTGGTTTTCAATGCCAGCACAAGTGCGAAAAGTGGTTTTGCAACAGCATCACAAGTGAGACAAATGGTTTTGCAACAATAACGAAAGTGCAAAAAGTGGTTTTCAATGCCAGCACAAGTGCGAAAAGTGGTTCTGCAACACAAGCTCAAGTGTGGAAAGTGGTTTTCAATGCCAGCACAAGTGCGGAAAGTAGTTCTGCACCACTATGTCAAGTGAGGAAAGTGGTTTTAAACACCAGGACAAGTGCCGAAAATTCGTTTTGCAACACGAACACAAGTACAAAAAGTGGTTTTGCAACACTAACACAAGTGCAAAAAGTGGTTTTGCAACACTAACACAAGTGCGAAAAGTGGTTTTGCAACACAAACACAAGTGTAAAAGTGGTTTTACAACACTAACATAAGTGTGAAAGTGGTTTTGCAACACTAACCCAATTGCGATTTGTGGTTTTCAACACTGGTGCAAGTGCGATAAGTGGTATTGCAACACTAACACAAGTGTAAAATGTGGTTTTGCAACACCAAGACAAACGCGAATTGTGGTTTTCAACAATAGCGCAAGTGCGATAAGAGGTTTTGCAACACTAACCCAATTGCGATTTGTGGTTTTCAACACTGGCGCAAGTGCAAAAAGTGGTTTTGCAACACTAACACAAGTGCGAAAAGTCGTTTTGCAACACTAACACAAGTGCAAAAAGTCGTTTTGCAACACTAACACAAGTGCGAAAGTGGTTTTGCAACACCAACACAAGTGCGATAAGTGGTTTTGCAACACCAACACAAGTGTGATAAGTGGTTTTCAACACTAGCAAGTGTCTGAAAGTGGTTTTCAACGGCAGCAGAAGTGTGGAAATTGGTTTTGCAACACTAACACAAATGCGAATAATGGTTTACAACACCAGCACGAGTGCGGAAAGTGGTTTGCAACACTAACACAAGTGTGGAAAGTGGTTTTCAAGGCCAGCACAAGTGTGGAAAGTCGTTTTGCAACACTAACACAAGTGCAAAAAGTGGTTTTCAATGCCAGCACAAGTGAGAAAAGTGGTTCTGCAACACAAGCTCTAGTCTGGAAAGTGGTTTCCAATGCCAGCACATGTGCGAAAAGTAGTTCTGCAACACTAGCTCAAGTGTGGAAAGTGGTTTTAAACACCAGCACAAGTGCGGAAAATGGTTTTGCAACACTAACATAAGTGCAGAAAGTGGTTTTAAGCACTAACAGGAGCGCAAAAAGTGGTTTTCAACACGAGCAGATGTGCAAAAAGTGATTTTCAATGCCAGCACAAGTGCAGAAAGTGGTTTTGCAATACTAGCACATGTGTGAAAAGTGGTTTTCAATGCCAGCACATGTGTGGAAAGTGGTTTTGCATCACTAACACAAGTGCAAAAAGTGGTTTTCAATGCCAGCACAAGTGCGAAAAGTGGTTTTGCAACAGCAAAACAAGTGAGACAAGTGGTTTTCAATGCCAGCACAATTGTGGAAAGTGGTTTTGCAACACTAACACAAGTGCAAAAAGTGGTTTTCAATGCCAGTACAAGTGACAAAAGTGGTTTTGCAACACTAACACAAGTGCAAAAAGTGGTTTTCAATGCCAGCACAAGTGACAAAAGTGGTTCTGCAACACAAGCTCTAGTCTGGAAAGTGGTTTTCAATGCCAGCACAAGTGCGAAAAGTGGTTTTGCAACAGCAACACAAGTGAGACAAATGGTTTTGCAACACTAACACAAGTGCAAAAAGTGGTTTTAAACACCAACACAAGTGAGACAAATGGTTTTGCAACACTAACACAAGTGCAAAAAGTAGTTTTCAACGCCAGCACACGTGCGAAAAGTGGTTCTGCAACACAAGCTCAAGTGGAGAACGTGGTTTTCAACATGAGCGCAAGTGTGAAAAGTGGTTTTGCAACACCAGCTCAAGTGCGGAGTTTTCCTCTGGTTTTCCTCAAGTGCGGACCTCAAAAACAAATGGATTTGCAACACTAACACAAGTGCGAAAAGTGGTTTTAAGCACTAACAGGAGCGCGAAAAGTGGTTTTCAACACTAACAGATGTGCAAAAAGTGGTTTTCAACGCCAGCACAAGTGCAGAAAGTTACTTTGCAATACTAGCACATGTGTGAAAAGTGGTTTTCAATGCCAGCACATGTGCGAAAAGTCGTTCTGCAACACTAGCTCAAGTGTGGAAAGTGGTTTTAAACACCAGCACAAGTGCGGAAAATGGTTTTGCAACACTAAAACAAGTGCAAAAAGTGGTTTTGCAACACTAACACAAGTGAGACAAATGATTTTGCAACACTAACACAAGTGCAAAAAGTGGTTTTCAATGCCAGCACAAGTGACAAAAGTGGTTCTGCAACACAAGCTCTAATCTGGAAAGTGGTTTTCAATGCCAGCACAAGTGCGAAAAGTGGTTTTGCAACAGCAACACAAGTGAGACAAATGGTTTTGCAACACTAACACAAGTGCAAAAACTGGTTTTCAATGCCAGCACAAGTGACAAAAGTGGTTCTGCAACACAAGCTCTCGTATGAAAAGTGGTTTTCAATGCCAGCACAAGTGCGAAAAGTGGTTTTGCAACAGCAACACAAGTGAGACAAATGGTTGTGCAACAATAACACAAGTGCAAAAAGTGGTTTTCAACGCCAGCACAAATGTGGAAAGTGGTTTTGCAACACTAACACAAGTGCAAACAGTGGTTTTCAATGCCAGCACTAGTGATAAAAGTGGTTCTGAAACACAGGCTCTAGTCTGGAAAGTGGTTTTCAATGCAGGCACAAGTGCGAAAAGGGCATTTTGCAACAGCAACACAAAGTGAGACAAATGGTTTTGCAACACTAACACAAGTGCAAAAAGTTGTTTTGAGCACGAACAGTAGCGCGAAAAGTGGTTTTCAACACTAGTAGATGTGCAAAAAGTGGTTTTCAACGACAGCACAAGTGCAGAAAGTGGTTTTGCAATACTAGCACATGTGTGAAAAGTGGTTTTCAATGCCAGCACAAGTGTGGAAAGTGGTTTTGCAACACTAACACAAGTGTAAAAAGTGGTTTTCAATGCCAGCACATGTGACAAAAGTGGTTCGCCAACACAAGCTCTTGTCTAGAAAGTGGTTTTCAATGCCAGCACAAGTGCGAAAAGTGGTTTTGCAACAGCATCACAAGTGAGACAAATGGTTTTGCAACAATAACGAAAGTGCTAAAGGTGGTTTTCAATGCCAGCCCAAGTGCGAAAAGTGGTTCTGCAACACAAGATCAAGTGTGGAAAGTGGTTTTCAATGCCAGCACAAGTGCGGAAAGTAGTTCTGCACCACTATCTCAAGTGAGGAAATTGGTTTTAAACACCAGGACAACTGCCGAAAATTCGTTTTGCAACACTAACACAAGTGCAAAAAGTGGTTTTGCAACACTAACACAAGTGCAAAAAGTGGTTTTGCAACACTAACACAAGTGCGAAAAGTGGTTTTGCAACACAAACACAAGTGTAAAAATGGTTTTGCAACACTAACATAAGTGTGAAAGTGGTTTTACAACACGAGCACAAGTGCGATAAGAGGTTTTGCAACACTAACCCAATTGTGATTTGTGGTTTTCAACACTGGCGCAAGTGCGAAAAGTGGTATTGCAACACTAACACAAGTGTAAAATGTGGTTTTGCAACACTAAGACAAATGCGAATTGTGGTTTTCAACAATAGCGCAAGTGCGATAAGAGGTTTTGCAACACTAACCCAATTGCGATTTGTGGTTTTCAACAATGGCGCAAGTGCAAAAAGTGGTTTTGCAACACTAACATAAGTGCAAAAAGTCGTTTTGCAACACTAACACAAGTGCGATAAGTGGTTTTGCAACACTAACACAAGTGTGATAAGTGGTTTTCAACACTAGCAAGTGTGCTGAAAGTGGTTTTCAACGGCAGCAGAAGTGTGGAAATTGGTTTTTGCAACACTAACACAAATGCGAATCATGGTTTACAACACCAGCACGAGTGCGGAAAGTGGTTTGCAACACCAACACAAGTGTGGAAAGTGGTTTTCAATGCCAGCACAAGTGTGGAAAGTGGTTTTGCAACACTAACACAAGTGCAAAAAGTGGTTTTCAAGGCCAGCACAAGTGAGAAAAGTGGTTCTGCAACACAAGCTCTAGTCTGGAAAGTGGTTTTCAATGCCAGCACATGTGCGAAAAGTAGTTCTGCAACACTAGCTCAAGTGTGGAAAGTGGTTTTAAACACCAGCACAAGTGCGGAAAATGGTTTTGCAACACTAAAACAAGTGCAAAAAGTGGTTTTGCAACACCAACACAAGTGAGACAAATGGTTTTGCAACACTAACACAAGTGCAAAAAGTGGTTTTCAATGCCAGCACAAGTGCGGAAAGTAGTTCTGCAACACTAGCTCAAGTGTGGAAAGTTGTTTTAAACACCAGCACAAGTGCGGAAAATGGTTTTGCAACACTAACACAAGTGCAAAAAGTGGTTTTCAACGCCAGCACACGTGCGAAAAGTGGTTCTGCAACACAAGCTCAAGTGGAGAACGTGGTTTTCAACATGAGCGCAAGTGTGAAAAGTGGTTTTGCAACACCAGCTCAAGTGCTGAGAGTGGATTTCAACGCCAGCAGAAGTGAGACAAATGGTTTTGCAACACTAACACAAGTGCGAAAAGTGGTTTTAAGCACTAACAGGAGCGCGAAAAGTGGTTTTCAACACTAGCAGATGTGCAAAAAGTGGTTTTCAACGCCAGCACAAGTGCAGAAAGTGGTTTTGCAATACTAGCACATGTGTGAAAAGTGGTTTTCAATGCCAGCACAAGTGTGGAAAGTGGATTTGCAACACTAACACAAGTGCAAAAAGTGGTTTTCAATGCCAGCACATGTGACAAAAGTGGTTTTGCAACACAAGCTCTCGTCTGGAAAGTGGTTTTCAATGCCAGCACAAGTGCGAAAAGTGGTTTTGCAACAGCATCACAAGTGAGACAAATGGTTTTGCAACAATAACGAAAGTGCAAAAAGTGGTTTTCAATGCCAGCACAAGTGCGAAAAGTGGGTCTGCAACACAAGCTCAAGTGTGGAAAGTGGTTTTCAATGCCAGCACAAGTGCGGAAAGTAGTTCTGCACCACTATGTCAAGTGAGGAAAGTGGTTTTAAACACCAGGACAAGTGCCGAAAATTCGTTTTGCAACACGAACACAAGTACAAAAAGTGGTTTTGCAACACTAACACAAGTGCAAAAAGTGGTTTTGCAACACTAACACAAGTGCGAAAAGTCGTTTTGCAACACTAACACAAGTGCAAAAAGTCGTTTTGCAACACTAACACAAGTGCGAAAGTGGTTTGGCAACACCAACACAAGTGCGATAAGTGGTTTTGCAACACCAACACAAGTGTGATAAGTGGTTTTCAACACTAGCAAGTGTCTGAAAGTGGTTTTCAACGGCAGCAGAAGTGTGGAAATTGGTTTTGCAACACTAACACAAATGCGAATAATGGTTTACAACACCAGCACGAGTGCGGAAAGTGGTTTGCAACACTAACACAAGTGTGGAAAGTGGTTTTCAAGGCCAGCACAAGTGTGGAAAGTCGTTTTGCAACACTAACACAAGTGCAAAAAGTGGTTTTCAATGCCAGCACAAGTGAGAAAAGTGGTTCTGCAACACAAGCTCTAGTCTGGAAAGTGGTTTCCAATGCCAGCACATGTGCGAAAAGTAGTTCTGCAACACTAGCTCAAGTGTGGAAAGTGGTTTTAAACACCAGCACAAGTGCGGAAAATGGTTTTGCAACACTAACATAAGTGCAGAAAGTGGTTTTAAGCACTAACAGGAGCGCAAAAAGTGGTTTTCAACACGAGCAGATGTGCAAAAAGTGATTTTCAATGCCAGCACAAGTGCAGAAAGTGGTTTTGCAATACTAGCACATGTGTGAAAAGTGGTTTTCAATGCCAGCACATGTGTGGAAAGTGGTTTTGCAACACTAACACAAGTGCAAAAAGTGGTTTTCAATGCCAGCACAAGTGCGAAAAGTGGTTTTGCAACAGCAACACAAGTGACACAAGTGGTTTTCAATGCCAGCAAAAGTGTGGAAAGTGGTTTTGCAACACTAACACAAGTGCAAAAAGTGGTTTTCAATACCAGCACAAGTGCGAAAAGTGGTTTTGCAACAGCAAAACAAGTGAGACAAGTGGTTTTCAATGCCAGCACAATTGTGGAAAGTGGTTTTGCAACACTAACACAAGTGCAAAAAGTGGTTTTCAATGCCAGTACAAGTGACAAAAGTGGTTTTGCAACACTAACACAAGTGCAAAAAGTGGTTTTCAATGCCAGCACAAGTGACAAAAGTGGTTCTGCAACACAAGCTCTAGTCTGGAAAGTGGTTTTCAATGCCAGCACAAGTGCGAAAAGTGGTTTTGCAACAGCAACACAAGTGAGACAAATGGTTTTGCAACACTAACACAAGTGCAAAAAGTGGTTTTAAACACCAACACAAGTGAGACAAATGGTTTTGCAACACTAACACAAGTGCAAAAAGTAGTTTTCAACGCCAGCACACGTGCGAAAAGTGGTTCTGCAACACAAGCTCAAGTGGAGAACGTGGTTTTCAACATGAGCGCAAGTGTGAAAAGTGGTTTTGCAACACCAGCTCAAGTGCGGAGTTTTCCTCTGGTTTTCCTCAAGTGCGGACCTCAAAAACAAATGGATTTGCAACACTAACACAAGTGCGAAAAGTGGTTTTAAGCACTAACAGGAGCGCGAAAAGTGGTTTTCAACACTAACAGATGTGCAAAAAGTGGTTTTCAACGCCAGCACAAGTGCAGAAAGTTACTTTGCAATACTAGCACATGTGTGAAAAGTGGTTTTCAATGCCAGCACATGTGCGAAAAGTCGTTCTGCAACACTAGCTCAAGTGTGGAAAGTGGTTTTAAACACCAGCACAAGTGCGGAAAATGGTTTTGCAACACTAAAACAAGTGCAAAAAGTGGTTTTGCAACACTAACACAAGTGAGACAAATGATTTTGCAACACTAACACAAGTGCAAAAAGTGGTTTTCAATGCCAGCACAAGTGACAAAAGTGGTTCTGCAACACAAGCTCTAATCTGGAAAGTGGTTTTCAATGCCAGCACAAGTGCGAAAAGTGGTTTTGCAACAGCAACACAAGTGAGACAAATGGTTTTGCAACACTAACACAAGTGCAAAAAGTGGTTTTCAATGCCAGCACAAGTGACAAAAGTGGTTCTGCAACACAAGCTCTCGTATGAAAAGTGGTTTTCAATGCCAGCACAAGTGCGAAAAGTGGTTTTGCAACAGCAACACAAGTGAGACAAATGGTTGTGCAACAATAACACAAGTGCAAAAAGTGGTTTTCAACGCCAGCACAAATGTGGAAAGTGGTTTTGCAATACTAACACAAGTGCAAACAGTGGTTTTCAATGCCAGCACTAGTGATAAAAGTGGTTCTGAAACACAGGCTCTAGTCTGGAAAGTGGTTTTCAATGCAGGCACAAGTGCGAAAAGGGCATTTTGCAACAGCAACACAAAGTGAGACAAATGGTTTTGCAACACTAACACAAGTGCAAAAAGTTGTTTTGAGCACGAACAGTAGCGCGAAAAGTGGTTTTCAACACTAGTAGATGTGCAAAAAGTGGTTTTCAACGACAGCACAAGTGCAGAAAGTGGTTTTGCAATACTAGCACATGTGTGAAAAGTGGTTTTCAATGCCAGCACAAGTGTGGAAAGTGGTTTTGCAACACTAACACAAGTGTAAAAAGTGGTTTTCAATGCCAGCACATGTGACAAAAGTGGTTCGCCAACACAAGCTCTTGTCTGGAAAGTGGTTTTCAATGCCAGCACAAGTGCGAAAAGTGGTTTTGCAACAGCATCACAAGTGAGACAAATGGTTTTGCAACAATAACGAAAGTGCTAAAGGTGGTTTTCAATGCCAGCCCAAGTGCGAAAAGTGGTTCTGCAACACAAGATCAAGTGTGGAAAGTGGTTTTCAATGCCAGCACAAGTGCGGAAAGTAGTTCTGCACCACTATCTCAAGTGAGGAAATTGGTTTTAAACACCAGGACAACTGCCGAAAATTCGTTTTGCAACACTAACACAAGTGCAAAAAGTGGTTTTGCAACACTAACACAAGTGCAAAAAGTGGTTTTGCAACACTAACACAAGTGCGAAAAGTGGTTTTGCAACACAAACACAAGTGTAAAAATGGTTTTGCAACACTAACATAAGTGTGAAAGTGGTTTTACAACACGAGCACAAGTGCGATAAGAGGTTTTGCAACACTAACCCAATTGTGATTTGTGGTTTTCAACACTGGCGCAAGTGCGAAAAGTGGTATTGCAACACTAACACAAGTGTAAAATGTGGTTTTGCAACACTAAGACAAATGCGAATTGTGGTTTTCAACAATAGCGCAAGTGCGATAAGAGGTTTTGCAACACTAACCCAATTGCGATTTGTGGTTTTCAACAATGGCGCAAGTGCAAAAAGTGGTTTTGCAACACTAACATAAGTGCAAAAAGTCGTTTTGCAACACTAACACAAGTGCGATAAGTGGTTTTGCAACACTAACACAAGTGTGATAAGTGGTTTTCAACACTAGCAAGTGTGCTGAAAGTGGTTTTCAACGGCAGCAGAAGTGTGGAAATTGGTTTTTGCAACACTAACACAAATGCGAATCATGGTTTACAACACCAGCACGAGTGCGGAAAGTGGTTTGCAACACCAACACAAGTGTGGAAAGTGGTTTTCAATGCCAGCACAAGTGTGGAAAGTGGTTTTGCAACACTAACACAAGTGCAAAAAGTGGTTTTCAAGGCCAGCACAAGTGAGAAAAGTGGTTCTGCAACACAAGCTCTAGTCTGGAAAGTGGTTTTCAATGCCAGCACATGTGCGAAAAGTAGTTCTGCAACACTAGCTCAAGTGTGGAAAGTGGTTTTAAACACCAGCACAAGTGCGGAAAATGGTTTTGCAACACTAAAACAAGTGCAAAAAGTGGTTTTGCAACACCAACACAAGTGAGACAAATGGTTTTGCAACACTAACACAAGTGCAGAAAGTGGTTTTAAGCACTAACAGGAGCGCAAAAAGTGGTTTTCAACACGAGCAGATGTGCAAAAAGTGATTTTCAACGCCAGCACAAGTGCAGAAAGTGGTTTTGCAATTCAAGCACATGTGTGAAAAGTGGTTTTCAATGCCAGCACAAGTGTGGAAAGTGGTTTTGCAACACTAACACAAGTGCAAAAAGTGGTTTTCAATGCCAGCACATGTGACAAAAGTGGTTTTGCAACACAAGCTCTCGTCTGGAAAGTGGTTTTCAATGCCAGCACAAGTGCGAAAAGTGGTTTTGCAACAGCAACACAAGTGAGACAAATGGTTTTGCAACACTAACACAAGTGCAAAAAGTGGTTTTCAATGCCAGCACAAGTGTGGAAAGTAGTTCTGCAACACTAGCTCAAGTGTGAAAAGTTGTTTTAAACACCAGCACAAGTGTGGAAAATGGTTTTGCAACACTAACACAAGTGCAAAAAGTGGTTTTGCAACACCAACACAAGTAGGGCAAATGGTTTTGCAACACTAACACAAGTGCAAAAAGTGGTTTTCAACACCAGCACACGTGCGAAAAGTGGTTCTGCAACACAAGCTCAAGTGGAGAACGTGGTTTTCAACATGAGCGCAAGTGTGAAAAGTGGTTTTGCAACACCAGCTCAAGTGCTGAGAGTGGATTTCAACGCCAGCAGAAGTGAGACAAATGGTTTTGCAACACTAACACAAGTGCGAAAAGTGGTTTTAAGCACTAACAGGAGCGCGAAAAGTGGTTTTCAACACTAGCAGATGTGCAAAAAGTGGTTTTCAACGCCAGCCCAAGTGCAGAAAGTGGGTTTGCAAGACTAGCACATGTGTGAAAAGTGGTTTTCAATGCCAGCACAAGTGTGGAAAGTGGTTTTGCAACACTCACACAAGTGCAAAAAGTGGTTTCCAATGCCAGCACAAGTGACAAAAGTGGTTCTGCAACACAAGCTCTAGTATGAAAAGTGGTTTTCAATGCCAGCACAAGTGCCAAAAGTGGTTTTGCAACAGCAGCACAAGTGAGACAAATGGTTGTGCAACAATAACACAAGTGCAAAAAGTGGTTTTCAACGCCAGCACAAGTGTGGAAAGTGGTTTTGCAACACTAACACAAGTGCAAAAAGTGGTTTTCAATGCCAGCACAAGTGACAACAGCGGTTCTGCAACACAAGCTCTATTCTGGAAAGTGGTTTTCAATGCCAGCACAAGTGCGAAAAGTGGTTTTGCTACAGCAACACAAAGTGAGACAAATGGTTTTGCAACACTAACACAAGTGCAAAAAGTGGTTTTAAGCACGAACAGTAGCGCGAAAAGTGGTTTTCAACACTAGTAGATGTGCAAAAATTGGTTTTCAAAGCCAGCACAAGTGCAGAAAGTGGTTTTGCAATACTAGCACATGTGTGAAAAGTGGTTTTCAATGCCAGCACAAGTGTGGAAAGTGGATTTGCAACACTAACACAAGTGCAAAAAGTGGTTTTCAATGCCAGCACATGTGACAAAAGTGGTTTTACAACACAAGCTCTCGTCTGGAAAGTGGTTTTCAATGCCAGCACAAGTGCGAAAAGTGGTTTTGCAACAGCATCACAAGTGAGACAAATGGTTTTGCAACAATAACGAAAGTGCAAAAAGTGGTTTTCAATGCCAGCACAAGTGCGAAAAGTGGTTCTGCAACACAAGCTCAAGTGTGGAAAGTGGTTTTCAATGCCAGCACAAGTGCGGAAAGTAGTTCTGCACCACTATGTCAAGTGAGGAAAGTGGTTTTAAACACCAGGACAAGTGCCGAAAATTCGTTTTGCAACACGAACACAAGTACAAAAAGTGGTTTTGCAACACTAACACAAGTGCAAAAAGTGGTTTTGCAACACTAACACAAGTGCGAAAAGTGGTTTTGCAACACAAACACAAGTGTAAAAGTGGTTTTACAACACTAACATAAGTGTGAAAGTGGTTTTGCAACACTAACCCAATTGCGATTTGTGGTTTTCAACACTGGTGCAAGTGCGATAAGTGGTATTGCAACACTAACACAAGTGTAAAATGTGGTTTTGCAACACCAAGACAAACGCGAATTGTGGTTTTCAACAATAGCGCAAGTGCGATAAGAGGTTTTGCAACACTAACCCAATTGCGATTTGTGGTTTTCAACACTGGCGCAAGTGCAAAAAGTGGTTTTGCAACACTAACACAAGTGCGAAAAGTCGTTTTGCAACACTAACACAAGTGCAAAAAGTCGTTTTGCAACACTAACACAAGTGCGAAAGTGGTTTTGCAACACCAACACAAGTGCGATAAGTGGTTTTGCAACACCAACACAAGTGTGATAAGTGGTTTTCAACACTAGCAAGTGTCTGAAAGTGGTTTTCAACGGCAGCAGAAGTGTGGAAATTGGTTTTGCAACACTAACACAAATGCGAATAATGGTTTACAACACCAGCACGAGTGCGGAAAGTGGTTTGCAACACTAACACAAGTGTGGAAAGTGGTTTTCAAGGCCAGCACAAGTGTGGAAAGTCGTTTTGCAACACTAACACAAGTGCAAAAAGTGGTTTTCAATGCCAGCACAAGTGAGAAAAGTGGTTCTGCAACACAAGCTCTAGTCTGGAAAGTGGTTTCCAATGCCAGCACATGTGCGAAAAGTAGTTCTGCAACACTAGCTCAAGTGTGGAAAGTGGTTTTAAGCACTAACAGGAGCGCAAAAAGTGGTTTTCAACACGAGCAGATGTGCAAAAAGTGATTTTCAATGCCAGCACAAGTGCAGAAAGTGGTTTTGCAATACTAGCACATGTGTGAAAAGTGGTTTTCAATGCCAGCACATGTGTGGAAAGTGGTTTTGCATCACTAACACAAGTGCAAAAAGTGGTTTTCAATGCCAGCACAAGTGCGAAAAGTGGTTTTGCAACAGCAAAACAAGTGAGACAAGTGGTTTTCAATGCCAGCACAATTGTGGAAAGTGGTTTTGCAACACTAACACAAGTGCAAAAAGTGGTTTTCAATGCCAGTACAAGTGACAAAAGTGGTTTTGCAACACTAACACAAGTGCAAAAAGTGGTTTTCAATGCCAGCACAAGTGACAAAAGTGGTTCTGCAACACAAGCTCTAGTCTGGAAAGTGGTTTTCAATGCCAGCACAAGTGCGAAAAGTGGTTTTGCAACAGCAACACAAGTGAGACAAATGGTTTTGCAACACTAACACAAGTGCAAAAAGTGGTTTTAAACACCAACACAAGTGAGACAAATGGTTTTGCAACACTAACACAAGTGCAAAAAGTAGTTTTCAACGCCAGCACACGTGCGAAAAGTGGTTCTGCAACACAAGCTCAAGTGGAGAACGTGGTTTTCAACATGAGCGCAAGTGTGAAAAGTGGTTTTGCAACACCAGCTCAAGTGCGGAAAGTGGTTTTCAATGCCAGCACAAGTGCGGAAAGTAGTTCTGCACCACTATCTCAAGTGAGGAAAGTGGTTTTAAACACCAGGACAATTCCGAAAATTCGTTTTGCAACAATAACACAAGTGCAAAAAGTGGTTTTGCAACACTAACACAAGTGCAAAAAGTGGTTTTGCAACACTAACACAAGTGCGAAAAGTGGTTTTGCAACACAAACACAAGTGTAAAAATGGTTTTGCAACACTAACATAAGTGTGAAAGTGGTTTTGCAACACGAGCACAAGTGCGATAAGAGGTTTTGCAACACTAACCCAATTGTGATTTGTGGTTTTCAACACTGGCGCAAGTGCGAAAAGTGGTATTACAACACTAACACAAGTGTAAAATGTGGTTTTGCAACACTAAGACAAATGCGAATTGTGGTTTTCAACAATAGCGCAAGTGCGATAAGAGGTTTTGCAACACTAACCCAATTGCGATTTGTGGTTTTCAACAATGGCGCAAGTGCAAAAAGTGGTTTTGCAACACTAACATAAGTGCAAAAAGTCGTTTTGCAACACTAACACAAGTGCGAAAGTGGTTTTGCAACACTAACACAAGTGCGATAAGTGGTTTTGCAACATTAACACAAGTGTGATAAGTGGTTTTCAACACGAGCAAGTGTGCTGAAAGTGGTTTTCAACGGCAGCAAAAGTGTGGAAATTGGTTTTTGCAACACTCACACAAATGCGAATCATGGTTGACAACACCAGCACAAGTGCGGAAAGTGGTTTGCAACACCAACAAAAGTGTGGAAAGTGGTTTTCAATGCCAGCACAAGTGTGGAAAGTGGATTTGCAACACTAACACAAGTGCAAAAAGTGGTTTTCAATGCCAGCACATGTGACAAAAGTGGTTTTGCAACACAAGCTCTCGTCTGGAAAGTGGTTTTCAATGCCAGCACAAGTGCGAAAAGTGGTTTTGCAACAGCATCACAAGTGAGACAAATGGTTTTGCAACAATAACGAAAGTGCAAAAAGTGGTTTTCAATGCCAGCACAAGTGCGAAAAGTGGTTCTGCAACACAAGCTCAAGTGTGGAAAGTGGTTTTCAATGCCAGCACAAGTGCGGAAAGTAGTTCTGCACCACTATGTCAAGTGAGGAAAGTGGTTTTAAACACCAGGACAAGTGCCGAAAATTCGTTTTGCAACACGAACACAAGTACAAAAAGTGGTTTTGCAACACTAACACAAGTGCAAAAAGTGGTTTTGCAACACTAACACAAGTGCGAAAAGTGGTTTTGCAACACAAACACAAGTGTAAAAGTGGTTTTACAACACTAACATAAGTGTGAAAGTGGTTTTGCAACACTAACCCAATTGCGATTTGTGGTTTTCAACACTGGTGCAAGTGCGATAAGTGGTATTGCAACACTAACACAAGTGTAAAATGTGGTTTTGCAACACCAAGACAAACGCGAATTGTGGTTTTCAACAATAGCGCAAGTGCGATAAGAGGTTTTGCAACACTAACCCAATTGCGATTTGTGGTTTTCAACACTGGCGCAAGTGCAAAAAGTGGTTTTGCAACACTAACACAAGTGCGAAAAGTCGTTTTGCAACACTAACACAAGTGCAAAAAGTCGTTTTGCAACACTAACACAAGTGCGAAAGTGGTTTTGCAACACCAACACAAGTGCGATAAGTGGTTTTGCAACACCAACACAAGTGTGATAAGTGGTTTTCAACACTAGCAAGTGTCTGAAAGTGGTTTTCAACGGCAGCAGAAGTGTGGAAATTGGTTTTGCAACACTAACACAAATGCGAATAATGGTTTACAACACCAGCACGAGTGCGGAAAGTGGTTTGCAACACTAACACAAGTGTGGAAAGTGGTTTTCAAGGCCAGCACAAGTGTGGAAAGTCGTTTTGCAACACTAACACAAGTGCAAAAAGTGGTTTTCAATGCCAGCACAAGTGAGAAAAGTGGTTCTGCAACACAAGCTCTAGTCTGGAAAGTGGTTTCCAATGCCAGCACATGTGCGAAAAGTAGTTCTGCAACACTAGCTCAAGTGTGGAAAGTGGTTTTAAACACCAGCACAAGTGCGGAAAATGGTTTTGCAACACTAACATAAGTGCAGAAAGTGGTTTTAAGCACTAACAGGAGCGCAAAAAGTGGTTTTCAACACGAGCAGATGTGCAAAAAGTGATTTTCAATGCCAGCACAAGTGCAGAAAGTGGTTTTGCAATACTAGCACATGTGCAAAAAGTGATTTTCAATGCCAGCACAAGTGCAGAAAGTGGTTTTGCAATACTAGCACATGTGTGAAAAGTGGTTTTCAATGCCAGCACAATTGTGGAAAGTGGTTTTGCAACACTAACACAAGTGCAAAAAGTGGTTTTCAATGCCAGTACAAGTGACAAAAGTGGTTTTGCAACACTAACACAAGTGCAAAAAGTGGTTTTCAATGCCAGCACAAGTGACAAAAGTGGTTCTGCAACACAAGCTCTAGTCTGGAAAGTGGTTTTCAATGCCAGCACAAGTGCGAAAAGTGGTTTTGCAACAGCAACACAAGTGAGACAAATGGTTTTGCAACACTAACACAAGTGCAAAAAGTGGTTTTAAACACCAACACAAGTGAGACAAATGGTTTTGCAACACTAACACAAGTGCAAAAAGTAGTTTTCAACGCCAGCACACGTGCGAAAAGTGGTTCTGCAACACAAGCTCAAGTGGAGAACGTGGTTTTCAACATGAGCGCAAGTGTGAAAAGTGGTTTTGCAACACCAGCTCAAGTGCGGAGTTTTCCTCTGGTTTTCCTCAAGTGCGGACCTCAAAAACAAATGGATTTGCAACACTAACACAAGTGCGAAAAGTGGTTTTAAGCACTAACAGGAGCGCGAAAAGTGGTTTTCAACACTAACAGATGTGCAAAAAGTGGTTTTCAACGCCAGCACAAGTGCAGAAAGTTACTTTGCAATACTAGCACATGTGTGAAAAGTGGTTTTCAATGCCAGCACATGTGCGAAAAGTCGTTCTGCAACACTAGCTCAAGTGTGGAAAGTGGTTTTAAACACCAGCACAAGTGCGGAAAATGGTTTTGCAACACTAAAACAAGTGCAAAAAGTGGTTTTGCAACACTAACACAAGTGAGACAAATGATTTTGCAACACTAACACAAGTGCAAAAAGTGGTTTTCAATGCCAGCACAAGTGACAAAAGTGGTTCTGCAACACAAGCTCTAATCTGGAAAGTGGTTTTCAATGCCAGCACAAGTGCGAAAAGTGGTTTTGCAACAGCAACACAAGTGAGACAAATGGTTTTGCAACACTAACACAAGTGCAAAAAGTGGTTTTCAATGCCAGCACAAGTGACAAAAGTGGTTCTGCAACACAAGCTCTCGTATGAAAAGTGGTTTTCAATGCCAGCACAAGTGCGAAAAGTGGTTTTGCAACAGCAACACAAGTGAGACAAATGGTTGTGCAACAATAACACAAGTGCAAAAAGTGGTTTTCAACGCCAGCACAAATGTGGAAAGTGGTTTTGCAACACTAACACAAGTGCAAACAGTGGTTTTCAATGCCAGCACTAGTGATAAAAGTGGTTCTGAAACACAGGCTCTAGTCTGGAAAGTGGTTTTCAATGCAGGCACAAGTGCGAAAAGGGCATTTTGCAACAGCAACACAAAGTGAGACAAATGGTTTTGCAACACTAACACAAGTGCAAAAAGTTGTTTTGAGCACGAACAGTAGCGCGAAAAGTGGTTTTCAACACTAGTAGATGTGCAAAAAGTGGTTTTCAACGACAGCACAAGTGCAGAAAGTGGTTTTGCAATACTAGCACATGTGTGAAAAGTGGTTTTCAATGCCAGCACAAGTGTGGAAAGTGGTTTTGCAACACTAACACAAGTGTAAAAAGTGGTTTTCAATGCCAGCACATGTGACAAAAGTGGTTCGCCAACACAAGCTCTTGTCTGGAAAGTGGTTTTCAATGCCAGCACAAGTGCGAAAAGTGGTTTTGCAACAGCATCACAAGTGAGACAAATGGTTTTGCAACAATAACGAAAGTGCTAAAGGTGGTTTTCAATGCCAGCCCAAGTGCGTAAAGTGGTTCTGCAACACAAGATCAAGTGTGGAAAGTGGTTTTCAATGCCAGCACAAGTGCGGAAAGTAGTTCTGCACCACTATCTCAAGTGAGGAAATTGGTTTTAAACACCAGGACAACTGCCGAAAATTCGTTTTGCAACACTAACACAAGTGCAAAAAGTGGTTTTGCAACACTAACACAAGTGCAAAAAGTGGTTTTGCAACACTAACACAAGTGCGAAAAGTGGTTTTGCAACACAAACACAAGTGTAAAAATGGTTTTGCAACACTAACATAAGTGTGAAAGTGGTTTTACAACACGAGCACAAGTGCGATAAGAGGTTTTGCAACACTAACCCAATTGTGATTTGTGGTTTTCAACACTGGCGCAAGTGCGAAAAGTGGTATTGCAACACTAACACAAGTGTAAAATGTGGTTTTGCAACACTAAGACAAATGCGAATTGTGGTTTTCAACAATAGCGCAAGTGCGATAAGAGGTTTTGCAACACTAACCCAATTGCGATTTGTGGTTTTCAACAATGGCGCAAGTGCAAAAAGTGGTTTTGCAACACTAACATAAGTGCAAAAAGTCGTTTTGCAACACTAACACAAGTGCGATAAGTGGTTTTGCAACACTAACACAAGTGTGATAAGTGGTTTTCAACACTAGCAAGTGTGCTGAAAGTGGTTTTCAACGGCAGCAGAAGTGTGGAAATTGGTTTTTGCAACACTAACACAAATGCGAATCATGGTTTACAACACCAGCACGAGTGCGGAAAGTGGTTTGCAACACCAACACAAGTGTGGAAAGTGGTTTTCAATGCCAGCACAAGTGTGGAAAGTGGTTTTGCAACACTAACACAAGTGCAAAAAGTGGTTTTCAAGGCCAGCACAAGTGAGAAAAGTGGTTCTGCAACACAAGCTCTAGTCTGGAAAGTGGTTTTCAATGCCAGCACATGTGCGAAAAGTAGTTCTGCAACACTAGCTCAAGTGTGGAAAGTGGTTTTAAACACCAGCACAAGTGCGGAAAATGGTTTTGCAACACTAAAACAAGTGCAAAAAGTGGTTTTGCAACACCAACACAAGTGAGACAAATGGTTTTGCAACACTAACACAAGTGCAGAAAGTGGTTTTAAGCACTAACAGGAGCGCAAAAAGTGGTTTTCAACACGAGCAGATGTGCAAAAAGTGATTTTCAACGCCAGCACAAGTGCAGAAAGTGGTTTTGCAATACAAGCACATGTGTGAAAAGTGGTTTTCAATGCCAGCACAAGTGTGGAAAGTGGTTTTGCAACACTAACACAAGTGCAAAAAGTGGTTTTCAATGCCAGCACATGTGACAAAAGTGGTTTTGCAACACAAGCTCTCGTCTGGAAAGTGGTTTTCAATGCCAGCACAAGTGCGAAAAGTGGTTTTGCAACAGCAACACAAGTGAGACAAATGGTTTTGCAACACTAACACAAGTGCAAAAAGTGGTTTTCAATGCCAGCACAAGTGTGGAAAGTAGTTCTGCAACACCAGCTCAAGTGTGAAAAGTTGTTTTAAACACCAGCACAAGTGTGGAAAATGGTTTTGCAACACTAACACAAGTGCAAAAAGTGGTTTTGCAACACCAACACAAGTAGGGCAAATGGTTTTGCAACACTAACACAAGTGCAAAAAGTGGTTTTCAACACCAGCACACGTGCGAAAAGTGGTTCTGCAACACAAGCTCAAGTGGAGAACGTGGTTTTCAACATGAGCGCAAGTGTGAAAAGTGGTTTTGCAACACCAGCTCAAGTGCTGAGAGTGGATTTCAACGCCAGCAGAAGTGAGACAAATGGTTTTGCAACACTAACACAAGTGCGAAAAGTGGTTTTAAGCACTAACAGGAGCGCGAAAAGTGGTTTTCAACACTAGCAGATGTGCAAAAAGTGGTTTTCAACGCCAGCACAAGTGCAGAAAGTGGGTTTGCAAGACTAGCACATGTGTGAAAAGTGGTTTTCAATGCCAGCACAAGTGTGGAAAGTGGTTTTGCAACACTCACACAAGTGCAAAAAGTGGTTTCCAATGCCAGCACAAGTGACAAAAGTGGTTCTGCAACACAAGCTCTAGTATGAAAAGTGGTTTTCAATGCCAGCACAAGTGCCAAAAGTGGTTTTGCAACAGCAGCACAAGTGAGACAAATGGTTGTGCAACAATAACACAAGTGCAAAAAGTGGTTTTCAACGCCAGCACAAGTGTGGAAAGTGGTTTTGCAACACTAACACAAGTGCAAAAAGTGGTTTTCAATGCCAGCACAAGTGACAACAGCGGTTCTGCAACACAAGCTCTAGTCTGGAAAGTGGTTTTCAATGCCAGCACAAGTGCGAAAAGTGGTTTTGCTACAGCAACACAAAGTGAGACAAATGGTTTTGCAACACTAACACAAGTGCAAAAAGTGGTTTTAAGCACGAACAGTAGCGCGAAAAGTGGTTTTCAACACTAGTAGATGTGCAAAAATTGGTTTTCAAAGCCAGCACAAGTGCAGAAAGTGGTTTTGCAATACTAGCACATGTGTGAAAAGTGGTTTTCAATGCCAGCACAAGTGTGGAAAGTGGATTTGCAACACTAACACGAGTGCAAAAAGTGGTTTTCAATGCCAGCACATGTGACAAAAGTGTTTTTGCAACACAAGCTCTCGTCTGGAAAGTGGTTTTCAATGCCAGCACAAGTGCGAAAAGTGGTTTTGCAACAGCATCACAAGTGAGACAAATGGTTTTGCAACAATAACGAAAGTGCAAAAAGTGGTTTTCAATGCCAGCACAAGTGCGAAAAGTGATTCTGCAACACAAGCTCAAGTGTGGAAAGTGGTTTTCAATGCCAGCACAAGTGCGGAAAGTAGTTCTGCACCACTATCTCAAGTGAGGAAAGTGGTTTTAAACACCAGGACAATTCCGAAAATTCGTTTTGCAACAATAACACAAGTGCAAAAAGTGGTTTTGCAACACTAACACAAGTGCAAAAAGTGGTTTTGCAACACTAACACAAGTGCGAAAAGTGGTTTTGCAACACAAACACAAGTGTAAAAATGGTTTTGCAACACTAACATAAGTGTGAAAGTGGTTTTGCAACACGAGCACAAGTGCGATAAGAGGTTTTGCAACACTAACCCAATTGTGATTTGTGGTTTTCAACACTGGCGCAAGTGCGAAAAGTGGTATTACAACACTAACACAAGTGTAAAATGTGGTTTTGCAACACTAAGACAAATGCGAATTGTGGTTTTCAACAATAGCGCAAGTGCGATAAGAGGTTTTGCAACACTAACCCAATTGCGATTTGTGGTTTTCAACAATGGCGCAAGTGCAAAAAGTGGTTTTGCAACACTAACATAAGTGCAAAAAGTCGTTTTGCAACACTAACACAAGTGCGAAAGTGGTTTTGCAACACTAACACAAGTGCGATAAGTGGTTTTGCAACATTAACACAAGTGTGATAAGTGGTTTTCAACACGAGCAAGTGTGCTGAAAGTGGTTTTCAACGGCAGCAAAAGTGTGGAAATTGGTTTTTGCAACACTCACACAAATGCGAATCATGGTTGACAACACCAGCACAAGTGCGGAAAGTGGTTTGCAACACCAACAAAAGTGTGGAAAGTGGTTTTCAATGCCAGCACAAGTGTGGAAAGTGGTTTTGCAACACTAACACAAGTGCAAAAAGTGGTTTTCAATGCCAGCACAAGTGAGAAAAGTGGTTCTGCAACACAAGCTCTAGTCTGGAAAGTGGTTTTCAATGCCAGCACATGTGCGAAAAGTAGTTCTGCAACACTAGCTCAAGTGTGGAAAGTGGTTTTAAACACAAGCACAAGTGCGGGAAATGGTTTTGCAACACTAAAACAAGTGCAAAAAGTGGTTTTGCAACACCAACACAAGTGAGACAAATGGTTTTGCAACACTAACACAAGTGCAGAAAGTGGTTTTAAGCACTAACAGGAGCGCAAAAAGTGGTTTTCAACACGAGCAGATGTGCAAAAAGTGATTTTCAACGCCAGCACAAGTGCAGAAAGTGGTTTTGCAATACAAGCACATGTGTGAAAAGTGGTTTTCAATGCCAGCACAAGTGTGGAAAGTGGTTTTGCAACACTAACACAAGTGCAAAAAGTGGTTTTCAATTCCAGCACAAGTGAAAAACGTGGTTCTGCAACAGAAGCTCTAGTCTGGAAAGTGGTTTTCAATGCCAGCACAAGTGTGGAAAGTGGTTTTGCAACACTAACACAAGTGCAAAAAGTGGGTTTCAATGCCAGCACAAGTGACGAAAGTGGTTCTGCAACACAAGCTCTAGTCTGGAAAGTGGTTTTCAATGCCAGCACAAGTGCGAAAAGTGGTTTTGCAACAGCAACACAAGTGAGACAAATGGTTTTGCAACACTAACACAAGTGCAAAAAGTGGTTTTCAATGCCAGCACAAGTGCGGAAAGTAGTTCTGCAACACTAGCTCAAGTGTGGAAAGTTGTTTTAAACACCAGCACAAGTGCGGAAAATGGTTTTGCAACACTAACACAAGTGCAAAAAGTGGTTTTGCAACACCAACACAAGTGAGGCAAATGGTTTTGCAACACTAACACAAGTGCAAAAAGTGGTTTTCAACGCCAGCACACGTGCGAAAAGTGGTTCTGCAACACAAGCTCAAGTGGAGAACGTGGTTTTCAACATGAGCGCAAGTGTGAAAAGTGGTTTTGCAACACCAGCTCAAGTGCTGAGAGTGGATTTCAACGCCAGCAGAAGTGAGACAAATGGTTTTGCAACACTAACACAAGTGCGAAAAGTGGTTTTAAGCACTAACAGGAGCGCGAAAAGTGGTTTTCAACACTAGCAGATGTGCAAAAAGTGGTTTTCAACGCCAGCACAAGTGCAGAAAGTGGTTTTGCAATACTAGCACATGTGTGAAAAGTGGTTTTCAATGCCAGCACAAGTGTGGAAAGTGGTTTTGCAACACTCACACAAGTGCAAAAAGTGGTTTCCAATGCCAGCACAAGTGACAAAAGTGGTTCTGCAACACAAGCTCTAGTATGAAAAGTGGTTTTCAATGCCAGCACAAGTGCGAAAAGTGGTTTTGCAACAGCAGCACAAGTGAGATAAATGGTTGTGTAACAATAACACAAGTGCAAAAAGTGGTTTTCAACGCCAGCACAAGTGTGGAAAGTGGTTTTGCAACACTCACACAAGTGCAAAAAGTGGTTTTCAATGCCAGCACAAGTGACAACAGTGGTTCTGCAACACAAGCTCTAGTCTGGAAAGTGGTTTTCAATGCCAGCACAAGTGCGAAAAGTGGTTTTGCAACAGCAACACAAAGTGAGACAAATGGTTTTGCAACACTAACACAAGTGCAAAAAGTGATTTTAAGCACGAACAGTAGCGCGAAAAGTGGTTTTCAACACTAGTAGATGTGCAAAAAGTGGTTTTCAAAGCCAGCACAAGTGCAGAAAGTGGTTTTGCAACACTAACACAAGTGCAAAAAGTGGTTTTCAATGCCAGCACAAGTGACAAAAGTGGTTCTGCAACACAAGCTCTAGTCTGGAAAGTGGTTTTCAATGCCAGCACAAGTGCGAAAAGTGGTTTTGCAACAGCAACACAAGTGAGACAAATGGTTTTGCAACACTAACACAAGTGCAAAAAGTGGTTTTCAATGCCAGCACAAGTGCGGAAAGTAGTTCTGCAACACTAGCTCAAGTGTGAAAAGTTGTTTTAAACACCAGCACAAGTGCGGAAAATGGTTTTGCAACACTAACACAAGTGCAAAAAGTGGTTTTGCAACACCAACACAAGTGAGGCAAATGGTTTTGCAACACTAACACAAGTGCAAAAAGTGGTTTTCAACGCCAGCACACGTGCGAAAAGTGGTTCTGCAACACAAGCTCAAGTGGAGAACGTGGTTTTCAACATGAGCGCAAGTGTGAAAAGTGGTTTTGCAACACCAGCTCAAGTGCTGAGAGTGGATTTCAACGCCAGCAGAAGTGAGACAAATGGTTTTGCAACACTAACACAAGTGCGAAAAGTGGTTTTAAGCACTAACAGGAGTGCGAAAAGTGGTTTTCAACACTAGCACATGTGCAAAAAGTGGTTTTCAACGCCAGCACAAGTGCAGAAAGTGGTTTTGCAATACTAGCACATGTGTGAAAAGTGGTTTTCAATGCCAGCACAAGTGTGGAAAGTGGTTTTGCAACACTCACACAAGTGCAAAAAGTGGTTTCCAATGCCAGCACAAGTGACAAAAGTGGTTCTGCAACACAAGCTCTAGTATGAAAAGTGGTTTTCAATGCCAGCACAAGTGCGAAAAGTGGTTTTGCAACAGCAGCACAAGTGAGATAAATGGTTGTGCAACAATAACACAAGTGCAAAAAGTGGTTTTCAACGCCAGCACAAGTGTGGAAAGTGGTTTTGCAACACTCACACAAGTGCAAAAAGTGGTTTTCAATGCCAGCACAAGTGACAACAGTGGTTCTGCAACACAAGCTCTAGTCTGGAAAGTGGTTTTCAATGCCAGCACAAGTGCGAAAAGTGGTTTTGCAACAGCAACACAAAGTGAGACAAATGGTTTTGCAACACTAACACAAGTGCAAAACGTGATTTTAAGCACGAACAGTAGCGCGAAAAGTGGTTTTCAACACTAGTAGATGTGCAAAAAGTGGTTTTCAATGCCAGCACAAGTGTGGAAAGTGGATTTGCAACACTAACACAAGTGCAAAAAGTGGTTTTCAATGCCAGCACATGTGACAAAAGTGGTTTTGCAACACAAGCTCTCGTCTGGAAAGTGGTTTTCAATGCCAGCACAAGTGCGAAAAGTGGTTTTGCAACAGCATCACAAGTGAGACAAATGGTTTTGCAACAATAACGAAAGTGCAAAAAGTGGTTTTCAATGCCAGCACAAGTGCGAAAAGTGGTTCTGCAACACAAGCTCAAGTGTGGAAAGTGGTTTTCAATGCCAGCACAATGCCAGGTTTTCAATGCCAGCACAATGCCAGCACACAGCACAATGCCAGCACAGCACATTCAACAATAGCGCAAGTGCGATAAGAGGTTTTGCAACACTAACCCAATTGCGATTTGTTGTTTTCAACACTGGCGCAAGTGCAAAAAGTGGTTTTGCAACACTAACACAAGTGCGAAAAGTCGTTTTGCAACACTAACACAAGTGCAAAAAGTCGTTTTGCAACACTAACACAAGTGCGAAAGTGGTTTTGCAACACTAACACAAGTGCGATAAGTGGTTTTGCAACACTAACACAAGTGTGATAAGTGGTTTTCAACACTAGCAAGTGTCTGAAAGTGGTTTTCAACGGCAGCAGAAGTGTGTAAATTGGTTTTGCAACACTAACACAAATGCGAATAATGGTTTACAACACCAGCACGAGTGCGGAAAGTGGTTTGCAACACTAACACAAGTGTGGAAAGTGGTTTTCAAGGCCAGCACAAGTGTGGAAAGTCGTTTTGCAACACTAACACAAGTGCAAGAAGTGGTTTTCAATGCCAGCACAAGTGCGAAAAGTGGTTCTGCAACACAAGCTCTAGTCTGGAAAGTGGTTTCCAATGCCAGCACATGTGCGAAAAGTAGTTCTGCAACACTAGCTCAAGTGTGGAAAGTGGTTTTAAACACCAGCACAAGTGCGGAAAATGGTTTTGCAACACTAACACAAGTGCAGAAAGTGGTTTTAAGCACTAACAGGAGCGCAAAAAGTGGTTTTCAACACGAGCAGATGTGCAAAAAGTGATTTTCAATGCCAGCACAAGTGCAGAAAGTGGTTTTGCAATACTAGCACATGTGTGAAAAGTGGTTTTCAATGCCAGCACATGGGTGGAAAGTGGTTTTGCAACACTAACACAAGTGCAAAAAGTGGTTTTCAATGCCAGCACAAATGACAAAAGTGGTTCTGCAACACAAGCTCTAGTCTGGAAAGTGGTTTTCAATGCCAGCACAAGTGCGAAAAGTGGTTTTGCAACAGCAACACAAGTGGTTTTCAATGCCAGCAAAAGTGTGGAAAGTGGTTTTGCAACACTAACACAAGTGCAAAAAGTGGTTTTCAATACCAGCACAAGTGCGAAAAGTGGTTTTGCAACAGCAAAACAAGTGAGACAAGTGGTTTTCAATGCCAGCACAAGTGACAAAAGTGGTTTTGCAACACTAACACAAGTGCAAAAAGTGGTTTTCAATGCCAGCACAAGTGACAAAAGTGGTTCTGCAACACAAGCTCTAGTCTGGAAAGTGGTTTTCAATGCCAGCACAAGTGCGAAAAGTGGTTTTGCAACAGCAACACAAGTGAGACAAATGGTTTTGCAACACTAACACAAGTGCAAAAAGTGGTTTTAAACACCAACACAAGTGAGACAAATGGTTTTGCAACACTAACACAAGTGCAAAAAGTAGTTTTCAACGCCAGCACACGTGCGAAAAGTGGTTCTGCAACACAAGCTCAAGTGGAGAACGTCGTTTTCAACATGAGCGCAAGTGTAAAAAGTGGTTTTGCAACACCAGCTCAAGTGCGGAGTTTTCCTCTGGTTTTCCTCAAGTGCGGACCTCAAAAACAAATGGTTTTGCAACACTAACACAAGTGCGAAAAGTGGTTTTAAGCACTAACAGGAGCGCGAAAAGTGGTTTTCAACACTAGCAGATGTGCAAAAAGTGGTTTTCAACGCCAGCACAAGTGCAGAAAGTTACTTTGCAATACTAGCACATGTGTGAAAAGTGGTTTTCAATGCCAGCACATGTGCGAAAAGTCGTTCTGCAACACTAGCTCAAGTGTGGAAAGTGGTTTTAAACACCAGCACAAGTGCGGAAAATGGTTTTGCAACACTAAAACAAGTGCAAAAAGTGGTTTTCCAACACTAACACAAGTGAGACAAATGATTTTGCAACACTAACACAAGTGCAAAAAGTGGTTTTCAATGCCAGCACAAGTGACAAAAGTGGTTCTGCAACACAAGCTCTAATCTGGAAAGTGGTTTTCAATGCCAGCACAAGTGCGAAAAGTGGTTTTGCAACAGCAACACAAGTGAGACAAATGGTTTTGCAACACTAGCACAAGTGCAAAAAGTGGTTTTCAATGCCAGCACAAGTGACAAAAGTGGTTCTGCAACACAAGCTCTCGTATGAAAAGTGGTTTTCAATGCCAGCACAAGTGCGAAAAGTGGTTTTGCAACAGCAACACAAGTGAGACAAATGGTTGTGCAACAATAACACAGGTGCAAAAAGTGGTTTTCAACGCCAGCACAAATGTGGAAAGTGGTTTTGCAACACTAACACAAGGGCAAACAGTGGTTTTCAATGCCAGCACAAGTGACAAAAGTGGTTCTGAAACACAAGCTCTAGTCTGGAAAGTGGTTTTCAATGCCAGCACAAGTGCGAAAAGGGCATTTTGCAACAGCAACACAAAGTGAGACAAATGGTTTTGCAACACTAACACAAGTGCAGAAAGTGGTTTTCAACACTAGCAAGTGTGCTGAAAGTGGTTTTCAACGGCAGCAGAAGTGTGGAAATTGGTTTTTGCAACACTAACAGGAGCGCAAAAAGTGGTTTTCAACACGAGCAGATGTGCAAAAAGTGATTTTCAACGCCAGCACAAGTGCAGAAAGTGGTTTTGCAATACAAGCACATGTGTGAAAAGTGGTTTTCAATGCCAGCACAAGTGTGGAAAGTGGTTTTGCAACACTAACACAAGTGCAAAAAGTGGTTTTCAATTCCAGCACAAGTGAAAAACATGGTTCTGCAACAGAAGCTCTAGTCTGGAAAGTGGTTTTCAATGCCAGCACAAGTGTGGAAAGTGGTTTTGCAACACTAACACAAGTGCAAAAAGTGGTTTTCAATTCCAGCACAAGTGAAAAACGTGGTTCTGCAACAGAAGCTCTAGTCTGGAAAGTGGTTTTCAATGCCAGCGCAAGTGCGAAAAGTGGTTTTGCAACAGCAACACAAGTGAGACAAATGGTTTTCCAACACTAACACAAGTGCAAAAAGTGGTTTTCAATGCCAGCACAAGTGCGGAAAGTAGTTCTGCAACACTAGCTCAAGTGTGGAAAGTTGTTTTAAACACCAGCACAAGGGCGGAAAATGGTTTTGCAACACTAACACAAGTGCAAAAAGTGGTTTTGCAACACCAACACAAGTGAGGCAAATGGTTTTGCAACACTAACCCAAGTGCAAAAAGTGGTTTTCAACGCCAGCACACGTGCGAAAAGTGGTTCTGCAACACAAGCTCAAGTGGAGAACGTGGTTTTCAACATGAGCGCAAGTGTGAAAAGTGGTTTTATAACACCAGCTCAAGTGCTGAGAGTGGATTTCAACGCCAGCAGAAGTGAGACAAATGGTTTTGCAACACTAACACAAGTGCGAAAAGTGGTTTTAAGCACTAACAGGAGCGAGAAAATTGGTTTTCAACACTAGCAGATGTGCAAAAAGTGGTTTTCAACGCCAGCACAAGTGCAGAAAGTGGTTTTGCAATACTAGCACATGTGTGAAAAGTGGTTTTCAATGCCAGCACAAGTGTGGAAAGTGGTTTTGCAACACTCACACAAGTGCAAAAAGTGGTTTCCAATGCCAGCACAAGTGACAAAAGTGGTTCTGCAACACAAGCTCAAGTATGAAAAGTGGTTTTCAATGCCAGCACAAGTGCGAAAAGTGGTTTTGCAACAGCAGCACAAGTGAGATAAATGGTTGTGCAACAATAACACAAGTGCAAAAAGTGGTTTTCAACGCCAGCACAAGTGTGGAAAGTGGTTTTGCAACACTCACACAAGTGCAAAAAGTGGTTTTCAATGCCAGCACAAGTCAGCACAAGTGACAAAAGTGGTTCTGCAACACAAGCTCTAGTCTGGAAAGTGGTTTTCAATGCCAGCACAAGTGCGAAAAGTGGTTTTGCAACAGCAACACAAAGTGAGACAAATGGTTTTGCAACACTAACACAAGTGCAAAAAGTGATTTTAAGCACGAACAGTAGCGCGAAAAGTGGTTTTCAACACTAGTAGATGTGCAAAAAGTGTTTTTCAAAGCCAGCACAAGTGCAGAAAGTGGTTTTGCAATACTAGCACATGTGTGAAAAGTGGTTTTCAATGCCAGCACAAGTGTGGAAAGTGGATTTGCAACACTAACACAAGTGCAAAAAGTGGTTTTCAATGCCAGCACAAGTGCGAAAAGTGGTTTTGCAAAAGCAACACAAGTGAGACAAATGGTTTTGCAACACTAACACAAGTGCAAAAAGTGGTTTTCAATGCCAGCACAAGTGCGGAAAGTAGTTCTGCAACACTAGCTCAAGTGTGGAAAGTTGTTTTAAACACCAGCACAAGTGCGGAAAATGGTTTTGCAACACTAACACAAGTGCAAAAAGTGGTTTTGCAACACCAACACAAGTGAGGCAAATGGTTTTGCAACACTAACACAAGTGCAAAAAGTGGTTTTCAACGCCAGCACACGTGCGAAAAGTGGTTCTGCAACACAAGCTCAAGTGGAGAACGTGGTTTTCAACATGAGCACAAGTGTGAAAAGTGGTTTTGCAACACCAGCTCAAGTGCTGAGAGTGGATTTCAACGCCAGCAGAAGTGAGACAAATGGTTTTGCAACACTAACACAAGTGCGAAAAGTGGTTTTAAGTACTAACAGGAGCGCGAAAAGTGGTTTTCAACACTAGCAGATGTGCAAAAATTGGTTTTCAACGCCAGCACATGTGACAAAAGTGGTTTTGCAACACAAGCTCTCGTCTGGAAAGTGGTTTTCAATGCCAGCACAAGTGCGAAAAGTGGTTTTGCAACAGCATCACAAGTGAGACAAATGGTTTTGCAACAATAACGAAAGTGCAAAAAGTGGTTTTCAATGCCAGCACAAGTGCGAAAAGTGGTTCTGCAACACAAGCTCAAGTGTGGAAAGTGGTTTTCAATGCCAGCACAAGTGCGGAAAGTAGTTCTGCACCACTATGTCAAGTGAGGAAAGTGGTTTTAAACACCAGGACAAGTGCCGAAAATTCGTTTTGCAACACAAACACAAGTGTAAAAGTGGTTTTGCAACACTAACATAAGTGTGAAAGTGGTTTTGCAACACTAACCCAATTGCGATTTGTGGTTTTCAACACTGGTGCAAGTGCGATAACTGGTATTGCAACACTAACACAAGTGTAAAATGTGGTTTTGCAACACCAAGACAAATGCGAATTGTGGTTTTCAACAATAGTGCAAGTGCGATAAGAGGTTTTGCAACACTAACCCAATTGCGATTTGTTGTTTTCAACACTGGCGCAAGTGCAAAAAGTGGTTTTGCAACACTAACACAAGTGCGAAAAGTCGTTTTGCAACACTAACACAAGTGCAAAAAGTCGTTTTGCAACACTAACACAAGTGCGAAAGTGGTTTTGCAACACCAACACAAGTGCGATAAGTGGTTTTGCAACACTAACACAAGTGTGATGAGTGGTTTTCAACACTAGCAAGTGTCTGAAAGTGGTTTTCAACGGCAGCAGAAGTGTGGAAATTGGTTTTGCAACACTAACACAAATGCGAATAATGGTTTACAACACCAGCACGAGTGCGGAAAGTGGTTTGCAACACTAACACAAGTGTGGAAAGTGGTTTTCAAGGCCAGCACAAGTGTGGAAAGTCGTTTTGCAACACTAACACAAGTGCAAAAAGTGGTTTTCAATGCCAGCACAAGTGAGAAAAGTGGTTCTGCATCACAAGCTCTAGTCTGGAAAGTGGTTTCCAATGCCAGCACATGTGCGAAAATTAGTTCTGCAACACTAGCTCAAGTGTGGAAAGTGGTTTTAAACACCAGCACAAGTGCGGAAAATGGTTTTGCAACACTAACACAAGTGCAGAAAGTGGTTTTAAGCACTAACAGGAGCGCAAAAAGTGGTTTTCAACACGAGCAGATGTGCAAAAAGTGATTTTCAATGCCAGCACAAGTGCAGAAAGTGGTTTTGCAATACTAGCACATGTGTGAAAAGTGGTTTTCAATGCCAGCACATGTGTGGAAAGTGGTTTTGCAACACTAACACAAGTGCAAAAAGTGGTTTTCAATGCCAGCACAAATGACAAAAGTGGTTCTGCAACACAAGCTCTAGTCTGGAAAGTGGTTTTCAATGCCAGCACAAGTGCGAAAAGTGGTTTTGCAACAGCAACACAAGTGACACAAGTGGTTTTCAATGCCAGCAAAAGTGTGGAAAGTGGTTTTGCAACACTAACACAAGTGCAAAAAGTGGTTTTCAATACCAGCACAAGTGCGAAAAGTGGTTTTGCAACAGCAAAACAAGTGAGACAAGTGGTTTTCAATGCCAGCACAATTGTGGAAAGTGGTTTTGCAACACTAACACAAGTGCGAAAAGTGGTTTTGCAACAGCAACACAAGTGAGACAAATGGTTTTGCAACACTAACACAAGTGCAAAAAGTGGTTTTAAACACCAACACAAGTGAGACAAATGGTTTTGCAACACTAACACAAGTGCAAAAAGTAGTTTTCAACGCCAGCACACGTGCGAAAAGTGGTTCTGCAACACAAATTCAAGTGGAGAACGTGGTTTTCAACATGAGCGCAAGTGTGAAAAGTGGTTTTGCAACACCAGCTCAAGTGCGGAGTTTTCCTCTGGTTTTCCTCAAGTGCGGACTTCAAAAACAAATGGTTTTGCAACACTAACACAAGTGCGAAAAGTGGTTTTAAGCACTAACAGGAGTGCGAAAAGTGGTTTTCAACACTAGCAGATGTGCAAAAAGTGGTTTTCAACGCCAGCACAAGTGCAGAAAGTTACTTTGCAATACTAGCACATGTGTGAAAAGTGGTTTTCAATGCCAGCACATGTGCGAAAAGTCGTTCTGCAACACTAGCTCAAGTGTGGAAAGTGGTTTTAAACACCAGCACAAGTGCGGAAAATGGTTTTGCAACACTAAAACAAGTGCAAAAAGTGGTTTTCCAACACTAACACAAGTGAGACAAATGATTTTGCAACACTAACACAAGTGCAAAAAGTGGTTTTCAATGCCAGCACAAGTGACAAAAGTGGTTCTGCAACACAAGCTCTAATCTGGAAAGTGGTTTTCAATGCCAGCACAAGTGCGAAAAGTGGTTTTGCAACAGCAACACAAGTGAGACAAATGCTTTTGCAACACTAGCACAAGTGCAAAAAGTGGTTTTCAATGCCAGCACAAGTGACAAAAGTGGTTCTGCAACACAAGCTCTCGTATGAAAAGTGGTTTTCAATGCCAGCACAAGTGCGAAAAGTGGTTTTGCAACAGCAACACAAGTGAGACAAGTGGTTTTCAATGCCAGCAAAAGTGTGGAAAGTGGTTTTGCAACACTAACACAAGTGCAAAAAGTGGTTTTGCAACACCAACACAAGTGAGACAAATGGTTTTGCAACACTAACACAAGTGCAGAAAGTGGTTTTAAGCACTAACAGGAGCGCAAAAAGTGGTTTTCAACACGAGCAGATGTGCAAAAAGTGATTTTCAACGCCAGCACAAGTGCAGAAAGTGGTTTTGCAATACAAGCACATGTGTGAAAAGTGGTTTTCAATGCCAGCACAAGTGTGGAAAGTGGTTTTGCAACACTAACACAAGTGCAAAAAGTGGTTTTCAATTCCAGCACAAGTGAAAAACGTGGTTCTGCAACAGAAGCTCTAGTCTGGAAAGTGGTTTTCAATGCCAGCACAAGTGTGGAAAGTGGTTTTGCAACACTAACACAAGTGCAAAAAGTGGTTTTCAATGCCAGCACAAGTGTGGAAAGTGGTTTTGCAACACTAACACAAGTGCAAAAAGTGGTTTTCAATGCCAGCACAAGTGACAACAGTGGTTCTGCAACACAAGCTCTAGTCTGGAAAGTGGTTTTCAATGCCAGCACAAGTGCGAAAAGTGGTTTTGCAACAGCAACACAAAGTGAGACAAATGGTTTTGCAACACTAACACAAGTGCAAAAAGTGGTTTTAAGCACGAACAGTAGCGCGAAAAGTAGTTTTCAACACTAGTACATGTGCAAAAAGTGGTTTTCAAAGCCAGCACAAGTGCAGAAAGTGGTTTTGCAATACTAGCACATGTGTGAAAAGTGGTTTTCAATGCCAGCACAAGTGTGGAAAGTGGATTTGCAACACTAACACAAGTGCAAAAAGTGGTTTTCAATGCCAGCACATGTGACAAAAGTGGTTTTGCAACACAAGCTCTCGTCTGGAAAGTGGTTTTCAATGCCAGCACAAGTGCGAAAAGTGGTTTTGCAACAGCATCACAAGTGAGACAAATGGTTTTGCAACAATAACGAAAGTGCAAAAAGTGGTTTTCAATGCCAGCACAGGTGCGAAAAGTGGTTCTGCAACACAAGCTCAAGTGTGGAAAGTGGTTTTCAATGCCAGCACAAGTGCGGAAAGTAGTTCTGCACCACTATCTCAAGTGAGGAAAGTGGTTTTAAACACCAGGACAACTGCCGAAAATTCGTTTTGCAACAATAACACAAGTGCAAAAAGTGGTTTTGCAACACTAATACAAGTGCAAAAAGTGGTTTTGCAACACTAACACAAGTGCGAAAAGTGGTTTTGCAACACAAACACAAGTGTAAAAATGGTTTTGCAACACTAACATAAGTGTGAAAGTGGTTTTGCAACACGAGCACAAGTGCGATAAGAGGTTTTGCAACACTAACCCAATTGTGATTTGTGGTTTTCAACACTGGCGCAAGTGCGAAAAGTGGTATTGCAACACTAACACAAGTGTAAAATGTGGTTTTGCAACACTAAGACAAATGCGAATTGTGGTTTTCAACAATAGCGCAAGTGCGATAAGAGGTTTTGCAACACTAACTCAATTGCGATTTGTGGTTTTCAACAATGGCGCAAGTGCAAAAAGTGGTTTTGCAACACTAACATAAGTGCAAAAAGTCGTTTTGCAACACTAACACAAGTGCGAAAGTGGTTTTGCAACACTAACACAAGTGCGATAAGTGGTTTTGCAACATTAACACAAGTGTGATAAGTGGTTTTCAACACTAGCAGGTGTGCTGAAAGTGGTTTTCAACGGCAGCAGAAGTGTGGAAATTGGTTTTTGCAACACTAACACAAATGCAAATCATGGTTGACAACACCAGCACGAGTGCGGAAAGTGGTTTGCAACACCAACACAAGTGTGGAAAGTGGTTTTCAATGCCAGCACAAGTGTGGAAAGTGGTTTTGCAACACTAACACAAGTGCAAAAAGTGGTTTTCAATGCCAGCACAAGTGAGAAAAGTGGTTCTGCAACACAAGCTCTAGTCTGGAAAGTGGTTTTCAATGCCAGCACATGTGCGAAAAGTAGTTCTGCAACACTAGCTCAAGTGTGGAAAGTGGTTTTAAACACAAGCACAAGTGCGGAAAATGGTTTTGCAACACTAAAACAAGTGCAAAAAGTGGTTTTGCAACACCAACACAAGTGAGACAAATGGTTTTGCAACACTAACACAAGTGCAGAAAGTGGTTTTAAGCACTAACAGGAGCGCAAAAAGTGGTTTTCAACACGAGCAGATGTGCAAAAAGTGATTTTCAACGCCAGCACAAGTGCAGAAAGTGGTTTTGCAATACAAGCACATGTGTGAAAAGTGGTTTTCAATGCCAGCACAAGTGTGGAAAGTGGTTTTGCAACACTAACACAAGTGCAAAAAGTGGTTTTCAATTCCAGCACAAGTGAAAAACGTGGTTCTGCAACAGAAGCTCTAGTCTGGAAAGTGGTTTTCAATGCCAGCACAAGTGTGAAAAGTGGTTTTGCAACACTAACACAAGTGCAAAAAGTGGTTTTCAATGCCAGCACAAGTGACAAAAGTGGTTCTGCAACACAAGCTCTTTTTTTTTTTTTTTTTTTTTTTTTTTTTTTGTATACAAGATCGAGGCTCGTGAAAGAGCAAACATTAATCACACAAAAAGACAAACCGACACACAAAACACAAAAAACAAGGGGAGCGGCAGACAAGATGGGGAGAGAGGGGGGAGGACACAAAAGAGAGGGGGAAGAAGGGGAAGGACACAAACACAACATTTGAGAGCAGGGACATCGGGAGGACTTGGGGGGAGGTGGGAGAGGATTAAAACATATGAACACTGCAAGGACTCTGGGGTGAATTACCGGGGGTAGAAAAGATCAAGGTTTTCGATGGGGGAAGATAAGAGATGGTGGTGAACAGCTGTTTTAAAGACCTGGAGGGAGGAGTGGGATTGAAGGGAGTGGGGGAGTTTGTTCCAGAGGCGGGAGAAAAGGGGAATGAAAGAGTGAAGGTGAGCAGAGAGCCTAGACTTTGGCAGTTTAACCATAAGAGGGTTGCAGGCAGATCTTGTGCGACCTGAAGGAATATTGGGGGGACAGAGCACAGAGAGAGCTGGGGGAGCAAGGCCGGAGAGGAGTCGGTAGAAGACAGAAAGACCACCTACCTGCCTGCGGTGAGTGAGTGAAAGGCCCTCAGAGATAGCTTCATCGCGGGAGATTCCAATGATTCTGAAAGCTTTGGATTCAACAGCGTGAAGCCGAGCCAGGTGTGAGGCAGGAGCACCAGCCCAGAGGGGGGAACAGTATTCCATTGAGCTGCGGATGAAAGCCTTGTATGTGGTGAGGAGCTCAGGTGTGCCAAGGAAGGACTTCGCACGACGGAGGATGCCCAGTCGGCGACTGGCTTTGGAGGCCAGCTTGGAAATGTGGTTTTCCCAAGAAAGATCATGGCAGATAGTGAGACCCAAAAGCTTGAGCGACAGAACTTCTTGGAGAGGATTGTTGAGAAAGTAGATGGGAGGGTTGTCCAGTCGGTCCTTTCGGAGAGACATTGTAAGAGTGTGAGATTTGTCAGGATTGAAAGACATGTTCCACTTGTTTGACCAGTCTGTGATTTTGTCCAGGTCTGCAGAGAGTGAGGAGGCTGCAGACTGCCGATCTGAGGGATGAGGAATGGAGCGACAGAGAGTAGAGTCGTCAGCAAAGAGATAGAGAGGATTTTCAAGAGAGTCAGAGAGATCATTGATGAAGACCAGAAAAAGCACAGGGCCCAGAACACTACCTTGGGGAACTCCAGCCTGAACAGGAAGAGGAGATGAGAGAAACCCATTCAGGGCCACACGTTGACTACGACCAGAGAGGAAGTCCGCCAGCCATGCGTGGAGATTTCCATGGATACCAAAGGAGGAGAGTTTGGAGAGCAGAGCAGGGTGCCAGACCGTATCGAAGGCACGTGAAATGTCAAGGGAGACAGCTCTAATTTCCTGTTTGGCGTTGAGGACCTCCATCCATTGTTGAGAAAGCAGAAGCAGCATGTCCAGAGTAGAGTGACCAGGTCTGAAACCAAATTGATGATCAGAGATCAAGCCATTGGAGAAGAGGAAAGATTTAATATCTGAAGCAATGATGGATTCCATGACTTTGCTGATAATTGGGAGAAGGCTGATTGGTCTGTAGTTGCTGGGATCTGTTTTTGCACCTTTTTTGTGCAAAGCGGTGATGTTGGCTGATTTCCAAGCAGATGGCAGATGACCTTGAGCAAAAGAGAGGGTGAAGAGAACAGAAAGAGGGAGTGAAAGAGCAGAAGAACATGATTTTAGGACCCGTGGGCTGATGCCGTCAGGACCAGTTGCAGAATCAGAGTCGAGGGTTGACAGAAACTTTTCCACCTTGTCAGGAGGAAAGGACACAGAGTCCAGGAGCAGCTTGGTACAACTGGGTACGGTGGGTACAGAGAGGGATGGGTTTGGGACACAAGATTTAGAGGCAAACACAGAGTTGAGGCATTCAGCTTTTTCACGTGCGGAGTCAGCCGTTAAGCCGTTTGAGGTGAGGGAGGGGATGGAGGGGGAACAAACACCAGAAACAGATTTGACCAGACGCCACCAGGATTTGGAAGAGGGAGACAGATAAGAGAGTTCGGTCTTGAGAATGGTGAGATATTGTTTCCTGGCTCTCCTGAGGGTGGACACACAATTGTTTCGGGCTTTGTGAAAGGAAATGAGATTTCCTTCCGTTGGATTTGCTTTCCAGGAGACGAAAGCAAGTTGTTTCAGGGCAACAGCCTCACCACAAGATTCCGTGTACCATGGACGGGAGGAAGGGTATGACAACTGAAGACGAGATGGTATAAATCTGTGCATGAGAGAGAGCAATTTACTTTGAAAGAATTCCCAGGATGAGTTGATGTCAGAGGCGGTAGAGATGGGAGACCAGTCCAGATGATTGATGGCTGCTTGAAGACCGTGCCAGTTGGCCTGAGTGAAATGCCAGACTCGTCGACGCTGAGGAGGCTCTCTGAGAATGGTCAGAGAGATGTCCACTTTGACAAGCACATGATCAGATGAGCCGATTGGAGCAGAAGAAGAGCAGCAGACATTTTCAGGGAAGTTTGTCATAACCAAATCCAGAAGAGAAGATGCTCCGTTGACTGAGATCCGGGTCGGGAAATTGACAGATTGTGTCAGTCCCAGTGAGTCGCAGAAGTCCTTTGCTGAAGAGCCATGGCTGGTGAGAGAGGTACCCACACCCAGCCAACTGGAATGGTGACAATTGAAATCACCACATATGAGGAAGAGAGAGTTGGGATGGGTAGATAGAAGTTGGTCCATATTATCAGACAGTGAGATGTAGATGGAGTCATCGCTGATTGGTGGACGGTACAACACACATATGAACAAAAGGTGGGAGCGAAGGGGAAGCCGTAGCCAAAGGTATTCCTGGGGGTGAGGTGGAGAGAGGGCAGTGGAGGGCGAGTGAGGAAGAGAGTTTTTTATAAAGATAGCAACCCCACCTCCAGGACGAGGCTCAGGTCTATCATACCGGAGGAGGGAGTAACCTGGGAGAGATACCAAGGCTTCAGAGACATCATGAAGGAGGAAAGTTTCTGTTAAGCAGATCACATCTGGTTTGTCAGAAGCAACCTGTATGGAGAGGTCAGTCAAGTTTGAGCGAAGGCCCCGGATGTTTGAGGTCCATACCGTTAATGAAGAGGAAGGGGGAGCATCGGGTCCAGAACAGGGGGGGGGAGGGGTAGGGTAAGATGTGGAAGAGGAGGAAGAGGTAGGGAGAGCTGTTGAAGGTGTGTCAGAGATTTCAGAATAGCTTGGAGAAAGGGAAGAATGGGGCAGACAAAAGGTTTGATGGAGATTGGGTGAGGCACAGTGAGGTGTTATTTGAGGAGGGGGAAGAGCAAGGCAGGAGGTTTGGGGAGATGAAGGTGAAAGTTGGAAGGAGGAAGAAGCAGGGAGGATGCTTTGAGGAGGAGGGGTGAGAGGGGAGTCTAGGAGGGGAGCGAGGGAGAGTCTCGGAGGGGAGGGGTGTGGGGGGAGTTTAGGAGGGAGGGGAGGGAAGGGGCAAGGGGGGAGATTTGAAAGGGATGGGTGATGGGGAGGATTTGGAGGGGAGGGGTGAGATTGGATTTTGAAAAGTGTACGATTCATGGGAAACGAACATTTTTTGCAAAATGAGTTTGAGACCTTCGAGTCAAAAATACGTTTGAGGACACTGGAGGATGGATGGAGTTCTGGATAGTTTATGGAATGTAGAAAGGAGGAACTGTAAGAGATGGTATTATATATATTTTTTGGAATGAATAGATTTGGTGAGCAAGACGAAAGCATCCTTTTGTAGGAAAAGAAGAAAAGGGTGTTATAATATATGAGAGAAAATAGTTGTTCAGGGGAGAGATTATACATTTCTAACCGCGTGATCGCGAATGAAGAACGAACGAACAAATAAGAACAACAAATAAACGAATAAGACCTGGGAAGGAAATATTTTTTGGGTTTTTTTTTTTTTTTTTTTGTGAGTACAGATATTAAACAAGGAGGACGGGGTGAACGACTGGGACGAAACAGAGAACGAAAATAAATTCAGCGCATTCGACGAATCGCTGAGAGAAAAACAAACCACAAGGTCTGAGACGGTACGGTAGTCTAGTCTAAGCCTACGAGTACTAGGCCGCAGAATACTCGATACCATTAACCGACGATTTTGTATACATGAACGAAAAATTAGCACCGAAAATTTTTCCAAAAGATACGCTATAGGTACATACACCGAAAGATAGGTACAGTCTCGACAAAAACACAATTGAGAAATATCACTTAGCTTCGAAAGCGTGAGCGCATGGAGCAGCTTCGAA
This sequence comes from Myxine glutinosa, assembly GCF_964187855.1. NCBI lineage: Eukaryota > Metazoa > Chordata > Myxini > Myxiniformes > Myxinidae > Myxine > Myxine glutinosa. Next base: position 54,242,819 of record NC_136266.1, on the reverse strand, counting down.
AAGACGTGATCTCGCGAGATCTCGCGAGATTTGTCTAGTCTGGAAAGTGGTTTTCAATGCCAGCACAAGTGCGAAAAGTGGTTTTGCAACAGCAACACAAGTGAGACAAATGGTTTTCCAACACTAACACAAGTGCAAAAAGTGGTTTTCAATGCCAGCACAAGTGCGGAAAGTAGTTCTGCAACACTAGCTCAAGTGTGGAAAGTTGTTTTAAACACCAGCACAAGTGCGGAAAATGGTTTTGCAACACTAACACAAGTGCAAAAAGTGGTTTTGCAACACCAACACAAGTGAGGAAAATGGTTTTGCAACACTAACACAATTGTAAAAAGTGGTTTTCAACGCCAGCACACGTGCGAAAAGTGGTTCTGCAACACAAGCTCAAGTGGAGAACGTGGTTTTCAACATGAGCGCAAGTGTGAAAAGTGGTTTTGCAACACCAGCTCAAGTGCTAAGAGTGGATTTCAACGCCAGCAGAAGTGAGACAAATGGTTTTGCAACACTAACACAAGTGCGAAAAGTGGTTTTAAGCACTAACAGGAGCGCGAAAAGTGGTTTTCAACACTAGCAGATGTGCAAAAAGTGGTTTTCAACGCCAGCACAAGTGTGGAAAGTGGTTTTGCAACACTCACAAAAGTGCAAAAAGTGGTTTTCAATGCCAGCACAAGTGACAACAGTGGTTCTGCAACACAAGCTCCAGTCTGGAAAGTGGTTTTCAATGCCAGCACAAGTGCGAAAAGTGGTTTTGCAACAGCAACACAAAGTGAGACAAATGGTTTTGCAACACTAACACAAGTGCAAAAAGTGGTTTTAAGCACGAACAGTAGCGCGAAAAGTGGTTTTCAACACTAGTAGATGTGCAAAAAGTGGTTTTGAAAGCCAGCACAAGTGCAGAAAGTGGTTTTGCAATACTAGCACATGTGTGAAAAGTGGTTTTCAATGCCAGCACAAGTGTGGAAAGTGGATTTGCAACACTAACACAAGTGCAAAAGGTGGTTTTCAATGCCAGCACATGTGACAAAAGTGGTTTTGCAACACAAGCTCTCGTCTGGAAAGTGGTTTTCAATGCCAGCACAAGTGCGAAAAGTGGTTTTGCAACAGCATCACAAGTGAGACAAATGGTTTTGCAACAATAACGAAAGTGCAAAAAGTGGTTTTCAATGCCAGCACAAGTGCGAAAAGTGGTTCTGCAACACAAGCTCAAGTGTGGAAAGTGGTTTTCAATGCCAGCACAAGTGCGGAAAGTAGTTTTGCAACACTAACACAAGTGCGAAAAGTGGTTTTGCAACACAAACACAAGTGTAAAAGTGGTTTTGCAACACTAACATAAGTGTGAAAGTGGTTTTGCAACACTAACCCAATTGCGATTTGTGGTTTTCAACACTGGTGCAAGTGCGATAAGTGGTATTGCAACACTAACACAAGTGTAAAATGTGGTTTTGCAACACCAAGACAAATGCGAATTGTGGTTTTCAACAATAGCGCAAGTGCGATAAGAGGTTTTGCAACACTAACCCAATTGCGATTTGTGGTTTTCAACACTGGCGCAAGTGCAAAAAGTGGTTTTGCAACACTAACACAAGTGCGAAAAGTCGTTTTGCAACACTAACACAAGTGCAAAAAGTCGTTTTGCAACACTAACACAAGTGCGAAAGTGGTTTTGCAACACTAACACAAGTGCGATAAGTGGTTTTGCAACACTAACACAAGTGTGATAAGTGGTTTTCAACACTAGCAAGTGTCTGAAAGTGGTTTTCAACGGCAGCAGAAGTGTGGAAATTGGTTTTGCAACACTAACACAAATGCGAATAATGGTTTACAACACCAGCACGAGTGCGGAAAGTGGTTTGCAACACTAACACAAGTGTGGAAAGTGGTTTTCAAGGCCAGCACAAGTGTGGAAAGTCGTTTTGCAACACTAACACAAGTGCAAAAAGTGGTTTTCAATGCCAGCACAAGTGAGAAAAGTGGTTCTGCAACACAAGCTCTAGTCTGGAAAGTGGTTTCCAATGCCAGCACATGTGCGAAAAGTAGTTCTGCAACACTAGCTCAAGTGTGGAAAGTGGTTTTAAACACCAGCACAAGTGCGGAAAATGGTTTTGCAACACTAACACAAGTGCAGAAAGTGGTTTTAAGCACTAACAGGAGCGCAAAAACTGGTTTTCAACACGAGCAGATGTGCAAAAAGTGATTTTCAATGCCAGCACAAGTGCAGAAAGTGGTTTTGCAATACTAGCACATGTGTGAAAAGTGGTTTTCAATGCCTGCACATGTGTGGAAAGTGGTTTTGCAACACTAACACAAGTGCAAAAAGTGGTTTTCAATGCCAGCACAAATGACAAAAGTGGTTCTGCAACACAAGCTCTAGTCTGGAAAGTGGTTTTCAATGCCAGCACAATTGCGAAAAGTGGTTTTGCAACAGCAACACAAGTGACACAAGTGGTTTTCAATGCCAGCAAAAGTGTGGAAAGTGGTTTTGCAACACTAACACAAGTGCAAAAAGTGGTTTTCAATACCAGCACAAGTGCGAAAAGTGGTTTTGCAACAGCAACACAAGTGAGACAAGTGGTTTTCAATGCCAGCACAATTGTGGAAAGTGGTTTTGCAACACTAACAAAAGTGCAAAAAGTGGTTTTCAATGCCAGCACAAGTGACAAAAGTGGTTTTGCAACACTAACACAAGTGCAAAAAGTGGTTTTCAATGCCAGCACAAGTGACAAAAGTGGTTCTGCAACACAAGCTCTAGTCTGGAAAGTGGTTTTCAATGCCAGCACAAGTGCGAAAAGTGGTTTTGCAACAGCAACACAAGTGAGACAAATGGTTTTGCAACACTAACACAAGTGCAAAAAGTGGTTTTAAACACCAACACAAGTGAGACAAATGGTTTTGCAACACTAACACAAGTGCAAAAAGTAGTTTTCAACGGCAGCACACGTGCGAAATGTGGTTCTGCAACACAAGCTCAAGTGGAGAACGTGGTTTTCAACATGAGCGCAAGTGTGAAAAGTGGTTTTGCAACACCAGCTCAAGTGCGGAGTTTTCCTCTGGTTTTCCTCAAGTGCGGACCTCAAAAACAAATGGTTTTGCAACACTAACACAAGTGCGAAAAGTGGTTTTAAGCACTAACAGGAGCGCGAAAAGTGGTTTTCAACACTAGCAGATGTGCAAAAAGTGGTTTTCAACGCCAGCACAAGTGCAGAAAGTTACTTTGCAATTCTAGCACATGTGTGAAAAGTGGTTTTCAATGCCAGCACATGTGCGAAAAGTCGTTCTGCAACACTAGCTCAAGTGTGGAAAGTGGTTTTAAACACCAGCACAAGTGCGGAAAATGGTTTTGCAACACTAAAACAAGTGCAAAAAGTGGTTTTCCAACACTAACACAAGTGAGACAAATGATTTTGCAACACTAACACAAGTGCAAAAAGTGGTTTTCAATGCCAGCACAAGTGACAAAAGTGGTTCTGCAACACAAGCTCTAATCTGGAAAGTGGTTTTGAATGCCAGCACAAGTGCGAAAAGTGGTTTTGCAACAGCAACACAAGTGAGACAAATGGTTTTGCAACACTAGCACAAGTGCAAAAAGTGGTTTTCAATGCCAGCACAAGTGACAAAAGTGGTTCTGCAACACAAGCTCTCGTATGAAAAGTGGTTTTCAATGCCAGCACAAGTGCGAAAAGTGGTTTTGCAACAGCAACACAAGTGAGACAAATGGTTGTGCAACAATAACACAGGTGCAAAAAGTGGTTTTCAACGCCAGCACAAATGTGGAAAGTGGTTTTGCAACACTAACACAAGGGCAAACAGTGGTTTTCAATGCCAGCACAAGTGACAAAAGTGGTTCTGAAACACAAGCTCTAGTCTGGAAAGTGGTTTTCAATGCCAGCACAAGTGCGAAAAGGGCATTTTGCAACAGCAACACAAAGTGAGACAAATGGTTTTGCAACACTAACACAAGTGCGATAAGTGGTTTTCAACACTAGCAAGTGTGCTGAAAGTGGTTTTCAACGGCAGCAGAAGTGTGGAAATTGGTTTTTGCAACACTAACACAAATGCGAATCATGGTTGACAACACCAGCACGAGTGCGGAAAGTGGTTTGCAACACCAACACAAGTGTGGAAAGTGGTTTTCAATGCCAGCACAAGTGTGGAAAGTGGTTTTACAACACTAACACAAGTGCAAAAAGTGGTTTTCAATGCCAGCACAAGTGAGAAAAGTGGTTCTGCAACACTAGCTCAAGTGTGGAAAGTGGTTTTAAACACAAGCACAAGTGCGGAAAATGGTTTTGCAACACTAAAACAAGTGCAAAAAGTGGTTTTGCAACACCAACACAAGCGAGACAAATGGTTTTGCAACACTAACACAAGTGCAGAAAGTGGTTTTAAGCACTAACAGGAGCGCAAAAAGTGGTTTTCAACACGAGCAGATGTGCAAAAAGTGATTTTCAACGCCAGCACAAGTGCAGAAAGTGGTTTTGCAATACAAGCACATGTGTGAAAAGTGGTTTTCAATGCCAGCACAAGTGTGGAAAGTGGTTTTCAATTCCAGCACAAGTGAAAAACATGGTTCTGCAACAGAAGCTCTAGTCTGGAAAGTGGTTTTCAATGCCAGCACAAGTGTGGAAAGTGGTTTTGCAACACTAACACAAGTGCAAAAAGTGGTTTTCTATTCCAGCACAAGTGAAAAACGTGGTTCTGCAACAGAAGCTCTAGTCTGGAAAGTGGTTTTCAATGCCAGCGCAAGTGCGAAAAGTGGTTTTGCAACAGCAACACAAGTGAGACAAATGGTTTTCCAACACTAACACAAGTGCAAAAAGTGGTTTTCAATGCCAGCACAAGTGCGGAAAGTAGTTCTGCAACACTAGCTCAAGTGTGGAAAGTTGTTTTAAACACCAGCACAAGGGCGGAAAATGGTTTTGCAACACTAACACAAGTGCAAAAAGTGGTTTTGCAACACCAACACAAGTGAGGCAAATGGTTTTGCAACACTAACCCAAGTGCAAAAAGTGGTTTTCAACGCCAGCACACGTGCGAAAAGTGGTTCTGCAACACAAGCTCAAGTGGAGAACGTGGTTTTCAACATGAGCGCAAGTGTGAAAAGTGGTTTTATAACACCAGCTCAAGTGCTGAGAGTGGATTTCAACGCCAGCAGAAGTGAGACAAATGGTTTTGCAACACTAACACAAGTGCGAAAAGTGGTTTTAAGCACTAACAGGAGCGAGAAAAGTGGTTTTCAACACTAGCAGATGTGCAAAAAGTGGTTTTCAACGCCAGCACAAGTGCAGAAAGTGGTTTTGCAATACTAGCACATGTGTGAAAAGTGGTTTTCAATGCCAGCACAAGTGTGGAAAGTGGTTTTGCAACACTCACACAAGTGCAAAAAGTGGTTTCCAATGCCAGCACAAGTGACAAAAGTGGTTCTGCAACACAAGCACAAGTATGAAAAGTGGTTTTCAATGCCAGCACAAGTGCGAAAAGTGGTTTTGCAACAGCAGCACAAGTGAGATAAATGGTTGTGCAACAATAACACAAGTGCAAAAAGTGGTTTTCAACGCCAGCACAAGTGTGGAAAGTGGTTTTGCAACACTCACACAAGTGCAAAAAGTGGTTTTCAATGCCAGCACAAGTCAGCACAAGTGACAAAAGTGGTTCTGCAACACAAGCTCTAGTCTGGAAAGTGGTTTTCAATGCCAGCACAAGTGCGAAAAGTGGTTTTGCAACAGCAACACAAAGTGAGACAAATGGTTTTGCAACACTAACACAAGTGCAAAAAGTGATTTTAAGCACGAACAGTAGCGCGAAAAGTGGTTTTCAACACTAGTAGATGTGCAAAAAGTGATTTTCAACGCCAGCACAAGTGCAGAAAGTGGTTTTGCAATACAAGCACATGTGTGAAAAGTGGTTTTCAATGCCAGCACAAGTGTGGAAAGTGGTTTTCAATTCCAGCACAAGTGAAAAACATGGTTCTGCAACAGAAGCTCTAGTCTGGAAAGTGGTTTTCAATGCCAGCACAAGTGCAGAAAGTGGTTTTGCAATACTAGCACATGTGTGAAAAGTGGTTTTCAATGCCAGCACAAGTGTGGAAAGTGGATTTGCAACACTAACACAAGTGCAAAAAGTGGTTTTCAATGCCAGCACAAGTGCGAAAAGTGGTTTTGCAAAAGCAACACAAGTGAGACAAATGGTTTTGCAACACTAACACAAGTGCAAAAAGTGGTTTTCAATGCCAGCACAAGTGCGGAAAGTAGTTCTGCAACACTAGCTCAAGTGTGGAAAGTTGTTTTAAACACCAGCACAAGTGCGGAAAATGGTTTTGCAACACTAACACAAGTGCAAAAAGTGGTTTTGCAACACCAACACAAGTGAGGCAAATGGTTTTGCAACACTAACACAAGTGCAAAAAGTGGTTTTCAACGCCAGCACACGTGCGAAAAGTGGTTCTGCAACACAAGCTCAAGTGGAGAACGTGGTTTTCAACATGAGCGCAAGTGTGAAAAGTGGTTTTGCAACACCAGCTCAAGTGCTAAGAGTGGATTTCAACGCCAGCAGAAGTGAGACAAATGGTTTTGCAACACTAACACAAGTGCGAAAAGTGGTTTTAAGCACTAACAGGAGCGCGAAAAGTGGTTTTCAACACTAGCACATGTGCAAAAAGTGGTTTTCAACGCCAGCACAAGTGCAGAAAGTGGTTTTGCAATACTAGCACATGTGTGAAAAGTGGTTTTCAATGCCAGCACAAGTGTGGAAAGTGGTTTTGCAACACTCACACAAGTGCAAAAAGTGGTTTCCAATGCCAGCACAAGTGACAAAAGTGGTTCTGCAACACAAGCACAAGTATGAAAAGTGGTTTTCAATGCCAGCACAAGTGCGAAAAGTGGTTTTGCAACAGCAGCACAAGTGAGATAAATGGTTGTGCAACAATAACACAAGTGCAAAAAGTGGTTTTGCAACACCAGCTCAAGTGCTAAGAGTGGATTTCAACGCCAGCAGAAGTGAGACAAATGGTTTTGCAACACTAACACAAGTGCGAAAAGTGGTTTTAAGCACTAACAGGAGCGCGAAAAGTGGTTTTCAACACTAGCAGATGTGCAAAAAGTGGTTTTCAACGCCAGCACAAGTGTGGAAAGTGGTTTTGCAACACTCACAAAAGTGCAAAAAGTGGTTTTCAATGCCAGCACAAGTGACAACAGTGGTTCTGCAACACAAGCTCCAGTCTGGAAAGTGGTTTTCAATGCCAGCACAAGTGCGAAAAGTGGTTTTGCAACAGCAACACAAAGTGAGACAAATGGTTTTGCAACACTAACACAAGTGCAAAAAGTGGTTTTAAGCACGAACAGTAGCGCGAAAAGTGGTTTTCAACACTAGTAGATGTGCAAAAAGTGGTTTTGAAAGCCAGCACAAGTGCAGAAAGTGGTTTTGCAATACTAGCACATGTGTGAAAAGTGGTTTTCAATGCCAGCACAAGTGTGGAAAGTGGATTTGCAACACTAACACAAGTGCAAAAGGTGGTTTTCAATGCCAGCACATGTGACAAAAGTGGTTTTGCAACACAAGCTCTCGTCTGGAAAGTGGTTTTCAATGCCAGCACAAGTGCGAAAAGTGGTTTTGCAACAGCATCACAAGTGAGACAAATGGTTTTGCAACAATAACGAAAGTGCAAAAAGTGGTTTTCAATGCCAGCACAAGTGCGAAAAGTGGTTCTGCAACACAAGCTCAAGTGTGGAAAGTGGTTTTCAATGCCAGCACAAGTGCGGAAAGTAGTTTTGCAACACTAACACAAGTGCGAAAAGTGGTTTTGCAACACAAACACAAGTGTAAAAGTGGTTTTGCAACACTAACATAAGTGTGAAAGTGGTTTTGCAACACTAACCCAATTGCGATTTGTGGTTTTCAACACTGGTGCAAGTGCGATAAGTGGTATTGCAACACTAACACAAGTGTAAAATGTGGTTTTGCAACACCAAGACAAATGCGAATTGTGGTTTTCAACAATAGCGCAAGTGCGATAAGAGGTTTTGCAACACTAACCCAATTGCGATTTGTGGTTTTCAACACTGGCGCAAGTGCAAAAAGTGGTTTTGCAACACTAACACAAGTGCGAAAAGTCGTTTTGCAACACTAACACAAGTGCAAAAAGTCGTTTTGCAACACTAACACAAGTGCGAAAGTGGTTTTGCAACACTAACACAAGTGCGATAAGTGGTTTTGCAACACTAACACAAGTGTGATAAGTGGTTTTCAACACTAGCAAGTGTCTGAAAGTGGTTTTCAACGGCAGCAGAAGTGTGGAAATTGGTTTTGCAACACTAACACAAATGCGAATAATGGTTTACAACACCAGCACGAGTGCGGAAAGTGGTTTGCAACACTAACACAAGTGTGGAAAGTGGTTTTCAAGGCCAGCACAAGTGTGGAAAGTCGTTTTGCAACACTAACACAAGTGCAAAAAGTGGTTTTCAATGCCAGCACAAGTGAGAAAAGTGGTTCTGCAACACAAGCTCTAGTCTGGAAAGTGGTTTCCAATGCCAGCACATGTGCGAAAAGTAGTTCTGCAACACTAGCTCAAGTGTGGAAAGTGGTTTTAAACACCAGCACAAGTGCGGAAAATGGTTTTGCAACACTAACACAAGTGCAGAAAGTGGTTTTAAGCACTAACAGGAGCGCAAAAACTGGTTTTCAACACGAGCAGATGTGCAAAAAGTGATTTTCAATGCCAGCACAAGTGCAGAAAGTGGTTTTGCAATACTAGCACATGTGTGAAAAGTGGTTTTCAATGCCTGCACATGTGTGGAAAGTGGTTTTGCAACACTAACACAAGTGCAAAAAGTGGTTTTCAATGCCAGCACAAATGACAAAAGTGGTTCTGCAACACAAGCTCTAGTCTGGAAAGTGGTTTTCAATGCCAGCACAATTGCGAAAAGTGGTTTTGCAACAGCAACACAAGTGACACAAGTGGTTTTCAATGCCAGCAAAAGTGTGGAAAGTGGTTTTGCAACACTAACACAAGTGCAAAAAGTGGTTTTCAATACCAGCACAAGTGCGAAAAGTGGTTTTGCAACAGCAACACAAGTGAGACAAGTGGTTTTCAATGCCAGCACAATTGTGGAAAGTGGTTTTGCAACACTAACAAAAGTGCAAAAAGTGGTTTTCAATGCCAGCACAAGTGACAAAAGTGGTTTTGCAACACTAACACAAGTGCAAAAAGTGGTTTTCAATGCCAGCACAAGTGACAAAAGTGGTTCTGCAACACAAGCTCTAGTCTGGAAAGTGGTTTTCAATGCCAGCACAAGTGCGAAAAGTGGTTTTGCAACAGCAACACAAGTGAGACAAATGGTTTTGCAACACTAACACAAGTGCAAAAAGTGGTTTTAAACACCAACACAAGTGAGACAAATGGTTTTGCAACACTAACACAAGTGCAAAAAGTAGTTTTCAACGGCAGCACACGTGCGAAATGTGGTTCTGCAACACAAGCTCAAGTGGAGAACGTGGTTTTCAACATGAGCGCAAGTGTGAAAAGTGGTTTTGCAACACCAGCTCAAGTGCGGAGTTTTCCTCTGGTTTTCCTCAAGTGCGGACCTCAAAAACAAATGGTTTTGCAACACTAACACAAGTGCGAAAAGTGGTTTTAAGCACTAACAGGAGCGCGAAAAGTGGTTTTCAACACTAGCAGATGTGCAAAAAGTGGTTTTCAACGCCAGCACAAGTGCAGAAAGTTACTTTGCAATTCTAGCACATGTGTGAAAAGTGGTTTTCAATGCCAGCACATGTGCGAAAAGTCGTTCTGCAACACTAGCTCAAGTGTGGAAAGTGGTTTTAAACACCAGCACAAGTGCGGAAAATGGTTTTGCAACACTAAAACAAGTGCAAAAAGTGGTTTTCCAACACTAACACAAGTGAGACAAATGATTTTGCAACACTAACACAAGTGCAAAAAGTGGTTTTCAATGCCAGCACAAGTGACAAAAGTGGTTCTGCAACACAAGCTCTAATCTGGAAAGTGGTTTTCAATGCCAGCACAAGTGCGAAAAGTGGTTTTTTGCAACAGCAACACAAGTGAGACAAATGGTTTTGCAACACTAGCACAAGTGCAAAAAGTGGTTTTCAATGCCAGCACAAGTGACAAAAGTGGTTCTGCAACACAAGCTCTCGTATGAAAAGTGGTTTTCAATGCCAGCACAAGTGCGAAAAGTGGTTTTGCAACAGCAACACAAGTGAGACAAATGGTTGTGCAACAATAACACAGGTGCAAAAAGTGGTTTTCAACGCCAGCACAAATGTGGAAAGTGGTTTTGCAACACTAACACAAGGGCAAACAGTGGTTTTCAATGCCAGCACAAGTGACAAAAGTGGTTCTGAAACACAAGCTCTAGTCTGGAAAGTGGTTTTCAATGCCAGCACAAGTGCGAAAAGGGCATTTTGCAACAGCAACACAAAGTGAGACAAATGGTTTTGCAACACTAACACAAGTGCGATAAGTGGTTTTCAACACTAGCAAGTGTGCTGAAACTGGTTTTCAACGGCAGCAGAAGTGTGGAAATTGGTTTTTGCAACACTAACACAAATGCGATTCATGGTTGACAACACCAGCACGAGTGCGGAAAGTGGTTTGCAACACCAACACAAGTGTGGAAAGTGGTTTTCAATGCCAGCACAAGTGTGGAAAGTGGTTTTACAACACTAACACAAGTGCAAAAAGTGGTTTTCAATGCCAGCACAAGTGAGAAAAGTGGTTCTGCAACACTAGCTCAAGTGTGGAAAGTGGTTTTAAACACAAGCACAAGTGCGGAAAATGGTTTTGCAACACTAAAACAAGTGCAAAAAGTGGTTTTGCAACACCAACACAAGCGAGACAAATGGTTTTGCAACACTAACACAAGTGCAGAAAGTGGTTTTAAGCACTAACAGGAGCGCAAAAAGTGGTTTTCAACACGAGCAGATGTGCAAAAAGTGATTTTCAACGCCAGCACAAGTGCAGAAAGTGGTTTTGCAATACAAGCACATGTGTGAAAAGTGGTTTTCAATGCCAGCACAAGTGTGGAAAGTGGTTTTCAATTCCAGCACAAGTGAAAAACATGGTTCTGCAACAGAAGCTCTAGTCTGGAAAGTGGTTTTCAATGCCAGCACAAGTGTGGAAATTGGTTTTGCAACACTAACACAAGTGCAAAAAGTGGTTTTCAATTCCAGCACAAGTGAAAAACGTGGTTCTGCAACAGAAGCTCTAGTCTGGAAAGTGGTTTTCAATGCCAGCGCAAGTGCGAAAAGTGGTTTTGCAACAGCAACACAAGTGAGACAAATGGTTTTCCAACACTAACACAAGTGCAAAAAGTGGTTTTCAATGCCAGCACAAGTGCGGAAAGTAGTTCTGCAACACTAGCTCAAGTGTGGAAAGTTGTTTTAAACACCAGCACAAGGGCGGAAAATGGTTTTGCAACACTAACACAAGTGCAAAAAGTGGTTTTGCAACACCAACACAAGTGAGGCAAATGGTTTTGCAACACTAACCCAAGTGCAAAAAGTGGTTTTCAACGCCAGCACACGTGCGAAAAGTGGTTCTGCAACACAAGCTCAAGTGGAGAACGTGGTTTTCAACATGAGCGCAAGTGTGAAAAGTGGTTTTATAACACCAGCTCAAGTGCTGAGAGTGGATTTCAACGCCAGCAGAAGTGAGACAAATGGTTTTGCAACACTAACACAAGTGCGAAAAGTGGTTTTAAGCACTAACAGGAGCGAGAAAAGTGGTTTTCAACACTAGCAGATGTGCAAAAAGTGGTTTTCAACGCCAGCACAAGTGCAGAAAGTGGTTTTGCAATACTAGCACATGTGTGAAAAGTGGTTTTCAATGCCAGCACAAGTGTGGAAAGTGGTTTTGCAACACTCACACAAGTGCAAAAAGTGGTTTCCAATGCCAGCACAAGTGACAAAAGTGGTTCTGCAACACAAGCACAAGTATGAAAAGTGGTTTTCAATGCCAGCACAAGTGCGAAAAGTGGTTTTGCAACAGCAGCACAAGTGAGATAAATGGTTGTGCAACAATAACACAAGTGCAAAAAGTGGTTTTCAACGCCAGCACAAGTGTGGAAAGTGGTTTTGCAACACTCACACAAGTGCAAAAAGTGGTTTTCAATGCCAGCACAAGTCAGCACAAGTGACAAAAGTGGTTCTGCAACACAAGCTCTAGTCTGGAAAGTGGTTTTCAATGCCAGCACAAGTGCGAAAAGTGGTTTTGCAACAGCAACACAAAGTGAGACAAATGGTTTTGCAACACTAACACAAGTGCAAAAAGTGATTTTAAGCACGAACAGTAGCGCGAAAAGTGGTTTTCAACACTAGTAGATGTGCAAAAAGTGTTTTTCAAAGCCAGCACAAGTGCAGAAAGTGGTTTTGCAATACTAGCACATGTGTGAAAAGTGGTTTTCAATGCCAGCACAAGTGTGGAAAGTGGATTTGCAACACTAACACAAGTGCAAAAAGTGGTTTTCAATGCCAGCACAAGTGCGAAAAGTGGTTTTGCAAAAGCAACACAAGTGAGACAAATGGTTTTGCAACACTAACACAAGTGCAAAAAGTGGTTTTCAATGCCAGCACAAGTGCGGAAAGTAGTTCTGCAACACTAGCTCAAGTGTGGAAAGTTGTTTTAAACACCAGCACAAGTGCGGAAAATGGTTTTGCAACACTAACACAAGTGCAAAAAGTGGTTTTGCAACACCAACACAAGTGAGGCAAATGGTTTTGCAACACTAACACAAGTGCAAAAAGTGGTTTTCAACGCCAGCACACGTGCGAAAAGTGGTTCTGCAACACAAGCTCAAGTGGAGAACGTGGTTTTCAACATGAGCACAAGTGTGAAAAGTGGTTTTGCAACACCAGCTCAAGTGCTGAGAGTGGATTTCAACGCCAGCAGAAGTGAGACAAATGGTTTTGCAACACTAACACAAGTGCGAAAAGTGGTTTTAAGCACTAACAGGAGCGCGAAAAGTGGTTTTCAACACTAGCAGATGTGCAAAAATTGGTTTTCAACGCCAGCACATGTGACAAAAGTGGTTTTGCAACACAAGCTCTCGTCTGGAAAGTGGTTTTCAATGCCAGCACAAGTGCGAAAAGTGGTTTTGCAACAGCATCACAAGTGAGACAAATGGTTTTGCAACAATAACGAAAGTGCAAAAAGTGGTTTTCAATGCCAGCACAAGTGCGAAAAGTGGTTCTGCAACACAAGCTCAAGTGTGGAAAGTGGTTTTCAATGCCAGCACAAGTGCGGAAAGTAGTTCTGCACCACTATGTCAAGTGAGGAAAGTGGTTTTAAACACCAGGACAAGTGCCGAAAATTCGTTTTGCAACACAAACACAAGTGTAAAAGTGGTTTTGCAACACTAACATAAGTGTGAAAGTGGTTTTGCAACACTAACCCAATTGCGATTTGTGGTTTTCAACACTGGTGCAAGTGCGATAACTGGTATTGCAACACTAACACAAGTGTAAAATGTGGTTTTGCAACACCAAGACAAATGCGAATTGTGGTTTTCAACAATAGCGCAAGTGCGATAAGAGGTTTTGCAACACTAACCCAATTGCGATTTGTTGTTTTCAACACTGGCGCAAGTGCAAAAAGTGGTTTTGCAACACTAACACAAGTGCGAAAAGTCGTTTTGCAACACTAACACAAGTGCAAAAAGTCGTTTTGCAACACTAACACAAGTGCAAAAGTGGTTTTGCAACACCAACACAAGTGCGATAAGTGGTTTTGCAACACTAACACAAGTGTGATAAGTGGTTTTCAACACTAGCAAGTGTCTGAAAGTGGTTTTCAACGGCAGCAGAAGTGTGGAAATTGGTTTTGCAACACTAACACAAATGCGAATAATGGTTTACAACACCAGCACGAGTGCGGAAAGTGGTTTGCAACACTAACACAAGTGTGGAAAGTGGTTTTCAAGGCCAGCACAAGTGTGGAAAGTCGTTTTGCAACACTAACACAAGTGCAAAAAGTGGTTTTCAATGCCAGCACAAGTGAGAAACGTGGTTCTGCATCACAAGCTCTAGTCTGGAAAGTGGTTTCCAATGCCAGCACATGTGCGAAAAGTAGTTCTGCAACACTAGCTCAAGTGTGGAAAGTGGTTTTAAACACCAGCACAAGTGCGGAAAATGGTTTTGCAACACTAACACAAGTGCAGAAAGTGGTTTTAAGCACTAACAGGAGCGCAAAAAGTGGTTTTCAACACGAGCAGATGTGCAAAAAGTGATTTTCAATGCCAGCACAAGTGCAGAAAGTGGTTTTGCAATACTAGCACATGTGTGAAAAGTGGTTTTCAATGCCAGCACATGTGTGGAAAGTGGTTTTGCAACACTAACACAAGTGCAAAAAGTGGTTTTCAATGCCAGCACAAATGACAAAAGTGGTTCTGCAACACAAGCTCTAGTCTGGAAAGTGGTTTTCAATGCCAGCACAAGTGCGAAAAGTGGTTTTGCAACAGCAACACAAGTGACACAAGTGGTTTTCAATGCCAGCAAAAGTGTGGAAAGTGGTTTTGCAACACTAACACAAGTGCAAAAAGTGGTTTTCAATACCAGCACAAGTGCGAAAAGTGGTTTTGCAACAGCAAAACAAGTGAGACAAGTGGTTTTCAATGCCAGCACAATTGTGGAAAGTGGTTTTGCAACACTAACACAAGTGCAAAAAGTGGTTTTCAATGCCAGCACAAGTGACAAAAGTGGTTTTGCAACACTAACACAAGTGCAAAAAGTGGTGTTCAATGCCAGCACAAGTGACAAAAGTGGTTCTGCAACACAAGCTCTAGTCTGGAAAGTGGTTTTCAATGCCAGCACAAGTGCGAAAAGTGGTTTTGCAACAGCAACACAAGTGAGACAAATGGTTTTGCAACACTAACACAAGTGCAAAAAGTGGTTTTAAACACCAACACAAGTGAGACAAATGGTTTTGCAACACTAACACAAGTGCAAAAAGTAGTTTTCAACGCCAGCACACGTGCGAAAAGTGGTTCTGCAACACAAGCTCAAGTGGAGAACGTGGTTTTCAACATGAGCGCAAGTGTGAAAAGTGGTTTTGCAACACCAGCTCAAGTGCGGAGTTTTCCTCTGGTTTTCCTCAAGTGCGGACTTCAAAAACAAATGGTTTTGCAACACTAACACAAGTGCGAAAAGTGGTTTTAAGCACTAACAGGAGCGCGAAAAGTGGTTTTCAACACTAGCAGATGTGCAAAAAGTGGTTTTCAACGCCAGCACAAGTGCAGAAAGTTACTTTGCAATACTAGCACATGTGTGAAAAGTGGTTTTCAATGCCAGCACATGTGCGAAAAGTCGTTCTGCAACACTAGCTCAAGTGTGGAAAGTGGTTTTAAACACCAGCACAAGTGCGGAAAATGGTTTTGCAACACTAAAACAAGTGCAAAAAGTGGTTTTCCAACACAAACACAAGTGAGACAAATGATTTTGCAACACTAACACAAGTGCAAAAAGTGGTTTTCAATGCCAGCACAAGTGACAAAAGTGGTTCTGCAACACAAGCTCTAATCTGGAAAGTGGTTTTCAATGCCAGCACAAGTGCGAAAAGTGGTTTTGCAACAGCAACACAAGTGAGACAAATGGTTTTGCAACACTAGCACAAGTGCAAAAAGTGGTTTTCAATGCCAGCACAAGTGACAAAAGTGGTTCTGCAACACAAGCTCTCGTATGAAAAGTGGTTTTCAATGCCAGCACAAGTGCGAAAAGTGGTTTTGCAACAGCAACACAAGTGAGACAAGTGGTTTTCAATGCCAGCAAAAGTGTGGAAAGTGGTTTTGCAACACTAACACAAGTGCAAAAAGTGGTTTTCAATACCAGCACAAGTGCGAAAAGTAGTTCTGCAACACTAGCTCAAGTGTGGAAAGTGGTTTTAAACACCAGCACAAGTGCGGAAAATGGTTTTGCAACACTAAAACAAGTGCAAAAAGTGGTTTTGCAACACCAACACAAGTGAGACAAATGGTTTTGCAACACTAACACAAGTGCAGAAAGTGGTTTTAAGCACTAACAGGAGCGCAAAAGTGGTTTTCAACACGAGCAGATGTGCAAAAAGTGATTTTCAACGCCAGCACAAGTGCAGAAAGTGGTTTTGCAATACAAGCACATGTGTGAAAAGTGGTTTTCAATGCCAGCACAAGTGTGGAAAGTGGTTTTGCAACACTAACACAAGTGCAAAAAGTGGTTTTCAATTCCAGCACAAGTGAAAAACGTGGTTCTGCAACAGAAGCTCTAGTCTGGAAAGTGGTTTTCAATGCCAGCACAAGTGTGGAAAGTGGTTTTGCAACACTAACACAAGTGCAAAAAGTGGTTTTCAATGCCACCACATGTGACAAAAGTGGTTTTGCAACACAAGCTCTCGTCTGGAAAGCGGTTTTCAATGCCAGCACAAGTGCGAAAAGTGGTTTTGCAACAGCAACACAAGTGAGACAAATGGTTTTGCAACACTAACACAAGTGCAAAAAGTGGTTTTCAATGCCAGCACAAGTGTGGAAAGTGGTTTTGCAACACTAACACAAGTGCAAAAAGTGGTTTTCAATGCCAGCACAAGTGACAACAGTGGTTCTGCAACACAAGCTCTAGTCTGGAAAGTGGTTTTCAATGCCAGCACAAGTGCGAAAAGTGGTTTTGCAACAGCAACACAAAGTGAGACAAATGGTTTTGCAACACTAACACAAGTGCAAAAAGTGGTTTTAAGCACGAACAGTAGCGCGAAAAGTAGTTTTCAACACTAGTACATGTGCAAAAAGTGGTTTTCAAAGCCAGCACAAGTGCAGAAAGTGGTTTTGCAATACTAGCACATGTGTGAAAAGTGGTTTTCAATGCCAGCACATGTGTGGAAAGTGGTTTTGCAACACTAACACAAGTGCAAAAAGTGGTTTTCAATGCCAGCACAAATGACAAAAGTGGTTCTGCAACACAAGCTCTAGTCTAGAAAGTGGTTTTCAATGCCAGCACAAGTGCGAAAAGTGGTTTTGCAACAGCAACACAAGTGACACAAGTGGTTTTCAATGCCAGCAAAAGTGTGGAAAGTGGTTTTGCAACACTAACACAAGTGCAAAAAGTGGTTTTCAATACCAGCACAAGTGCGAAAAGTGGTTTTGCAACAGCAAAACAAGTGAGACAAGTGGTTTTCAATGCCAGCACAATTGTGGAAAGTGGTTTTGCAACACTAACACAAGTGCAAAAAGTGGTTTTCAATGCCAGCACAAGTGACAAAAGTGGTTTTGCAACACTAACACAAGTGCAAAAAGTGGTGTTCAATGCCAGCACAAGTGACAAAAGTGGTTCTGCAACACAAGCTCTAGTCTGGAAAGTGGTTTTCAATGCCAGCACAAGTGCGAAAAGTGGTTTTGCAACAGCAACACAAGTGAGACAAATGGTTTTGCAACACTAACACAAGTGCAAAAAGTGGTTTTAAACACCAACACAAGTGAGACAAATGGTTTTGCAACACTAACACAAGTGCAAAAAGTAGTTTTCAACGCCAGCACACGTGCGAAAAGTGGTTCTGCAACACAAGCTCAAGTGGAGAACGTGGTTTTCAACATGAGCGCAAGTGTGAAAAGTGGTTTTGCAACACCAGCTCAAGTGCGGAGTTTTCCTCTGGTTTTCCTCAAGTGCGGACTTCAAAAACAAATGGTTTTGCAACACTAACACAAGTGCGAAAAGTGGTTTTAAGCACTAACAGGAGCGCGAAAAGTGGTTTTCAACACTAGCAGATGTGCAAAAAGTGGTTTTCAACGCCAGCACAAGTGCAGAAAGTTACTTTGCAATACTAGCACATGTGTGAAAAGTGGTTTTCAATGCCAGCACATGTGCGAAAAGTCGTTCTGCAACACTAGCTCAAGTGTGGAAAGTGGTTTTAAACACCAGCACAAGTGCGGAAAATGGTTTTGCAACACTAAAACAAGTGCAAAAAGTGGTTTTCCAACACAAACACAAGTGAGACAAATGATTTTGCAACACTAACACAAGTGCAAAAAGTGGTTTTCAATGCCAGCACAAGTGACAAAAGTGGTTCTGCAACACAAGCTCTAATCTGGAAAGTGGTTTTCAATGCCAGCACAAGTGCGAAAAGTGGTTTTGCAACAGCAACACAAGTGAGACAAATGGTTTTGCAACACTAGCACAAGTGCAAAAAGTGGTTTTCAATGCCAGCACAAGTGACAAAAGTGGTTCTGCAACACAAGCTCTCGTATGAAAAGTGGTTTTCAATGCCAGCACAAGTGCGAAAAGTGGTTTTGCAACAGCAACACAAGTGAGACAAGTGGTTTTCAATGCCAGCAAAAGTGTGGAAAGTGGTTTTGCAACACTAACACAAGTGCAAAAAGTGGTTTTCAATACCAGCACAAGTGCGAAAAGTAGTTCTGCAACACTAGCTCAAGTGTGGAAAGTGGTTTTAAACACCAGCACAAGTGCGGAAAATGGTTTTGCAACACTAAAACAAGTGCAAAAAGTGGTTTTGCAACACCAACACAAGTGAGACAAATGGTTTTGCAACACTAACACAAGTGCAGAAAGTGGTTTTAAGCACTAACAGGAGCGCAAAAGTGGTTTTCAACACGAGCAGATGTGCAAAAAGTGATTTTCAACGCCAGCACAAGTGCAGAAAGTGGTTTTGCAATACAAGCACATGTGTGAAAAGTGGTTTTCAATGCCAGCACAAGTGTGGAAAGTGGTTTTGCAACACTAACACAAGTGCAAAAAGTGGTTTTCAATTCCAGCACAAGTGAAAAACGTGGTTCTGCAACAGAAGCTCTAGTCTGGAAAGTGGTTTTCAATGCCAGCACAAGTGTGGAAAGTGGTTTTGCAACACTAACACAAGTGCAAAAAGTGGTTTTCAATGCCACCACATGTGACAAAAGTGGTTTTGCAACACAAGCTCTCGTCTGGAAAGCGGTTTTCAATGCCAGCACAAGTGCGAAAAGTGGTTTTGCAACAGCAACACAAGTGAGACAAATGGTTTTGCAACACTAACACAAGTGCAAAAAGTGGTTTTCAATGCCAGCACAAGTGTGGAAAGTGGTTTTGCAACACTAACACAAGTGCAAAAAGTGGTTTTCAATGCCAGCACAAGTGACAACAGTGGTTCTGCAACACAAGCTCTAGTCTGGAAAGTGGTTTTCAATGCCAGCACAAGTGCGAAAAGTGGTTTTGCAACAGCAACACAAAGTGAGACAAATGGTTTTGCAACACTAACACAAGTGCAAAAAGTGGTTTTAAGCACGAACAGTAGCGCGAAAAGTAGTTTTCAACACTAGTACATGTGCAAAAAGTGGTTTTCAAAGCCAGCACAAGTGCAGAAAGTGGTTTTGCAATACTAGCACATGTGTGAAAAGTGGTTTTCAATGCCAGCACATGTGTGGAAAGTGGTTTTGCAACACTAACACAAGTGCAAAAAGTGGTTTTCAATGCCAGCACAAATGACAAAAGTGGTTCTGCAACACAAGCTCTAGTCTAGAAAGTGGTTTTCAATGCCAGCACAAGTGCGAAAAGTGGTTTTGCAACAGCAACACAAGTGACACAAGTGGTTTTCAATGCCAGCAAAAGTGTGGAAAGTGGTTTTGCAACACTAACACAAGTGCAAAAAGTGGTTTTCAATACCAGCACAAGTGCGAAAAGTGGTTTTGCAACAGCAAAACAAGTGAGACAAGTGGTTTTCAATGCCAGCACAATTGTGGAAAGTGGTTTTGCAACACTAACACAAGTGCAAAAAGTGGTTTTCAATGCCAGCACAAGTGACAAAAGTGGTTTTGCAACACTAACACAAGTGCAAAAAGTGGTGTTCAATGCCAGCACAAGTGACAAAAGTGGTTCTGCAACACAAGCTCTAGTCTGGAAAGTGGTTTTCAATGCCAGCACAAGTGCGAAAAGTGGTTTTGCAACAGCAACACAAGTGAGACAAATGGTTTTGCAACACTAACACAAGTGCAAAAAGTGGTTTTAAACACCAACACAAGTGAGACAAATGGTTTTGCAACACTAACACAAGTGCAAAAAGTAGTTTTCAACGCCAGCACACGTGCGAAAAGTGGTTCTGCAACACAAGCTCAAGTGGAGAACGTGGTTTTCAACATGAGCGCAAGTGTGAAAAGTGGTTTTGCAACACCAGCTCAAGTGCGGAGTTTTCCTCTGGTTTTCCTCAAGTGCGGACTTCAAAAACAAATGGTTTTGCAACACTAACACAAGTGCGAAAAGTGGTTTTAAGCACTAACAGGAGCGCGAAAAGTGGTTTTCAACACTAGCAGATGTGCAAAAAGTGGTTTTCAACGCCAGCACAAGTGCAGAAAGTTACTTTGCAATACTAGCACATGTGTGAAAAGTGGTTTTCAATGCCAGCACATGTGCGAAAAGTCGTTCTGCAACACTAGCTCAAGTGTGGAAAGTGGTTTTAAACACCAGCACAAGTGCGGAAAATGGTTTTGCAACACTAAAACAAGTGCAAAAAGTGGTTTTCCAACACAAACACAAGTGAGACAAATGATTTTGCAACACTAACACAAGTGCAAAAAGTGGTTTTCAATGCCAGCACAAGTGACAAAAGTGGTTCTGCAACACAAGCTCTAATCTGGAAAGTGGTTTTCAATGCCAGCACAAGTGCGAAAAGTGGTTTTGCAACAGCAACACAAGTGAGACAAATGGTTTTGCAACACTAGCACAAGTGCAAAAAGTGGTTTTCAATGCCAGCACAAGTGACAAAAGTGGTTCTGCAACACAAGCTCTCGTATGAAAAGTGGTTTTCAATGCCAGCACAAGTGCGAAAAGTGGTTTTGCAACAGCAACACAAGTGAGACAAGTGGTTTTCAATGCCAGCAAAAGTGTGGAAAGTGGTTTTGCAACACTAACACAAGTGCAAAAAGTGGTTTTCAATACCAGCACAAGTGCGAAAAGTAGTTCTGCAACACTAGCTCAAGTGTGGAAAGTGGTTTTAAACACCAGCACAAGTGCGGAAAATGGTTTTGCAACACTAAAACAAGTGCAAAAAGTGGTTTTGCAACACCAACACAAGTGAGACAAATGGTTTTGCAACACTAACACAAGTGCAGAAAGTGGTTTTAAGCACTAACAGGAGCGCAAAAGTGGTTTTCAACACGAGCAGATGTGCAAAAAGTGATTTTCAACGCCAGCACAAGTGCAGAAAGTGGTTTTGCAATACAAGCACATGTGTGAAAAGTGGTTTTCAATGCCAGCACAAGTGTGGAAAGTGGTTTTGCAACACTAACACAAGTGCAAAAAGTGGTTTTCAATTCCAGCACAAGTGAAAAACGTGGTTCTGCAACAGAAGCTCTAGTCTGGAAAGTGGTTTTCAATGCCAGCACAAGTGTGGAAAGTGGTTTTGCAACACTAACACAAGTGCAAAAAGTGGTTTTCAATGCCACCACATGTGACAAAAGTGGTTTTGCAACACAAGCTCTCGTCTGGAAAGCGGTTTTCAATGCCAGCACAAGTGCGAAAAGTGGTTTTGCAACAGCAACACAAGTGAGACAAATGGTTTTGCAACACTAACACAAGTGCAAAAAGTGGTTTTCAATGCCAGCACAAGTGTGGAAAGTGGTTTTGCAACACTAACACAAGTGCAAAAAGTGGTTTTCAATGCCAGCACAAGTGACAACAGTGGTTCTGCAACACAAGCTCTAGTCTGGAAAGTGGTTTTCAATGCCAGCACAAGTGCGAAAAGTGGTTTTGCAACAGCAACACAAAGTGAGACAAATGGTTTTGCAACACTAACACAAGTGCAAAAAGTGGTTTTAAGCACGAACAGTAGCGCGAAAAGTAGTTTTCAACACTAGTACATGTGCAAAAAGTGGTTTTCAAAGCCAGCACAAGTGCAGAAAGTGGTTTTGCAATACTAGCACATGTGTGAAAAGTGGTTTTCAATGCCAGCACAAGTGTGGAAAGTGGATTTGCAACACTAACACAAGTGCAAAAAGTGGTTTTCAATGCCAGCACATGTGACAAAAGTGGTTTTGCAACACAAGCTCTCGTCTGGAAAGTGGTTTTCAATGCCAGCACAAGTGCGAAAAGTGGTTTTGCAACAGCATCACAAGTGAGACAAATGGTTTTGCAACAATAACGAAAGTGCAAAAAGTGGTTTTCAATGCCAGCACAGGTGCGAAAAGTGGTTCTGCAACACAAGCTCAAGTGTGGAAAGTGGTTTTCAATGCCAGCACAAGTGCGGAAAGTAGTTCTGCACCACTATCTCAAGTGAGGAAAGTGGTTTTAAACACCAGGACAACTGCCGAAAATTCGTTTTGCAACAATAACACAAGTGCAAAAAGTGGTTTTGCAACACTAATACAAGTGCAAAAAGTGGTTTTGCAACACTAACACAAGTGCGAAAAGTGGTTTTGCAACACAAACACAAGTGTAAAAATGGTTTTGCAACACTAACATAAGTGTGAAAGTGGTTTTGCAACACGAGCACAAGTGCGATAAGAGGTTTTGCAACACTAACCCAATTGTGATTTGTGGTTTTCAACACTGGCGCAAGTGCGAAAAGTGGTATTGCAACACTAACACAAGTGTAAAATGTGGTTTTACAACACTAAGACAAATGCGAATTGTGGTTTTCAACAATAGCGCAAGTGCGATAAGAGGTTTTGCAACACTAACTCAAGTGCGATTTGTGGTTTTCAACAATGGCGCAAGTGCAAAAAGTGGTTTTGCAACACTAACATAAGTGCAAAAAGTCGTTTTGCAACACTAACACAAGTGCGAAAGTGGTTTTGCAACACTAACACAAGTGCGATAAGTGGTTTTGCAACATTAACACAAGTGTGATAAGTGGTTTTCAACACTAGCAGGTGTGCTGAAAGTGGTTTTCAACGGCAGCAGAAGTGTGGAAATTGGTTTTTGCAACACTAACACAAATGCAAATCATGGTTGACAACACCAGCACGAGTGCGGAAAGTGGTTTGCAACACCAACACAAGTGTGGAAAGTGGTTTTCAATGCCAGCACAAGTGTGGAAAGTGGTTTTGCAACACTAACACAAGTGCAAAAAGTGGTTTTCAATGCCAGCACAAGTGAGAAAAGTGGTTCTGCAACACAAGCTCTAGTCTGGAAAGTGGTTTTCAATGCCAGCACATGTGCGAAAAGTAGTTCTGCAACACTAGCTCAAGTGTGGAAAGTGGTTTTAAACACAAGCACAAGTGCGGAAAATGGTTTTGCAACACTAAAACAAGTGCAAAAAGTGGTTTTGCAACACCAACACAAGTGAGACAAATGGTTTTGCAACACTAACACAAGTGCAGAAAGTGGTTTTAAGCACTAACAGGAGCGCAAAAAGTGGTTTTCAACACGAGCAGATGTGCAAAAAGTGATTTTCAACGCCAGCACAAGTGCAGAAAGTGGTTTTGCAATACAAGCACATGTGTGAAAAGTGGTTTTCAATGCCAGCACAAGTGTGGAAAGTGGTTTTGCAACACTAACACAAGTGCAAAAAGTGGTTTTCAATTCCAGCACAAGTGAAAAACGTGGTTCTGCAACAGAAGCTCTAGTCTGGAAAGTGGTTTTCAATGCCAGCACAAGTGTGAAAAGTGGTTTTGCAACACTAACACAAGTGCAAAAAGCGGTTTTCAATGCCAGCACAAGTGACAAAAGTGGTTCTGCAACACAAGCTCTAGTCTGGAAAGTGGTTTTCAATGCCAGCACAAGTGCGAAAAGTGGTTTTGCAACAGCAACACAAGTGAGACAAATGGTTTTCCAACACTAACACAAGTGCAAAAAGTGGTTTTCAATGCCAGCACAAGTGCGGAAAGTAGTTCTGCAACACTAGCTCAAGTGTGGAAAGTTGTTTTAAACACCAGCACAAGTGCGGAAAATGGTTTTGCAACACTAACACAAGTGCAAAAAGTGGTTTTGCAACACCAACACAAGTGAGGAAAATGGTTTTGCAACACTAACACAATTGCAAAAAGTGGTTTTCAACGCCAGCACACGTGCGAAAAGTGGTTCTGCAACACAAGCTCAAGTGGAGAACGTGGTTTTCAACATGAGCGCAAGTGTGAAAAGTGGTTTTACAACACCAGCTCAAGTGCTAAGAGTGGATTTCAACGCCAGCAGAAGTGAGACAAATGGTTTTGCAACACTAACACAAGTGCGAAAAGTGGTTTTAAGCACTAACAGGAGCGCGAAAAGTGGTTTTCAACACTAGCAGATGTGCAAAAAGTGGTTTTCAACGCCAGCACAAGTGTGGAATGTGGTTTTACAACACTCACAAAAGTGCAAAAAGTGGTTTTCAATGCCAGCACAAGTGACAACAGTGGTTCTGCAACACAAGCTCTAGTCTGGAAAGTGGTTTTCAATGCCAGCACAAGTGCGAAAAGTGGTTTTGCAACAGCAACACAAAGTGAGACAAATGGTTTTGCAACACTAACACAAGTGCAAAAAGTGGTTTTAAGCACGAACAGTAGCGCGAAAAGTGGTTTTCAACACTAGTAGATGTGCAAAAAGTGGTTTTGAAAGCCAGCACAAGTGCAGAAAGTGGTTTTGCAATACTAGCACATGTGTGAAAAGTGGTTTTCAATGCCAGCACAAGTGTGGAAAGTGGATTTGCAACACTAACACAAGTGCAAAAAGTGGTTTTCAATGCCAGCACATGTGACAAAAGTGGTTTTGCAACACAAGCTCTCGTCTGGAAAGTGGTTTTCAATGCCAGCACAAGTGCGAAAAGTGGTTTTGCAACAGCATCACAAGTGAGACAAATGGTTTTGCAACAATAACGAAAGTGCAAAAAGTGGTTTCCAATGCCAGCACAAGTGCGAAAAGTGGTTCTGCAACACAAGCTCAAGTGTGGAAAGTGGTTTTCAATGCCAGCACAAGTGCGGAAAGTAGTTTTGCAACACTAACACAAGTGCGAAAAGTGGTTTTGCAACACAAACACAAGTGTAAAAGTGGTTTTGCAACACTAACATAAGTGTGAAAGTGGTTTTGCAACACTAACCCAATTGCGATTTGTGGTTTTCAACACTGGTGCAAGTGCGATAAGTGGTATTGCAACACTAACACAAGTGTAAAATGTGGTTTTGCAACACCAAGACAAATGCGAATTGTGGTTTTCAACAATAGCGCAAGTGCGATAAGAGGTTTTGCAACACTAACCCAATTGCGATTTGTGGTTTTCAACACTGGCGCAAGTGCAAAAAGTGGTTTTGCAACACTAACACAAGTGCGAAAAGTCGTTTTGCAACACTAACACAAGTGCAAAAACTCGTTTTGCAACACTAACACAAGTGCGAAAGTGGTTTTGCAACACTAACACAAGTGCGATAAGTGGTTTTGCAACACTAACACAAGTGTGATAAGTGGTTTTCAACACTAGCAAGTGTCTGAAAGTGGTTTTCAACGGCAGCAGAAGTGTGGAAATTGGTTTTGCAACACTAACACAAATGCGAATAATGGTTTACAACACCAGCACGAGTGCGGAAAGTGGTTTGCAACACTAACACAAGTGTGGAAAGTGGTTTTCAAGGCCAGCACAAGTGTGGAAAGTCGTTTTGCAACACTAACACAAGTGCAAAAAGTGGTTTTCAATGCCAGCACAAGTGAGAAAAGTGGTTCTGCAACACAAGCTCTAGTCTGGAAAGTGGTTTCCAATGCCAGCACATGTGCGAAAAGTAGTTCTGCAACACTAGCTCAAGTGTGGAAAGTGGTTTTAAACACCAGCACAAGTGCGGAAAATGGTTTTGCAACACTAACACAAGTGCAGAAAGTGGTTTTAAGCACTAACAGGAGCGCAAAAACTGGTTTTCAACACGAGCAGATGTGCAAAAAGTGATTTTCAATGCCAGCACAAGTGCAGAAAGTGGTTTTGCAATACTAGCACATGTGTGAAAAGTGGTTTTCAATGCCTGCACATGTGTGGAAAGTGGTTTTGCAACACTAACACAAGTGCAAAAAGTGGTTTTCAATGCCAGCACAAATGACAAAAGTGGTTCTGCAACACAAGCTCTAGTCTGGAAAGTGGTTTTCAATGCCAGCACAATTGCGAAAAGTGGTTTTGCAACAGCAACACAAGTGACACAAGTGGTTTTCAATGCCAGCAAAAGTGTGGAAAGTGGTTTTGCAACACTAACACAAGTGCAAAAAGTGGTTTTCAATACCAGCACAAGTGCGAAAAGTGGTTTTGCAACAGCAACACAAGTGAGACAAGTGGTTTTCAATGCCAGCACAATTGTGGAAAGTGGATTTGCAACACTAACAAAAGTGCAAAAAGTGGTTTTCAATGCCAGCACAAGTGACAAAAGTGGTTTTGCAACACTAACACAAGTGCAAAAAGTGGTTTTCAATGCCAGCACAAGTGACAAAAGTGGTTCTGCAACACAAGCTCTAGTCTGGAAAGTGGTTTTCAATGCCAGCACAAGTGCGAAAAGTGGTTTTGCAACAGCAACACAAGTGAGACAAATGGTTTTGCAACACTAACACAAGTGCAAAAAGTGGTTTTAAACACCAACACAAGTGAGACAAATGGTTTTGCAACACTAACACAAGTGCAAAAAGTAGTTTTCAACGGCAGCACACGTGCGAAATGTGGTTCTGCAACACAAGCTCAAGTGGAGAACGTGGTTTTCAACATGAGCGCAAGTGTGAAAAGTGGTTTTGCAACACCAGCTCAAGTGCGGAGTTTTCCTCTGGTTTTCCTCAAGTGCGGACCTCAAAAACAAATGGTTTTGCAACACTAACACAAGTGCGAAAAGTGGTTTTAAGCACTAACAGGAGCGCGAAAAGTGGTTTTCAACACTAGCAGATGTGCAAAAAGTGGTTTTCAACGCCAGCACAAGTGCAGAAAGTTACTTTGCAATTCTAGCACATGTGTGAAAAGTGGTTTTCAATGCCAGCACATGTGCGAAAAGTCGTTCTGCAACACTAGCTCAAGTGTGGAAAGTGGTTTTGCAACACTAACACAAGTGAGACAAATGGTTTTGCAACACTAACACAAGTGCAGAAGGTGGTTTTAAGCACTAACATGAGAGCGAAAAGTGGTTTTCAACACTAGCAGATGTGCAAAAAGTGGTTTTCAACGCCAGCACATGTGCAGAAAGTGGTTTTGCAATACTAGCACATGTGTGAAAAGTGGTTTTCAATGCCAGCACAAGTGTGGAAAGTGGTTTTGCAACACTAACACAAATGCAAAAAGTGGTTTCCAATGCCAGCACAAGTGACAAAAGTGGTTCTGCAACACAAGCTCTAGTATGGAAAGTGGTTTTCAATGCCAGCACAAGTGCGAAAAGTGGTTTTGCAACAGCAGCACAAGTGAGACAAATGGTTGTGCAACAATAACACAAGTGCAAAAAGTGGTTTTCAACGCCAGCACAAGTGTGGAAAGTGGTTTTGCAACACTAACACAAGTGCAAAAAGTGGTTTTCAATGCCAGCACAAGTGACAAAACTGGTTCTGCAACACAAGCTCTAGTCTGGAAAGTGGTTTTCAATGCCAGCACAAGTGCGAAAAGTGGTTTTGCAACAGCAACACAAAGTGACCGGATATCAGCATGTTGGCCTTCATATCCAATGTGTGCTAATATCTCAGTCGACGTGTAATTTAAGGTCGCACAGAATGTCGACATCTGACCTTGTGTGAAGGACATTGCCGACCCAAAATCAATTAACTTCACTTGGCCCTGCCAACTGTGAAGTATATTTTGATGCTAGAGAAAAACAGAAATTGACAAGTTAAAGGAAACATCATAACATGGATTATACTAGAAAAGTGAAATATGCTTCATGAAGAAAATGAAATAGCTGGAAACAGTTTGGACGTCCTCCCTTGATGGTGAGTCTGCGTGCATGCTGGACGCAAATGATTCTGTTGAAAACCGATCCGCAGGTAACACTGCAGGTCATCTGGTTTCCTGGTGTTTCCTGCAGAAAAAACAAATACATTTCTTGCCAAATATTAAATAGTTTTCAGAATGTAATGATGTAATATATATAACACATATATATATATATAGATACATACAGTATATATATATATTATATATATATATATATATATATATATATATATATATATATATATATATATATATTGTTACAGATCGCGGTTTAGATGTTATGATGACCGAGCGGTGGTGTATTACCGCGACCTAACAGGATCCCCGACTCACCCGATTCCACCCAAACGTTGGCCGGATCGCACCGCAGCTAGTCATTTGGGAAAAGACAAAGGCGACACGGATGTGAAGAAGAAGAAGAAGACAAAAAGGTTGGAAATACTACTAAATTTATTTACTATTTACACACATAAGCAAAAAGAAAGCAGTCGCGTTTATTTACAAGCACATAAGACGCAGGTGACACAGTGAAAATACTAGCTTACCTACAGTCTTAATTAACCCAGGACAGAACAAACAAAAGACAGACTCACGCGGGGAATGACAGGAATGGCAGGAGGTGGATGGCTGGAGGTGAACGCTTGGTGGAGCCAACGCGGAGCTTGGTGGAGCTTTGGTGGAGGTGAACGCTTGGTGGAGCCAACGCGGAGCTTGGTGGAGCCTTAGTGGAGGTGAACGCTTGGTGGAGCCAACGCGGAGCTTGGGGGGTTGGTGTGACGGGTTCTCTCTCCTTCCCTCACAAGCTTCAGGACTCTTTCTCTCTCTTTCTTAGTCCCACCCAGTCCAACAACTTCCTCTCTTGCTTAGTCCAACTCAAGGCCTTCCTGTCTTCTGATCTCCTCCCTCCTCGACTCCTCACCGCAACCAACGCAACCACTGACCGCCACCACCGACTCCTCACCGCAACCAACTGACCACCGACTCCACTGACTCACTCTTCACGACTCTCTCTTGACGACCAACTCTTTGTGACCAACCCACTTGCTTCCTGCGTGCGCGCCTTTATAACGCCTCCGGCGATTAAGCCGCCGGCCTTTTGGACACGCCCATCGGGGTGCTCACCTCGGCCCTGGTTGGTCGCGCGACCCTCGGGCTCCGCCCTTGATGATGACGGGCGGGCACGCCTTTCTTCTCCGATTCGAGCACATGGTCAATGGTGGTTTGGGAGGGGAGGTAATTCGGCAATCGAGGCCCGGCAATGACGGAAGGGGATGTAAAAGGAAATGGATATTTTGGGGATGGGAAGGAAAGGGGATCTATTCTCTTTCACTGGTGCAATGGAGTACTTCAATTAATGGGAGACACAGCCTTACTCTAAAACACAGAATAAGAGATAACTATCAACAGGGGTATTCTATTACTTGGCTGACGTGTATGCTTGTGGACTAATTATGGGATGCCCTTTCACCTTTACACAGCTCCGGAGGTAGGGGGGCGCAGAATAAACAATAATAATAATAGTACAGCACACAATCAAAAAATATACAGTCCTCATCTCCGCAACACTGCACCCTCCTCCTCTTAGGCACGGCCCGGGCCTACAACTTTTATTTTTAGTGTGACACGTAGGTGTAGTTCCCTCTACTTTTAACCTGACCCTGAGTGCGACAGTTTTTAAAACATAAATAAATGTGTCCCGCTGCTCCATTGCACCCTGCCTAACAGACTTACGCCCACAGTTAACCGAATTGCGGAATGGTCTTCAAACTATACACTGACGGTGGGAAGCATTATTTACAATGACGCTATTTTTATTTACAAAACTAACCCAGGACCTGTGGTTGTTCTTTCTGGGGGGGAGACAGTCTGCTCTGCATCGACGCACCATGAAAGCACCCAAAAACGCACCAATACAAGCAACCTCAAGCACCAATCGGTGCAGTCACCATTGTTCATCAATAAAAATAAACCAACAACCCCTAACCCTGCAGGTGATCTCTTGCTCTTCGGCTCCCTCTGCTGGTTATTATTATTTTCCTGGTGTTGTCATCTTCCCTTGCTCTCGGCCTATTTGCAATAAAAGAATGCACCTAACGTGTCCGTTTTTATTTTATTTATGGCCCACAGGGGCCGACTACGTGTGGTTCACCTGTGGGGCATCGGTGCCCTGTGGCCAAGGTCCGCCAGCAAGATTTCGGGCCCTCATGGCCGGTTCCAGCAGAGGGGCCATGCCCCAACCCATGGGGTCCATAAGTGGTGCTCGGCCACAGACATGTGGTCCATAATGTGGTGCATCGATGCAGACAGCTGGTTCTGGGAATTTCAGGCGCACAATGGCCGACCCACGCACGATCCCCTCGGCACCCAGTGGCGCACAGGTCATGTGGGAGACAAAAGGGGAAAGACAATTGAGCGAGGGGTAAGGTCACAAGGGTACACATCAATAAGGCAATGCAAGGCGAAATGCGTACGGAGGGCGAAGTGAGAAAGCTCGTCCCTACCGTACGTCACCCCCCTGTCACCTACACTACCCTTGCCCTTACCCCATATGTACAAAAATCTACACATTTACAAATTCGTCACTACTGTCACGTCTTCCCCATATTTCCTCTATACCAAATTTGTCGCCACAATCCCTCTACTTCAAAATTTGCCATCACCCAATTCGTCATCAATCCTCATAAGGAGGGAGAGATGGAACATCAAAGCACAATGTCACACCCACGTCATGATGCGTCTCACATTCCAAAACATTTGCATCAAAAATAATTAAACATGGCATGGTGCGGAGTACCTGTCACCTCAGGTGAGTGGATGCAGATGGTGCGAGGAGACTTCATCCTAACTACTTTCTAAATGACATTAACACACTTTACACTACACGGGGTCTTTACCTGCCAATCCATTGGCCACTTACACTATTGGTTCTAAAAACCAATTCCCATTGACCAAACTGTGGTGCTTCTCAATTTGGGGTCTCACTCCCCCGATTCATCTCCCGGTGCCTCGCACAATTTCTGGGCTGCGACATGTAGCTCTCCCAGCAGGTCTACCCACCTGCACACCTCCACCACTGCAGTTGCCACCCGAGCTTACCTAGCTCCTCACCCTAACCTAACTAACTGGGGAAGGCCCTCTCCTGGCTCTGTCACCCCTTGGTGCCCCCTGGCACTGGGCTACCCGGGTCCGTCCTCCGGATCCTCGGGCCCCATCCACAACTACCGGCTCCCAGAGCCCACCTGCGGCCTCACCTGGCCGACATCCTTACAGTGGTGGAGTGCCCAAACCAACTACACACACTAACAGGCTACACGCCCAGCCATTTCCACAACACTAATGCACCCATCCAAAGACCATTCTTTCACCCGCACCACAGATGCCAATATCCAACCACAATTTACCTGTACCCTCTACCTAACACTTACACTACCCGCCCCGGGTATCCGTGATGGGGGTCCACTCTTCCCCCATTCACACCTTCGCACCATCCACTCCACTCCACAATTTCCACCATACTCACTCCACGACCATCCATTCCAATACTCCATACCATTTATTCCATACAACCATTTATTTCACACAACCATTCTCCATTCACCTGTTGTTGCACACCTGTGCAATCACACCTGGTGCCACCTGCACCCTCCTCCTCTTCCTGGACCAGTTGGTCAACACAACACACATCACCACTCACTCATACACTGCTCCATTCACCTGTTCAGTTGCACACCTGTGCAATCACACCCGTTCAATCCTCACACACACGGCATCATCTCAGCTAACTACTCCCCTCTGAAACTTGCGCTTCCCAGTCGTCCCTTTAAACTATTGCGCTCCCACGTCATTATCATCCACACTAAACTACCTGCGTCCCCACTACAGGTATCAGTGTCACTAACTAACCCTTAACGTTACCTAATGTCAATCTCTTCTAGATCCCTACACACAATATAACCTAACCCACCCGGGCTAGTTTTCACTGCCATACACCCCATAAACTATAGCTCCTTTGCCCCACTCTGTGAGGGATGGTGGATTTGCCATCCCACCACATTGGGGGTCTCTCCGCTATCAATTTTGCTCGTCCAAATTCCAACCAATTCAAAAATTTCCCATTTACTGCCAATTCTACCCACTATTATAAATTTCGTATCAAATCACTACCATCATCATCACAGTCCGCTATATCCTAGCCTCGGTGCGTCATGACATCATTAAACTCGGCTTCGTAAAGCCGAGCAATGAATTCGGGTGGTTTGGTCGCCTGCAGGTTGAATTCGTCCGGCTTTCGGTTCAAGGGAGGTGGTTTGGTTGGACCGAGGTTCCACGCACCATCTCGGCGCGGCACCTTGCGGTCCCGGGCCCGATGGCTCAATCTCCCCTGGTCGGAACCCCGTCCCCACGAGGGGGCACCGTACCGCTTCCTCCCACTCGCCCTTGAACCGGACCGGTCGCCTCGCCCTACAAAGCCCGGACTCGACCGTGCGGGGCGGGGCCAAGCCCGAATCGGCAACGACGCTTCGAAGAGAAGCGACGCAGCATCGACCCGCGCCGGGCCTCGCACCCAACAAAGCACCCCACGCCCCGAGTGCTCGCATCGGCTATCCGTCGCCCTCACCGCTACCCCGGTTACCGTCGATGCTTCACTTGCATGCTTACAAGCATACGCTACCCCTTTCACCCTCACAAAACCTGGCGTTCCAACGCCGTCCGTACATTCCACCAACGCTCTCCCTGTTACACACCACACTTCTCGCGCACTCTTGCGCACACTTTGGTCCACACCTCTCCTCCGTTACGTCCTCCGTAACACTCACCATGGGCGTGCACTCTTGCATCCACCCACTAACGCGCTCGGATGGGCTCTCCCACACTCGCGCCATGACCAATTCAGGTGTGCTTTCTCGCACACGTTCCACCACCACCTTACTCTCCGTGTCACACTTCGTACACCCCGACGTGCATTCTCGCTCGCACTCGGTTTCACACTCGCGCTCCGATGTGCCCTCTCGCACCTGCGCCATCACCAACTCACTATTCGTGTCACACTCCGTACACCCCGACGTGCATTCTCGCTCGCACTCGGTTTCACTCCCACACTTTATAACACACCCACTCGCCGACGCACACTTTTTCCTCCCGCGCGTGCCATTTCCACTCACACGGGACCCTTCACCAACGCCCGGATGCTTCCTCGATCCCAAGCGCGCGAAAATTCTTTTGTCGCTAAACATCCTCCTGCAAAATCTACCCGCACAATATACAGCACGACTCACCTGGGGGATCCTTTTCTCCACGCGAACCTGCAAACTTCCATTCGGGTTAAGCACAGCATCGTGATGTGAGCAGGGACTTTGTACATAATCCATTTCTCCCTGCAATTCCCGGGCTACCTCCGTCATCTCTTCAATTTTAATTCCCAGCACTGCTTTTTATTTATTAACCTCGGCGACCGCTGGCTTTAATAAAACACCCTCCTCTACCTCGGCGGTCGCCGGCTTTTCCAAACCCCGTGTCGCGATTTCTACCCCCGTCATTGTACCCGTGCTTTCCTCCGCTTCGCTCAACCGGCGCTTCTCGACCCGCGTTACTTCCTTGTGCACCCCTGGGACCCTTTCGCCCACCATGCGATCCATGGTCTCCCCACATTTTTGCATGCGGTCACCCATTCTGTTGGTTATTGCTTCAATTTGGTTTCCCAATCGCTCACTGTTAGCATCCATCCGGTTCCCCATTACCCACAATTGCTCACCCCGAGCTTTAATTTGCTCACTCTGCAGGTTGAGGGACGCCTGCATTTGTACCATAAATTGGGTCATGAAGGCTTGCATTTGGGCCGCGCTCATTGGTTCCGCAGCCGTGGCCCCCTCAACCACGTGCGCGAGAGCGCCATTTTGTGCGTCTGAAACCTCCGCAACCACATTGCCATTTTTCTCCTCATTGCTCTCCTCCATTTGATCCTGGGTTACTCCTAAACCCTCTATCTCTCCCACCGGCATCCCGTCGCCTTGACCAGCCATGGCGCGATTTCAAAGTTCAGGTTTTGCTTTAAAACAAAACAAATTTCGTCCGCTCCAAATTTTGACCAAATTTTTTCTAGATGTTTTTTTTTAAAAATTTGGTTCGGGCCCCGAATCTCACTCCCAGACACCAATTGTTACTTAATAACACAATTGGTGTTCCAAAATTTGGGCCTAACAAATTTAGTCCCAGGTCCGAATCCCACTCCTGACACCAATTGTTACAGATCGCGGTTTAGATGTTATGATGACCGAGCGGTGGTGTATTACCGCGACCTAACAGGATCCCCGACTCACCCGATTCCACCCAAACGTTGGCCGGATCGCACCGCAGCTAGTCAATAGGGAAAAGACAAAGGCGACACGGATGTGAAGAAGAAGAAGAAGACAAAAAGGTTGGAAATACTACTAAATTTATTTACTATTTACACACATAAGCAAAAAGAAAGCAGTCACGTTTATTTACAAGCACATAAGACGCAGGTGACACAGTGAAAATACTAGCTTACCTACAGTCTTAATTAACCCAGGACAGAACAAACAAAAGACAGACTCACGCGGGGAATGACAGGAATGGCAGGAGGTGGATGGCTGGAGGTGAACGCTTGGTGGAGCCAACGTGGAGCTTGGTGGAGCTTTGGTGGAGCCAACGCGGAGCTTGGTGGAGCTTTGGTGGAGGTGAACGCTTGGTGGAGCCAACGCGGAGCTTGGTGGAGGTGAACGCTTGGTGGAGCCAACGCGGAGCTTGGGGGGTTGGTGTGACGGGTTCTCTCTCCTTCCCTCACAAGCTTCAGGACTCTTTCTCTCTCTTTCTTAGTCCCACCCAGTCCAACAACTTCCTCTCTTGCTTAGTCCAACTCAAGGCCTTCCTGTCTTCTGATCTCCTCCCTCCTCGACTCCTCACCGCAACCAACGCAACCACTGACCGCCACCACCGACTCCTCACCGCAACCAACTGACCACCGACCCCACTGACTCACTCTTCACGACTCTCTCTTGACGACCAACTCTTTGTGACCAACCCACTTGCTTCCTGCGTGCGCGCCTTTATAACGCCTCCGGCGATTAAGCCGCCGGCCTTTTGGACACGCCCATCGGGGTGCTCACCTCGGCCCTGGTTGGTCGCGCGACCCTCGGGCTCCGCCCTTGATGATGACGGGCGGGCACGCCTTTCTTCTCCGATTCGAGCACATGGTCAATGGTGGTTTGGGAGGGGAGGTAATTCGGCAATCGAGGCCCGGCAATGACGGAAGGGGATGTAAAAGGAAATGGTTATTTTGGGGATGGGAAGGAAAGGGGATCTATTCTCTTTCACTGGTGCAATGGAGTACTTCAAT
Organism: Myxine glutinosa; assembly: GCF_964187855.1. Lineage (NCBI taxonomy): Eukaryota > Metazoa > Chordata > Myxini > Myxiniformes > Myxinidae > Myxine > Myxine glutinosa. Next base: position 54,207,669 of record NC_136266.1, on the reverse strand, counting down.
TAATGGGAGACACAGCCTTACTCTAAAACACAGAATAAGAGATAACTATCAACAGGGGTATTCTATTACTTGGCTGACGTGTATGCTTGTGGACTAATTATGGGATGCCCTTTCACCTTTACACAGCTCCGGAGGTAGAGGGGCGCAGAATAAACAATAATAATAATAGTACAGCACACAATCAAAAAATATACAGTCCTCATCTCCGCAACAATATATATATATATATATATATATATATATATATATATATATATATATATATATATATATATATATATATATATATATATATATATATATATATATATAGATATATATACATATATACAGTCACGTGAAAAAGTAAGTACACCCCATGTAAACTTTTGACTTTTTCAACATATTTCAACATACAGCTATTTGATCTTCATTTCAACAATATTGATAGATAAAAGTGATATAATACAACAAATATCATGAAACATTTACATTTTGTAGTCCATTGTATAATTTAAATAAACATAAATGCAAATTTCGCATGTGGAAAAAGTAAGTACACCCCTCCATTTATCACGACTTCAAATACTGAAAATTAGAATCAGGTGCACCAGCTCAGGTGCAAATGATGAGAACATCGTTAGAGAGGAACTGGGAGGAACCTGTCTTATTTAAACCTCAGACATTTCGTTTGGTTTGCTCTTTGTTGTTGAAGTGCGCGGCGTCACCTTGCCTAGATCAAAAGAGCTCTCTGAGGCCTTCAGAAAGAAGGTTATAGATGCCTACGAGGCTGGGAAGGATTTAAAAAGATCTCCAAACAATTTGAAATCAATCATTCGACTGTCCAGAAGATCATCTACAAGTGGAGAAGATTCCAAACAACTGCCAACTTGTTCAGGCCAGGCCGCCCCAGCAAGTTCAGCCTGAGAGCAGACCGCAAGATGCTGAAAGAAGTCTCTAAGAACCCCAGAATGTCATCACGGGACCTACAGGTAGCTCTTGCCACTGTTGATGTCAAAGTGCACGAGTCTACCATTAGAAAGAGGCTGCACAAATTTGATCTACATGGGAGGTGTGCCAGGAGGAAACCTTTGCTGTCCAGAAAGAACATCAGGGCAAGACTGAAGTTTGCCAATGAACACCAAGGCAAAGACCAGCACTTCTGGAACAACGTGCTCTGGACAGATGAGTCAAAGGTAGAGCTATTTGGCCACAGTACCAGAAGACATGTTTGGCGAAAACCAAAGACAGCATTTGACCACAATAACCTGATACCAACTGTAAAGCATGGTGGTGGAAATATTATGGTTTGGGGCAGCTATGCTGCATCAGGGCCTGGGCAGCTCACCGTCATAGAATCCACTATGAATTCTTCATTGTACCAAAGGGTGCTTGAGGATAATGTGAGGCCATCTGCCGGAAAGTTGAAGCTCAACCGAAGGTGGACCTTGCAACATGACAATGACCCTAAACATACCAGTAAATCCACCAAGGAATGGCTGAGAAGAAAGAAATGGAGGGTTCTGGAATGGCCAAGTCAAAGTCCGGATCTAAATCCCATCGAGATGTTGTAGGGGGATTTGAAACGAGCTGTGCATGCAAGAAACCCCTGAAACATCTCACAGCTGAAAGAATTCTGCATGGAGGAGTGGGCAAAAATTTCTCCCAGTCGATGTCAGAGACTGGTAGACAGTTATAAGAAACGCCTACTTGAGGTTGTTTATGCCAAAGGGGGCAATACCACCTATTAGAGCCAAGGGTGTACTTACTTTTTCCACATGCGAAATTTGCATTTATGTTTATTTAAATTATACAATAGACTACAAAATGTAAATGTTGCATGATATTTGTTATATTATATCACCTTTATCTATCAATATTGTTGAAATGAAGATCAAATAGCTGTATGTTGAAATATGTTGAAAAAGTCAAAACTTTACATGGGGTGTACGTGACTGTATATATATATCCAAGATATTCTAGTTTTTATGATGATTGTGATTAAATGTGATTCTGTATTGTGATTTTCTGGTCTACTCTGGGATACAAAACATAAACTATTGACCTGGCACCGCATAGTCCATTAATTGATGGGAATATGATATTTCTGATGAAGTTCCTCATCCTCATCCGAATATTGTGGAGCATCAGGCGGCTGGCTGCCTTAACCTCCAACGAAGTAAACTAGAACATCACTCGGTAAAGAGCATACCTCCGCCAGGCTGAACAGGTTAAATTTTGTATCCCACATGCGATAGGCCAGATCTGGATCCAGACCTGAACCAAAATCTAATCGGCTTGTTCTTGTCATTTACCCAAGTCATCCACCAAGTTTTGTCATAACCCATCCACAACTTCTTGAGATATCATGCTATATCTAGTTTTTGAACCTATCACTCAATGGTGAAGAATCACTTAAAAATTATCTGATGCGGATTTGAATCTTCACCGAAATTGAAACAATTCTTGAAACACACCCAACCTGTCCACCAATTTTCGTCTGACTCCACCCACAACCTAAGATATCCTTCCTGTTCACAGACAAACAGACAGAGATGAAAATATCACCTCCATTTACCTTCAGTTGTGGAGATAATAACATAAAAACATATCAAACACAAATTATTGTGAGAAATAAACACCAAATGTCGCATATTTGAAACACACGTTTAGAGGAATAAACAGAGAAATAAAAATATGTTTGGTAATCAGAAGAGGGCACTGCAGTATTTTAAAAGCTTTCCGACACCACTTCTTTGCAATCAGTCATTGGGTGGATACATATTGAGAATTCCATCCGAATTGCATCATCCAGTTCAAAGTTATATCTTTGGCTTCCAGGCCGACAGGACAGAAGCCTATTGTTCTTGTTAGGATCATCCTTATATTGTGACAATTTTTGTGATTATCATTATATGATGACAATTTTTGTGTTTATCATTATATAATGACAATTTTTGTGATTACCATTATATTTCTGACAATTTTTGAGATTATTATAATATTTCTGACAATTTTTGTGATTATCATTATATTTCTGACAATTTTGTGATTATTATAATACTTCTAACAATTTGTGATTATCATTATATTATGACAATTTTTGTGATTACCATTATGTTGCTGACCATTTTTCTGATTACCATTATATTTATGACAATTTTTCTGATTACCATTATATTTATGACAATTTTTGTGATTATCATCATATTATGACAATTCTTGTGATTATAATTATATTTCTGGCAATTTCTGTGATCATCATGATATTTTGGGCAATTTTTGTGATTACCATTATATTTCTGACCATTTTTGTGATCACCATTATATTTTTGACCATTTTTGTGATCACCATTATATTTCTGACAATTTTTCTGATTACCATTATATTTATGACAATTTCTGTGATTGTCATTATATTTCTGGCAATTTTTGTGATTACCATTATATTTCTGACCATTTTTGTGATCACCATTATATTTCTGACCATTTTTGTGATCACCATTATATTTCTGACAATTTTTCTGATTACCATTATATTTATGACAATTTTTGTGATTATCATCATATTATGACAATCCTTGTGATTATAATTATATTTCTGGCAATTTCTGTGATTATCATTATATTTCTGGCAATTTTTGTGATTACCATTATATTTCTGACCATTTTTGTGATCACCATTATATTTCTGACCATTTTTGTGATCACCATTATATTTCTGACAATTTTTCTGATTACCATTATATTTATGACAATATCTGTGATTATCATTATATTTCTGGCAATTTTGTGATTACCATTATATTTCTGACCATTTTTGTGATCACCATTATATTTCTGACAATTTTTATGATTACCATTATATTTATGACAATTTTTGTGATTATCATCATATTGTTACGGTTTTTAGAACCTTCACATGTAAATTTAGTAGTAAATTCCCTTATAAATGACCCCTGTGTACATGTCCCCTTAATTGGCTGTTAATTAAAGATTGCACCTTAGTTAGTCCATGTACAACACGTCGGACACTTTAGGACCTCTCTATAGTTATGTCATTATTATGCGTTCCAGGTAAGGCTGTGTTTCCAATAGTTGACTCTACGTTGCATCAATCAAATAAGATAGCCCCCCTTTCGTTTTCTATCCCAGCAGTGCGAGTGGTTTTCTATCCCGGCGGTGCGAGTGGTTTTCTATCCCGCAAGACGCCATTGGCCATGTGCTCTGTGTCGGAGAAGAAGGGGGGAGGAGCCGCCAAATCACGGGTGTGGCACCACCTCGTCATCAAAGGTGGAGTCAGAGAGCCCTTGCCAACCAACCATCGCCGAGGTGAGCCCACCAGTAGGCGTGTCAGCGGGGCCGGCGGCTTGATACGGCCAAGGCCAATAAAAGGGACTACGAGGGACTGCTTATGCAGATGAGTGAGGAGAGGCGATCAGATAAGAAGGAAGAGGCACTCGGCGAGTTCACTTGAGATGAGAAGGGGGTCACGCATCGCGAGCGAATGGTATTGAGAGAACGCATTGAGCGACTGAAGAGCGCATTGTTCGCGGTTAATTGAACTGTTCGCTTATTACGTACGCGGCTGAGCCGCGAGGGTAACCGCCGAAGCCGGCCTACCGTTGCCCTGTGATAGTCCCACACACGCCAAACGTCACGCGGAGAGCTCCTGCTGTTTGGTTAATCTGCTTCGCGGTGCGAGTTGGGGACTGGAGAACGAGCTACCTGGACGCCATACCTGAACCATCTCCTCCAGCCATTCCTGCCTGAAATTCCCATTTGTGTACGTGAGTTTGTGCTGTTTGTGTTGTCCGGGGTATAAGTAAGACTGTTTAAGTATTTGCGCTGTGTCTTCTTCTTCTTCTTCTTCTTCTTCTGTATATTGCTTTCGTTCCTTCTCTTTCTTTGGTTTTGTATAGTTAATTAATAAATACCTGTTCCTTCTTATTCTTGGTTTCATTCTCGTCCGATCGCTTTAGTGATTTCCCGATTGAGTACCTATGGCGCGATTTCGGCAGAACCACTTATAATCGGGTTTAGTCCTTTGTTAACGGCCCGCGTCACAGCTCGCTTCGCTCGGCGCAATCCATCTATTATGCTGCGGCCCGGGCGGGAGTATTTCCTCGCGTACCGGAAGGCACTGGTACTTAGGTCATAGGAAGAATTGGCCTACTACCCTATTCAGCGCTGACCGGGCGTGACGTCATACCCCCAGGACCGGTCGGACGGCCAGCTTAACAAGACAAGGGGATTAACCCCCCCCCCTCCTTGCTAACGGGAGTGCCGTCCCCTGGATCCGTAACAATATTATGACAATTCTTGTGATTATAATTATATTTCTGTCAATTTCTGTGATTATCATTATATTTCTGGCAATTTTTGTGATTATCATTATATTTCTGGAAATTTTTGTGAAACGACTTTTGAAAAAACTGTTATAGCTGGCTATGTCAATCTGCGCATGTTTATGGCACTCCCTTAGAACTTCATCCTAACAGATTTTGTTTTGTGAATTTTGTCCTGCATTGATGACCATCTTGGATTTTGTCCCAAACATGAAACTATTAACCTTCTTCTCCAAAATAACTAAACTGATCCCCATGAAATGTGGAAGTGAGCTTAATCAACCCTCGATGGCGATCAGTCAATGGGTACAGGGCAGATGAATGCGATGTGACAGCATATTCCACCAGGTGTGACATACAGCATCTTCAATCGAATCAATAACAGCAGCCATAACGCACCATCTTCCTCAAAAATTTCACAACGATAATGATTGACACTTGAAAGCTATGAATGGATGATGGATGGATGACGGAGAAAGTTTTTACTGAAGCGTTAATTGAACGAGGGAATAGTCCCTGTGCCTGCCCCTCTATTTCTTTCACCACTGCTCTTCCACTGCCCCTTACCCCTGAAAATAAATAAATTAACGGGCTGATTTACATTGATGGGTGTGGATGAAGCAGACACGATGGGCCAAATGGTCTTTCTTGTGTCCAAGTTCCTTGTATTTGCTTGTATTTTCTCGGCTTCCACATCTCTTGAGACTTGCTTGTGTGCATTCTCAAATTCTGCACATTCTTAAATTCACATTTTGTTCAAATTCAACAAAACATGTGTGTACGTACGAGATGCATGAGCAAAGTCCCTTTGGAGTATCCACGAAACAGCACCACATGATCCTACATGATTAAATGACAGCATTTGGGAATATTCCTGGAAGGTCATAAGAACCGGCGAATATATAATTTGCAGAAAAGCGTCCAATTACATCTGACTCGCAGATACACTACCGGTCAAAAGTTTTAGAACACCTCAATTTTTCCAGTTTTTATTGAAATTTAAGCAATTCAAGTCCAGTGATTGACCTGAAATGGTACAAAGGTAAGCAGTAAACGGCTCGAGGTTAAAAAAAAAGTTTAGGTTAGCAAAAACGGGAAAATAATGTAAATTGCACAGTTATATTGTAAAAAGAGGCCTTCTTCAGGGAACAAGTAATGGGTTAACAACTTACAGCTGTTCTGCAGCAATGTAAGTAAATTAAGCCTTGAAAGTTGATGCAAACAATTCCTACAGGTGTCCCAACCTCTGCTGATAACTTGATTACAAACCCCCTGTCTGTATAAAAGCAGTATTGGAACAGACTGTTATTACATCCTCTGAAGCATTATTTGGACAATATTGCACTGCAGGAAGTAGTATATTGGAAACTGGAGGAAACTCTGACAGGAAGAGGTCTGGCAGACCCAAAGCCACAACAGAATCAGAAAACAAGTTTCTGAGAGTCAACAGCTTGCGTGATAGGCGGCTCACAGGACAACAGCTTCAAGCACAGCTTAACACTGGTCGAAGTAAGCAAGTCTCAGTTTCAACTGTGAAGTGAAGACTTCGAGCTGCAGGTTTGACAGGTCGAGTGGCAGTAAGAAAGCCATTGCTAAGATGGCAAAATAAGAAAAAGAGGCTTGCCTGGGCCATGAAGCACCGCCAGTGGACTACCGAAGACTGGAAGAAGGTCTTATGGACCGATGAATCAAAATTTGAAATCTTTGGTTCATCACGCAGGGTTTTTGTATGCCATCGAGTAGGCGAAAGGATGGTTCCTCAGTGTGTGACACCAACTGTCAAACATAGAGGAGGAAACGTGATGGTCTGGGGCTCTTTTGCTGGATCAGAGTCAGCGACTTGCACAGAGTGACTGGCATCCTGAACCAAAAGGGCTACCACAGCATTTTGCAGCACCATGCAATACCCTCTGGTATATGCCGAGTTGGTCAGGGGTTCATGCTACAGCAAGATAATGACCCTAAACACACCTCCAGGCTATGTCAAAACTACCTTCGAGGAAAATAACAAGACGGTAGGCTTCAAATCATGGAATGGCCAGCACAGTCTCCAGACTTAAACCCCATCGAGCTGGTTTGTGATGAACTAGACAGAAGGGTGAAAGCAAAGCAACCTACAAGTGCAACACATTTGTGGGAACTTCTGCAACAGTGTTGGGAAGAACTTCCCGAACAATATTTGATTTCCAATGGAGAAAGAATGCCACGAGTGTGTTCGGCGGTTATATCTGTAAAAGGTGGCTACTTTGCTGAGTCAAAAATTTCAATTAAATTTTGTTAAACAAAATGATTCTATGATTTCTTTTTTATGTCCAATTTTTTATTTGTTCTATGCTTAATTTCAGAGTACAGTGAGACATTAAACTGCGTAAATTTCAATAAAAACTGGAAAAATTGAGGTGTTCTAAAACTTTTGACCGGTAGTGTTTGTACCCAAGAGATCGCGAAGTGCGCCCTTTTATATCAAATCCGAGAAGGTTTGCGTCCTGTGTGTCGTCAATGGGCGAACGCGTGTGCCCTGTGGGATTTGGACCTGGTTTCCCCTGCATCACGAAACACTAACAGGGGATCCCCAAGGGTCGATGTGTGTGATTGCCGTGACGCAATAAGTTTGACTTCATTAAATCACAGGAAATACTTTAATTTTTAAAATGCGACGTCACAATTGTCGAACAGCATGTGTGATGCAACCACGTCCAGTGGAGCAACTTTAATGGAGGGATGGATCTTGATAGATCAATTTCATCCTTTCGGTTACATGTAGGAGACTATTTTACCGTGACAACAACACACCATCGTTTTACATGCCGGGGGTGATAGGCCTACCTACATCAATGTGTCCGCCGTCCATCGGATGACGTTGAGGCGCAGGACCTGTCCTCCAGCGCAGACGGGGGTTGGTGGACGTTAAAAATCCCATGTCTTTCATGAAAAGTCGGCAAGTTATCGGCGGCACCCTGAACAAATTCCAAATTCATGGCCAAACTGCCGGAAAGGTAATGGCCTTCCACCCAGTATGACAATAACTAGTGACACGAAACTGCTTAATCAGCACCAACGCTCTGTAGAGTATGGTACATTGATGATTTTGATGATGATTTTCATAATGATTTTAATGATAATCATGATGCTTATTTTGTTGTTGATGATGCTGATTATTATGTTGATGATGATGATGTTGATGATGTTGATAATGATTCTAATGATAATCATGATGCTTATTTTGTTGTTGATGATGCTGATTATTATGTTGATGATGATGATGTTGATGTTGTTGATAATGATTCTAATGATAATCATGATGCTTATTTTGATGTTGATGCTGATTATTATGTTGATGATGATTTTGATGATGTTGATAATGATTTTAATGATAATCATGATGCTTATTTTGTTGTTGATGATGCTCATTATTATTTTGATGATGATGATGTTGATGATGTTGATAATGATTTTTATGATAATCATGATGCTTATTTTGATGTTGATGATGCTGATTATTATGCTGATGATGATGATTTTGATGATGTTGATAATGATTTTAATGATAATCATGATGCATGTTTTGATGTTGATGCTGATTATTATTATTATGATGATGATGATGTTGATAATGATTTTAATGATAATCATGATGCTTATTTTGATGTTGATGATGCTGATTATTATGCTGATGATGATGATTTTGATGATGTTGATAATGATTTTAATGATAATCATGATGCGTATTTTGATGTTTTTTTTTGTTTGTTTTTTTTTGTATACAAGATCGAGGCTCGTGAAAGAGCGAACATTAATCACACAGAAAGACAAACAGACACACAAAACAAATAACATCGGGAGCGGTAGACAAGATGGGGAGAGAGGGGGAAGGACACAAACACAACATTTGAGAGCAGGGACCGAGAGACATGGAGACATCGAGAGAACTGTGGGAGGGAGAGGGCTTTGGGGGGGAGGCATGGGAAGGGGGAGGGGGGTGGGAGAGGTATAAAACATATGGACACTGCCAAGACTTCCAGGAAAGAAGTTGGAATTTCAAACAAGGTGGATCTGGGGTGAATTAGTGGGGGTAGAAAAGATCAAGGTTTTGGATGGGGGAAGATAAGAGATGGTGGTGAACAGCTGTTTTGAAGACCTGGAGGGAGGAGTGTGATTGAAGTGAGTGTGGGAGTTTGTTCCAGAGGCGGGAGAAAAGAGGAATGAAAGAGTGAAGGTGAGCAGAGAGCCGAGATTTCGGCAGTTTAACCATCAGAGGGTGGCTGGCAGATCTTGTGCGACCTGTAGGAATATTTGGGGGACAGAGCACAGAGAGAGCTGGGGGAGCAAGGCCGGAGAGGAGTCGGTAGAAGAGAGAAAGACCACCTACCTGCCTGCGGTGAGTGAGTGAAAGGCCCTCAGAGATAGCTTCATCGCGGGAGATTCCAATGATTCTGAAAGCTTTGGATTCAACAGCGTGAAGCCGAGCCAGGTGTGAGGCAGGAGCACCAGCCCATAGGGGAGAACAGTATTCCATTGAGCTGCGGATGAAAGCCTTGTATTTGGTGAGGAGCTCAGGTGTGCCGAGGGAAGGACTTCGCACGACGGAGGATGCCCAGTCGGCGACTGGCTTTGGAGGCCAGCTTGGAAATGTGGTTTTCCCAAGAAAGATCATGGCAGATGGTGAGACCCAAAAGCTTGAGCGACAGAACTTCTTGGAGAGGATTGTTGAGAAAGTAGATGGGAGGGTTGTCCAGTCGATCTTTTCGGAGAGACATAGTAAGAGTGTGAGATTTGTCAGGATTGAAAGACATGTTCCACATGTTTGACCAGTCTGTGATTTTGTCCAGGTCTTCAGAGAGTGAGGAGGCTGCAGACTGCCGATCTGAGGGAAGAGGAATGGAGCGGCAGAGAGTGGAGTCATCAGCAAAGAGATACAGAGGATTTTCCAGAGAGTCGGAGAGATCATTGATAAAGACCAGAAAAAGCACAGGGCCCAGCACACTGCCTTGGGGAACTCCAGCCTGAACGGGAAGGGGAGATGAGAGAAATCCATTCAGGGCCACACGTTGACTACGACCAGAGAGGAAGTCCGCAAGCCATGCATGGAGATTTCCATGGATACCATAGGAGGAGAGTTTGGTGAGCAGAGCTGGGTGCCAGACCGTATCGAAGGCACGTGATATGTCAAGGGAGACAGCTCTGATTTCCTGTTTGGCATTGAGGACCTCCATCCATTGTTGAGACAGCAGAAGCAGCATGTCCAGAGTAGAGTGACCTGGTCTGAAACCAAATTGATGATCAGAGATCAAGCCATTGGAGAAGAGGAAAGATTTCATATCCGAAGCAATGATGGATTCCATGACTTTGCTGATAATTGGGAGCAGGCTGATTGGTCTGTAGTTGCAAGGAGCTGTTTTTGCACCTTTTTTGTGTAAAGCGGTAATGTTTGCTGATTTCCAGGATGCTGGCAGATGACCTTGAGCAAAAGATAGGGTGAAAAGAACAGAGAGAGGGTGAGATAGAGCGGCAGAGCAGGATTTTAGGACCCGTGGGCTGATGCCATCTGGTCCAGTTGCAGAATCAGAGTCGAGGTTTGACAAAAACTCCTCCACCTTGTCAGGAGAGAAGGTCACAGAGTCCAGGAGCAGTTTGGTTCGACTGGGAAAGGTGGGAACAGAGAGAGATGGGTTTGGGACTAAGGATTTTGAGGCAAACACAGAGTTGAGGCATTCGGCTTTGTCACGTGCGATGTCAACTGTGTGGCCATTTGAGGTAAGGGAGGGGATGGAGGGGGAACAAACACCAGAAAAGGATTTGACCAGACGCCACCAGGATTTGGAGGAAGGAGACAGGTTTGAGAGTTCATTCTTGAGTGAGGAGAGATAGTGCTTCCTGGCACTCCTGAGGGTAGACACACACTTGTTCCGAGCTTGGTGGAAGGAAATGAGATTTCCTTCAGTTGGATTAGCCTTCCAAGAGGCAAAGGCAAGTTGTTTCAGGGCAACTGCCTCACCACAAGATTCAGTGTACCATGGACGGGAGGAAGGGTAAGACAACTGAAGGCGAGATGGGATAAATCTGTGCATGAGAGATATCAGTTTGCTTTGGAAGAATTCCCAGGAAGAATTGATGTCAGAGGCAGTGGAGATGGGAGACCAATCCAGACGAATGATGGCTGCTTGAAGACCGTCCCAGTCGGCCTGAGTGAAATGCCAGACTCGTCGACGCTGAGGAGGCTCTCTGAGAATGGCCAGAGAGATGTCCACTTTGACAAGCACATGATCAGAAGAACCGATTGGAGCAGAAGAAGAGCAGCAGACATTAGCAGGGAAGTTAGTCATAACCAAGTGTAGAAGAGAAGATACTCCATTGGCTGAGATCCGGGTCGGGAAATTGACAGATTGTGTCAATCCCAGTGAGTCACAGAAGTCCTTTGCTGAGGTGCCATGACTGGTGAGAGAGGAACCCACACCCAACCAGGTGGCATGATGACAATTGAAGTCACCACATATGAGGAAGAGAGAGTTGGGATGAGTGGATAGAAGTTGGTCCATGTTGTCGGACAGTGAAATGTAGATGGAGTCATCACTGTTTGGGGGACGGTACAGAACACATATGAACAAAAGGTGGGAGCGGAGAGGAAGCCGTAGCCAGAGGTACTCCTGGGGGTGAAGAGGAGAGAGGGCAGTGCAAGGAGAGTGAGGAAGAGAGTTTTTGATAAAGATAGCCACCCCACCACCAGGCCGAGGCTCAGGTCTATCATACCGGAGGAGGGAGTAACCAGGAAGAGATATTAAGGAATCAATGTTGATGTTGATGCTGATTATTATTATTATGATGATGATGATGCATCAATGTTGATGCTGATTATTATTATTATGATGATGATGATGATGTTGATAATGATTTTAATGATAATAATGATGCTTATTTTGATGTTGATGATGCTGATTATTATGTTGATGATGATGATTTTGATGATGTTGATAATGGTTTTAATGATAATCATGATGCTTATTTTGAAGTTGATGATGCTGATTATTATGTTGATGATGATGATTTTGATGATGTTGATAATGATTTTAATGATAATCATGATGCTTATTTTGATGTTGATGCTGATTATTATATTGATGATGATTTTGATGATGTTGATATTGATTTTAATGATAATCATGATGTTTATTTTGATGTTGATGCTGATGATGCTGATGATGATGTTGATAATGATTTTAATGATAATAATGATGCTTATTTTGATGTTGATGATGCTGATTATTATGTTGATGATGATGATTTTGATGATGTTGCTAATGATTTTAATGATAATCATGATGCTAATTTTTATGTTGATTATGCTGATTATTTTGATGATGTTGATAATGATTTTGATGATAATCATGATGCTTATTTTGATGTTGATGATGATTATTATTTTAATGATTATTATTTTGATGATGATGATTATTTTGATGATGATGTTGATAATGATTTTGATGATAATCATGATGCTTATTTTGTTGTTGTTGATGATTATTATTTTAATGATTCTTATTTTGATGATGATTATTATTATTTTGATGATGATGATTATTTTGATGATATTGATAATGATTTTGATGATAATCATGATGCTTATTTTGATGTTGTTGATGATGATTATTTTAATGATTCTTATTTTGATGATTATTATTATTATTTTGATGATGATGTTGATAATGATTTTGATGATAATCATGATGCTTATTTTTATGCTGATGATGATTATTTTGATGTTGATTTTGATGATGCTGATAATGATTTTGATGATGATGATGACATTACCATCCATTTAAGCCGATATCGTTTATGAAGCGCTTCTCCAGGCATCTTTCTTTCACGATTCTTCATCAATAAACGGGTGGAAACATTTTCGTCCCTGTTGTGGGATCGATCGACGTTTCACATTGAGCCACGTACTTACTGATCAATTCTCCTACGGAAAATGTTATTATCACGTAACACCAAATGTCGCACAATTAAGGTTTTTAATCAAAGCAAAAAATATTGCTCGTAATGCCATGATATTTATATAAAGGCTCACATATCAAATTACATCCGAGGTGCGAGGCTTTAAAGTGTATGTAGTTATAAATGCGGAAAGTTGAACATAAGGTTCAAGATAAAAAGTAATAATAATAAAAAGTACTAAGAAGTTAATTAAGAAAAAATCAAGACCAAATTTTTCCTGAAAATGTCGTTCATCTCAAACACCTCTCGCTTTGCATGGGGAAAGAGATATCGCAGGAGGGAAACTTTACACTTCGATGAAATATTCACGCTCGTGTGTTTTTCCTTTACGTCTCGTACCGAGTTTCAAACGCACAAAAAACAACAACTCAACAACCATAATACAGTCTTTAAAAGTTGCTTCTCAATTATATATATATATATATATATATATATATATATATATATATATATATATATATATATATATATGTATATATATATATATAGGATGATTCTATATATATATATATATATATATATATATATATATATATATATATATATATATATATATATATATCTTATATATATATATATCTTATATATATATATCTTATATATATATATATATATATATATATATATATATATATATGGAAGTCTCATGGTGGGGTTGGTGGGATAGCCCGAGAAATCTGCACACTCTCCTTTGAGCCGTCTAGCCTGGGTTTGAATCCCGACGCAGCTATAAACTGCCACATTGGTGTATCACATGCAGGGCAACTGGGCAAGGCAACAATGTGTCCGCAGTCCATCGGATGGACGTTAAGCCAGAGGAACCGTTTGCCAGCGCTGGTCGTCGAACCTTAAAAAGATCACACGGTGTCTTTCACAAAGAGGAGGTGCGGAGTACCTGGCCGACTTTGAAATTGCTTCTCCAACTGTCAATTGTATCGAGTATGAAAACTGCCAGGAATTGAAGAACGCCTTCATCCTGCATTGCCTGAGAACAAGCTGATGATTATGATGATAATGCTGATGATTATGATTATGATGATAAAGATAATAATTACGATGATGAGAATATTGATGATGACGAGGATGATGATGATGATGATGATGATGATGATGATGATGATGTTGATAATGCTGGTGATGCAGATAATAGTGATGTTAGTGATGCTAGTGATAATAATGATGATAATGATAATACTGATGATGATGATAATGAGAATAATGATCCTAGTGATAATAATGATGATAATAGTGATGACACTGATGATAATGGTGATAACAATGATGCTAGTGATAATAATGATAATACTGATGATGATAGTGATGCTGATAATGACGATGCTAATGATAACACTGGTCAACAAAATTTTACAAGTTTTATGGTTCTAGTATATTTTGAGGTGATTCTAACCAACATGAACCTGTAGATTTCGATTATGATATCCAATTTCCACTAGCACATCCAGTTTTTGAGAACCAGTATACCATAGGAATACCACTTCATTTGAAATTCACAAACCTCTTGTTGACCCTGAGAAGGTATTCTTACCACCACTTCATTTGAAACCTGGTTTGATGAAGAACTTTGTGAAGGCCATGGATCAAGATGGTGCTGGCTTCCACTACTTGCTGATGAAGTTCCAAGGCATTGTATCTGAGGCCAAAGTAAAGGCGGGTGTTTTCAATGGTCCTCAAATTCGTCTTGTACTCACTAATCAGGACTTTGTAACGAGACTATCTGAGCTGGAAAGCGTTGTTTGGGATAGCTTTGTGGCTCTTGCTAACAACTACCTTGGAAATTTTCGAGCACCAAATTATGAAGAGCTAGTGGACAAGATGTTGAAGAGTTACCAGGCGCTCGGCGCTCGAATGTCACACAAGATACATTTCTTCCATTCTCATCTGGACCTCTTTCCACAAAATCTTGTGGAATATTTGTACCTGCAGGGTCCACCTGCACAGTGAGTGAGGGTTTGAGATGGAGCACCATAACAGATCAACACGAGACTTTACGAAGAAAGCTAAAAATGCGATAAAGTGAATCTATGCATTTAGCATCTTCATTATAATTACGGTAATTTTACTAAAATACTTACTTCCGGCGACAAATCAACTCATATAATGCTTCGATAATGATGTCTTTAATTACAGCAGGTAATTCTGTCTGATCGATTGAGCTGTTTCGTTTTATAATATCGATTATAATATTTTATTTTATCTGACCTATATTAATATATTATTAATATATATATACATTAATATATATTATTATATTAATATAATAATATTTTATTTGATTATAATATAATACACAGATTTTTATCTGATCGATTATAATATTTTTATAATCTCGGTATAATACAATGAATTGTGATGGAAACGAACTGCGAACGAAGTGACCGATGAGATGAAACCAAAATAATTTTCATCAAATGAAAACAATCTAGATTTCCTCCATGTGAACCCTTCCATGCTTCTTTCACCCCAAACTTGCCCCCACTTAAACTCGTGTTTTAGGGGTTGATTGAAGCTTTTGTTTGTACCTGTATGCATCTATGTGTGGACGAATTTGGATGGTGAATCCAAGAGAACATAAAGCGCATCCATCGTGGAAAGATAAATCATTTGCTCCGTTTTCTACACCTGCGTGAGAAGCCGTTTGTAAGTCCCACCTGACCGTCGCCGGGAGCAACGAGTGACGACCGAGGGTCCACAGGGCCAAGCCCCGCCCACGACACCTGCCGCCTTACGGTCACACCCACTTGATCCACTATAGACATTTCCTCGAGTTCACTTCGCCCCTTCGGCGGCTAATCCGACGTTCAAACAAAGTCCGCTTGCGATCAGGTGAACGCGCACCGAGGATTAGTTTTGCGCATTTAAAAAAAAACATCTTCGATATTGAGCGGTGCCCCGATGTGCTTTTTGAAGCGCTTTTCTGGCCACGTTCATGACCCGAACAGGTGGATCCATCACCTTGCAACACCTTTCCGCGAGGCGCTCTAAGCGCGGCCACAGCGAGCTCTCACCTCTACCTGCGCTCGATCCTGTGCCACATTTTCTCACAGGTGAGATTCCGCGTTTTCTGCACCCATCACTCATTTTGTCTCCGGCTTTCCTTCATTACCTTCTAAACATGATCACATGATTGCTCGTTCCACTTTCATAGTGAATTTGACATTTTGAAGTAAGAGCGAAGACGATTTCATGTCAATCGGTCTCTTCCTCTTCGATTTCAAATAAAATACGAAACAACTCTTGTTTCACATCTCCCGAAATCGAATGTTGTAGGTTCTCAGAAGCTTCTTGTCGAAGTTTCTTTTAAACATATACAACTCCTTGATGGTCCCAGGTAACAGTTTTTACTGCATTTTCCATTTTCGCCACAAATTCAGTATCCCCACAAAAAGGGCCTTTTGTCGTTAACGATCTCAATGAACTTCACAATTATCAAGCAAGAATTTTTTAATTATTATTATTCAAGCAGAAAAAATTCAAGAAAAAAATAAGTAATATTGTTTTAATTAAAATTATTAATTCAAGTTATTCAAGAAAAATTACTATTATTCAAGTGGAAAAAGCAGATTAAATATTGTATTTGAAAACACAATGATTATAGCAAATTAAATAAGCGTATTAAAAAAAAGAAATAAGGTTTTTGGTTAAAAAAAGAAAAAAGAACGACTCAAACTGTCTCTTAATTACCAATATTGAGCTGCATTTGTCGGCGGTGTTTGGCTTCACGTTTGAGTTCATCACGTTCAAGTTCACCAAGCGTGTCACAGACCTCACGGCTCACAGTGCTTTGTTTTAAGGGGCTAGAGGTGATTGCAACTGGGTTACCTTTTGGCTTCTGTCAGGACACAGCTGTGCAAGCTGAACTCCATCAACTGAGCTCAGGTATTCTGTAGACTTGGGCTTGGTCCAGATTGCCCCCGAGAACACCACTGCGTCTTTTATTTCGCAAATTTCCCTTTTCTTATAAATTAATGGAATGCAAAATAAGAATGGAATACAAGCAAGAGCAGATAACGCGATTGGGGGACAAGGATCAGAGCGAAAAAGGAAGGTGGAGAGGCTTGGACCCATCTGTGGGCGAGCACTGCACAGTGCACGGTCAGGTCTCCGCAACTCACGGGCGGACTGGGGTAGGCACAGTGGGTTGTATGCAGGTGTAGGGGTAAAGCCCAATTTCGAGGCAGGAGGTGCAGTAAACACACCAAATTACTTATCTGTCTTTCAGCACCCTTCAACACACCTGGACAAGGATTGATTGATTTATTCATAAGAGGCCTCTGGCGGCTTGGCTGCATCATTTCCTTGGGGCGTGGCTATGCCGCTGATGCAATGCCTCCTTATTAGCTGGCTTGTACTCATTTTGCCAACCTCGGAAGGATGACAGGCTGAGTCGACGCAGCTGGTACTAATGCAATGCCACAACAGGGTCTTGAACTCAAGAACTTGAACTCAAGACCCTAGGACCTCGACCGTTAAGCCATAAACAGGCATTGAACAAGGATGATAAAAGTATATGTGGACCGTAGTGGTATCATTGTGGCGTGGTGAATCTGCAGTGATTGACACTGTGGGTATTGGGAAGTAAATATCACATATGTACAGAGGAATCAACGTCTTAATTGGTGAAGGAGACTCCATGGAGCAGATTTTGCAGTCAGGCTTCACGTTTCAGCAGAAGCTGTGTGCAAGACTAGTTGCCACCTTGCGGTAGTGTGAGGGGGGAATTTTAACCAGCATAGAAAATATCATGGTTTTGGATGGGAGTGATCTGAGATTTTGGTGAACTGCTGTTATGAAGACCTGGAGGGAAGAATGAGAATGTGGAAGTTGGTTCCATAAGCAGGAAAAAAAAGAGGAACAAAATAGTGGAAGTTAGCAGTGATTCTGCATTTTGGGATTTTTACCAGAATGGGGATTTATGGATTTATGGTTTATGGAAGGGGGACAAAGCACGGAAAGATCGAGACTGCAAGATCAGAAAGGAGGCAGTAGAAGACAAACCACCGACCTATCTGTGATGGGAAAGTGATAGGCCCATAGACTCAGTTTTATTGTAGGGATTGCAATTACCTTGAAGACCTTGGTTTCCATGGCATCAAGTTAAGTGAGGTGTGAGGAATGGTGCCAGCCCATGCAGGAGAGCCTCAAGCTCCATCAAGCTGACGATGAAGGCCTTGAACTGTAGGTGGATAAGAGTTCAGGTTTGCCAAGGAAGGAGGATGCCCAGTTTGCAACTAGCTTTGAAGGCAAACTTTGAAATGTGGTTTGCCCAAGAAAGATCATGGCTGATAGTCAGACTAAAGAGTTTGAGTGACTCAAGAGGATTGTTAAGAAAATAGATGGGAAGGTTTGCCATACGGTCCTTTTGGAGAGAGATCGGGAGAGTGTGATATTTGTCAGGAATGAAAGACATATTCCAACTGTTTGACCATCTTGTGATTTTATGAAGGTCTGAAGAGAGGGAAGAGCCTGCCTGTCTGAAGGACAAGGGATGTCACAGCAAAGCGTGGAGTCATAAGCAAAAAGAAAAGAGGATTTTTCAGAGAGACGGAGAGGTCGTTGATGAAGATTAGGAATAGAACTGGGCCCAAAACACTGCCTTGCAGCACTCCAGCTTTGATAGGAGGAGGAGATGAAAGGATTATATTGACAGCCACATATTGGCTACGAGAGTGAAGAAAGTCAGTAAGCCATATGTGGAGTTGGCATTGGATGCCATAATAGGAAGGGAGTTTGGACAGCAAGGCGGGGTGCCAGACTGTATATAAAGCTCGAGATACTGTATGTCCAGAGAGACGGCCCTGTTCTCATGTCTGACATTGAGGGCCTCCATCCATTGTTAGGAGAGTAGAATGAGCATATCCAAGGCAAAGTGACCTGGTCTGAATCTGAACTGGTGATCTGACATGAGGTTATTGCAGAAAAGGAAGGATTTTAAGTCAACTGCAATGATGGATCCCAGGACCTTGCTGATGATTGGAAGTAAACGGATAGGTCTGTAGTCGAAGGGATCACTTTTTGCACCTTGTTTATGTAATGTGATGATGTTGACTGACTTCAAATCAGATGGAAGATGACCTAAGGCAAATGATAGGTTGAAAAGAGCAGAAAGAGGATGGCCAAGAGCAGAAAATGATGTGCAAGAGCAACAGAGTAGGTTTTCAGGACATGTGACCTGATGCCTGTCCAGTCCAGTTGCAGAATCACAGTCTCGGGTTGCCAGTAACTTCACCTTCTCAGGTGAAAGACAGAGTCTGGGAGCAGTTGGGTGTGACTGGGTAGGGTGGGTTCTGAGGGTGAGAGGTCGGGGACAATATTTGAAAGCAAACACAGAATTGAGGCATTTGGCCTTCTCATGAGCAGACTCAGCTGTGCTATCATTTGAAGGGATAGAGGGGGAGCATACTCCGGAGATAAACTTAACAAGGCACCGCTACTATGTTTTAGAGGAGGGAGACAAGTTTGAAAGTTCATTTTTGAGGTTGGACAGATGTTGTTTTTTCACGCCCCTGAGAGTGGACGCACACTTGTTGCGGGCTTTTTGGAATGATATGAGTTTGCCTTCGGTCACGTTTGCTTTCCAGTAAGAGAAGGCAAGTTATTTCAAAGCAACTGCCTAAACATAGTATTCAGTATACCATCGGTGGGAAGAAGGGAAGGATAACTGAAGACGACATGGGATTGATCAGTGTATAAGAGAGAGAGCAGGATTCTGTAGAAAATTCCCAGGCTAAATTAACAACAGGGGCAGTAGATATGAAGTCCAGTCCTGAAGTGAGATGACTGCTTGCAGTCCCTGCCAATCTATCCTATGCAAAAACGATATCGTTAGAAGTAGTTATACTCTTACATACTTGCTGGCAATTTAAGTTCACCGTAGCATTACCATAGGTTACACTATTGTGATTTATGTTTGCTGCAGTAGGGATTGCCGGTAACTGATGTGATTGCAGTTCTAATCACAGTAGTGTGCAGGGAATGACTCCTTAATACTAGAGCTTGGTTACAGTTCTAATCACAGTAGTTTGCAGAGAATTACTCTAGTATAGGGATGCTATTTTTGCCTGGGGGCCTGAGTAAACTTCCAGACTTGTCAGTGTTGAGGCGGCTCTCTGAGAACAGCCAGATTGATGTTGACTCTCACAAGAATGGGTGTTAATGTGCAGGTGTCTCATAACCGTGCTGAAAGTATGGGTGTTAATGTTTGTTCAAAACCCTAAGATACACATTAGTTGAACGTGGTCTCAATGGATGCGTAGTGGTTCCAAAACCTTTTCTGAGGAGAGGCAAAAGTAGTCTGCCTCTCCTGAACTCCCCAAGGGGGGAGTTCAGGAGTGGAGGGGCAAGGGGGGAGTTTAGGAGTGGAGGGGCAAGGGGGGAGTTTAGGAGTGTAGGTGCAAGGGGGGGATTTGGAGGGGAGGGGCAAGAGGGGAGTTTAGAAAGTGGATGATTAATGAAAGACGAACATTGATAACAAATTGGGTTTGTTGTGATTTTCAAGTTAGCAATCCGATTCAGAACGATGGAAGAGGGATGGAATGAATGTGAATTTAGACCATGTAGTGAGAGAGACGTATAAGAGATTGAATTTCTTTTTTTTTGACGTGGAATGAGTTGGAGAGGAAATTGAGAAAAGCCTTTTAAATAGGAAGAAAAACAGCGTGTTGTAATATACCACTGAATAAAACACTGAAGGGGAAAGGTTAAACATATTTAAATAATATTGAAACAGAACCGTAAACAATCTTATATGCACAAAATACCAACGGGGGGAGAGCCGAGAGGGACCACCACGAGTCACGTGAACAGGGCAAAAGGTGGATGGCAAGGAGATAATGGGGGCGGGGCGAACAGCACACCTGGACAGAAAGTACAGGATGAAACAGCACACGTGGTGAAATGAAAATAAATGTTTTTTTGTTTGTTTTTGGGGGGGGCGGGGGGGATTTAAAACGCTAGGCAAAGAGTATTATGTTCGGGGTAGAAGGGAAAAAACTAAGAGCCAAGCAAAACACGATGTAGGGGACTTAAGTTAACAAACACCGACGGCGGTACAAGGCCGCACACGTGGAGCAGAACACGATTAATTAATTACGAGTTACAGGAAATTAAAACCAAAACTAACTATAAACAAACAATAACGCATGGACGATAAAATAACAAGTTGAAATTTGACAAACACACAAATGAAAAAATAACCGCTTTGGATGCCCGGAGAGAACCAAGCCTCAAGGTCGGAAGCTTCAACAACTAGGCCGCGTGGCACGAAATACTCGACTATTTTTTACAGGTATGAAAGATTAACACCGATAAATCTTCCGAGGGACACGCAAAAGGTACACACACGTAAGATAAATACAGTTTCGACAAAAATACAAATGTGACAATTACTTAACTTCGAGCGTGCGTGAAGATCGTGGAACAGCTTCGAAAAACCGTGACCTCCCCAACAAGATCTCGCGAGATGTCTGTGTTGATTGGTTGAACCTGGTATTCCAAATGCAGAGGAAAAGTCAGCAATTGTTTGGGCAAGACCTGCCTCTAGTAGGTTCTGGTTTGCGAAGAGCGAGATCTGAATACCTTCAGGAACCCATTGAGACAATTCAGTCCAGCCAAACCCTCCTCTTCTTCAAATGCATGAAGTATGTTGCTCTTATAGGCATTTGAAATTCTGTCATGAGTATGCCATGTATGAGGTATGATAGATGTCCAAATTCAGTCATCATCAGGGTGAAGAGTTGCTTCACCATTGGCTTGACGTAGGTTTTGTCGTCCTGGTGCTGAAGACAGCACTGAATGCCCAAAAGCAGAGGAAAACTCAAATGGAAGGCAATATCCTGTTCCAGGTTTTATCAATTGCGACATTTTGGCATAATGATTTATATTTCTTAACAGACAAATGGTGTAAAATAACTTGAATAAATTAAAAGGGGGAACTTCTTGCATCATATTCATATTTATTGTGCGATTCAACAACAAGCGCATATGTCTAATCTACTAGCAAGTTGGAATAGGCCCAACTTAACCAATCCTCAAAAACACCTTTCATAAAAGCGTGTTCAATAATTCCAGACATTTTCCCCTTTCCAGTGTCATCTGCGGTATGCTGTAGATGCCTTCCATTACCCCATCCGTTCATGCACCACATCCTCAATGGCCCTTACCATGGTATCTTTTGACAATTTGTCAGTCGGTCTTCTGAATGTATTGTCAAGTCCGTGGCCGATGAAAATCGGCCTTGAACGGATAGCCGGTCGGTCTTTACTCCGAGGCGATCAAGCCGAAAATCGGCGGTACTTTTTGGCGCATGCGGACGGAACCAAAATGCTTACCTGCACGGACGAAAGCCACACAGGTTTATCCTCGGATCCAACACCATGCAAACAAAACACAACAAAGAAAATGTACTGTAAGGAATTTAATGATTTAAATCAAAGAACCAAAAATGAATGGTGAGGTACAAACAAATATCCTAATTGAGGTACCTCCACACACAGACTCAAAACAGACAAGGGGAAAGAGAAAATAAAAGAGAAACCCCCCTTTCTGCCGGTACTCAGCTCTGGTCTCAATGAGCACTTTGGTGGGGTTGGTCGACGAGAGAAACCGCACGTCGAAGTGCCCAAACAATGGCGCCGGTCTGCTTAAGCAGACCGAGCCGGGCAGCAGGCACCAAAACGTCTCTCGCTCAATCCCAGCCCCCCCCCCAACCCCCTCTTCCCCCCCATCCCCCGTGTGAAGAACACATAAACAATCTTAAGCTCACAGTTTTTCTACTTACATACATCAAAATTGGCTTCCTTCTCGCACGCGGTCCATGCTAATACTACACAATCCTATCTGTACTACGGTATTTCATCCCCTATCCCCACAAACGTGACAGTATGCAAAAAGCTATATTATATGTGGAAGGTAGAAAAAAAAACTGGTATGATTTTAGGTCATACACTGGTGTTGTAAGGGTATGTAATAAATAACTGATCATACATTATGTAAACCCTACAATTATATCTGACACCTGTATAAATGAAACAAACTTTTCGCAGTCTTCCTGTTTTGCCCCCACCTCCAACCGCACACCACCCTCTTTCCCCCAATTTGGTACAATTGAAAGAGCAGAATGATGCGATTTAAAATAAATAAAACTAGAACGGCACTAATATAGCACATAGTTTCACCTCACACATTCATTCTGAATAAAAATACCATCGTTAACTGAACACACTGCTATTATGGACCATATACCCGACCATGCACCCTATTAGGTCACATAGTTTATTGGCACAGGTTATGAACATCACAAATTTAATTCTTCACTCACGTCGGTTCATAGATCAGATATATGAAGTTTCAGATTTTTCGGTTAAAGATTTCATTTCAA
Organism: Myxine glutinosa; assembly: GCF_964187855.1. Classification (NCBI taxonomy): domain Eukaryota; kingdom Metazoa; phylum Chordata; class Myxini; order Myxiniformes; family Myxinidae; genus Myxine; species Myxine glutinosa. The sequence goes on along the minus strand of NC_136266.1, from coordinate 54,183,954 downwards.
CCAATTATGATTTTATTTTTTTTGACATATGCCAAGTTTAATTTTTTTTTTCATTGAGCTGTTTTGGAGAATGATGTCCATGATTTTTTTCCTTCAATCCAATATGACTGCCATACCATGTGACAGAAATTTCATCCTACACTCTCATCGGGTCATATATCAGACATATGATGTTTCAGATTTTTGGATAAGGATTTCATTTAACAAATTATGGCTGGGAATACCACTTTACCAATGACGTCGTCATTATCACCCTATATACCCCATGGGGAGTTGGTGACATATGCCATGTTTCCATTTTTTTGTTGTTGAGCTGTTTTGGGAGATAATGATGTCCCATTATTTTCCTTTAATCAAATATGGTTGCCATACCATGTGACCTATGATGTCAGAGCTGGCATTAAAATATTCTCAATCGGGAGCAACTCCTATGTATAAAGTTTCGCATCAATCAGACAAGCGGTTGTAAACAATTTTTAAAGCGAAAATATATCGACATGCACACACACACACACACACACACACACACACACACACACACACACACACACACACACACACACACACACACACACACACACACACACACACTGCAATAATCTCGTATCTCCTTTGGGGCGAGACTAATAAAAGGACACAGGCAAGAATAATAAATTTGCTGCATTTTAATGAAGACGACATGCATGACATATCGTGAGTTCTATCACTCTCCACCTTCCCACTCCCTGTGCCTTGTTATAAATCAATTATATCCTCTACACTACCAAGTAACAGAGCCCATTCTCTACATACATGAAAGGCGCTGTATCATACAGTATAAAATGTGAAATATCCAAGGCATTTAGAGATTTCTGAAGAGTTGGATATTTGAGACTGTAGACATATTTGAAATAACAAATAAATATACAAGTAAATAAATAAGTACAGCAAGGTGATAAATTGCACAAGTTTTATAAAATACACGTAGGAGTGAAATGTGTCTAACAAGCGTTTCTTTGTGCAGATGGTGCAGACATTGGATGTACAATCAAGCTTCAAAATGGCCAAGCGAAGCTTGTCCTTCAGCGGTGTCTACCTGTACCTCGACATCATCGTGGTACTGTTTGTGTGCACTACCCCAATAACAGCCGAGTCTCTTACGGCACCAGCAAATCAAACAACGTGTAAAGAAGCCAGCAAATGTTCCAAGGGAATCTTCCTTCCAGTCTGGAACCCTGACAGTCCTTCTTTGGAAAATAAAATTTTAAGAGCAATAGTGTACTTTATGGCATTGCTGTACACCTTCCTTGGTGTTTCCATCATTGCAGATCGTTTTATGGCCTCCATCGAGGTCATTACGTCGAAGGAAAAAGTCGTCGTCATCAAGAAGGCCAATGGAGAAACGACGACGACTTCGGTACCTATTTGGAACGAAACGGTATCGAACCTGACCCTCATGGCTTTAGGCTCCTCGGCTCCAGAGATCTTGCTGAGCGTTATTGAGGTTTGTGGACACGGTTTTGAGGCAGGGGAACTTGGACCCAATACCATCGTAGGCAGCGCTGCCTTCAACATGTTCGTCATCATCGCTGTTTGCATTTACATCATTCCTGATGGAGAGGTACGCAGAGTTAAACATCCCAGAGTGTTTTTTGTCACCACAGCCTGGAGTATTTTTGCTTACATTTGGCTTTACCTCATTCTGGCCGTTATTTCTCCAAATGTTGTTGATGTTTGGGAAGGCCTCCTTACGCTTTCTTTTTTCCCGATCTGCGTCATCATTGCCTGGATGACCGATAGACGACTATTCTTTACCAAGGGCTTCTACAGAGAGTATAGGACCAACAACCACAAAGGGATAATAGTAGAAAGCGAAGGTAGCAATACGAATCAACACAACGGCATAGAAATAGAAAATAAGACTTCCAGCTCCCACAATTCACCAGTCAATGAGAGTCACACCGTTGACATGGAGAACAAGGAGGAAGAAGAGCTTCGCAAGGAAATGATAAACATCTTAAAAGAACTGAAGCACAAATATCCAGATAAACAAACAGAGCAGCTCACAGAGATGGCCAACTACCACCTGCTGAACCATCAGCAGAAGAGCCGTGCTTTCTATCGTATCCATGCAACTCGTCAGTTGACTGGAGCTGGCAACATACTCAAAAAGCATGCCGTCGACCAGGCCCGTAAAGGTGAGCTCGAACAGCGACCCCAAGAACACACCGGTTGCAAGATATTCTTCAATCCCTGGACGTACCGATGCCTGGAGAACTGCGGATCGTGCACACTCAAAGTGGCGCGCACAGGGGACCTGGATTCTGCAGTGAGTGTGGTCTATAGGACCGAAGATGGCACTGCCAATGCAGGCTCGGATTATATCTACAGTGAAGGCACGCTAACGTTTTTGGCAGGTGAGGATGAAAAAGAGATTTTAGTCGGCATCGTCAATGATGATATATTTGAGGAGGATGAGCATTTCTTCGTCCGTCTCAGCAACGTCAAGACTGAGAGCACAGAGATCGATAATGAGCCGAACCACAACATCACTGCAGCTGCCCGTATAGAATCGCCATTCATAGCGACCGTAACAATAATAGACGATGACCATGCTGGAGTGTTCACATTTGAAGGACCATTGCTGCACATCAGTGAAAATGTTGGGACTCTGGAGGTGAAGGTCTTCCGTAACACAGGTGCACGGGGCAGAATTGGACTGCCTTATCACACGGTGGATGGGACTGCCAAAAGTGGTGGCATCGACTACGAAGGTGTCATCGGATGCCTGGAGTTTGACAATGATGAGATCTTGTAAGTAGACCATCATGCCGCTCTCTTTTGCTTTGTTTAAAATCCTCACCAAGATCTCTCCTTCAAATGAAAATACATTTTAGCAAAAAAAGTAAAAAGAAAGTGTCCAAATCAACCTCTTCATTTCATATTCGACCTCATTCTCAATCTCCATCTCCTCATTCCCTATCCCATTATCCTGATACTATATCTGCTGGTCTTAAACCTCTTCATCTCATATTCAATCCTCTTCAGCCTCGACAATTCCAACTATGGCAGTTTCATTCCCAACATTTGAATGTTTCATTCCCAACATTTGAATGTTTCATTCCAATCTTGCTGCCTCTTCCCATTCCAATCTGCCCCATCCTGTCAAATAGCTTCTGGTGTACCAAATGTTATTTTTTGAGATACAACATTACTTTCGGATGATTTTCCTGATCAATTGATCTCTCATAGCAGCTTTACGCTGCTCCAATTAGCCAAGCCCAGTTCATATACAGGAGATATGCACAACACTTTCCCCATAATCCATGTCACTGTTTGATCCCCTCAACAACCTGAAGTACCTGCAGTTTCACGTTTCCATTCAAAACAACCTAATGTTTACAAGTATTCTTGATCGTTCTCCCAACCACAGAGACACTCTTGCATCTTCTTCCCATAATTCTCTTGTTTTATTCAGTGGTGACTTCAATCGCCATCACCCTTGCTAGCTGATAGTTGGATTCAGTCATGGTACTGCTGCAATGGCCTTTTCCTGTGCTGCAAAGCTCTCCAACCTTGACTTATCTATTCCTGCACTGAAGCTATTATAAAAGCAAGCAATTTGCTTTTTATATAAAGGCATTATGTTTTTGGGTTGTCCGTCCGGCTGTCTGTCCGTACATGCGTCCATGCGTCCATGATCGGTTTTTATTACCACAATAACTTTAGAATGGCTGAAAGGATCCAAGTCAAACTTGGTACAGGTATTATAATAATGTAAAGATGCACCGATTCGATTTTGGAGTCACGAGGTCAAAGGTCATGTAAGGTAAAATATCCTGTTATCACAATATCTTGTGAACCAGTAATGGGATTTTGACCAAAGTTGACACAAGTATGTATTATGATGAAAAATGAACCGATTTGATTTAGGGTCAAGAGGTCAAAGGTCAGAGTCTGCAATTGGTTTCCGTTACCGCGATAACTTAAAAACGGCTGAAGGGAACTAAGACAAACTTGGTACAAGTATGTATAATGGCGCAAAGATGAATTGATTAGATTATGGGGTCAATAGGTCAAAGGTCGGATGTGTCTTAGGTAAAAATTCTGTTACCAAGCTAACTTGTGAACCAGTGATGGGATTTTGACCAAACTTGGTATAAGTACATATTATGATGCAAAGATGAACAAATTAGATTTTTGCATCGAGGTCAAAGGTCAGCTTCTGTAATAGGATTTTGTTACCGCGATAACATAAGACCAGCTGAAGGGAACCAAGTCAAACTTGGTACAAGTGTATATAATGATGTAAAGATAAATGGATTACAGGATGGGGTCAAGAGGTCAAAGATCAGAGGTCGATCAGGTTAAAATTCTGTTACTTTGCTAACTTACAAACCAGTGATGGAATTTTGACCAAACTTAGTACAAGTATATATTATGATGAAAAGATAACTAATTAGATTTCGGCATCAAAGGTGCGGTAAAAATGTGATACTTGAGAACAGCTGAAGGGATTAGTATGTTTAATGATGCAATGATGTGGGTGGAGGCATATCAGCCAACATCGCGAAGTCAAAGAGTGCCGGTCTAGTTTCAATTTGGAAATATTATCCTCCACAAGGCTCGTAACAATTTATAATGAAATATTATCTGTTCACAAGGCTCATAACAATTCAGTCGTAATCACAAGATGTCTCAATCTCAACATACTCATCACCCAGTGCTCGCTTTTCTGTTTCTGTACCTATCAGCAACTTGTTTAGTCAGTCTCCTGTATTTCCTCAACTTTAGTTTCTTCACCTACCAAAGATGGTTCCACAACAGATAGCGCTCATGATAAAGCAAGGTTCCTAAACTTTGTTTTGTTTCCAGGGGCTTCCTAATCGTCCTCAATATGTCACCTGCAACTGAAACCGATAGCACTTGTGCTCATACGCCCAACAGCTAGCTTCTCTGTCTCTATTCTTCTACAAGTCCTTCACATGTAGATTTCTACCATCTATGTGGAAGATGGCCAATATTATCCCATTTCAAAACAAGGCAGCAAAACAGATTTTTTTTGTTTGTTTTTTTGTATACAAGATCGAGGCTCGTGAAAGAGCTAACATTAATCACACAAAAGGTCAAACCGACACATAAAACACAAAATAAGGGGAGCAGTAGACAAGCTGGGGAGAGAGGGGGAAGGACACAAACACAACATTTGAGAGCAGGGACATCGAGAGAAATGTGGGAGGGAGAGAGCTTGGGGGGGTGGAAAATTATTACCGGGGGTGGAAAAGATCAAGGTTTTTGATGGGGGAAGATAAGAGATGGTGGTGAACAGCTGTTTTAAAGACCTGGAGGGAGGAGTGGGATTGAAGGGAGTGGAGGAGTTTGTTCCAGAGGCGGGAGAAAAGGGCAATGAAAGAGTGAAGGTGAGCAGAGAGCCTAGATTTTGGCAGTTTAACCATAAGAGGGTTGCTGGCAGATCTTGTGCGACCTGTAGGAATATTAGGGGGACAGAGCACAGAGAGAGCTGGGGTGGGGGCAAGGCCGGAGAGGAGTCGGTAGAAGACAGAAAGACCACCAACCTGCCTGCGGTGAGTGAGTGAAAGGCCCTCGGGGTTAGCTTCATCGCAGGAGATTCCAATGATACTGAAAGCTTTGGTTTCAACAGCGTGAAGCCGAGCTAGGTGTGAGGCAGGAGCACCGGCCCAGAGAGGGGAACAGTATTCCATTGAACTGCGGATGAAAGCCTTGTATGTGGTGAGGAGCTCAGGTGTGCCGAGGAAGGACTTCGCACGACGGAGGATGACCAGTCGGCGACTGGCTTTGGAGGCCAGCTTGGAAATGTGGTTTTCCCAAGAAAGATCATGGCAGATTGTGAGACCCAAAAGCTTGAGCGACAGAACTTCTCGGAGAGGATTGTTGAGAAAGTAGATGGGAGGGTTTTCCAGTCGGTCTTTTCGGAGAGACATAGTAAGAGTGTGAGATTTGTCAGGATTGAAAGACATGTTCCACTTGTTTGACCAGTATGTGATTTTGTCCAGGTCTGCAGAGAGTGAGGAGGCTGCAGACTGCCGATCTGAGGGATGAGGTATGGAGTGGCAGAGAGTGGAGTCATCAGCAAAGAGATAGAGAGGATTTTCCAGAGTCGGAAAGATCATTGATGAAGACCAGAAATAGCACAGGGCCCAGAACACTACCTTGGGGAACTCCAGCCTGAACAGGAAGGGGGGATGAGAGAAATCCATTCAGGGCCACACGTTGCCTACGACCAGAGGAAGTCCGCAAGCCATGAGTGCAGATTTCCATGGATACCATAAAAGGAGAGTTTGGTGAGCACAGTTAACAGAATTAATTCAGGACATAACTCGATGTCCCTGCCTCTGGAACAAAGCACAAGATCCTCTCAATTGCAAAACAAAATTGCAATTGTTTAAAAAGAAGAGACAGATAAATATAAGAGAGACAACACCAGATGTTAAAAGTTATGGGATGTAAAATGGTTTTCAAGGGGCATTTGACCTAAGACCTGTTCAATCTAAAATTTCAGTTCATCTTTTTATTACAGTCCATACGTGTGTCAAGTATGGTTGAAAACTCTTGAGTAGTTCACAGGTTATTGCAGCAACACAAACAGTGCCCTCCATAAGTATTGGAACAGTGAAATCAAATTTGTTATTATTGCTATATACTCAATAAATTTGGATTTGAAATCAATTGATCAATATGAGGTAAGAGTACTGAAGGCCAGCTTTTATTTCTTGGTATTTCTATGCATACATGTTTTACCATTGTGGAATAATAGCACTTTTTATGTCCAGTCCCCCCATTTTAGTTAAGCAAGCATAAGTATTGGAACAGATGACTGACAGGTGTTTCTTGTTGCATTGATTGTTCACACATAAAAAGCTGCGAATGTCGAGTCTTGGTTTTAGCCTTTGCTTTTGCCATGGGAGTCTGCCTTTGGAGTCAGTTGGCATACACCAACATAAAGACCAAAGAACTGTCTATGAAAGAAAAGTAAGAATTTTGGAAGCTGAAATAACAGAATAATTCAAATACAACCAAAGCACAAAAATTGGGCAAAGCAAGTATAACAATTTGGAGTATCTTGAAAAAGAAATAAACTACTAGTGCACTTAGCAATAGACATCGGCCAGGTCGGCCAAAGAACACAACTGCAGTTGATGACAGAAAAATCATCAGAGCTGTGAAGAAGAAACAACTGTCAGTGACATCACCAACAACCTCCAGAGTGCAGGGTGAAAGTATCACAATCTACCATTAGCAGAATACTTCAACAGCAGAATTACAAAGACTACACCGCAAGATGCAAAACTCTCATTAGCACCAAAAATAGAAACACCAGATTAGAATTTGCCAATAAGTACAGAATGAGCCAGTATAGTTCTGGAACAAAGTTTTATGGACAGATGAGACCAAGATAAACCTTTACCAAAACGATGGAAAGGTGAAATTGTGTAGAATGGGAGGAACTGCACATTATCCAAAGCACATTAACTCTTCTGTGAAGCATGGTCGAGGTAGTATCATGGCTTGGGCTTGCATGGCTGCCTCTGGAACTGGCTCACTCATCTTTATTAATGTAACTAATGATGGCAGCAGCAGAATTAATTCAGAAGTGTACAGAAACATTTTGTCTGTCTATGTACAAAAAATGCCTTCAAACTCATTGGACTGTGCTTCACCATGCAACAACACAATCACCTAAACAGACACCTCCAACACAACCAAGGAGTTCATCAGGAGAGAAAAGTGGAAGATTTTAGACTTCTCCTGACTTCTTCTGACTTCTGGTCTCCTGATTTAAATCCAATGGAGCATGCATTTCACTTGCTGAAGAGGAGACTAAGGTCAGAAACCCATCCAAAACAATCATGCAGCTCGATGTTGGTAGTGTGTGCATATGCATTTTTTTATTTTATTGTTGTTTTATCGTTTAACTCTATTGCCTTATCATTTTTTTCTCAATTTACAGTTTTTTATAATCTATATAAACTGCATTTTCAATTAAAGGGCAACTAACCATAGGCCTTTAACCTTTTGAACCAAAAAATTAATCAGTTCATCTTTGTATTACAGTCCATAGTTATACCAAGATTGGACAAAGTCCCTTTAACGGTTGACAAGTTATCACGATAATGAAAATCTGCAACTTTCAGCAAAAGGTCACATGACCTTTGATCCCAAAATCTAACTAGAATGGACGGCACTCGGTATACCTCTGCCAGGCTGAACAGTTTACATTTTGTCCTACTGCACTGATGGGTCATATGTGGATCCGAACCTTAACCAAAATCTCATCGACTTGTTCTTGTCACCTACCCAACTCTTCCACCAAGTTTTGTCATAATCCGTCCACAACTTTGAGATATCGTGCTATGCTGTTTATTGTTTTAGCCCCATTTCTCACCGGTGAAGAATCACATAAAATTATCGTGTCCGTACCCAGAACTTCACCAAAATCTAATCATTTTGTCCTCGTCACACAACCAACCTGTCCACAAAATTTCGTCCGAATCCTTGTACAAGTGTTTGAGATATCGTGCTCACAGTCAGACAGATAGACAGACAGACAGACAGGGGTGAAAAACATAACCTCTGTCCACCTTTGGTAGCGGAGGTAATCATTTCATTTTTGCATCATGATACATTTTTATAACGAGTTTAGTAAAAAATTCCCTTCAGTGGTTCACCAGTTATCATGCTGCATGCATGGACAGACAAATTGAAAACATTATTCCTCCATGCCAAGTGTATAATAAGGGAAAAAATTATTGCTTGAAACATTAAGTTTTTTTGTTTGTTTTTGTTTTGTATACAAGATCGATGCTCGTGAAAGAGCAAACATTAATCACGCAAAAAAAAATCAAACAGACATATAAAACATATAATAAGGGGAGCGGTAGACAAGATGGGGAGAGAAGGGGAAGCACACAAACACAACATTTGAGAGCAGGGACATCGGGAGATCTGTGGGAGGGCGAGGGCTTGGGGGGAGGAGGCGTGGGAAGGGGGTGAGGGGCGGGAGAGGTAAAAAAAAAAAAAACACATGGACACTGCAAGGACTTCCAGGAAAGAAGTTGGTATTTCAAAAAGTTGGATCTCGGGTGAATTAGCGGAGGTAGAAAAGATCAAGGTTTTGCATGTTACTCCGCTCCTTGAATCTTTACACTGGCTGCCTGTCTCTGCTCGTGTGCAACACAAAATTTGCACACTATGTTATAAATCATTGTGTGGAGCGGGACCTCGCTATCTCTCCGATTTGATCACTCTCTATGAACCTCGGCGACGGCTTCGTTCAAGCGACGACTCTATGACCTTAGAGCCGCCGCGCACCAGCACCAAGTCGTTTGGCGAGAAATCCTTTTCCTTTGCTGCACCTCTGCTCTGGAATGACTTGCCTTCCTCTGTTCGACATGTTGACTCTCTTCCTGCCTTTAAAACCTCCCTCAAAACCTATCTGTTTCACAAGTCTTTCAAAGTCTAAGTCCTGTTTTCCCTTTGGTTTGAGGTGGGACAGAGATCGAGAGTATGTCTGTGTACATGTGCGGGGGAGGGAGGGGAGGAGGAGGGGGAGTACACATCTGTGGGTTTTGAATGGGGAGGGAGAGGAATAGGACAAGAGTGAAGGTGTGTCTGTGTGTGTGTGTATGTTTGTGTGTATGTGTGTGCGGTGTGTGTGCGTTCGCATGATAATGTAAAGCACCACGAGGGTCGTTTACTCTGCTTGATGGGGCTATATAAGACTCCTTTATTATTATTACTATTATTATTATTATTATTATTATTATTATTATTATGGGGAAAGATAAGAAATAGTGGTGAACAGCTGTTTTGAAGACCTGGAGGGAGGAGTGGGATTGAAGAGAGTGAGGGAGTTTGTTCCAGAGGCGGGAGAAAAGAGTTCTTCATCTTATTAATAAATCTTTATTGTCCCATTTTCAGGGAAATTTTTCTTTGGTGACATCGTAAGTTGACCATCATTAAAACATAAAACACAAAGGGAATAAGAAAACAATATAAAAAGACATAAAATATATAATAAATATAAAATATGGAAGATTGACTAAACAGCAAAATGTCTAGGAATTTGAATTTAGCATTTGAATTGCACATGGTACAAATGACCTTTTGGAAATGTTCTTCTTCATCCTCCTTACACGAAAGCGTCTCCCTGATGGCAGTTTTTCAAAAAGTCCGTTCAAGAAATGACTTTCATCGGTACACACCTGTACCGCCTTCCTTTTCAATGCTCGCAAGTATAGACTCCAGACTGGTTGAAGGCCCACCTACTTTAAATGCCAGTGTAATGACCTTTCTCAATCGTGACTTATTCCGCACATTAAGATAACTGTACCAGGAAATCAAATTAAATGATAAAACACTGATCAGTAAGGAATTTGTTAACATCCGCATCACACGAGAGCTAACACCAGATGAATTCAACTTCCTGAGAAGATACAATCTTTGCATTGATTTCTTGTACACAGCATCAGTATTTCCATCAAAAGTTAGCTTGTTATCAATAAAGGTACCCAGGTATTTAAATTTGTTAACAATTTTTACCTTATCACCATTTATGGTTACAGGCTCATGATTGTGACCTTTCCGAAAGTCCAAAATTATCTCTTTTGTTTTACACACATTCAGAGTAAGACAGAAGTCCCCACACCACTTATTCAATGTGTCAATCTCGTCGAGGTACGATACAAAAGATGATTGATCGGAAAGACAGTCAACAATGGCGATATCGTCTGCATACTTAATAAAGTTACAAACTTCTTTAAGAGCCACGCATCCATTGGTGTACAAACTGAACAGTAGGGGTGACGATACACAGCCTTGTGGAGCACCAGTATTCAAGATTGATAACTTTGATAAGCTACCATTCACCCTCACCTGCTGAGGACGGTCTCGTAAAAAACTTTCCACCCAGATATGATATGGGGGTTCAGGCACAGGTCACTCAACACTTTCAGAAGGGTAAATGGCTGCATCGTGTTAAAGGCTGATGAGAAATCAATAAATAACACACGGACATAGGTTCCATTCTGGTCAAGGTGACTTGTGATTAGATGAAGTAAGCTGAGCCAGGCATCTTCAACACCTCGTCTTGCTTTACATGCAAATTGTAAAGGATCCAGTTTAGGAGTTACATCTGATGCTATAAACTTCACCATCAATTTCTCCATACATTTACACAAGATGGAGGTAAGGGCAACAGGTCTATAATCATTGAGCTGTCCTGGGTGAACCTTTTTTGGCACGGGAATAATAACGGACTTTTTCCAACAAATAGGGACAGTATGAGTAGCCAAAGTAACTGAAACAATCGAGTAAAAACATTACTAAGTTCTAAACAGAACTCTTTCAGAATACAAGACTTAATGCCATCTGGACCACAAGCCTTCCTTTTACCCAACGCCCTAAAACACCTCACGACATCAGGTTCACAAATTACAGGTATGGGACTCGCTCGAGTATCTAGTTTCTAGATCCTCACAGAGAGCTTCACATTTTACTCGGTTTCCTGGAACATCAAATCTCGCGTAAAAGTCACTCAATTCATCCACAAATTTGGAATCTGGAACATTAGTGGGCAATCTACCATCCTTGAGCCTCTCATTCATTCCCATCATATGCCTGAGTCCCCTCCAAGCGTTACGAGCATCACCATCGTGTAGTTGTTCTTCAATCTTATCCTTGTACGACCGTTTACACTTGCCGATGACAGAGCGCAATTCTTTCTTCGCCTCCCTGAGGGCCGAGTCATCCTTCTTCAGGAATGCACGCTTCTTCTTCATCAAACACACCTTCACTTCAGCGGTAACCCAAGGTTTGTTATTGGGAAACATACGAATGGTTCTCTCTGTGGTCACGAGGTCCTCACAGAACTTCACATAATCTGTGATCATCTCAGTAAGTTCATCAGGATCGTCACAAGAGTCAAAAAAATGCATCCCAGTCTGTGCATAGGAAACAGCCCTTCAAACGTTCGTTATCCTGCGCCGTTCTGGTTTTAACCGTCTTGGAAGGAACTGGCATTCGTTTCACCTTCGGTCTGTACGTAGGTAAGAGATGGACCACCTTATGGTCTGATCGTCCAATCGCAGGAGCACATTTCGCCACATAAGCATGTTCAATGTTACTGTAACATTTGTCCAACGTCCTGTTACCACGGCAAGGGCGGATTCAGGAATTTAAAGACGGGGGGGGGGGGGTGCATTAAACTTTTGCGCTGGGGAGAGGGTTAAGGGGGGGTCTGTGTGTCCTCCCCCAGGAAATTTAAAAAAATTGATCGTCAGAAACGGCATTTCGTGCGTTCTTGGAAGTTTCTGCAGTTCCTTGTGTTCTTCTCTGGTCCAACAGTTCAGCAGATTCGCACCGCCTGCACCCTCATCCTGGATCGAAGGGGGGGGGGGGGGTGTGCACCCCCTGCACCCCCCCCCCCTGGATCCGCCCCTGCACGGGTAACAACATTCACATACTGATCGAGCTGAGGGAGTTCTTGATCGAGGTCACATCGATTGAAATCCCAAAGAATCAGGATTGATTGATCCGTTGAATGGGCGGTCGCTCCATTGTAACTTTCTGCGATTCGTTCCGATGCGCATTTAAAGTCCGGCCCCGGTGCGTACACCAGAATAATTGTGCATTGACCAAATTCCCGTGGTAGGTAGTAGGGTCGGAAAGACACCGTCAGTATCTCCACGTCCTTGGAACAGTACCGTTCACGTACCGTAAAAATGTTTGGCGCAATTCAAATTCACCAACATACACAAACCGCCACCTTTGGTCTTGCCCGATGACGCGACTCTATCGGCCCTGATCAACTCGAATCCATCAAAGGACACGTCATCCCCTTCACCAAGCCATGTCTCGGTGAAACACACAACAGATGAGGTCCGATAGTACCAGTCGAACCTCAGGAGGGCATCCAGTTCATCAGTTTTGTTCTTTATCGAGCGAGAGTTAATCAAAGTCAAAACAGGAAGCGATACCTCGTGGTTTCTGCGTTTAAGCCGCTGACGAAGACCTCCATGAGAACCTCGTTTTTTCTTTTCTTTAATTCTGAAAACACCATTCAATGCCAAGTTCACAACTCTCTGCGTAGCACCACCAATACCATTGAAACGCAGGTTCAGCAAGGCCTCGCGAGTATACGTGATGACGCCATCTTGTAAAGAACGTCCGTGAAGTGAAGAACAGATACCAGCCAACATGTGCAGTAGCAGCAAAACCCCGAAGCCATTTCGACAGCTGCGGAGGCCGTGAATCTCCATCTTCCATTTACCAATAAAAATCCACTCATAGAAAGCAAAGTGGCGACGAAACAACAGAAGAGTAAACGGTGTCACGCGGGGTCAGCTACAGTGCAGCGCCCCCTGAATTAAATTTGCGAAAGACAAATCATCAAATTGGTTTTAAAAACTTCTTTCTTTCTTTGCACATGGGCATGCTGCTTCTAACACAGCAACAGATGGATGCTCTGAATCTCAAAGAGCAGATGATGGCAGTGTGGTCTATCTGGCTATATAGTGCTTCTCAGTTTGGAATCCTGCTGTATTTGAATGAACTTATAACCACGTTGACAATCTTCCTCCCCATGCAAACATGCTTTCTCTCCCATTCCCTTCGATTCTTCCTTTAAACGCAGCTGTTCATCAGGGCAGTGTTCTGGGTCCAATCCTTTTTCTGACGTACATTAAATGACCTCTATACCTCTTTGGATCACTCTTTGCATCACTGCAGATGATTCCCTTTTGTGCCATACAGTTTCCGATCCTTGTAAATCAGGTTGCATTGAGATCATCGTCTGACCATCAAAATATCAGAATGTGGCCGACCAAATTGAACATGTTCTTCAAAGTAACAAATGTCGGGTGTTCACAGTATCTCTCAGGAAGGATCAATCACATGTCAAATATATACTATATAAGGAGCCATGTGTGTGCGTCCATACAGTGCATTCAGAAAGTATTCAGACCCCTTCACTTTTTTCACATTTTGTTAAGTTGCAGCCTGATGCTGAAATCGTTTAAATTCATTTTTTCCCTCATCAAAATGAAAGCCGCTTGGAGTTTGCAAAAAAGCACCTAAAGGACTCTCAGACTGTGAGAAACAAGATTCTGTGGGCTTTTATGTGTCTTTCACTGAGGAGAGGTTTCCGTCTGGCCACTCCGCCATAAAGCCCAGGTCGGTGGAGTGTTGCAGTGATGGTTGTCCTTCTGGAAGTTTCTCCCATCTCCACACAGGATCTCTGGAGCTCAGCCAGAGTGACCATCGGGTTCTTGGTCACCTCTCTTACCAAGGCCCTTCTCCCCCCCGATTGCTCAGTTTGGCCGGGCGGCCAGCTCTAGGAAGAGTCCTGGTTGTTCCAAACTTCTTCCATTTAGGAATTATGGAGGCCACTGTGCTCTTGGAAACCTTCAATGCAGCAGAATTTTTTTTGTAGGCTTCCCCAGATCTGCGCCTCGACACAATCCTGTTTCTGAGCTCTGCAGGCCGTTCCTTCGACCTCATGGCTTGGTTTTGCTCTGATATGCATTGTCAGCCGTGAGACCTTATATAGACAGGTGTGTGCCTTTCCAAATCATGTCCAATCAATTGAATATACCACAGGTGGACTCCAATCAAGGTGTAGAAACATCTCAAAGATGATCAAGAGAAATGGGAGGCACCTGAGCTAAATTTCAAGTGTCATAGGAAAGGGTATGAATACTTATGTCAATGTGATATTTCAGTTTTTTCTTTTTAATAAATTTGCAAAACTTTCTAAAATCCTGTTTTCTCTTTGTCATTATGGGGTATTGAGTGTAGATTGATGAGGGAAAAAAATGAATTTAAACGATTTCAGAGCATAAGGCTGCAACACAACAAAATGTGAAAAAAGTGAAGGGGTCTGAATACTTTCTGAATGCACTGTATGTGCGTCCGGATTCCATCCATTGGTTGGACAGTTTGTCTGACTCCACTCGCAATTTTTATACTGCAGCCACCATTTTGGTGCTAACAACGATGTGAAGCCATGAAAGTCATCTTCAAAGCTGTCAAATTCACAATCGCCATGCCCTCCCCTATACGTTTTCTCTTCAATGTAAAACAAACAAAGCGACAGTGAAAAGGATTTTTTGAACGACCGTTCGTGATGAATCTTCCTTGTGCAAGGGCAATAGCGACCATTCGCTATGCGATCCCGAACGAGAAGCACAAAATGTCGGCACACGATCGTTCACCACCAGATCCAGAACCCGAGAGAGAAAATACCCACCGCTCCAATTGTTTTGTACGCGAGGCTCTAATGTCATCCCACGACGTCTCCGTGTCCGCTCCTATCAGTGAGTCCCATCTTGCCAGTCCTTATGCCAATCAAATCCCAGACCAATTACTGCTCTTCTAGGCGTGGCTCCACGAACCTGCCTGTGCCTGTGTGCTCACCGTCGGTGTTATCAGCGATAGTGCTCAATGTCTTGTTTCCGGTTCGTTTTTATTTCACGTTATTAATAATGGTGTCAATTGCTTGGCTTGTCTATGGTGTGTAGTGCGGTGTCATAAGGAACATCATCCTCCTGCTCATTAAAGCAAATGGGAATTCCCACATCGAAACAGCGGAATATTTAACAGTTTCTGCTCCCCTAGCATGCTGTGGACTTCACAGAAACCCATCATGGGCGCCTGTCCAACTCACAATTTTAAGAGAAAATAGTCGGAAATAATAGCAAAGACCTGTGTAACCTCCACAGTTGGGGTTGTGGGGCAGGGAGAGATCAAAGATCTCTTGATTTTGATCTTGAGAGATCAAAGAAAAGATTACAGAGGCAATTACATACAGGGGATTAATTTACCCATAATCCCTCACTAATTAACAAACCCCATCCGTCTCATGGGGACGAAGATACAAGCTCTTCCACGACATACGGTCTACATAAATTTCCTACTTATTATACATTGAGGTTTTTTCTTCTTCACGACAGTTGGAGTACACTAATCTATACACTCTACCTGGCTGTTGATCTGTTGAAGGGCAAATCTCTACGGATCAATGGCAGGTCCAAAAAGAATGCTGAAACTCAGGGTATGCTGCTCTCTTACTGATGGCAGATTGTGGGCCATTTTACTGACTCTATTCTGGTCATACACCATCATAACTTTCAATCGCCAGTCCTACTCCAGCTCTACTTGGTTGAACATGCTCATAATCCTATGTACTCCTTGATTGTCTGCATGAATCAGTGTTGACAGCTCATGTTCATTCCTTCTTCCCCTTGTCCTCCCATCCTTGGAACAATCTTCCAGCTTCTGTCTAAACTTGTCTAAACTAAACTAAAATCTTATATACTGTATATATCTTCTTATATACTGTATATACTGTAATGATCTTCTATATATATATATATATCTTTTATATATATCTATATATATATATATATATATATATACAGTATATCTTTTATATATATATATATATATATATATATATATATATATATATATATATATATATATATATATATATATATATATATATATGCAAGTCTCATGGTGGGGTTGGTGGGATAGCCCGAGAAATCTGCACACTTTGAGCTGTTTGAGAAATCTTTGAGCCGTCTAGCCTGGGTTTGAATCCCGACGCAGCTATAAACTGCCACATTGGTGTATCACATGCAGGGCAACTGGGCAAGGCAACAATGTGTCCGCAGTCCATCGGATGGACGTTAAGCCAGAGGAACCGTTTGCCAGCGCTGGTCGTCTAACCTTAAAAAGATCACACGGTGTCTTTCACAAAGAGGAGGTGCGGAGTACCTGGCCGACTTTCAAATTGCTTATCCAACTGTCAATTGTATCGAGTATGAAAACTGCCAGGAATTGAAGAACGCCTTCATCCTGCATTGCCTGAGAACAAGCTGATGATTATGATGATAATGCTGATGATTATGATTATGATGATAATGGTAAAGATAATAATTACGATGATGAGAATATTTATGATGACGAGGATGATGATGATGATGATGATGATGATGATGATGATGAAAAAGGTCCAACCCCTTCTGTCATTCAAAGTGTCAGCTTATCGTCACTTCATTTAAAAACCCTCAATGTTTATCATTCGGCTTCTTTATGCTTCCTAGTTTTTCTTTCCTCCTATATACTTTATGCAAGCCTGGTGTTGGCTTAGTGGTTAGGGTGCCAGCTTGGGATACCTAGGATCCTGGTGTTCGAATCCCAGTCAATCACTGAATTAACGCCAGGGTGGTTGACTCAGCCTGTTCATCCTTCTGAGGTCGATAAATTGAGTACCAGTTCACTGTGTGTCTGCAAGAGGTGACCAACAGGGTTGGTGGCAGGAAGGGCTTCCGGCTGTAAAACACCGCGTCAAAAAGGGGACCACGGTGCCCAAAAAAGGTCCAACCCCTGCTTGGTGGGGAAAATGGCCTCTAAAAAAGGCAGTTCTTTATACTTTATTCCATATTTCTTACCTTGCCTTTCTGCTGTCAATATTTTACTCCACTGCCCTCTTTCAGCTGAGCTGACATTTCTGTAAATGAAGCATTGCAATGAGGCATATTAAATGCAAAACAATTGCCGAAGGATGCCTACACAAGGGGAAGTGAAAAAGTTGTGAATAACAACTTTTTCTTTCTCTCAAAAGAAAGAAAGAAAGAACTAGAACGACACACGTTAGAGAGCATCCCTCCATCAGGCTGAACATTTTATGTTTTGTATCCCACCGATAGGTCAGATATGGATTCGGACCTGAACCAAAGACTAATCGGCTTGTTCTTGTCACTTACCCAATTCATCTACCAAGTTTTGTCATAAGTCGTCCACAACTTTTGAAATATCATGCTACTTATCGTTTTTGGCCATATCACTTAATGATGAATCCCTTTAAAATTCTCAGATCCAAAGTATTTCACCAAAATCAAATCATTTTCGCCCTTGTCACATACTCAACCTCTCCACCACCACTTTTGTCTGAATCAGTCCACAACTTTTCAAGATATCCTGTTTACAAACAAACAAACAGACAAACAAACCGATAGGGGTAAAAACATAACCTCCATCCACCTTTGGTGGTGGAAGTAAAAAAATAATTGTGAAAATAAAAAGGTCTATGCAGATACCTGAATATTACCGAGTGTATACTAGCGGTAAGTGACTTCTGGGAGTAAGTGATACCTCATGCTGTAATTAATACGATTAAAGCTCATGAACAATTTAGTAAGGGGGCAACGATGCTTCCTCAGCCTTGTGCATGTGACAATGGGGAACTGCAACCATCTTGTAAATGTTTATGCATAACACTATGAAGGTTCAACGATGCAAATACATGGAAATTTGTAACCACCATTGTGTTCGGTTAGGATTAAAACTTACTTTTGAGAATCTAGTAAGTTTTCAAGGCTGGGACATTTTTATTCCTCTTTTTATTGACAGTGAAAGCACTGTTGACATATCAATTACAAATATCCTCCTAGTTGTTCGTATGTGAGCTTTCATCTTTTGCTGTGGTGGTGGTAGCACCTGATGTTTGTGGTGTCCATAGCAGCTGCAGATACTTTCCCATCAATCCATATTTTGTGACAGCTGCTGAATCAGTAATTGTTTGCGTGATATAAATTGGAAAAGACTAACCTTATTGGCACTAGAGCCAGGATGTTTATTTGGTCTCTGGAGTCAAAAGGGAACAAAGTATGCTGAAAAAGTATTTTTGATTAGGTATATATCAATAGCAATACGAGTTACAACATTTGAATGAATGAAATACAAATTGTGGATAAAATTTGAAGGGGATTAATTTGACAAAGCTGGTCATTAATATGTGGCTGTCTCTTTTGGAAAGTGTGTTTGTGACAGTGGCAGAAGAGAAGCAAAATAAACTAGAAAGAGCAATCAGAGATAGCAGACCCTCGCCAGGACGTGTTTTCAGTGGTTTTTAAGGCTTTTGTGTTAAAACAAATATGGCGGACGAACCACGTGACCGATGACGCCATAAAAAAATTCTCCACGAATTTATCCCGAGATGAAGCTCAAGAAATTTCATCCTGATCGGATGAAGTTTTGTACTTGTCGAATTATGGTGTCATAATGGAAGCACATGGAAAGTTCTTTACAATGAGCCACGTCTCAATTTTTTCTATGCAGTGCTTTCGGAGATATAGAGGTGGATTTTTTCGGTTTTTCCAAGATGGCGACCGTACCACGTGACCTATGACGTCATAATTATGATTCAAAAATTCTACAGGTGGACGTGCACCGATGGTGAAAATTTCCTGTCAATCGGACCAACGGTTGCAGAGAAAATCATATATATTCTGTGCGGACAAACAGACAGACAAACGGACTCAAATGCAATACCCTCTCTTCTGGCGAGGGAAACAAGAGGGAGAAATGCTTTGCAACACATGTACCCTACTGGTCCCAATGAATGTTCTTGTTCCAAGCATTCAGCAATTGTGAGCCATATACAGTATGACAAATTGTTTTCAGTATGGAGAGCTACATAATAAGTTGCAGTTTCTGTAACTTATCAGTTATCATAATGAAGCCATGTACCAAGTATCAGCTCAATATGTTAAATGGTAAGGGGGAAAAGTTTGGAAAATTGACCTACCGGTATGTATATTCGGTTTTTTTAGAGGGGGCTAAAGGTTTGCTTGCTGTCTGTCTGTCTGCCCATCCGTCTGTCCGTCCCACCTGTGGTTTTCCAGACTTTTTTCCATATCCTTTAGCATATTCAACTGAAACTTTGTATCTGGTCACAGTATGTGATATTTTTAAAGTCCAAAAAGGGCATAACTCAGTGAAAAATTTGTGAAACGCCCTAAAACTAGAACTTTTTCTGTACCGTATCATAATAAAGCCAGATACAAAGTTTCAGTTGAATATGTTAAAGGATATGGAAAAAAAGTCTGGAAAACCACAGGTGGGATGGACAGACGGATGGGCAGACAGACAGCAAGCAAACCTATAGCTATAACCCCCTCTAAAAAAAACGAATTAGACTAATTAAATAAAACAATGAACCAGAACACTGCGAGACATAAATCACTGTTGACATATTAATTACATGTTAAAAATTAACTGTTGACATATTAATTGCATGTTAATTAATTACATGCATGTTAAAAAAGGAGAAACGTTTGTTATTGGTGGATAAAATAGATCAGTGACTACAAGACTATTCACACATTTTGTGAACATTCCTTTTCCTCCTTAAACAAGTCTTTGTACAAGGTAACACCTGTCAAAAATGATACAACTCAAACATTATGGTAACAAATATGGATGTGTGTTTGGTGCAGTAACATTGACATTCTTCAAAGTATTATTGCAGGGTTAGACTTGCAGCGAAGGCCAAATGGTTCCAAACATTTTTAGATCAAGATGGATGTCACCTTTTCTTTTTCTTTCAGACCCACAGATTGGGTCAGACCATTAATTCATCGTCTCAAAAAAAGTCATCTAGGGTCAGATTTCTTGCATTTCCTGGCATCTTATATAAGCACATTTTAAAAATCATCCTCCAATGATTATTCGCTTGTACATAATGTATAATCAAAGAAGTGGTATTTAATGATTATTCGCTTGTACATAATGTATAATCAAAGAAGTGGTATTTAATGATTATTCGCTTGTACATAATGTATAATCAAAGAAGTGGTATTTAATGATTATTCGCTTGTACATAATGTATAATCAAAGAAGTGGTATTTAATGATTATTCGCTTGTACATAATGTATAATCAAAGAAGTGGTATTTAATGATTATTCGCTTGTACATAATGTATAATCAAAGAAGTGGTATTTAATGATTATTCGCTTGTACATAATGTATAATCAAAGAAGTGGTATTTAATGATTATTCGCTTGTACATAATGTATAATCAAAGAAGTGGTATTTAATGATTATTCGCTTGTACATAATGTATAATCAAAGAAGTGGTATTTAATGATTATTCGCTTGTACATAATGTATAATCAAAGAAGTGGTATTTAATGATTATTCGCTTGTACATAATGTATAATCAAAGAAGTGGTATTTAATGATTATTCGCTTGTACATAATGTATAATCAAAGAAGTGGTATTTAATGATTATTCGCTTGTACATAATGTATAATCAAAGAAGTGGTATTTAATGATTATTCGCTTGTACATAATGTATAATCAAAGAAGTGGTATTTAATGATTATTCGCTTGTACATAATGTATAATCAAAGAAGTGGTATTTAATGATTATTTGCTTGTACATAATGTATAATCAAAGAAGTGGTATTTAATGATTATTCACTTGTACATAATGTATAATCAAAGAAGTGGTATTTAATGATTATTCCTCTTAGCTCACTCGGTTTAGGGTGTAATCTGAGGACTTACAACGGAAAAGTGCGGTCCTATTAAAATGATCCTGCCGAAGGTAAACAACCCAGACACGTGGATAAACATTGGATCCGATGTTCCAAAAGGCTCAGAAGCCAACTAATTTATTATATTACTTTGTGGACACAACCAAAGACAGCAATTTTACCATATCAACTACATAAACTAGGCCTTACATAGGTGTTGTTGACATGTTGTCTAACTCATCCTGAGTTCTGTTTTGCATAATTCATGATTAATTGTATAATTGTCGGTATACTGTACAGTCGATACTGTACAATACTGTACAGTCGATTTTACACAGAGCATTTGACAAGGATCATGTTATTGGACAAGGGTGTAAATTCAGGAGGAGGTCTTAGCTTGTAAATTATCTTGTACAACACAAACAGCCCAGCAACGTAGATAAATAATTGGTGTATTTAATGTTAAAAAAGGATGGAGCTTAGCACCTCAAGGATTTTTACCCTCGCCTGAGGAGAGAGTATTGCATTTGAGTCAGTTTGTCTGTTTGTCTGTCTGTCTGTCGGTCTGTTTGTTTGTTTGTCCGCTCAGAATAAATATGATTTTCTCTGCAATCGTTGGTCCGGTTGACAGGAAATTTTCACCATAGCTGCAACTCCACGTGTATAATTTTTTGAAGATAATTATGACGTCATAGGTCAGGTGGGTCGGCCGCCATCTTGGAAAAACCGAAAAACGTTGCACCTCTATATCTCCGAAAGCGCTGCATAGAAAAAATTGAGACATGGCTCATTGTAAAGAACTCTCCATGGGGAATAAAATATGTTAATGATGTCATCGGTGCCTCCGTTATAACGTCATAATTCGACAAGTACAAAACTTCATCCGATCAAGATGAAATTTATTGAGCGTCATGTAGGCATAAATTGGTGGAGAAAAAAATATAATGATGACGTCATCGGTCACGTGGTTCGGCCGCCATATTTGTTTAACACAAAAGCCTTAAAAACCACTGAAAATACATCCTGGCGAGGGTTTTTCAATCTCTGATTGCTCTTTTTCTTGTTATTTACATATTTTCTTAACACAACAAAGATATCCTCTTTTTAATACAAAAGTCGATGCTCTGAGTCAACATGTTTTTGGTCTTCCTGTGCAACTCTAATGATAGTAGGGGCTGGGGGAACATTTGAAATATATACCATAAATACTGCATACACGATAACCATGGCTATTAACATTGCGAGTTCTGCAGAGAACACCAATTCTCAATCCACCTGATGTTGCGTATTGATAAAAACAACAATTAATTTGAGTTGCACTTACTTTTAAGTATTTCACTTGCATAAGTACTTTTCTGTTCTTCACCAGACTATTAAGTGGGTCAAGATATTTCTGTAGAAAAAGGAAACGGGTTTGTGTAAGGGATGATAATTGGCAAACCGGTAACATTAAACAAGGTTGACAAGTCATTTGAAAAATAGTTTTCAATATCAGAGCAGAAAATATTAGGTTTGTTGATTATGGATGAAGGTTAGGTTATGACTAGGGTTAGTAAATCATCTTGGGGAGAGAGGAGAAGGGAGAAGGGGAAAGCTTATAGAACCACCTTTAGAAGCCATTTTCCCCGGCAGAGCAGGGGTTGGCCTTTTTCGGGCACCGTGGTCCCCTTTTTGAAGCAATGTTTTATGGCCGGATGCCCTTCCTGCCGCCAACCCTGTTAGTCGCCTCTCGCAACACACAGGGAATTACCAGTGAGCTGGTACTCAATTTTCAGACCTCGGAAGGATGACAGGCTGAGTCAACCCCCCTGGCGTTAAATCAACGATCGACCGGGATTCAAACCCAGGATCGTAGGATCCCAAGCCGCACCCTAACCGCTAAGCCAGCACCCGGCTAGAAGGGGAATGCTTATACCATATTATATTTTGAAATATTTTTTGAAGGCTTACATACATTTTAGAAACTTTTATAGTTTAATACCTGAGGGAGTAAACAGGAACTCTTCACATTAATCCTCTAAACAAGAGGCTAAAATACAAAGAAGATGAAAAAATACTAGCCAGCAAGGCATGAAACATTCATTTATGCGTAGGCCATTTAAAAATGCCAACCAAGTAAACATTTCTTGATTTACTTGCTGTGCACTTCATAGAAATCCTTTTAACGGTGCATAGTTGTGAAAAAAGCAATGCATTGCGTGGAGATGATATCAAGCCGACAAGTCAAATTTGCCCATCAGGTTCTTCTTTGCATGCAAGGTGGATATAAACGCATTTGTTGGCCAGAAGAAAAGAAAGAAAACAAAAACAGGATGCATATTTGATGGAGTATATTGTGCACAACAAATATCATAAATTAGTGGTGCCCGGAACCATCTTAAACTCCCCCCCGTGTCAGGATTACTGGTCTTACTTTCTGTCTCACTAAAACTACAGCTACCATACCAGGCTAGCTTCAATCTCTCTTTCTCACAAACAAACACCATACTTTTCATCATATACTTTTATTGTCTTTTATTTAAGGCCCGGCCTCTGCGGGCTATCTTGTCCGTGCCTGGAGCCTCCAACATAAAGAAAGAAGAAAAACAAAACAAAAGAACATCATCATCATCTGTTCACTTCCGGATTCGGGAGCAAGGCTCGTGTGGATCACATTTTAAAATCCTAATTGTATTGAGGAATTTCTGAAACCTCCGGCCTACCTTACGACACCTGCTGGGATCCCAAGCGTTCCACAGAAGGTTATTATATTGACTTTTTGTAAAATATACAACTGTAATGGTTACGAAACACATCCTCCTGTCATGTGACCAGATCGGCAGCTCTGATTGGTATATGTTTGTGGGGACATATGGACAGACAACTGCTCTTCTAGACGGTATTGCCCTACAGGCTACGAGGTAAAAATCTCAGTCTCACATCACTCTGGAAGGATAGCCAAACAAGCCCATCTATCTGCTTCGATAGTCAGCTACTGCAAGAGGTTCACTCTCTTGAACTGCTCAGCCTCAACATCAGCCATGACCTTTCTCGAGTCCTCACTATAAGGCATAAGATCATAAAGCAAAACTGGCCTCCAAAGCCAGCTGCAGACTGGGCATCTTCCATTGTTCCAAACCATTCCATGAAAAATAAGATCTACTCACAGCCTACAAGGATATCCATAGCTCAATGCAATGGAGTACTGCTCTCCCCCAATGGGTTGGGTCAACAACATCATATTGAATCTGCAGAATCTGAAGCTCCCAACAGTATTAATCTCCAACTATTAGGCCAAAGCACAAGGACTGTTGCAGACATTGGATCATTAACCTGTTCGTCAGTGGCCTCTCCTCCAATAGAGTTCCATCTGCTCTCTTAGCCCTCTGACCCTTCCCAGTCCGCTAGGACATGTGCATTACTTTACTGTAACCACATCCTCGTTAAACTCCCAAAATCCAGGTTTTCTGCACACCTCCAGCAATCTTTGCTCCCGTTTGTGAAACTGTCTTCTGGAGATGGTTCAATTACACTCTTCTGGCCTCAAAAGCCGCATTCAAGTGGCCTGCTTTTGTCTCGTATTACCTCCCACCCCCTCCCAAAATACCTGCAATATTCCCTTCCCCTAATAACACTACCAAACTCTTATTTGCAGGATACTGTGATTCTTCGCTCCTCTTGTTGACTCATTCCCATGTTTTCTGAAAAAGAAAAAAAGAAAAAGGTGGCCCCACTGTCATGATATTGCCTTCTCACCCCACATCACCTCACTCTTCCATGAGCCTAGATTTTGTACACAAATAAATTAAATTGAATGCAAAATAGAAAAAGCCAATTCCTTCACGAATGACGGTTCCCTGGGTGGCGTTCCTCGTTCTGCTTTGTCCATTTCCATACCACTCACAGCACCATGCATCACACTTAAAATGGTCGCAACCCCATTCTCACCACTCTCACATGTGCTCTCACTTATACCCTTAAGCACGGGAGGAGCGACATCGATCTCAACATTTCGGCATGCCCCAAATCGTGCACCGCTGGTTCGGTGTGGTCTACGCAAACCTGCGGAACAACACCGGGCTCAAGCACAGGCAGGCCTCTCACCCTTGCTGGATTCCCAAAATACACCATTCCTGGGTGTCCATGTACCAGGTGGTGGTAACCGCCAGCTACACCCTATGATCGTACCTCCCCTCCGACTCTCTCAGCACTCAATCGTATACCTGTAGACACACACACACACACACACACACACACACACACACACACACACACACACACACACACACACATAGAGCTGCAGATTATTGTCAAAAAGTGCCTTAAAAATGGCGGAACTGGCAACTAGCTTCCTACCAGCTACTTTTGGTATTTTTTATAAAGTAGGGGCCTTGACAAGATCACAAACCAAAAATACCCAGAATACCTCTGGGGGAACATGCTTAAATGACGTCATCAAAATGGCTGCCAAAATTGTAACGTTTGGCATTGTGTACAGGTGCTGACGTGGTACCTAACCGTTCATATAGTAGTTTTACTGTCAAGAGAAAAAACATCAGCCTTTTCCTGGGATGAACACTGTTTCATTTGTGGAGAACTAGAGAATAAAAAGAAAGGAATAAAACTTACAGCAGCGAATATGAAGCCAGCAGAAGTTCGTGAGAATGTGCTTCCAACAATGGTTCTGATGACAAAAATGATTCTCAAATACTTCACCGTGCAGTTAGTATTATTCGCAGAGACATAGAAAAATTACAACCAGCAACTGAATACTCTAATACCCAAGAAATTGATCTTAATGCATCAGCTGCGTTTAATTTAAATATTATTTAAATATTATTTAAATATTTAAATTAAATTATTAAATTAATTTAAATGCATTGTATTTATTTATTATTTATTTATTATTTAAATATTATTTAAATATTATGTTAAATATTATTAAATATAATAAACTAGCCGAAAGCACCCAGCGTTGCCCGGGTTCTTTTTCAATTAATTTACTACTATAATTCAGCTTTTACTCGCGGCCGTAGAAGATTGACGACTATAATTCAGCTCAGCTTTTAATTGTGAAATGTGCCCGGCCCGGCCTCACCACCTCGCCTATAACCTTCCCGGGGCCCGTCCCGACATTTTTTGTTTCAGAGGTTTCCTATTATTTTTCACTGTTCAGGAGATTAGCGCGTGCAGACAAACAAACAAACAAACAAAAACTTTCTTTTATATACGTATATAGATAATATTATTTTTAAACATTATTAAATATTAATATTATTAAATAGAATATTTAAATCAGATGCTAGTATCATTTTATTACAGATCAGGACACAGAGACCCTCAATGTAAAAAATAAAATTCAAAAACTTAATAAAAATGGAGGCCATCTTGATGACGTCACTTGAACATGTTCCCCCAAGGGGATTCTGGGTATTTTTGGTGTGTGAAGTAGTCAGGGCCCATACTTTATAAAAATATCAAAATTAGTTGGTAGGAAGCTAGTTGCCACTTCACCCTCATTTTTATGCTCAATCTGCAGCCCCAACACACACACATGTCCTAATGCCACAAACACCCTGGCACTTCTCTCTTTGCACATTTAATCTGTTCTGGTGCTGTCTCGAATCTCCACATTCTTTCTTTACTAGCCGAAACCCGTGGAACATCCACGGAAGGGAGGATGTGGTGTATGGATAGAGTGTACCATTATGGATGGCATAGGGGATTTGCTTGTCCGAGTAAGAGTTAGGAAGAAAGATGAGAATGAAGAGTGCGTATATGAACAACGTATTTATTGCAATCTACTTAAATGACAACGCTACGATATACTTTTGAAAAATGAATGGATTCGTAATAGGAATCGGCATAGCACCACTCTGGCCACACTGAGCAGCTGTCAATAGAAAAGGATGTCTGACTTATCAATTTGACATTATTGCACAGGAAATGACAAACAAAGAAACAGTTCATTTCCATCGGGTAATATTACGATGAGAGATCAGCCGATACCTTTATTATGTCCATCAGCATCCATGGCACTTAGAAAAAAAAAACGTGGCATCAGCCAGCCGCAGCCAACTATCACGTACCGTCTCGAAGTCAATGCCATCCTTTTATCTCTTCGTATACAACTCACTGATTTCTACCTTATTGTGAACAGGGTAAAGCCTACTTTCATAATCATGAACGGTGGCAGATGCAGGAGTTGGTGAAACGAAAGGGGAGGGGGGGGGGGGGCGCTGATCATGACCTACCCTACGCCACATGGCCTACGCCATTTGTTGAGATCATGGCCACAACGGAAACACAACAACTGGATAGGTAGGGCCTAGGCCTACGCCTACTTTTCATCACTCGGCGAATTACACTTTGTTTTAAGCTTTCAGAAGATGAAGCCTTGGTATTTATTGCTTTATATGATACTGATGGGCTGCTGATCGGTTTCACTTCGTTGTAATCACAGTATATGGAAGAAATTATGGTAAACCCACCTGATGAGGTTAGCGTACACCGCGATCGACGACACCGGCACAAATGCATGCTCTGGATTGTCCACTCAGTGGACGGCTTGCTTTCGCCTTCGCCTGTCCAATCAGCAGACGGCTTGCTTCGCCTTCACCCAGCAGACGCCAATAAGATGGCGTCGTTTCGGCAGTTAATCGGATTCTTTTGGGCCCCATAGTCGACTAATTCAGATTTTTCGAGTATGGCTGTACGTGATAAACAAAAAGCACGGTTGGAAGAAATTATGGTAAACCCACCTGATGAGGTTAGCGTACACCACGAT
Source organism: Myxine glutinosa (assembly GCF_964187855.1). Lineage (NCBI taxonomy): Eukaryota > Metazoa > Chordata > Myxini > Myxiniformes > Myxinidae > Myxine > Myxine glutinosa. The sequence goes on along the minus strand of NC_136266.1, from coordinate 54,155,842 downwards.
CGACGACACCGGCACAAATGCATGCTCAGGATTGTCCACTCAGTGGACGGCTTGCTGTCGCCTTTGACTGTCCAATCAGCGGACGGCTTGCTTCGCCTTCACCCAGCAGACGCCAATAAGATGGCGTCGTATCGGCAGTTAATCGGATGCTTTTGGGCCCCAACGTCGGCTAATTCAGATTTTTCGAGTATGGCTGTACGTGATAAACAAAGAGCGCGGTTCATAGATCGTAAATCCATTAGTGCCATGGGCATCGGGTCACTGCGTGCGGCGTAAAAGGGATAACAAAGTCGAGTCCTTACGCTATTATTATATAGACTAGCCGAAACCCATGGGACATCCACGGAAGGGAGGATGTGGTGTATGGATAGAGTGTACCATTATGGATGGCATAGGGGATTTGCTTGTCTGAGTAAGAGTTAGGAAGAAAGATGAGAATGAAGAGTGCCTATATGAACAACGTATTTATTGCAATCTACTTGAATGACAACGCTACGATATACTTTTGAAAATATCACGTACCGTCTCGAAGTCAATGCCATCCTTTTATCTCTTCGTATACAACTCACTGATTTCTACCTTATCGTGAACAGGATAAAGCCTACTTTGATAATCATGAATGGTGGCAGATGCAGGAGTTGGTAAAACGAAAGGGGGGGGGGGGGCTGATCATGACCTACCCTACGCCACATGGCCTACACCATTTGTTGAGATCATGGCCACAACGGAAACGCAACAACTGGATAGGTAGGGCCTAGGCCTATGCCTACGTTTCGTCACTCGGCGAAGTACACTTTGTTTTAAGCTTTCAGAAGCTGAAGCCTTGTTATTTATTGCTTTATATGATACTGATGGGCTGCTGATCGGTTTCACTTCGTCGTAATCACAGTATATGGAATAAATTATGGTAAACCCACCTGATGAGGTTAGAGTACAACGCGATCGATGACACCGGCACAAATGGCGGAATGCATGCTCTGGATTGTCCACTCAGTGGACGGCTTGCTGTCGCCTTCGACTGTCCAATAAGCGGGCGGCTTACTGCGCCTTCACCCAGCAGACGCCAATACGATGGCATCGTAATATGGCGTCGTATCGGCCGTTAATCGGATGCTTTTGGGCCCCAACGTCGGCTAATTCAGATTTTTTGAGTATGGCTGTACGTGATAAACAAAGAGCGCGGTTCGTAGATCGTAAATCCATTAGTGCCGTGGGCATCGGGTCACTGGGTGCGGCGTAAAAGGGATAACAAAGTCGAGTCCTTACGGTATTATTATATTGATTACCTCCGCAACAGAAGGTGGCCGGAGGTTATGTTGTCACCCCAATCTGTCTGTCTTGAACAGAATATCTCAATACTTTGTAGACGAATTCGGACGAAGTATTGTGGACAGGATGGGTGTGTGATAAGGACGAAATGGTTAGATTTTGGTGAAGATCCAGATCTGGCTATTAGAAATTTAAAAATTTATTCTCCACCATTGAGAGATAGGGCAAAATACGATATATATGTCATGATATCTCAAAAAGTTGTGGACGGATTCAGATGAAACCTGGTATATGAGTTGGGTAGGTGACAAGAACAAGCTGATTAGATTTTGGTTTAGGTCCGCATGCAGATTCGGCCTATCAGTGGGGCACAAAACGTAAATTGTTCAGTTTGGCAGATTTATCCGCTCTATGGAGTGCTGTTCTAATTACCCTCTCTAGAGGAGTGGGTATTGCATTTGGGTCCGTTTGTTTGTCTGTTTGTTTGTCCACACAAAACGTGAGTATGTTTTTCTCTGCAACCGTTGGTGTGATTGACATGAATTTTTCACCATAGGAGCGCCTCCTCCTGTCGATTTTTATGATAATTATGACATTGTAGGTCACGTGGTATGGGTGCATCTTGGAAAAAACGAAAATTATTGCACCTTGCATCTCCGAAACCGCTCCATGGAAAAAATTGAAACGGCTCATTGTCAAGTACTCCCCATGTGGAACAACATAATTATATTCATGATGACGTCATCCATGCCATATCATTATGACATCATAATTAGACAAGTACAACGCTTGATTTGATCAGTATGAAATTTCTTGAGCGTGATCTACACAAAAATGGTATGTGAGAATTAAATGGATGATGTCATCAGTCACGTCGTTCGTCAACCATATTGGATTGAAAATGAAAATCTTATTTTAAGAACGGCTTACTACATCGATGCGAAACTCCACACACGTGATCTACTCGGTTTGGGGAATAAAGTTTGAAAACGATCAAGTCATAGGTCACACGGTGTGACAGCCATATTGGATTTTATGCAAAAAAAAACTGCATAAATGAAATTATTGTTCTTCTCTGAAAGCACTGAACGAATCGATGCAAATTTTAACCATATGTTTGACTACTCATGGGGATATAATGAAAAAAGAACAAACCATCAACGGTCACATGGTTTGGCCGCCACATTGTATTTAAGGAAAGTATTCAAAAAACTTTATCTGAAAGCGCTTACCCTATCGATGTGAAGTTTTACAAATATCATCTCACTCTATTGCTGCATATAGTGTGAAAATGGTTATGTTATCGGTCACGTTTCGCAGCCATCTTGGATAGAAAAACGAACCTTATCCAAAACACAACCACAACACACCACACAAAATACACCACACAAACATGTCTTGGTGAGGGTCTGCAATCTCTGATTGCTCTTTCTTACTTTTTATGGGCCGCTTCTGTTTTATTTTCCCTCTGCTCTGGTTCTAGCACTATTTCTGTTCCTTTTTGTGCTTCTATTTCTAATTTATTTTCTACTGGTGCTACTTCTGTTTCATTTAGCTCTGTCTCCCACTCTTTTCTCGCTGATATTTTATTTTAATTTTTCTGTGCCCCCTTTACTCTCTGCTATCTCTTTCGCCACCCCCGCTTCCTCAATTTCCCCATTATTTCTACTTCTCTCGGGCCCTCTTTCAGCCACTCTGCTATTTCCTCCTTCACTACACCCAGGTACCCCTCATTTCTTCTAACTCAGACCGCAGCCCTTCCCATATCCTGGCTTGCCAGCTTCCATTACTGCATGCTGAGCGGTCCTCACGTCTGCACCCACAGCCTCTAATGCTGCTTGACTGGCCTCCAGCTTGGCTGCCATATTGGCCAAGTCGGCAGCCATTCTGTCCTGCTTAGTCTAACCAGTTCTTATTTCGCCCACCAGCTAGGCTCCCATATTGGCCAAATCGACTAACATTCACTCCTGCCTGGCCGCATTAGCTTCCAATTTCCCCAAGTTCTTAAACATGGCCAAAAGAGGCCCATGTCCATGGTCACAGGTGATGAAGGTTTGCTACCGCTTCTTGTGGGGCGATGGCTACTACTTCTCATGGGATTCTGCTGAAGCAGTTTCCAGGCATGGGGTCATGTATGGGTGGTTACTCCACTGCGTCCTCTAGCGGTCTGTTTCAATATCCTCTGTGGACACTGAGGCGTTAGCCCAGTGTTGCCCCTCCTCCACAGCGCTTTTTTCCGATAAGAAATTTCTTATTTGGTTTACAATTTTAAACAAATTTTAAGACCCGATTATTTTAATTTGGATTTGAGGGGGCATCATTATCCCCCCTTGAAGCTGTATCGCGCACCTGAATGCCAATGTAATGGTCACAGTTCTCTAATGACCAACGTGTTTGCCAGGTGGGTAGTGGCCCAGAAGGTCACCACGCCCGCCCGTAATTTGTGTACGCATCAATGGTCAAGACTGCTCAACCATGACAAATCTGCCGACAGGGATAGTCACGGGAAGCTTGCCAGTGACTCACTTCTAATATCATGGCGCATTAATGCCATTCCACGACAGGTTCTCATGATTACTAAGCAAGCAATTATATTACAAAAGTGAATGGGGAGAGGAGGAAGAATAGCACAGCCAAGGGTAACAAATTAATCCTAAAATAAATAACGACCGACCCCTCGGGGCTTTGATCAGCTTAGAGCCTTAGATATTAAGACTTACTCATTCGGGGCAAAGCCAATATTACTCAGTGGGTGATGACAAGACAGAGATTAGATAAATGAACCTGAGCCATGGGGTGGTTTTCACCACCGTGGTGTGGGGCCTTGTTCCTCACTTTGGAAGGCTAGTCTCGCACCATCTACATTATGCTGCATGGTCCCCTTGCCAATCCGGGAGAGCAAGAGGCAAGGCGAGGGATCCAGAGAAGTACATCAGTTGCAATGCAGATCCAGAAGCTCTCCACCCCAGCAGCGAAACACGATTTAACGAACCCAGCAGCTCTGCACAGCAGCTCCGCTACGCACTTCTATTAGTTCCCCTGTGGAGAACATATCAGAACGTGCCTATTGGTGGACTAGGCAGGTCAGGTAAGGTATGGGAGCATGCACCGCAGCAGTGTGTCGCCATGCCACTTTCCACCGACACTCCAGGGCCTTCGTCTGGCCATCCCCCAGGCAGTTGCTCAGCCCATCCCCATCTTCTTTAGATGCCGATCAATTTGCTGTAACGACGAGGCATGTGGTCGGTCCGTTGGCCTCCTCCAGTCACGAGTCTACCTCTCTGAGAGAATCTGGTGAGCAGGATCAGCATCAGGAAAATGAGCCATATGTCCATAGAGCTGCAGCTGATGCTCACGGATTATACAGATAACAAATCTCATCTGATTCTCTCTCAGCAACTGCTCGTTACACACAAAGCCCAGCGAGCGATAGGCAAGGATTGTCCTAACAGACCTGGTACCAAATGAGTTAAGACTGTTTCAGAGTCCAAGTCTCACATCTGTAGAGCAACACGAGAAGCACCAAAGACTTAAAGACTCAGACTTTCATCATCCTGCATAGGTACCAACAGTGCCACACCCCATGGCGCAGTGAATCCATGACACCCCAGGCCTGACCAAGATGTTTATCCAATTCTGACTCACAGTGTTGACTCACAGTATCTCACAGTCACACTCAAAGTATCCTGGTGTTGGCTTAGCGGTTAGGGAGCTGGCTTGGGATCCTAGGATCCTGAGTTCGAATCCCGGTCGATTGCTGAATTAACGCCAGGGGGGTTGACTCAGCCTGTCATCCTTCCGAGGTCGGCAAATTGAGTACCAGCTTGCTGGGATGAATGATCCTGGTGTGTACCCCAATTTAGAATAGGTACACCGTATCCTTGCACATCGTAAGAGGTGACTAAGGGTTGGTGTCAGGAAGGGCATCCGGCCATAAAAACATTGCCTCAAACAGGGAACCATAATTGTCATGGGGCCCGCAAGGCTAACCCCTGCTCTAGCAGGGAAAATGGCCTTAAAACGATCATTCATTCATTTCATTCAGTGTGCAGAAACATGACTATCACAGCAAAGGCAGGTGAATCTCTGTGATGTCAACATCCTCACCACAGACTGGTACAGATGAGATAGTAGCATCCAAGATGTCAATGAAAGCCTGGATCTTAGTCTTGACCCAGGAAACCACAATCCCAGTGTATCCAATTTCCCATTACAGCAGATTGAGGCCCCTACATGGATGTCCAGAGTCTCCCCAAGGATGACTGCACCATCTCCGAAATCAAGGCTAGGGATCATGTCACTCCCGAATCTAGCTAGATCTTTCCGACTTCCTCCCCAGAATCCAGTCCATCCAAGCACTGAAATGTGTGTGGGCAGTACACATGCCTGACAAACTCCAGTAACAACTGGAAATAAGTCCAAAATGGAACCCCCACATCTCACAGCACTCTCAGTAGTATCATTCAGAAATCAGATCCATCAGTTTTGGTGGCACCCAATGGAGGACACGGATCCTCCAGAGGGCAACCCGGTTCAATGAATCAAACGCTTTGTCGAGATCAACTTGGCTCGAAGCAGCCCCTGCTGAAACTCTCGCCTGTGTTCCGTGAGGACCCAAACAGTAAGGATACGGTCAACCATTGACCTCTTTGGTGTATAGCCAGACTGCTCTGGGAGCTGGTGCTCAATCAGATGATGGCGAACCCCATCAAGAATTATCAGAGCAAAGACATTGCCAGGCACTGAGAGCAGTGTCACCCCTCGGTCGTTGTTGCTGTCCTGGCGATCATCGTTCCCTTTCAAGAGAGGGACAACAAGGCCCCTCTTCCAGTCAGTTGGAATTATGCCTATGCTCCAAACAGAACACAGAACTATGTATGTGCAACAACACAAGTGCAGCCTTTCCACCAGCCATGGGAAGTTCAGCATGGATGCTACAAATTCCAGGAGCTTTACCCCCTTTCAACCAGTTAATCGCAGCCTGCATTTCCACAAGTGAAGGTGGTTCACAGTTGATTGGAGGGTCAGCAGTAGGGATAGTGACACCCCTAATATCCAACTCAACAGCTGGTGGGTCAGCCTAGTAAAGCCGCTCAAAGTAACCGGCCCAGAGGGCCTTCACTTCGGACTCCTCTGTCAAGAGCTCACCACACTCCACTCTAAATGCACCGAGGGACTAGGTTGGAGGAAAGTAATGCACAAATTCCTCTGTAAGCATGACGAGAATCACTTGACCACAGGTCACAGATTGACTCTACCCTTTCACAGATTCCTGGCACACAGGTCTCTTTGCCTGCCCTCAGCAAATGTACAGTTTTACACGACGACTCCATAAACAGATCAGTTCTTGCCATCAAGTCTGGCCCTGCGACTCTGGTCAATGGTATCCAATGTCCCTTTGGAAACAAAGTTCCTCTTTGCCTGATGGTGGGTTCCAAGTCATCTACCAGCAACATCAAGGATGGTAGTCTTGAAGGCACTCCACAACACTTCTGGATCCCCTGAAACACCCTAGACCTCCACTCAACATTTTCGTAAACTCCTCAGCCACCCTTTCATCCTTGAGCTTGTCAACATCCAGCCCAGGCTTGGATGGTACCATTCTCTTGGATTTGAGCTGCAACTTCAGAGTTGCTACAACAAGCCTGTGGTCGGTATTGAGGAACTGAGCACCCTGAAGTTCTGGAGGAACCTCCAACAATGATCAATAAGAATATGGTCAATCTCCTTTGCCCCACGACCAGTGCCGGAATACCTGATTCCAACGATATGGCTCTGGGCAATGAAACCATGAAACAGCCACCAGAAGTCCACGACATCTTTTGAAGTCAAGGAACTTAGTGCTATTCTGGTTCCTGGTTCCAGACCTATGGGGACAAACACACGTCTCATAACCATCCCTATCAGTGCCAGTCGATCAGATATGACACCCAGAGAGTGACAAATCCGCAGTCTCATAATATCCTCATTGACCAGTGTTACCTCGAATATCATAGGAGTCAGCATGTGGGAGAGCCCATAACTTTCTGATCATGCACTTTCCACATTCCTTGAGTGTAACGGAAAGCTACCAGGCTTTCCTGGTCCCTGCATTGCATGACCTTTCACGCAGTCCTGGTTAATGGAAAAACACACAAAGACAGATTTACATGTGTCGTGGAAAAATGTAAGGAAGGGGGAAGGAAGATGGGAGCTTAGACATAAACATTTTGGTGAGAAGACGAAAGATGCCAAACATACACGACACATGTCATGTATGTATCAATTCCGATGTGATGTACCATACTCTGTAATGCAGAGCGTTGTTTCTGCTGAAGCAGTTTCCAGGCCTGGGGTCATGCTGGGTGGTTTGCCATCACTGTCCCAGCAGTAGTCAGGGTAGGAATTTGGAATTTGGCCATAGTGCCGGCGATGGCTTCCAGCCTACTATTCATGAAGGACACCGTGGGATAATCAATGCCCACCAACTAATGTCAGCAGACAGGACACTAGTTTAATATCCATCTGAGGACACACATTGAAGAATTATTGAATTCATTGATGAATTGATAAAATTATACACCTTGACTTTGGATTACCTGATATTTGGGATACCACTCCCCTTTTTGATTCTTGAATGCTTACGAGAAAAGAAGCAACTCCGATGACAAATTCAATCTCAATGAATCATCCTGCATGTGAAACAGGCCGGGGTGAAAGTTTATTCAAACCCAGACTAGATGGCTTAGAGGCGAGTGTGCATACCTCCAGGCCATCCTGTCAGCCTATATATCAATTACATATGCTTATTCTAATACATATTATGAAATAACTAGTTTAAACGAAACCTATTAACCCTTAACCCATATCACAACAATATACATGATACCCAGAGAGTGATGAATCCACAGTGTTATAATATGCTCATTGTAACCATCTGTAGCTAGGTGAAAGGTAAATACATTAATAATTCAAGGTGGTATGTCAGTAGCGATGATAGTAAGGTATATATATATATATATATACATATATATATATATATATATATATATATATGTATATATATATATATATATATATATATATGTATATATATATATATATATATATATATATATATATATATATATATATATATATATATATATGTATATATATATATATATGTATGTATGTGTATATATATATATATATATATATATATATATATATATATATATATATATATATATATATATATATATATATATATATACGTATATATATATCGACAGATAGATACATATATATTGTAGCAGTTACCGCTGGATGCACACAATCGCCTTGCACCAGCCAGAACACGGCCAGACGCGCCTCTCCCGGGCATGCCCGGACTCACTGTTCCCGGGCACGCCCGAACCTCCCGGGCACGTCCGGTCTCGTCTTTCCCGGGCATGCCCGCTCTCGCCTTTCCAGGGCTCGCCCAGAGCGTCCGGGCATGCCCGCTATCGCCTTTTCAGGGCTCGCCCAGAGCGTCCGGGCATGCCCGCTATCGCCTTTCCAGGGCTCGCCCAGAGCGTCCGGGCATGCCCGCTATCGCCTTTCCAGGGCTCGTCCAGAGCGCCCGGGCACGCCCAGCCTCGACTTGCCAGGCCGCAGCCAAACACGCCCGGGCAGGTCCAGACTCGCCTTTCCAAGGCTCGCCCTTGACACCCGGGCATGCCCGGTATAGCTTTTGCCGGGCAAACTTCCCGACATAAATGTGTATATATATTGCTGCCCGAAAAACGGGCTGGTCAGAATACCTGAGCTGTTTTGTTTCAATAAAGCAACTCGGACGAATTCCGTCTTTGGTCGCGTCAATTCTTTCGACTCGCGTTGGAGCGCAGTTCCTTCATTGGTGACCTACCGACATGGATACGGCAGTGACGCTTAAACTGCCTACCTTCTGGGAGGCTCACGCGGCTGTTTGGTTCGCTCAGGCGGACTCTCAGTTCGCCCTGCGAGGCATCACCGCGGACGACACCCGCTTCCACCATGTTGTGGCGGCGCTCGGTTCCGCCACCGCGGCCCGCGCCTTGAGCCTCCTCGAGCACCCGCCGGCTGCTGACAAATACGACGCGCTGAAGACACTCCTCCTCGACGCTTTCGCCCTCTCACCGGCAGCACGCGCACGGCGCCTGCTCGCTCTGCCCGAGCTCGGCGACACGCGCCCGTCTGAGCGCATGGACTATATGCTCTCGTTGCTCGGTGAGCACTCTCCGGATTTTCTGTTCCGCGAGCTGTTCCTTCGCCAGCTGCCTCACCCGGTACGCCTCGCCCTGGCTGGCACGTTGATCACGGATTCCCGCGCCCTCGCCAGGGAAGCCGATAAGATCTCCTCGGCGGGCCAGCACATCGGCGCGGTTACCTGGAGCCCGCCGCCGTCCGAGGCGACGCCCACGACACCCGAGCGCCCTGCGTGGTTGGAGGCCGAACTGCCGGTGCAACTGGCGGCCGCCACGCCGCACCGCCCGCTTCCGACACGACGGCCGGGGCCTCCACCTGACCGGGCGTGGTGTTATTACCACGCCAGGTTCGGACACAAGGCTCGGACGTGCCGGCCCCCGTGCACTTTCGGCAGGTCGGGAAACGGCCGGGCCGGCGTTCATTCCCAGCCATGAGCGCCGGCCACTCGGGCAACTTGCTGTTTATTCGGGACAAAGCGTCTGGGCGGCGTTTCCTGTGTGACACTGGCACCCAACTGAGCGTCATACCCGCCTCCGAGCAGGACAGGCGGGACGCCGTTTGCGGCCCCTCTTTGGTCGCTGCTAATAGCTCGGCCATACGCACTTTCGGCCCACGCATCGTCACCCTCTGCTTCGGCAGCCAGCGTTTTCAATGGACTTTTGTGACCGCCTGCGACCTGCGTCCCCATGGCTTTGCTGGGCGCCGACTTCCTCTGCGCGCACGGGCTGCTGGTCGACGTCAAACGTCGTCGCCTTGTCAACGCCGAGACCTTCAGCTCCCTGGTGTGCACGATGAGCAGCTCCGCGCCGACCGAACTGGCGTGCGCCCTCCCGGCAGCGAACGAGTTCGCTCGCCTGCTCGCGGAATTCCCGGCCCTCACGCGGCCGACGTTTTCGGCCGTCGCGGTGCGGCACGGGATCGAGCACCACATACCCACTACGGGCCCGCCGGTCTACGCCAGGGCCCGCCGCCTTGACCCGGCCAAGCTCACCAGGGCGAAGGCCGTGTTCGACGCGTTGGAGCACCTCGGCATCGTGCGGCGCTCCGATAGCGCGTGGGCCTCGCCACTGCACATCGTGCCAAAGCCGGGGGGTGGATGGCGCCCGTGTGGCGACTACCGCCGTCTCAACGACGCTACCACCCCCTACAGGTACCCGATCCCGCATATTCAGGACTTTTCCGCCCGTTTGGCGGGACGGGTCATCTTTTCGAAAATTGACCTGATATGGGGCTACCACCAGGGACCTGTCCGGGCGGCTGACGTCCCGAAGACGGCCGTCATCCCGCCGTTCGGCCTGTTCGAATTTTTGCGGATGCCGTTTGGCCTCAAGAACGCGGCCCAGGCGTTCCAGCGCTTGATGGACGGCGTGCTGCGCGACCTGCCGTTTCTTTTCGTCTATCTGGACGATATCCTCGTCGCCAGCACGTCCCGCGCCGAGCACCTCCTCCACCTCCGAACACTGTTCGGTCGCCTCAGCGAGCACGGCTTAATTGTCAACCCGGTCAAATGCCACTTCGGCGCGACGACCGTTGACTTTTTGGGCCACCGCATCACCAAGACCGGGGCCGTGCCGCTGCCGACCAAGGTCGAGGCCATCACCACATTCCCGCGTCCCCGTTCCATCAAGGCCCTCCAAGAGTTCCTCGGCATGGTGAATTTTTATCACCGATTCGTGCCCCGCGCTGCTCAGCTCATGCGGCCCCTTTACGAGGCCCTCCGGGGCAAGCCGGCCAAGCATGACATTGTTTGGTCCGCGGCCATGGACGCGGCCTTCGCCAGCGCCAAACGGGCCCTCGCCGACGCAACGCTGCTGGCTCACCCGGTGCTCAACGCGCCCATCGCCCTCATTATGAACGCCTCCAACTACGCGGTGGGGGCCGTCCATGAGCAATGGGTGGAAGGGGTTTGGCAGCCACTCGCTTTTTTCAGCCGGCAACTCCGGCCGAACGAGTTAAACTACAGCACGTTCGACCGCGAGCTGCTCGGGCTATTCCTGGCCGTTCGCCATTTCCGACACCTCCTGGAGGGCCGCCCGTTCACGGCTTTCGTCGACCACAAGCCGTTGGTCTACGCAATGGCTAAGGTCACGGAGCCGTTGTCGGCCCGCCAGCAGCGCCACCTCTCCGCCGTGTCGGAGTTCACCACGGACATCCGGCACGTCGCCGGCAAAGACAACGCCGTGGCCGACTGTCTTTCTCGGGCCAGCGCGAACGTGGTCCACCTCGGCGTGGACTTCGCGCTCATGGCGGCCGACCAGACCACCGACGCCTCGGTGCAGGCACTCCGTGCGGCGAACACGGGCCTCCGCCTGGCCGACATTCCCTTCGCGGGCACCGTCCTGCTCTGCGACGTCTCCCAGGGCCAGCCTCGCCCCATCGTGCCCGTTTCCTGGCAGCGCCGCATCTTCGCCTCCATCCACGGCCTTTCTCACCCGGGCCGGAAAGCTTCTCAGAAGCTGGTGTCGGCACGTTTCGTCTGGCACGGCCTTCGACGAAACATCCGCGACTGGGCCAACGCCTGCACGGCCTGCCAGCGGGTCAAGGTCCACCGCCACACCCAGGCCCCGCTGGCACCTTTCGCCGTGCCTGAACGGCGTTTCGACCATGTCCACGTGGACCTGGTGGGTCCCCTGCCCCCCTCGTGGGGGTTCACCCACCTGCTCACCATGGTGGACAGACCACCAGGTGGCCAGAGGCCGTGCCCCTCGCCTCCACCACCACCGCCGACGTGGCGCAGGCGTTCATCGCCACCTGGGTCGCGCGCTTCGGCGCACCAGCGGACATCTCGTCCGACCGCGGCCCACAGTTCACGTCTGAGCTTTGGGGCGCGGTCGCCCGCTCGTTGGGGGTCACGCTGCACCGCACCACGGCCTACCACCCCCAAGCCAACGGGTTGTGTGAGCGGTTTCACTGCTCCATGAAGGCCGCACTCATGGCCAGCCTTCAGGACGACGGTTGGGCCGACCGGCTGCCGTGGGTCCTTTTGGGCCTTCGCACGGCCCCAAGGAAGACCTCCAGGCGTCGCCGCCGAGCTCGTCTACGGCCAGCCGCTCCGCGTCCCGGGCGAATTCGTGCCCGACGCTACCAGTCCCTGGTCCGCCGCTCGCCAGCGCTCGGACCTCCAGGAGGCCGCCCGACGATTTGCCCCCGTGCCGACGTCCCGCCACGGTGGCCCCCAGCCCTACGTCCCCCCGGCGCTTCGCACAGCGGAGTTTGTCTTTGTGCGTCATGACGCGCACCGGGGGGCCACTCCGGCCGCCGTACGACGGGCCCTTCCGGGTCCTGCGACGGGGCGACAAGTCTTTCATCGTCGACTTCGGCGGCCGGCCGGACCGGATTTCTGTGGACCGCCTCAAACCGGCGCACATGGACGTCGACCGACCACCACGGTTGGCCCTTCCTCCGCGGCGAGGCCGCCCCCCGTCCACAGTTCCCCCCGCTCGACCACCCACCACCACGTCGGACCCCTCCCCACGACCCTCCAGGGTCGCTTCGGCCGGGTCATCCGGACCCCCCTTAAATTGACCCTGCCGGTGCAGGTCGATTCTGGAGGGGCGTGTGTAGCGGTTACCGCTGGATGCACACAATCGCCTTGCACCGGCCAGAACACGGCCAGACGCGCCTCTCCCGGGCATGCCCGGACTCACTGTTCCCGGGCACGCCCGAACCTCCCGGGCACGCCCGGTCTCGTCTTTCCGGGCATGCCCGCTCTCGCCTTTCCAGGGGCTCGCCCAGAGCGTCCGGGCATGCCCCGCTATCGCCTTTTCAGGGCTCGCCCAGAGCGTCCGGGCATGCCCGCTATCGCCTTTCCAGGGCTCGCCCAGAGCGTCCGGGCATGCCCTAGGCCTCGCCTTTCCAGGGCTCGTCCAGAGCGCCCGGGCACGCCCAGCCTCGACTTGCCAGGCCGCAGCCAAACACGCCCGGGCAGGTCCAGACTCGCCTTTCCAAGGCTCGCCCTTGACACCCGGGCATGCCCGGTATAGCTTTTGCCGGGCAAACTTCCGACATAAATGTGTATATATATTGCTGCCCGAAAAACGGGCTGGTCAGAATACCTGAGCTGTTTTGTTTCAATAAAGCAACTCGGACGAATTCGTCTTTGGTCGCGTCAATTCTTTCGACTCGCGTTGGAGCGCAGTTCCTTCAATATATATATATATATATATATATATATATATATATATATATATTATATATATATATATAATATTATACCTATATATATATATATATATATATATATATATATATATATATATATATATATATATATATATATATATATATATATATATATATATATATACCCGTCCCGATATAGATATATAGATATATAGATATATATAGATAGATATATATATATATATATATATATATATATATATATATATATATATATATATATACATACACATATATATATATACATATATATATATATATATAATTCAAAGTTGTGTGTTAGTAGTAGAGATGGTAAAGTGTGTATAAGTAAATAAATAATTCAAAGTTGTGTGTTAGTAGGAGAGATGGTAAAATGTGTATAAGTAAATAAGTAATTCAAAGTTGTGTGTTAGTAGTAGAGATGGTAAAGTGTGTATAAGTAAATAAGTAATTCAAAGTTGTGCGTTAGTAGGAGAGATGGTAAAATGTATATAAGTAAATAAATAATTCAAAGTTGTGTGTTAGTAGTAGAGATGGTAAAATGTGTATAAGTAAATAAGTAATTCAAAGTTGTGTGTTAGTAGTAGAGATGGTAAAATGTGTATAAGTAAATAAATAATTCAAAGGTGCATATTCGTATCAGAAATGGTAAGGTGTATATAAATAATGAAATAAATGAAAGTTGTTTGTTTGTAGTGGAGATTGTAAAGTGTGTTCAAATAAATAAACAAACATAATTCAAGGCGTACGCAGGTCAGATGGTAAAGTATACAAAAATCTAAGTTGTGATGGTATTGTAGATGATAAAGATTCTGTAGGCCTACTATTCTCTCCCATAATATGTTTTTAATGCCAAAATAAAATGGTGTGTCCCATGACATTTGGCTCGGATCCCAAAATCATTTGATGTGCCACATCCTCAGAAGTTATTGCATGCATGTGCCGAATATGAAAGAAATACTTCCAGTAATTTTCGAGTAGAGGGTCCAGATGGATGGATGGACGGACAGACGACACCCAAAAAAATAAGGCCTTGAGGATGGAAACAAATAATGTTAGAAACACTGTTTGTAGATGTCTTCTCTTTTGTACACGTGATGGTTTTGTTGCTGGGCAAATGATAACAGATACATTTATGGTGGAATTTTGATCCCTTCCTCTCTCCCCCCCATCTCATGGGCTAATTATACCCCCTGCCTTCTGTCCCACACTTTCCTATTTGACTTTCTCTTTACAATCATCCCTCTTTCATTTCCTTTTCTCAATTTTGAATTTCCTACTTTATTAATCCCTAGCCTCCAACCACATCCCACCAATGCCATATATGCATATGTAATAAATACACATCCAATAGTAACAGATTTCACACAAGATCCAGGCTCGGGGTTGAGCAAGGGAGGAAAGATAACAAATAAATATAAAAGGTGGAGAATAAGTTAGGAAATCATCGGGAAATGGACGATAACACAGAAATGTAAGGAGAGCGATGCGGGTGTGAGTTGGTGAAGGAATGAAATGAGAACATGCTACACAAAAGACAAAAAACCGAAATACAAGGTTCTCTTGTCAATGCATGATTGTATCCAAATGCATTTCTATTTCAGAGTAAATAGATCTAACGTATGATAGAACAACACAAACCGGCTGTTTAAGTGGAAGTCATGTCGCTTCTGTACACATTTGCTTCAGATGCCACAAGTTTCATGTTTCAGATAATTCACAACTGGCAAAATGAATATCGCCTACAGACTCCATAAATATTGGTATACTAGCCGAAACCCGTGGAACATCCACGGAAGGGAGGATGTGGTGTATGGATAGAGTGTACCATTATGGATGGCATAGGGGATTTGCTTGTCCGAGTAAGAGTTAGGAAGAAAGATGAGAATGAAGAGTGCGTATATGAACAACGATCGCCGACACCGGCACAAATGCATGCTCTGGATTGTCCACTCAGTGGACGGCTTGCTTTCGCCTTCGCCTGTCCAATCAGCGGATGGCTTGCTTCGCCTTCGCCTGTCCAATCAGCGGACGGCTTGCTTCGCCTTCGCCCAGCAGACGCCAATACGATGGCGTTGTAAGATGGCGTCGTATCGGCAGTTAATCGGATGCTTTTGGGCCCCAACGTCGGCTAATTCAGATTTTTTGAGTATGGCTGTACGTGATAAACAAAGAGCGCGGTTGGAAGAAATTATGGTAAGCCCACCTGATGAGGTTAGCGTACACCGCGATCGATGACACCGGCAC
Organism: Myxine glutinosa; assembly: GCF_964187855.1. Lineage (NCBI taxonomy): Eukaryota > Metazoa > Chordata > Myxini > Myxiniformes > Myxinidae > Myxine > Myxine glutinosa. The sequence continues at coordinate 54,139,975 of NC_136266.1, read as the reverse complement.
AAATGGCGGAATGCATGCTCTGGATTCTCCACTCAGTGGACGGCTTGCTGTCGCCTTCGACTGTCCAATCAGCGGACGGCTTGCTTCGCCTTCCCCCAGCAGGCGCCAATAAGATGGCGTCGTATCGGCAGTTAATCGGATGCTTTTGGGCCCCAACATCGGCTAATTCAGATTTTTCCAGTCTGGCTGTACGTGATAAACAAAGAGCGCGGTTCGTAGATCATAAATCCATTAGTGCCGTGGGCATCGGGTCACTGGGTGCGGTGTAAAAGGGATAACAAAGTCGAGTCCTTATGCTATTATTATATAGACTCGCCAAAACCCATGGAACATACACGGAAGGGAGGGTGTGGTGTATGGATAGAGTGTACCATTATGGATGGCATAGGGGATTTGCTTGTCCGAGTAAGAGTTAGGAAGAAAGATGAGAATGAAGAGTGCGTATATGAACAACGATCGCCGACACCGGCACAAATGCATGCTCTGGATTGTCCACTCAGTGGACGGCTTGCTTTCGCCTTCACCTGTCCAATCAGCGGACGGCTTGCTTCGCCTTCGCCCAGCAGACGCCAATACGATGGCGTCGTAAGATGGCGTCGTATCGGCAGTTAATCGGATGCTTTTGGGCCCCAACGTCGGCTAATTCAGATTTTTCGAGTATGTCTGTATGTGATAAACAAAGAGCGCGGTTCGTAGATCGTAAGTCCATTAGTGCCGTGGGCATCGGGTCACTGGGTGCGGCGTAAAAGAGATAAAAAAAAGTCGAGTCCTTACGCTATTATTATAAAGATAATCCATTCAAATTTATGGGACGTTTCATGGTACCTGAGTGTCAAGGACTTCTCAGATAGAAATGGCGCAGCGTCTCATCTTCTTTCCTTGAAAGTGCCCTCAAAGGCTCACAATCTCGAATGTTCCCTTTGGAAGTGCTTCATTTGAAATAGAACATTAGAAAAACCCATAAAATTGTTTTGGTTTTATTTACAGTGTCAACATGCTCTTACAGGAGCAGGTACATATGTCACGTGCAAGATAAGATCATCGGTAAACTATTTATTTTATTTATTTTTACAGGGTCTAAGACTCATGGAGTATTTGTCACAAAAAGCATGTGCACAACACACGCACACACACACATACACACATCTTGACTTGAGACAAACATGACATGACTTTAGAAACTTCTTGGAACATTGTGAATCCCAGTGACGCCATCTTGTAACATCATTTTTCTCTCTTCAGGGCAATTAAGGGAAAAAAATCTACCCCCTCCAATCACGTCCATGCGATGTTAACCTAACCTAAAAATGCTGAGAGTCAAGCGAGTACCAACAAGTACCAACAAGTACCAACAAGTACCATTTTCAAAAGTATTTGGTCGTACTTGGGCCGGAGTCAAAATCGAACCTCTGACCTGTCAGACTTAGAGGGAATCAGAATCGGCTTGTTCTTCTCAGTTGTGACCTACCCAACTCATCCACCAAGTTGGGCCATATCACTCAATGATGGAGAATCAATTCGAAAATTCTCGGATCCGGAACCGCATCTTCCCCCAAAATCTAAACAATTTGGCCTTGTCACACACCCAACCTCCTAATTTCATCTGAATCCCTCCATAAGTTTTTGAGATATCCTGCTCACAGACAGACAAACGCGGGTGGAAATAAAACCTCTGCCCACCTTTGGTGGTGGCAAAGATAACTGTTTATTCAGATGTTTATCTGCCCCCTTATCTGTGTCAAAAAAACTGCATCCTCCGATGGCAAAACCTGGTAATCACAAACTAATTTAACCGACAGTTCTACAACATCTACTTCTACAGATCTAAATATTGATGTTACCATGGACATGTCCCGGTCAACCTGGAAATTCGGTCTTATGTCCCGAATATTATGAAAATCGAAATCTATTTCCTTTCATCTATATATATATATAATCTATATAATAATAGCATAAGGTCTCGACTTTGTTATCCCTTTTACGCCACACCCAGTGACCCGATGCCCACGGCACTAATGGATTTACGATCTACGAACCGCGCTCTTTGTTTATCACGTACCGCCATACTCGAAAAATCTGAATTAGCCGACGTTGGGGCCCAAAAGCATCCGATTAACTGCCGATACGACGCCATCTTACGACGCCATTGTATTGGCGTCTGCTGGGCGAAGGCGAAGCGAGCCGTCTGCTGATTGGACAGTCGAGTGGTGTGAACATGGGTGGTGTGAACCAAATGGTCTTTTTATTCCCTTGAACATTTTAAATTAGGATATATAAGGAAACGTCTTTATCGTCATTTTAATAAAGTTAAATGGAGTGACGTTGCGATACTCGGGGTGCGTTGCATAAATCCTCATAACTCAGAGAGGTGTAGCAGGTGGTGAGACGTAAGGAAGCTTAAAGATAACGAGCTGAAACAGACGAACAATATGTCAATCCCTTTCTACACCGAATGGCAATAAAAGTATGAGAGCGGGAAGGCATGGCCTGAGCACTTCGAGCAGAGAGGACTGATTGGACTTAACTTAAAGAGAAAAAATTGGAGCTAAACGGAAGAAGAAGATCCCATGAGCGCTCCCCTATGCCATCCATAATGGTACACTCTATCCATACACCACATCCTCCCTTCCGTGGATGTTCCACGGGTTTCGGTTAGTAATATAATAATAGCGTAAGGACTAGACTTTGTTATCCCTTTTACGCCGCACCCAGTGACCCGATGCCCACGGCACTAATGGATTTACGATATACGAACCGCGCTCTTTGTTTATCACGTACAGCCATACTCGAAAAATCTGAATTCGCCGACGTTGGGGCCCAAAAGCATCCGATTAACTGCCGATACGACGCCATCTTACGACGCCATCGTATTGGCATCTGCTGGGCGAAGGCGAAGCGAGCCATCTGCTGATTGGACAGTCGAGTGGTGTGAACATGGGTGGTGTGAACCAAATGGTCTTTTTATTCCCTTGAACATTTTAAATTAGGATATATAAGGAAACGTCTTTATCATCATTTTAATAAAGTTAAATGGAGTGACGTTGCGATACTCGGGGTGCGTTGCATAAATCCTCGTAACTCAGAGAGGTGTAGCAGGTGGCGAGACGTAAGGAAGCTTAAAGATAACGAGCTGAAACAGACGAACGATATGTCAATCCCTTTCTACACCGAACGGCAATAAAAGTATGAGAGCGGGAAGGCATGGCCTGAGCACTTCGAGCAGAGAGGACTGATTGGACTTAACTTAAAGAGAAAAAATTGGAGCTTAACGGAAGAAGAAGATCCCATGAGCGCTCCCCTATGCCATCCATAATGGTACACTCTATCCATACACCACATCCTCCCTTCCGTGGATGTTCCACGGGTTTCACGTCTTTATCATCATTTTAATAAAGTTAAATGGAGTGACATTGCGATACTCGGGGTGCGTTGCATAAATCCTCGTAACTCAGAGAGGTGTAGCAGGTGGCGAGACGTAAGGAAGCTTAAAGATAACGAGCTGAAAACAGACGAACGATATGTCAATCTCTTTCTACACCGAACGGAAATAAAAGTATGAGAGCGGGAAGGCATGGCCTGAGCACTTCGAGCAGAGAGGACTGATTGGACTTAACTTAAAGAGAAAGAATTGGAGCTTAACGGAAGAAGAGGATCCCATGAGCGCTCCCCTATGCCATCCATAATGGTACACTCTATCCATACACCACATCCTCCCTTCCGTGGATGTTCCACGGGTTTCGGCTAGTCTATATTATACCTATAAAAGGCAAAAATCTCTGTCTCTCTTTGTTTGTATGTGCTCTATGCACGGCCACATCTTTTAAGTTACGAACTCCAAACTCAGTTTTGTATTGAGGGTAGCATAGGCTATGTGTCTGTGGCCTCACGCGGGGATGTGGAGGGATGAAAGGGGCGTAAATTCTCTATGTAAATGTGTACCATGTATCGCCACCTGTTGGTGCTGGCAAAGGGTATTACAATTTCCTTTTTACCCTGTGCTCGCGAAGCGAAAAGCAGGGTTAAGCATTCAGTTGCATACGTGTGCCGTGTGCCGTGTGCCGTACGTGTCTGCATTTTAAAAATTCATTTTCTCGGCAACCGTTGGTCCGATTGAAACGGAAGTTTACCATCGAAGCGCCTCCACCAGTACAATTTTGTTATTCATAATTATGACGTCATAGGTCACGTGGTGCGGACGCCATCTTGGAAAAACGTTACACCTCAATATCTCCCAAACCGCTCAATGGAAAAAATGGAAATATGGCTCATTGTCAAGTACTCACCATGGGGAAAAAGATAAGTTGATGGTGATGTCATTGGTGCCTTAATTATGACATCATAATTCGACAAGTACAACACTTGATCTGATCAAAATGAATAAAACAAAAATTCCTCTGCTACTGTTAGACCGATGGACACGAAATTTTCAGAATATGCGTGGCTCCTCCTGTGGAATTTTATAATGATATATAATTATAATGTCATAGGTCACATGGTGCAGACTCCATCTTGGAAACGATAAAAAAGTTGCACCTCTATATCTCCGAAACCGCTCAATGGAAAAAATTTAAACATCGCTCATTGTCAAGTACTCCCCTTGGGGAATAAGATATGTTAATGATGATATCATCGGTGTCTTCGTTATGACGTCATAATTCGACAAGTACAACACTTATCCAATCATTGTGAATTTTTTCTCTCAGCAACTGTTGGTCTGATTGGCACGAAATTTTCACCATCGGAGCGCCTCCTCATGCAGAATATTTTAATGATAATCAGGACGTCATAGGTCATGTGGTACAGGCGCCATCTTGGAAAAACCAAAAAATGTTGCACCTCTACAGTGCGTATCAAAAAAAAGGTAATCCGAATTCAAGGGGTTAATATGCAAAGGTTATTTATTTTGACAATTTACATGTGGTTTACTAATTCAGAGGAGATCCTCAGCTTTCCATTGATACCTTCCATGCATCATTGCTGTCACATATGACCGAGTACATGTTCATTGAAAATGACAAGGTCAAATCGCATTTTTACAAGTTTGGCTAATTGATGCAAGTCAGGATAATTGGTGCAAAATGAACGTCAGATGTGAACTTTTCTCAGGAATGATTGGCCTTTATGCATCCACACCTTCAACATGTCCACCTCCCCTTTCAACACAAAGCTCACAGTAGCGGAGCATGCTCTGAACTGCTCATCTCACCATAGCCGGGTCATTGCGCAAAGCATCCACTTCATGTCGAATACGGCCCTGCAATTCGTCAAGATCACGGGGAGGAGTTACGAACACCTTGTTCGTTAAATCTCCCCAAAGGAAATAATCACATGGTGTGAGGTCAGGTGATCTTGGCGGCCATTCCACTGCATGTTTGAGGGCGATGACTCGGTCTCCAAAGAGTTCCCTTATTCGATCTCGGACAGCGATAAGACGATGTGCTGGGGCGCCGTCTTCGGCCCACCAGAGATATCTGAAGACACCACGAACCTGTTGCTCAAAGTTCTCCTCCAGCTGCGGTAAAACTTCATCATTGATCATCTGCAGATACCTGTTACCATTGACATTCCTTTGAAAGAAAAATGGTCCAATCACCTGACCACTTCCACAAAGTCCCAACCAAACAGTCCACTTTTGTCGATTCATGTTGGTGTCAAAATGAAATTCCGTGGGTTGTCCTGTCGGTGCATATTCAAGAACATTTATGGGTATTGACCTTGCCGTCCATGGCGAAAGCAGCTTCGTCGCCGATAATGAGATACCGCAGGGAATTTACATCTACTTCGCAACATGCCATCAACGATCCGGCAAGCACCAGCCTCCTGGCAAAATTCCCTGGCGTAAGTTGATGCCGGCTGTGAATCCGATATGGATGTTGGTAGAGGTCCAGTCTTGTGATTCAGTTGAATGTTACCAAAGGAGAGGTCCAGTTGGAGATCTCGCGAGATCTTGGAGACGGTGGTCAGGGGTTTTCGACGGTCCACACGGTCTCCACGTTTTTCAAAGTTAAGTCTGTTCACAATTGTATTTTGTCGAAACTGTATTTATCGTTCGGTGTGTGAACTTATAGTGTCCCCCTTGGAAGTTTCTTGGTGTTTATCTTTCATATATTAATCGCTTGTTTGCCGCGTCGCGAGCAAGGCCTTGCAGCCTCAGGCTTCCCCCGTCGAAGGTTGTTCATTCCTTCGCTGTTTTGCTCGCTTTTTTGATTTCCCCTTCTCCACCAAGCTTCACCAAACATCTACTATTTGTCTAACGTTGTAACCCCCACACCCCCCCCCCAAAAAAAAACAAAAACAAAAAAAAACAACCAAAAAAACTTTTATTTCCCTTTCTCCTCGTGTGCTTTTGCCTCTGCCCACGTGCGCTGTCTCGCCCCGCCCCCATTTTCCCCTTGCCTTCCACCTTTTGCCCTGTTCAAGTGACTCGTGGTCGTCGCGCTAGGCTTCCTCTCCCCATTGGTATTTTTGTGAATATACGATTGTTCTTCACAGTTCTGTTTAAATATGTTTCAACTATCCCCTTCATTGTTTTATTCAGTGGTTTATTACAACACGCTGTTTTTCTTCTTATTTAAAAGGCTCCTTTCAATTTCCTCTTCATCTCATTCCATTTCAAAAAAATATTCAATCTCTTATGATTCCAAATCACTCCATGCTCTAAATTCTCATTCATTCCATCCCTCCTCCATCGTTCTTAAACGAATCGCTAACTTGAAAATCACAACAAACCCAATTTGTTATATATGTGCATCTTTCATTAATCATCCACTTTCTAAACTCCCACCTTGCCCCTCCCCTTCAAATCTCCCCCCCAACCATCCCTCCCAAATTCTCCCTCCTCCCACCTCCTTCTCAAAGCTGCCTCCTCCCCACTTCCTCTCCCTCCTATGTCATACCCCCACCTCCCCCAACCTTCTACTTTCCTCTGCCCCCCCTCAAACAAACTCTCACTGTGCCTCATTCCATCACCATCAAACCTTTCGTCCTCCTCATCCTTCCCTTTCTTGTAACTCCTCTGTAATCTCTGACACACTATCAACTGCTCTTCCTACATCCCCCTCTCACCCTTCATCTGACCCTACCCCTCCCCTCCCCTGTCCTGCACCCGATGCTCCCCATCTCTCCTCACTAACGGTATGGACCTCAAACATCCGGGGCCTTCGCTCAAACCTGATTGATCTCTCCATTCAGGTTGCTTCTGAAAATCCAGACTTGATCTGCTTAACAGAAACCTTCCTCCTTCAAGATGTCTCTGATTCCTTAATATCTCTTCCTGGTTACTCCCTCCTCCGGTACGATAGACCTGATCCTCGTCCTGGTGGTGGGGTGGCTATCTTTATCAAAAACTCTCTTCCTCACTCTCCCTGCACTGCCCTCTCTCCACCCCACCCACAGGAGTACCTCTGGCTACGGCTTCCTCTCCGCTCCCACCTTTTGTTCATATGTGTTCTGTACCGTCCTCCAAACAGTGATGACTCCATTTACATTTCTCTGTCGGACAACATGGACCAACTTCTATCAACTCATCCAAACTCTCTCTTCCTCATATGTGGTGACTTCAACTGTCATCATGCCAGCTGGCTGGGTGTGGGTTCATCTCTCACCAGCCATGGCACCTCAGCAAAGGACTTCTGCGACTCATTGGGACTGACACAATCTGTCAATTTCCCAACCCGGATCTCAGTCAATGGAGTATCTTCTCTTCTGGACTTGGTTATGACTAACTTCCCTGCAAATGTCTGCTGCTCTTCTTCTGCTCCAATCGGTTCTTCTGATCATGTGCTTGTTAAAGTGGACATCTCACTGGCCATTCTCAGAGAGCCTCCTCAGCGCCGACGAGTCTGGCATTTCACTCAGGCCGACTGGCACGGTCTGCAAGCAGCCATCAATCAACTGGACTGGTCTCCCATCTCTAATGCCTCTGACATCAATTCTTCCTGGGAATTCTTCCAAAGCAAACTGCTCTCTCTCATGCACAGATTTATCCCATCTCGTCTTCAGTTGTCTTACCCTTCCTCCCGTCCATGGTACACTGAATCTTGTGGTGAGGCAGTTGCCCTGAAACAACTTGCCTTTGCCTCTTGGAAGGCAAATCCAACTGAAGGCAATCTCAGTTCCTTCCACCAAGCTCGAAACAAGTGTGTTTCTACCCTCAGGAGTGCCAGGAAGCACTATCTCTCCACACTCAAGTTTGAACTCTCAAACCTGTCTCCTTCCTCCAAATCCTGGTGGCGTCTGGTCAAATCCGTTTCTGGTGTTTGTTCCCCCTCCATCCCCTCCCTTACCTCAAATGGCTACACAGTTGACACCGCACGTGACAAAGCCGAATGCCTCAACTCTGTGTTTGCCTCAAAATCTTGTGTCCCAAACCCATCTCTCTCTGTTCCCACCTTTCCCAGTCGAACCCAACTGCTCCTGGACTCTGTGTCCTTCTCTCCTGACAAGGTGGAGAAGTTTTTATCAAACCTCGACTCTGATTCTGCAACTGGCCCAGATGGCATCAGCCCTCGGGTCCTAAAATCCTGCTCTGCCGCTCTATCTCACCCTCTCTCTGTTCTTTTCACCCTCTCTTTTGCTCAAGGTCATCTGCCAGCATCTTGGAAATCAGCAAACATTACCGCTTTACACAAAAAAGGTGCAAAAACAGATCCTTGCAACTACAGACCAATCAGCCTGCTCCCAATTATCAGCAAAGTCATGGAATCCATCATTGCTTCAGATATCAAATCCTTCCTCTTCTCCAATGGCTTGATCTCTGATCATCAATTTGGATTCAGACCAGGTCATTCTACTCTGGACATGTTGCTTCTGCTGTCTCAACAATGGATGGAGGTCCTCAATGCCAAACAGGAAATCAGAGCTGTCTCACTTGACATATCACGTGCCTTCGATACAGTCTGGCACCCAGCTCTGCTCACCAAACTCACCTCCTATGGTATTCAGGGAAATCTCCACTCATGGCTTGCGGATTTCCTCTCTGGTCGTAGGCAACGTGTGGCCCTGAATGGATTTCTCTCATCTTCCCTTCCTGTTCTGGCTGGAGTTCCCTAAGGCAGTGTTCTGGGCCCTGTGCTATTTCTGGTCTTCATCAATGACCTCTCCGACTCTCTGGAAAATCCTCTCTATCTCTTTGCTGATGACTCCACTATCTGCCGCTCCATTCCTCATCCCTCAGATCGGCAGTCTGCAGCCTCCTCACTCTCTGCAGACCTGGACAATAATCACAGACTGGTCAAACAAGTGGAACATGTCTTTCAATCCTGACAAATCTCACACTCTTACAATGTCTCTCCGAAAGGACCGACTGGACAACCCTCCCATCTACTTTCTCAACAATCCTCTCCAAGAAGTTCTGTCGCTCAAGCTTTTGGGTCTCACTATCTGCCATGATCTTTCTTGGGAAAACCACATTTCCAAGCTGGCCTCCAAAGCCAGTCGCCGACTGGGCATCCTCCGTCGTGCGAAGTCCTTCCTTGGCACACCTGAGCTCCTCACCACATACAAGGCTTTCATCCGCAGCTCAATGGAATACTGTTCCCCCCTCTGGGCTGGTGCTCCTGCCTCACACCTTGCTCGGCTTCACGCTGTTGAGGCCAAAGCTTTCAGAATCATTGGAATCTCCTGCGATGTAGTCAACTCCGAGGGCCTTTCACTCACTCACCGCAGGCAGGTTGGTGGTCTTTCTGTCTTCTACTGACTCCTCTCTGGCCTTGCTCCCCCAGCTCTCTCTGTGCTCTGTCCCCCAAATATTCCTTCAGGTCGCACAAGATCTGCCTGCAACCCTCTTATGGTTAAACTGCCAAAGTCTAGGCTCTCTGCTCACCTTCACTCTTTCATTCCCCTTTTCTCCCGCCTCTGGAACAAACTCCCCCACTCCATTCAATCCCACTCCTCCCTCCAGGTCTTTAAAACAGCTGTTCAACACCATCTCTTATCTTCCCCCATCGAAAACCTTGATCTTTTCTACCCCCGGTAATTCACCCCAGAGTCCTTGCAGCGTTCATATGTTTTATTCCTCTCCCACTTCCCCCCAAGTCCTCCCGATGTCCCTGCTCTCAAATGTTGTGTTTGTGTCCTTCCCCCTCTCTCCCCATCTTGTCTGCCGCTCCCCTTGTTTTTTTGTGTTTTGTGTGTCGGTTTGTCTTTTTTGTGATTATTGTTAGCTCTTTCACGAGCCTCGATCTTGTATACAAAAAAAAAAAAAAAAAAAAAAAAAAAGGCAATCCCGTCCCATTTCGTCTTGCGCTGGTATCCCTAGGATGCTCCAATACTTGCTGCCTTACTGCTGCAATGTTCATTTCCGATCGCCCAGTGCGCCTCCTACCAGAATTCCCCTTGTTGCGGTTGAGGCTAGTGCCATGCTCTTGGTATTTTGTAACATTCGCCCAGATGGTTTTGGCTGCTGGAGGCTCCCGTTCTGGGAAACGTTCCCTGAATGCATCACGAGTTCGCTGCAAACTTCCAGTTTGGTGAAAGGTTGTAACCATGAAGGTCCGCTGTTCAGTCGTAAGTTGAACCATCTTTTCAATGATTCAGACTGTCTCTAAACCCATACACGGTAGGCCCATCTTAAATACCCATCTTAAACAAAGGATGACGCAACCGACGATTACCAGACCAGCTTAAGAATTTTACATAATCAACTTGGCAGTCGAAAAGTAATGCGTCCCTTTCAAACTGTCTTGCACCGATTAGCCAAACTTGTAAAAATGCGATTTGAACTTGTCATTTTCAATGAACATGCACTCGGTCATGTGTGACAGCAATGATGCATGAAAGGCATCAATGCCTTTCATGCATCGAATCTCTCGCGATGAAGCTAACTCCAAGGGCCTTTCACTCACTCACCGCAGGCAGGTTGGTGGTCTTTCCATCTTCCACCGACTCCTCTCTGGCCTTGCCCCCCCAGCTCTCTCTGGGCTCTGTCCCCCAAATATTCCTACAGGTCGCTCAAGATCTGCCTGCAACCCTCTTATGGTTAAACTGCCAAAATCAAGACTTTCTGCTCACCTTCACTCCTTCATTCCTCTTTTCTCCCGCCTCTGGAACAAACTCCCTCACTCTATTCAATTCCACTCCACCCTCCAGGTCTTTAAAACAGCTGTTCACCACCATCTCTTATCTTCCCCCATCCAAAACCTTGATCTTTTCTACCCCCCCCCCCCCCACACTAATTTCGCCCCAAATCCTACACTTTTTTGAAATACCAACTTCTGTCCTGGAAGTCCTTGGTCTCCTTGTGTTTTACACCTCTCCACCACACCTCCTCCCCCCAGGCCCTCTCCCTCCCACGCTTCTCCCTGCTCTCAGGTGTTGTGTTTGTGTGCTTCCCCTCCTCTCCCCATCTTGTCTTCCGCTCCCTCTTTTTGTATGTTTTGTTTGTCTGGTTGATTTGTTTGTGAAATAAATGTTAGCTCTTTCACGAGCCTCGATTCGGTACACAAAAAAAACAAAAAAAAAAATGGAAAGCTGAGGATCTCTTCATAATTTGTAAACCACATGCAAATTGTCAAACTAAATAACCTTTGCATATTAACCCCTTGAATTCGGATTACCTTTTTTTTGATACGCCCTGTATATCTCCAAACTGCTGCCTGGAAAAAATTGAAACGTGGCTCATCTATCTATAATTCCAGTAATCTCTGTGTGTTTGTTTGTACGTTTGTACGTTTGTACGTTTGTTTGTTTGTCTGTGACCGCTGTTTCTCGACAACCACGGGTCCGATATACTTTAAACTTGCCAGGTATATTGCTGAGGACCCGAGGATGTGCCTTTTCAAGGTTTGAAATTAATCGGACAAGTACTTACCGAGCTATGGCGATTTAGCCGTTCGCCGTTCGCTTTGGCGTTGCGAATGGACCAAACCATTGCATGTAAATAGAGGGGGGGGTTCTGTGGTCGTTGCGAATGGACCAAACCATTCATGTAAATAGAGGGGGGGGGGGGTTCTGTGGTCGTTACTGCCACGTGGTTTCAAAGTTTTTTTTTGTTGTTGTTGTTTGCGCGCATGTTTTTTTGCACCCACGTACGGGCACGCCCTAGGATGTTTACACACACACACCCCTACACAAATTTTTTTTTTTTTTTTTTTTGGCAAGGAACGGGCACCCACGTACGGGCACGTCCTAGCTTATATATAGTACGGGCATGCCCTAGTCTATCTATAATTCCAGTAATCTCTGTGTGTTTGTTTGTACGTTTGTCTGTGACCGCTGTTTCTCGACAACCACGGGTCCGATATACTTGAAACTTGCCAGGTATATTGCTGGGGACCCGAGGATGTGCCTTTTCAAGGTTTCATATTAATCGGACAATTACTTACCGAGCTATGTCCAAAAAACGATTCAACCAATCAGAGAGCAGCGAGCTATCGCGTGTGCCGAACGTGGCGGACACACTCTGCCTCGGATGGCACATTTGAGAGCGTATTCATTTATTTCACGTTTGCAAACTATGTTGGCGCTATGTTGGCGTTAAACTATGTTTTAAAACTAATAAAAACCCCGGGGGGATTGTCACTGTACTCGCAAGCCGTTCGCCGTTCGCTTTGGCGTTGCGAATGGACCAAAACATTTCATGCACCAAACCATTTCATGTAAAGCGTTCGCCGTTCGCTTTGGCGTTGCGAATGGACCAAAACATTTCATGGACCAAACCATTTCATGTAAATAGAGGGGGGGATATAATTTTAGATATAGATATAGTACGGGCATGCCCTAGTTGTAAATAACTCCATATGGGGAATAGGTGTTGTTAACGATGACGTCATTGGTGCCATAATTATGACGTCATAATTCGACAGGAACAATGCTTAGTCTGATCAGTTTGAAATGTATTGAGCGTGATCTATGCAACAATTATATTAGAGAATATAAATTTATGATGTCATCGCTCACGTCGTCTGGCAGCCATATTGGATCAAAGAAAAAAAATGTAAAAAAAACAGAAGAGTTGGCTCGCAACAAGTTGACTGCGCAGGGTAAGTATTCTATGAATACTATCTAGTTTCCCTGGGCAACGCTAAAGTTAAATAACTTTTTGTATGGGTAAATTTGTCCTCTCCTACCCCCAACCTTCCTCCTTCCACCCCATTCTCCTCCCTGTCACCTTCTCTCTCCTTACTCCTTCTTCCCCTCCTCCCTCCTTACCCTTCCTCTCTCCTCCTCTCTCCCCACCCCTCCTCCCTCCCCCAGACTGTTAGTTCAGTTCGTCTTTTATAATACTTCGTGAATCCACTCATGCTAAAATAAAGGGCGAAATATGAAACCCGTATTCACGCTCTTACCGTGTAGAACTTGGATTATGCAATTCAATATCAACAGGTTTAGCTGCCTCTTCTCTCGTGCCCTTTCAAACTATGCAGAACATGGCAGACATTCTTGTGGTTCAACTTCGTAAATCTGATATCACATCATTCCCAATCCTTAAGACTCTTCACTACCTTCCTTGCTGTGCATCAACACATCAATTTCATAATACGGTGAAAACTTTCAAAGTAAAAAAACAAAAAAAACACCCAGTTCACATACCAGCAACAATGCTAATGTGTAACAGCATACATTTCCAGGTAATCCCTCGAACGAGAATGAAGACTTTTGGTGATCATACATTCTGTCGATCAATATATACCTTGGAATTTGTTGCCTTTTAACATTTGCACAGATTGCAGTTTTTTATGTTAATCTTTTTTTTCTCTTTTAAAAAGTCTTATCCTTTTGAAAATGTTTTTGTGAATTCTTCCTCGAGTTACACTGCACTGTAAACTTCTTTGAGACTCTATTCCTAAATGAAAAGTGCAATATGTGACATATAGATTAGATCTATCAATGTTTCTATCTTTACCCTTGTGTTTTTCAGGAAGATTATCAAAATAAGAATAATAGACGACGAGGAATACGAAAAGAACAAGAATCTATTTTTAATGCTGGGTGAACCAAGGTCATTAGAGTCAAAGAGTAAAGGTGGGTGATGAACACGAAAATGTAACATTGGATAATGTCAATGCTTAAATTAATTATACTATTGTTACTCTGTCTACTTGATGTTAAGCAAACAGGGGATGAATGGAGAAGGCAGTTGATGAAAATTAAATTGAGAAAAAGAAAATGGGAAGGAGGTTGTGAGAAGGGGAAAGGGATTTAATAGGGCACACTGGTGGTGTGTCTCAAAGGAATTTAACTATGGGGAATTTCTGGAACATATGTTGGAACCCATCTGTGGATCGGTCCCATCGGCCGATGGGTCTGACCCATCTGTGGATGCACGAGAAATGACAATGCAGACCCATCGGCCGATGGGTCTGCGCCATCTGCGGATGTGTTGTTCACCTTGAAGGAATGTGTTGACAGAATGGTGCTCTTCAATCAGGTACACAGTCATTGGAATTACATGTGGTAGGAATTTAACAGAGATGATTTTTAAATGTTTTATTATCTATTTCTACCCATCTATTTATACATTTTGTCAATACATTTTGTAATTAACAGATACATGGCAGTTTTAGTAAAGCTTTACATAACATACTCAACATTCATACAAAACATTAGGTGTTCTTCTGATAATGGCGGAGGGGAATGTTAAATTCCTTTATATTAAATTAAATAAAATAAAATTTAAATAAAATAAAATAATAAAATTTAAATTTTAAAAATAAAAGTTAAATAAAACATTTAAAAATCATCTCTGTTAAATTCCTACCACATGTAATTCCAATGACTGTGTACTTGATTGAAGAGCACCATTCTGTCAACACATTCCTTCAAGGTGAACAACACATCCGCAGATGGCGCAGACCCATCGGCCGATGGGTCTGCATTGTCATTTCTCGTGCATCCACAGATGGGTCAGACCCATCGGCCGATGGGACCGATCCACAGATGGGTTCCAACACATATACTGTGAGTGGGGACTTGAAGAAATGTATATATGGCCCCTCAAGACAAAACACCATATTTCATAATGAAGCTGAAATGTTCCATCATAAATAAGTATGTAATTGTGTGTGCTGCAGACAGCGGGTTAACGACAGAGCAAGTGGCAGCTGCTGGCAAACCGGGCCTGGGAGAACACACTAGACTGGACATCATGATCGAAGAATCCTACGAGTTCAAGGCAATTCTCATACACATATCTCATTTGTTTTTAATACTTATTACAATATACATAAGCTTGCTTGCACAGTAGACACTCAATTTTAATATCAACGAATTCAAATCCAATAATTCAAATAGGGTCCTCTGCCGACTATTCTCCCCAGTTGAAGACACCCTTGGAGAGACGCCATCCAAAGAAACACACACTGCTTGCAAGAGTATAGGAAATGTGATAGCCAGTCGAGGATAGATCATTGGATACCATTAGCTGATATTTGGGAAATCAGGGCAGGGTGCCAGACAACATCAAATGCATTGTAGATATCTAGTGAGATGGTCTTGGTCTCTTGTATGAAATCGGGAGCATCCATATTATATATAGAAGTTCGGGAGCATCCATATTGTATTATATATAGTTGGTATAGAAGCAGAAGCATGCCCAAGGTGGCATGACCTGAATGGAAGCCAAACTAATGATTGGAGATCAGAGTAAGAGAAGAGATGAGTCATGATAGCCTGCTGCAATGATCAATTTCATGACTTTGCTTATGATGAAGATAAGGCTGGCTGGTTGATTGACGGAAGGTCAATTTTGGCACGTACCATTATTTTCAACTTTTCAAATCAGTGGACTGCTTTTTCAAAAGGTACAGTGGAATATTTAATGTCCATCAGTGAACACGAAACAGACGCGACAACGGGCATGACGTACTACCTGAAGGAATGTGTAACTATTGAAGCAACGTCCTGGCAGGGAAGCACCAGGATGGCAACATAAAGTCAGGTCGGGAATCGAACCCAGACAAAACACACATCAAAGCATAGTATGCTACCTCTAAGCTATATAGAAAAATCCCACACGTTGCTTCACTTATGGTTAACTACTTAGTGTGTTGAGCCTCCTTGGGGGGCAGAGTTGAGTCCCTTCGGGGACCTCTTGTTGAGGACTCACTTTAGATAGTTAATAAGCAACCGTTTTTATTTCCGGCCAGATCAAATAAATTGGAGCATTTAATCAAGAAAGGAAGGCATGAATGCTAAAACGACTAATGAACAAAATTTTGGCTTACAAGGTGAAGGCAGTCGCCAATTAGTGTGCCAGTGAAATGGGAGATGGCATTGGGATAACTTCTACTGACATAATTCTCAATATTTCTCAAGGAATCAATGGGATTAACATTCTTGAACTTGTCTACGGAATGGGAAATGTCACAAACATATTTATTTGACGAGATGGAGATGCCAAAGCCAAACGTCTCATCTCGTTGGATCCTTAGAAAACCCATTGCAGAAGATCATCACCAATGGTGAGAGCCAGGCAATTCTGTACATCATTATCGGGTAATATTGAAGCATTTTTACTGATGCACCAGCCAGGTTCATGCTTATCTCACAACTGCAGATAAAAACGTCTGGTATTGTCCTAGTAGTAAAAACAAAAATCAAAGAAACTAGAGAGTTAATAGAACACCTTACCCCGTGCAGTCTTGAGAAACAAGGACATGGGTGAGGTCCGTGAGCGGCAAATTTGATTGCTTGTGATGATGTAAAATGCCATAATATTTTGTCCAAGTACTGCTAAACAGAAGAGATAAAAGGCGATTTGTGTCCTACAGTGTTCAAGTATATAATAAAATTGAAATACTTTTTTTTTTAAGGTTATAGAAAGAAACTAGAGCAATGCGACTGTGTCGCCAATATGCCTCCGCATAGTCCCACAGCGGGTAGATGCCCTCGTTCACTGTCCTAAAAATAAACAAGTTTGATTTAAATCCCTTCAGCTGTTTTCAAGTATCACATTTTCACCAGGTTTCACATCGATCGGTGAAGCGGTTTCAGAGAAGGCTTTTTTTAAAATCGGCTTTCAAGCGAATATGGCTGCCATACCACGTGACATATGACCTTAAAATGCACACTCTGCATATGTATGGGTAAGGGATCACGTTTGTGAAGTTTAATGTTGATCGGATAAAGTTCATTTTTCTATCCAAGATGGCTGCCAAACCACGTGACCTACGACATCATCATTTTCAAACTATATGCAACAGTGGTGTTGGATGATATTTGTACAATTTCGCATCAATTGGGCAAGCGGTTTCAGAGATATAATTATTTAATATTTTCCTTCAATCCAATATGGCTGTTTTCGTGATCATCTTTTAATCGCCATGCCTCATCAATGACACACATAAAGTTTCAAGTCAATCAATTTGGTGGTTTGGGAGAAGATGTCTTTTAAAGGTTTTAGGTTAAATCCAATATGGCTGCCAAACCATGTGACCTATGATGTCATAAATGTAATATTTCAATACAACTGGGTCATAGATTATGTGCATGCAATTTCAGATTTTTAGGATAAGGAATTCGATTAAAACATTTTTGGCTGGTATACCACTTCACCTATGATGTCATCATTATCATGCTTTTGTTCCCCATTGGGAGTACTTGACAATGTGCCAAGTTTTACATTTTTCCATTCAGCGGTTTCTGAGAAATAATTTTTTATTAATTTGCGTTTAATCCAAGATGGCTGCCATACCACGTGACCTATGATGTCACAATTATCATAAAAACATTCTGCATGAGTGTCACTCCTACCCTGAAAGTTTCGTCTCAATTGGACATGTGGTTGCTGAGGAAAACGAGGTTTAGCCCGTACGGACGGACAGACAACCCGAAAACATAATGCCTCTGGCCACCTTCAGGGGCGGAGGCATAAAAAAACGTCTGAAAGGTTAACGCCATTGATGAAGGGTCTTTTACATCACCTTATTCAACATGTTACATAGGTTATTCGTGCCTGGTGTTTGTCATTCATGACGTCCTATTAGTCAGGCAGCTTAGCAGCATATTTATCGAAAATGGGGAACGGCTTGACAAAAGCGCCATTTTTATTTTGGTGGTCCATTAGACCATATACAATAGATTTAGGACCGGAGGCAAGAAATATACAGTGTTCTTCACCTTTTTATTGGACAAAAAC
The DNA here is from genome assembly GCF_964187855.1 of Myxine glutinosa. Taxonomy (NCBI): domain Eukaryota; kingdom Metazoa; phylum Chordata; class Myxini; order Myxiniformes; family Myxinidae; genus Myxine; species Myxine glutinosa. Next base: position 54,121,899 of record NC_136266.1, on the reverse strand, counting down.
CAATTATGTATATATTTTCAACAAGGAGGCTATCTTTTATTTCATTACATGCAGTGTTATTTGTAGAACTTATGCATGCCTGCATAATAAATCTTACGCTTCCATGTAATAATTAATTAGTAATATAATACCGAGTGTTTATACAAATGTGTTATACTTGTGACTCGCGCACCTCTCATATATCTAACATGTACGCAACTACAAGGATGTAATGACAATATAGCTTTAGAACAGACAACATGTTGTTCAAGGTAATTTGTCCAGCAATTTATGTATTTACGATTTTAGTCTAACTCCAATAGCTGATGATTTATTTGCATAAATGTATTGCTCGATATTATGCTGTGCGAGTCGTATTTGCGCAAAAGTCAAACACTGTATATGACTTGCCTCCGGTCCTAATTCTATTGCATATGGTCCAATGAACCACTAAAAAAAAAATGGTACTTTTGTAAAGTCGTTCCCCCAAAAATTGCTAAGCTGCCTAACTACAGACTTGGCATTTAATATGGAATATTTTTTTTGTGGGGGTGAACTTACTTTTCAAGATGTCTTAGAACCAAAAGTTCATTGGGATTATGTTGAAATTATTCTAGATTTTGTTAATGTGACCTTTAAAAGAAACAAAAACCACATTTGACATTTAGAAACAAATAAATTGATCCTTGAAAGTGATGTAAACTAATATCGAACTCAATTCATGGACCGTACTGTGTTAAACTTCTGTACGTTTTCCAGAAGTATCTCTTTATTTTGCACATTAGCCAAATTTTTTTTTAACAAAAACAAGTTAAATTACGACTGGGATTACGGACAGTAAAATTACAGTTCAGTACTTCGTGTAACCCCCACGAGCATTCAGGAGAGCACATACACGTCGAGGCATGCTGTTCACGGGATTTGCCAAGGTTTGGACAGGAATCGCTTGCCAAGCAGTGACAATAGCCTGCTGCAATTCACACACAGAGGTCGGCTGCTGGTCCAAGTGGTCAATTTGACGCGTTAATTCTGCCCACAAGTTCTCTATCGGATTCATATCCGGGGACATGGCAGGCCGCTCCATATGCTCTACACCACGGTCAGCAAGAAAGTGTTGGATCATGCGAGCACGATGAGGCCGTGCATTGTCATCTTGGAAGACAAAGTTTCCTCGAAAGGCTGCACGAGCAAATGGAAGCAATGTTTCTTCCAGAATGGCCCTGTACGTGAACTGGTTCGGGTTTCCATTCAGAACAACCAGGTCAGTTTTGCCCCCTGCATGAAAAGCAGCCCAAACGGTCACCCCACCACCTCCAGCTTGGACTCTTGGCACTATACAATATTTGTTGTAGGCTTCATGCACTTGTCTGCGCACTCGGACGCGGCCATCTTGACGATAGACCAGAAATCTAGACTCGTCACTGAAGGTCACGTGATTCCAGTGTCCTGGCTGCCATTGCCGGTGCTCTCTGGCCCATTGCAATCGGCGCTGGCTGTGTTGTCTGGTCAGGCGTGGCTTTCTCAGGGGACGCCTGGCACGATAGCCTGCTTGAACCAGTCGTTGGTTGACTAGCCTTCTGGATACAGGCACATTTGTCAGTTGCTGCCACTCAGCCCTAAGCCGATTAGCTGACTTGGTACGGCCATTGTGGACTAACCGGTGTAGCTGGCGATCATCCCTCCTTGTGGTTCTGCGGGGACGTCCTGGCCTCGGTATTGGAGTAGGGACACCCCTCTGAGCATTTCGTTTCAGGATCTTTGACACCTGACCTTGAGTGATGCCATACTGCCGAGCAATAGCACGCTGTTTCATGCCGTAATTTCGTAAAGCCACCACTCCATGACAAACAGCATTGTCGAGTTGACGGACCATCTCCAGAGGAAGTGGCAATAACTTTTGGAGATGTGCAGCAGTTGTTTTCCACTAATACAGAACGCAACAACCCTTGTATACCCGACTGTGAAGCCAATCATCAAATGCACCTGTCCGTACATTTTGCCACGCCACCTGTGATATAATCCTGTTGTTGACTTCTTGCTGCGACAGACAATCAGTGACATGGTTCTTTTGACAAATAAATCACCAAAGTGTAAAATAAACTCACCAGATTGATATACTGAGTTAAGAAAGTAAACCCAAGTCAAGAAAAAAAAAAATTCCATATTAAATGCCAAGTCTGTATATATAACCCATGGGGAGTTGATGACATATGCCAAGTTTCAATTTTCGTTGAGTGGTGTTGGAGAAAATGATGTCCATTGTTTTACTTTAATCCAATATGGCTGCCATACCATGTGATCTATGACATCAGAGCAATAAAATATTATTCATGGGGAGTCCCTCCAATGTTTAATGTTTCACATTGATCGGACAAGTGGTTGCAGAGAAAACCATTTTTAAAGCAAAGATATATAGACGCAGACACACACACAGGCATCGCCCTTTGGGGAGAGACCAATAATCAGATAGAGCCTATTCGATTACATAACCTTACTGGCAGTACTTTTGCCAATTAATGTATCGTATTCGGTTTGTTGTATGAAACCCACACTGCATTTGCTGTTATGTAAATACATTACTCAAGACGAAGAGGTTATTTGTTCCTATTATACTGTATTTAGATACACAGGCAGTTCAAAATGATCTCACATCGATTTCAAGCTTCCACAGAACATTTCCTTTGGCAATCACTTTGATTTCCAATTCCATGAAGGAATGATCCTCTTGGCCGGAATACTTGAAGTCAGGGGCCTACACAAACGGTGTGCCTCAGAAAGTCTATGATGCCGATGGGCTGAAACCTACCAACATTTGATGATGCTTCTAACAGTTGCTTTTAGTCTTTTTCACACTGAAGAGAAAACTTATAGGGAAAGCATGGCGATTGTGAATACAACACTTCTGAATATGTCTTGGGCCTAACGGAGCAGCAAAATGGCAGACGTATGATTTATTTTTCCAGGTGTGTAGTCAGATTCCAATTGTGGGTGGAGTCAGGCCAGCTGTCCAATCAATGGTTATAATGAAACATACACATTTTGAGGTTTGGCTAATTATATATCCAGTGCCTATAGAAAGTCTACACCACTTTTCAAATTTTTCACCTTTTGTTGCCTTGTAGCCTGGAATTAAATTGCATTGAATCAGACTTTTTCCACCTTTATTTACACATCGTAACCCACCACTTCCAAGTGAAAAACAAATTCGACAAATTTCGGATAATTAATTAAAAATACAAAACTAGCATATCTTGGTTGGCTAAGTGTCCACCCGGGTATATATTAGCAATTGTAAATTAGCTCAGGTGTAACCAATCACCATCAAAATCACACACCAAGTTAATTGGCCTCCACCTTTGTTAAATTGAAGCGATTCTGATTAATTCAGAATAAAATCAGATCTTCCTGTAGGTGTCCTCTGCTGGGTAGTGCATTTCACGGCAAAGACTCAACGATGAGCACCAATGAACTTTGAAAGGCATGTGGGATAAAGTTGTGGAAAGGCACAGATCAGGAGATGGGTACAAAAATATTTTAAAGGCCTTGAATATCCCTTTGAGCACAGTCAAGGCAATCATTAAGAAGTGGAAGGCATCAGTGTGATGTACAGTCACGTGAAAAAGTAAGTACACCCCATGTAAAGTTTTGACTTTTTCAACATATTTCAACATACAGCTATTTGATCTTCATTTCAACAATATTGATAGATAAAGGTGATATAATATAACAAATATCATGAAACATTTACATTTTGAACTCCATTGTATAATTTAAATAAACATCAATGCAAATTTCGCATGTGGAAAAAGTAAGTACACCCCTACATTTATCACTACTTCAAATACCTAAAATTAGAATCAAGTGCACCAGCTCAGGTGCAAATGATTAGAACATCGTTAGAGAGGATCTTGGAGGAACCTGTCTTATTTAAACCTCAGACATTTAGTTTGGTTTGCTTTTTGTTGTTGAAGTGTGCGGCATCACCATGCCTAGATCAAAAGAGCTCTCTGAGGCCTTCAGAAAGAAGGTTATAGATGCCTATGAGTCTGGGAAGGGATTTAAAAAGATCTCCCAACAATTTGAAATCAATCATTTGACTGTCCGGAAGATCATCTACAAATGGAGAAGATTCCAAACAACTGCCAACTTGTTCAGGTCAGGCCACCCCAGGAAGTTCAGCCCAAGAGCAGACTGCAAGATGCTGAAAGAAGTCTCTAAAACCCCAGAATGTCATCACGGGACCTACAGGTAGCTCTTGCCACTGTTTATGTCAAAGTGCACGAGTCCACCATTAGAAAGAGGCTGCACAAATTTGATCTACATGGGAGGTGTGCCAGGAGGAAACCTTTGCTGTCCAGAAAGAACATCAGGGCAAGACTAAAGTTTGCCAACGAACACCCAGGCAAAGACCAGCACTTCTGGAACACTGTGCTCTGGACAGATGAGTCAAAGGTGGAGCTATTTGGCCACAGTACCAGAAGACATGTTTGGCGAAAACCAAAGACAGCATTGGACCACAAGAACCTGATACCAACTGTAAAGCATGGTGGTGGAAATATTATCATTTGGGGCAGCTTTGCTGCATCAGGGCCTGGGCAGCTCACCATCATGGAATCCACTATGAATTCTTCGTTGTACCAGAGGGTGCTTGAGGATAATGTGAGGCCATATGTCGGAAAGTTGAAGCTCAACCGAAGGTGGACCTTGCAACATGACAATGACCCTAAACATGCCAGTAAATCCACCAAGGAATGGCTGAAAAGAAAGAAATGGAGGGTTCTGGAATGGCCAAGTCAAAGCCCGGATCTAAATCCCATCGAGATGTGGGGGGATTTGAAACGAGCTGTGCATGCAAGAAACCCCTCAAACATCGCACAGCTGAAAGAATTCTGCATGGAGGAGTGGGCAAAAATTTCTCCCAGTCGATGTCAGAGACTTGTAGACAGTTACAAGAAACGCCTACTTGAGGTTGTTTGCCAAAGGGGGCAATACCACCTATTAGAGCCAAGGGTGTACTTATTTTTTCCACATGCGAAATTTGGATTTATGTTTATTTAAATTATACAATGGACTACAAAATGTAAATGTTTCATGATATTTATTATATTATATCACCTTTATCTATCAATATTGTTGAAATGAAGATCAAATAGCTGTAGGTTGAAATAGTCAAAACTTTACATGGGGTGTACTTACTTTTTGACACGACTGTATGCAACATCTAGACCTCACCTTCGACAACATATAACAAGCAGACAACATACACGTCACTTGCAGGTTGGTGGGCCCGGGGAAGTGGCGTTGTGCTTGCTGCTCGCACAATAAAAGCCATTCTGAATTGAGCTGAATTGGTGTTCTTTCGGTGGAACAACACATGGCGACGAGGATAAACCTTCAGAAGAAACTTTAATTGCCCGTGGCATTCACCCAGTTTGTGAAATTCTCCGATTTTTTTTTGTTTTCCTGCTACTTCACGGAGGAATCCTTGATGACGCCATACAGCCGCATCGATGAATTCAATGCCCTTGGAGGTGATTGGAAGACGACGTATGCTGAACGTTTGGAGTTCTACTTCAAGGCGAATGGTATCTCGGATGAGCGGCAGATGAAAGCAGTGCAACTGTCGGTATGTGGCGCAGAGACGTTCACGTTGTTGAAGAATTTGGCCATGCCCGGGCCCATAAGGGACCTGAAATATTTGGAACTTGTGGAAGCTCTAATGGATCACTGCAACCCAACCCCATCAGTAATTGTCCAACGTTTCAATTTCTATACGAGCCGTCAGGCAACAGTACAGTCAATTTCTGAATTAATTTCAGAGCTTAAGAAGCTTTCACACTTCTGCGAGTTCAGTGACGCACTCGAGGACATGCTGCGGGACCTGCTTGTTGTTGGTGTTGCAGATGATCGCATACGGCGCCGCCTGTTAGCCGAACGGACATTGAAATTTACGACAGCCAAGGACATTGCCATGGAGAGTGCGGACAAAAACGTTGCTGACATCGGCATCACTCGCTCTTCATACTGTCAGGCACAGACCAACACCACCGTCAATCGTGTCGAACAACTGTCATCACAGCGACGGAAAATGAAACCCAGACCCAGACGTCCATCAGAAATAAGTTATGGGAGCAACAGTTGTCATCGCTGTGATGGTAGGCATTCACCAGATGAATGTCCCTACAAAAATACCACATGCCATTTCTGCCACAAGAGTGGCCATAATCGCTCCAGCTTGTCTCTCCCGCAAACATAAAGAGAAAGCGGGTGGTACTGTTACGGGGTCCCCCCCCCACCCCCCCCCCCCCCCCCGCCTTACCCCTGGTCTCGGTGGACCTCCGAACCCCGAGAGGGTCCCCGGCAGAAAGATGTTTTTATCCCTCACTGGAACCAGCAAATGAAACAGTCGAATCAAATGATGCAACCCCACCCGGTTATAAGCAAACCATAATATATTATAAATCCCACACAAAGAGCCATACCGCAATGGGGCAAGCCATACAGCAATGGGGCAATCACACACTTTCAAATCCTACGACAATATCCTTATCAAGCCCCTCAACCCCACACTCACGGCACCTCCCCCAATGTCTCTGCTCCCCTCCAAGGCGAAGTCCCAATGTCTCTGTGCGCTCCAGCGATCGGGGAGTCGAGGCCCGATGGTCAATTGAGGCGTCGACGAGCGAGACGACCCCGAGGTCACGTGCTCAGCCCCCAGCAGCACAGCGGTGGAGAAGAACCTCACAAAGATTCGAATTGAGGTGTCGACGAGCGAGACGACCTCGAGGTCATGTGCTCAGCCCCCAGCAGCACAGCGGTGGAGAGGAACGTCACAAAGATTCGAATTGAGGCGTCGACGAGCGAGACGACCCCGAAGTCACGTGCTCAGCCCCCAGCAACACAGCGGTGGAGAGGAACCTCACAACGATTCGCTCCGATGTACACGTTGCGGTTCAACCCACGAGCCTCCGTAGAATTCGCACGTGCCCCTCTCTGGCACGGCCGTTCCCGGCAATCCACCAGGGAATAATGCCCAGCCGACACAATGAAAGCCTGTTCCCTGCAGGGTGCTCGCGTGGCCAGAATGGCGGGCGGCTTTCGCTCCAACCCGGGTTCTCAAGGTCTGGATCCCTTCGCTCCACCTCTTCCGGTCTCGATCCGGATTTTCCCACCACCTTTTATCAGGAGCGCTTTTAACCCTTTTAACCACAACAAGCCTCATCTGGAATCAACCATGAACAAGAACCACCATAATTAGGGCCGGTATCCGTAACAGTACAAAGACACACCTAATTGGTTCGGATTTGTATGCTGATGAGGTAACATCTGCTTCTGGTGATACCTCTGAGATGCACAATGCACAGCACATATTTCATTTTTTCCCTAAAAACAGAGCAGAACCTCTGCTGGCTCTGGTCGGTATCAACAATCGACGTTTGGAAATGGAGGTTGACATAGGTGCCGCTGTTTCGCTCATCAGCTGAGCTGCTTTCAACAACCTGTGGCGTGAACCTCACTGACCCAAATTGCACTGGCCGCCCCATCTGCTCTCTACCTACACTTTTTGATAGAAGATTGTTGATACCGACTCGAGCCAGCAGAGGTTCTGCTCTGTTTTTAGAGCAGAAATGAAATATGTGAACAGACCAACCCCTGTGGAACTTGTGACGTCAACGTGACTTACGGCAATCGTAAGTTCAACCTACTGTTACGTGCTCCTCCCTGACCGCCTGGTCACGGTGTACCTCCAAGCCCCGAGAGGAGTCACGGCAGAAAAATGTGTTATTCTGTGTGTCAAAGATCAAAGGAGAAGCCACCCCAATTGTTACTCACAAACAAATATTGTATTAAGATCACACAATAATTACAGTACAACAATAATAGTATTCAAAAGTACAATCAATATGTCCTATGATGGTACCATCAGTTTTGTAATATTGAACTCACTGTGCTCCAAGTGAGTGAAACACGAACATCCCCAATGTCTCTTATTCCCGGCTTCAAGCCCAAAGTTGCTTCACTCCAGCGATCGACAGAACGATGTCCAATCGAGACCAGAATCCCGTGCGGATGGCAAATACAGTCACACAGCCCAAAGCTGTACCAAGGCGCCCTCAAGGCGACTGGGAAACCCAAAGGCGCCCTACAGGCGACTGAGAGATCACACCTTCGGGTATGGACGAATTAACCTTCAAAAAGCCACATCACACACACGCCCCAGATCGACGTCTGAATGCGGTGAATATGGTCGAAAAGAGATGAAACCGCAAGCAAAGCACAAGTCCTGCGCGAGTCAAAATGGCCGATGACCCGCTCTTGAGACGTAACGGCCTGGCGATAATTCTCCTCGGAATCCAATGCCAAAAACCTGACACGCAGGTTGAGCGGTCACAACGATGACAACTCTGTCACAGGGACCCCTTTCCCGGGAACCCGAAAGTTCGCTCGTGACTCTTGCTCGCCAACGTTCGCTTCAGAACTCTGGGCGGCTCGGCTTTCTTGTCCGACTCACTCGCTCCGCCCTTTTTCCACTTTTTCCTCTTCATCGTCCGGTTCCCGATCCAGTTTCCTGTTTCTTATAACAGTAACTTTTTTACCTTTTGAAAACAGTTCATGGACAATAAACCTTTTGAAAACAATAATAGTACCTGGAATCAGAAATATTTACAGTGGATGCAAACCACCCAAACGGAAGTGACGAATCCGTAACACTTCCCCCCCTCAAGAAAGAAAGTTTGAACATAGTGAAAACTTTCTTTGTCGGAAAAACTCTCCCAACAAACAAACGTAAACTCACACCCGAATCATCAATTCCCGTGAGCAATGATAATATCAATAGTTCCCAAAAATAAAGCAACAAAACTTCCAACAACCTACAGAGATTTCCAAAGTTAGTTCACTCTGGACAAAGCACCAGCAACGACATTGTCCCTGCCCTTTACATGCTCCATTTCCAAGTTGAACTCCTGCAAAGCCAAACTCCATCTCATCCACCTCTGATTTTTATTTTTCATTTTTTGAATGAAGGTTTAGGGGTTGTGATCAAAAATCCAAAGTCAAGCAAATCTACAGCACTTTTTTAGGGAGGCCGAGCTGAGAGCCAGGTTTCATGGTGGTTGGGTGGTGAGGCCTGGAAGTATTCACGACATGGACACCTTTAGGAACATGGAGTTCACGGTTAATCCATGTAGGAATATTGGCTTGGCTGCTCCGCAGCATTCAGTGCTTCAAACTCTTCCTAACTTTCATAATAATCACGGTTGGAGCGCTTGTCGCTGTAGTCATGTGAATAGCGGTCTCCTTCTCGGCCACTACCCTGATAATCATCCCTTCGGGAGCTGCCATAACTCTGAGAGCCTCCATAGTAATCTCGACTCCGGCCACCACCAAACTACCTCCACGTTTTCCTCCTCTGTAGCCCCCTCGACGTCCATGGCCTGCCTTCTCTCTATTAAGGTCCGACCATCCAAATCCTTGCCATTCAAATCCTTTTCTGCATCTTTGGCATCCTTTGTGTTTTCAAACGTGACAAAGCCAAACCCTCTTGACTTTTGCGTCTCCTTGTCTTTTATCAGCCGCACTTCCAAGAGTGGTCCATATTGACGGAAGACAGAGTCCAGAACAACTTCCCTTGTTTTGAAGTTCAGTCCACCTACAAAGAGCTTGCCAACATTGCCTCCATCCCTGACTTGTGTGTGCTGACACTTAGTTTCAGGGTACCTGACAAGAAGTGTCTGTGCAAAGCGTGACGTCAGTACCTTCCTCTTCTCTTCAGAGCGCTTCGTACCCATAGCACGAGTCGCAGTACAGGATGGAAAGATACCCGGAATCTCCTGCTCTAACTGTGCGGTGTTATTTTCCATACTAGGCTTTTCAACAAACATCGGGTTACCAGAAACTTGACCAACGGCCAAATCATTCCCGACAACAAAAGATATTCCCTCTACAGGTAGAGTGGCTTGTAAACCTACGGTGACCGGTCCTGACACCAAATCAGACTTCAAATGGATGACATGAAGTGGGGCTTTAACACAGCCACCAACCCCCTGTAAAAGAACACTAACACCAGTTGCCGTCTTCTCTGACAATGGCAAAATGCCTTCCAGCATTAAAGATTGATGTGCTCCTGTGTCCCTCAATACCCTAACAGGTCTCTGGTTATTCAAGTCTCCATCCAGTGACACAAACCCCTCTGAAATAAAAGGTTTGTAACCCTCTTGAGCAAGGTCATTCTGTGATGCCATAACCTTGGCATGGGAACCTTCACAAGGCACTGTCCTCCAAGGACGATTTCTCGCATTTGCCAATGCATTCGACGTTGTACTAATCTGACTCCGCTCCTGATTTTTCCTTTTCAGGGCGTAACATTGGGACATCAAATGTCCAGGTTTCTTGCAAAAAGCGCAAGTAGGCCTGGCGGGAAAATTCGTGGTCTGCCTCGAGCCCCCCCCCCCCCCGGAAGATAAGACTGTCTTGGAACTGTAGTCTTCTGATCCCTAAAAGTCGCGGTATCAGAGTTGTCCTCATAGTCATCTCTAGGCCGCCACCATGAATATTCGTTCTCCGCACCGGATGTACCATAACTCCCCTGTCGAACTCTAGGCGGGAAGTTAGGTTTGTGGAACCCCATCCTATGTGTCAAGGCATAGTCATCTGCCACAGTTGCTGCCTCATACAACTCTGGTGCTTTCTTTTCCCCAAAATGTACTTTAATGTCTGCGTGGACACACTGTTTGAATTCCTCCACCAAGATCAATTGTCGCAACAGGTTGAAGTCTTTCCCAACCCCCTTCGAATCACACCACCGATCAAACATGGTTTCCTTCACTCTGGCAAACCCCACATGGGTTTCACTCTCCCTCTTCCTGGCATTCCGGAATTTTTGCCGGTAAGATTCAGGGACCAATTCATAGGCTTTGAGAATGGCTTTCTTCACTTCCTCATAATCTGTACATTTGTCAATCGGTAAAGCCGAAAATATATCCTGAGCTTTACCCACCAGAACACTTTGCACTAACATAGTCCAGGACCCCACAGGCCATTTTAGCATTTGAGCCACTTTCTCAAAGTGTAAAAAAAACTTGGCTACCTCCTTTTCATTGAAGGGTGGAACCAGCCTCACATGTCTACCAACATCCCAGGTGTTCTCACTAGTTGTCGAACCAGCCGGCATGGATGCTACTTCTCCCCGTTCTCCCATTAATTCCATCTGCTTGAATTTAACTTCCTTCTGATACTCCATGTCACGTTCCTTTAACTCCCTTTCGGCTTTCATTTCCTCTGCTCTTTCCTTTGCTCTCTTTCTTCTTCAGCTCTCCTTTCCTCGGTTCTTATCTCCTCACGTTCTCGTTCCTGTTCTACTCTTCTTTCCTCGAGTTCTCTTGCAGCTCTCCTTTCCTCTGCTTTTAACCTTTCCTCTGCTTTTCTTTCCTCTGCTTTTACCCTTTCCTGGCTCTGCAGTTGCATCTCCGTTTTCCGGAGCTCCACATTTTCTTTTTCCTCGGGTAACCAATCCAAGGCTACCTCTGTCCATGTTCCTTGTCCCACCAGAGATTCTACCACCAATGTCTATATCTCTGCGTTCTTCATATTAACTCGGACCTCCAAGTTAAAATGTCTGGCCAATATCAAGAGTTCCGATTTTTTTAACGCTAGGAACTGTGCCTCATCAGGGGACACCGCAAACTGTTCTGCGTCAAACACCATGGTGACTATCAGTTAGCACCTGTTAACCTTCACACAAAATTATTTCCAATTTTTTGAAAAATTTGGGAATGTTAGAAAAAAAATTCCAAATTTGGGAATTTTGGGAATGTTCGGGAATTCTATCCCGGACGAGTGTTATTAGGGAATTTAATCCCGAACGAAGACCCAATTTCGAGCCCCCGAGCCAATTGGACGAGCCCCCAATTTCTGTTACGTGCTCCTCCCCGACCCCCTGGTCACGGTGTACCTCTGAGCCCCGAGAGGAGTCATGGCAGAAAAATGTGTTATTCTGTGTGTCAAAGATCAAAGGAGAAGCCACCCCAATTGTTACTCACAAACAAATATTGTATTAAGATCACACAATAATTACAGTACAACAATAATAGTATTCAATAGTACAATCAATATGTCCTATGATGGTACCATCCGTTTTGTAATATAGAACTCACTGTGCTCCAAGTGAGTGAAACACGAACATCCCCAATGTCTCTTATTCCCGGCTTCAAGCCCAAAGTTGCTTCGCTCCAGCGATCGACAGAACGATGTCCAATCGAGACCAGAATCCCGTGCGGATGGCAAATACAGTCACACAGCCCAAAGCTGTAACAAGGCGCCCTCAAGGCGACTGGGAAACCCAAAGGCGCCCTACAGGCGACTGAGAGATCACACCCTCGGGTATGGACGAATTAACCTTCAAAAAGCCACGTCACACATACGCCCCAGATCGACGTCTGAATGCGGTGAATATGGTTGAAAAGAGACGAAACCGTGAGCGAAGCACAAGTCCTGCATGAGTCAAAATGGCAGACGACCCGCTCTTGAGACGTAATGGCCCGGCGATAATTTTCCTCGGAATCCACTGCCAAAAACCTGACATGCAGGTTGAGCGGTCACCTCGATGACAACTCTGTCACAGGGACCCCTTTCCCGGGAACCCGAAAGTTCGCTCGTGACTCTTGCTCGCCAACGTTCGCTTCAGAACTCTGGGCGGCTCGGCTTTTTGTCCGACTCACTCGCTCCGCCCTTTTTCCTCTTCTTCCTCTTCGTCGTCCGGTTCCCGATCCAGTTTCCTGTTTCTTATAACAGTAACTTTTTTACCTTTTGAAAACAGTTCATGGACAATAAACCTTTTGAAAACAATAATAGTACCTGGAATCAGAAATATTTCCAGTGGATGCAAACCACCCCAACGGAAGTGACGAATCCGTAACACTACCCCTGATCGTCCTCCAAGGTGATGGACCATCATTACTCAGTAGGAACTGGTTGGAGGTAATTGAACTCAGCTGGAAGCAGATGCATCAATTTCGTGCAACCAATGCATCAAAACCACTTGAAGCAGTCCTGGCCAAATATCCAGACATCTTGTCTTGGAAATATCCAAATATCCAAATATCCAAATATCCAGCAGTCCTGGCCAACGATGAGCTCGGTACTTTGTGGGGTTACTCCGCTAAACTCAACATTGACAAAGATGCTAAACCAATTTTCTGCAAGGCTCGACCAGTTCCTTTTGCTCTGCACAAAAAGGTTGATAAAGAGCTCGATCGACTCCAGGAACTTGAGATCGTTGAGCCAGTTCAATATTCAAATTGGGCTGCACATGTTGTCCCCGTTGTCAAAGCTGATCAGTCTATTCGTCTTTGTGGTGACTACAAAATGACAGCCAATAGATGCTCAACACTAGACAACTATCCAATCCCACGGATTGATGATTTGTATGCTAATTTGAGTGGAGTCCAAAGTTTCAGCAAACTCGACCTCAGGTCAGCATATCTTCAACTTCTTCTCGAGGAAGAATCGAAGAAATACCTGACAATCAACATGCACCATGGCCTGTACAAATACCACTGACTGAGTTTTGGGGTGAAGTCTGCCCAGGGATATAGTTGTATGGACACTTTGTTTGCTGCAGAACGGCACATTGCGGTTTATCAGGATGATATCCTGGTCACCGGTTCAACAGAAGCTGAGCATCTACACAACCTAGAAGGAGCCTTGAAAAATCTATCAGACTCCGACCTCTGTTTAAGGCTCGATAAGTGTGAGTTAATGGCACTATCAGTAACATACTTGGGTCACAGAATTGAGGCTCAAGGCCTACATCCAACCAAGGATAAAGTCAGAGCGATTAAGGATGCACCAGCTCCAAGACACGTGACAGAACTGAAGGCCTACCTCGGCATGCTGCAATACTACAGCCACTACATCCCAAACATATCCAATGTTTTGGGTCTTCTCTATCACCTGCTGAAGAAAGGAGTCTCATGGAACTGGGGTACTACACAACAAGCAGCTTTCCATAAATCAAAGGACCTGTTCCAAGCATCAAACATACTAGTTCACTATGATCCTGATAAGGACATCGTACTGACGTGTGATGCTCGTCAGTATGGTGTGGAGGCAGTGCTGTCTCATGGTATGCCTGATGGTTCAGAGAAACCAGTGGCATTTGCCTCCAGGACATTATCTCCTGCAGAAAAGAATTATAGTCAGTTGGACAAGGAAGGTTTAGGAATCATCTTTGGAGTCAAAAAGTTCCACCAATACCGATTTGGATGACACTTTGTTGTCGATACTGATCACAAACTACTGATTAGCCTGTTTGGTCCAACCAAAGCAACATCTGACACACTACCACCCAGGATATACGATGGTCGTTGCTACTCGCTGCTTACGACTACCGTATTCAGTATAAACCCGGATATGCCATTGCCAACGCGGATGCTATAAGCCATCTACCATTGCCCGATTTGGTCGCCAACCCACCGTTACCTGGCAGTGTGATCGCCTTGATGGATCATCTGGAGGACTGTCAAGACGGAATAGTCAAGATGAAGTCACTGGCTAGGAATTATGTATGGTGGCCAAAACTAGACACTGATATTGAACAGTGTGTTCAACATTGCTATCCCTCCCAAAGCACCAGGAATGCACCAGCGAAGGCACCGCTGCATCCCTGGGAATGGCCCACCGAACTGTGGCATCGAGTTCATCGAGACTATGCTTGACCAGTGAACGGTCAGATGCTACTAATCATCACTGATGCCCACTCAAAGTGGATTGACGCTTACACAACACATGGCACTATGTCAGCTGGAACAATAGAGAAACTGAGACGTTGTTTTGCTACACACGGCTTGCTCAGTTATCGTTAGTGATAATGGTGCATGTATCTCGAGCTCGGTATTCACCAAATTCACACGCAGGAATGGTGGCAGACACAAATATGTCAGTCCACAACACCAAGCTTCCAATGGCTTGGCTGAACGTTCAGTTGGAGTCATCAAGTCCAGACTACGCAAACTGCAGGATGGAAATCTTGAAATCAGGCTCTCGCGTCTGCTCCTCAAGTATCGTACTACACCTCATGGAACAACAGGAGTAACACCATCAGAATTACCAATGAAACGACACCTAAGGAACAACCTGAACTGTGTGAAACTAGATATGGCTTCTCGATTGTACCAGAGCCAACATAACCAGAAGTTGCATCACGACAAGTCAGCAATGAGACGCTCACTTCACACCAGGGATCCAGTGTTCTCCCGCAACTTTGGTGCAGGCGCTGTTTGGTTGCCTGGCAATGTCATAGACAAACCTGGGCCACTGTCGCATACAATATGCTTGCATGATGGGCGGGTTGTCCGACGACACCAAGACCACGTTGTCTACCGTCACTGTAGCCCCATCGAACCTCCAAACACTGCCTGTCGTTAAGCCGGAGCCTGAACAGCAACAATCCATTGTTGTGCCTGCACCTGGGAATGTTGTGCCTCTAACGGGCGTCTCTGATCCACTCATGCCTGAAATCAATGCTGCTGTTCCACCTGCAGGCAGTGATGTTGCCTCTCCTGCATACCTGCCACGCAGCTCAACCAGAAACAGCGACACAACTCTCCTGCACACCTGCCATGCCGATCAACCGGAATCAGGAAATGCCCTGATCGTATGGACCTATAGATGTGTCAGTCAAAGTCATCTTGTTGCATCGGGGTAGTTCAACCCTGACTCTTCAAGTTGTGTTATTTTAGTTTTCCTAAACTTAGCACCGTTTTGTGTTGATTCACTTTTGCCAAAATATTGCTCATGGTTTTCACAATTGACATTTTCACATTTCTTTTCACATTTGATGCAAAAATGTTGTATATGGACTTTTGTTAATCACCCAGCATAAAGGGGGACATGTGATGTATGCAACATCTAGACCTCACCGTCGACAACATATAACAAGCAGATATGGATGTACACGTCACTTCCAGGTTGGCGGGCCCAAGCGGCGTTGTGCTTTCCACTCGCACAATAAAAGGCACTTTGAATTGAGCTGAATTGGTGTTCTTTCGGTGGAACAACACAATCAGGTACCACCAAGACCCTGCCTTGATTAGGCCGTCCCTCCAAACTGGATGACCAAGCAAGGAGGAGACTGATCAGAGAGGCCACCAAGAGACCAATGGCAACTTTGAAAGAGCTACAGGCCTTTATGGAAAAGACTGGTCAATGTGTACATGTGACAACATTATCCCAAGCACTCCACAAGTCTGGCCTGTATGGTAGAGTTGCAAGAAGGAGGCCATTACTCAAAAAACCCCACCTTGAGTCCCATTTGAGGTATGCATAAAAACACTCCGGAGATTCTGAAGTGGCAAAAGGTTTTGTGGTCTGTTGAAACCAAGATGGAACTTTTTGACGTTTTGCACAAACCCAACACAGCACATCACCCAAAGAACACCATCCCGACTGTAACGCATGGTGGTGTCAGCATCATGTTTTGGAGGATGTTTCTCACCAGTAGGGACTAGATCACTTGTCAGGAAAGAAGGGAAAATGTATGGAGCAAAATACAGAAAGATCCTAGAGGAAAATCTGTTGCCCTCTGCAAGAAAGTGGAAATTGGGACAGAAGTTCACCTTTCAGCATGACAATGACACTAAACACACAGCCAAAGCTACACTGGAGTGGCTGAGCAACAAAAAGATAAATGTCCTTGAATGGCCCAGTCAGAGCCCCGACCTAAACCTAATTTAAAATCTTTGGCAAGACTTGAAAATTGCTGTCCCATCAATGCTCCACATGCATCTTCACTGAGATTGAACAGTTTTGTACAGAGGAATGGGCAAATATTGCCCAATCAAAATGTGCAAAGTTGATAGAGACCTATCCCAACAGACTCACAGCTGTATTGCTGTCAAAGGTGTTTCCACCAAGTATTAACTCAGGGGGGGTGGACACTTATCCAACAACGACATTCTACTTTTGTATTTTTAATTAATTTTCTGAAATTTGTAGAATTTGTTTTTCACTCGGAAGTTGTGGGTTACGATGTGTAAATAAAGGTGAAAAAGTCTGGTTTAATGCAATTTAATTCCAGGCGACAATGCAAAAAAGGTGAAAGAATTGAAAGACTTTCATTAGGCATTGTAAAAGATTGTCACTTGATGTTTACAGGAATACTACACAACAGAACCTTGAATAGCTTTCTACAAAACGCCATATTTTTGGGGCTTCCTTCTGGCTTTATATGCATTTAACAAACGACCACTGTGTTTCAGAGTGTTGTGGACAAACTGGTGAAGAAGACCAATCTTTCTCTACTCTTGGGGACTCACAGCTGGAGAGAGCAGTTTGTTGAAGCCATCACAATCACTGCTGGTTGTTCTTGCCTTTTCCTCACTTTCAAGTTCATCTGGTTAACATTAGCAAATAAGCAATCCTTTTATTATGGATGAAATAAACAGCAGCATTTTTACACCTAGTTTCAACATCACACTGCACAATGCATTTGTTTAAAAAAATTTTTTAACCAAAAACAAAGGCCTAGTAAAGAAAGTGTACAAAGCAACATTTGTGTGTTTTACAGAGGAAGAAGATGGAACCCAAAAGAAACCATCATGCAGCGATTACCTCATTCACATGCTTACACTTTTCTGGAAGGTAATTTTTGCCTGTGTGCCACCGACTGAGTACTGGAGCGGCTGGGCGTGTTTCCTCGTTTGCATCCTTGCCATCGGTTTTCTGACAACGCTCATTGGAGATCTGGCTTCCCACTTTGGCTGCACCATCGGCCTGAAGGATTCGGTCAACGCGGTGGTTTTTGTTGCACTCGGAACATCGGTGCCTGGTCAGTTACGTGTCTGTGAACATAGCACATGCATCAGCATTCATGCACCAAAAAATCCAGAAATTAAACTCCCAGTGGAATAGAGAAATGTTCAGAACTGCACTTCCATTTGCATCTGAAGGATGTTGGTGGAAGGGCAGATGTGAAGAATAACCGCACTTCTCGTCATTGTCGTTCGTATGCAGCACATGGATGCAGGTTAGCATGAGTTGTTGTAGGGGCAAAGTGTTGCCGCTGATGCAGTGCTCCTCTGTAGGTGAAAGCTGGAATTTGGAACCTGTTCACGGTGCCGGCGACAGCTTGCGCACTCGTCGCAAAGGACACCGTAGGATTGTTACATAGAAACAACTAATGCCGGCAGACGGCACACCCAGTTTAACATCCATTCCACATCTGGATATTCGTTTATAGTTCAGTCGAGATTAAAACCCAGGCTAGACAACTCAGAGGTGAGTTCACATATCTCGAAGGCCTAAGCTATCTTGCCAGCCCTCAGTTCTTCTGAGAGGACGTTATACCAGCCATGGTATATTTTGGCGGACTTCGTT
The DNA here is from genome assembly GCF_964187855.1 of Myxine glutinosa. Lineage (NCBI taxonomy): Eukaryota > Metazoa > Chordata > Myxini > Myxiniformes > Myxinidae > Myxine > Myxine glutinosa. The sequence continues at coordinate 54,103,545 of NC_136266.1, read as the reverse complement.
TGGAACTACGGCAACAGAAGTTAAAGTAAAATGAAAATGTGGATCGAGTAAAACAGGGGCACCAGTTACCCCAAACCAACTTCGAAACCAAGCATAACATGGAGGACCATCTCCCCCCCAAAAAACTAAACATGCTCTTCAAAAACAAACAAAGTATTTGAATACAATCGATTACAAAGCTTGCATCCTGCCAGTCTGCTTTTGTCAGGCATCGGATGAGGATGGAAGTGCAATGTTTTCTCTGGCCAGGTGATTGCTGAAACATGATCAAAAAGACTGATGTCCACCCTTGTCCACCCCCCCATTTTCACAGACACGTTTGCCAGCAAGGTGGCTGCAGTCAATGACAAGTATGCAGACGCCTCGATTGGCAACGTCACCGGAAGTAATGCCGTCAATGTTTTTCTGGGTATCGGCTTAGCCTGGTCCATCGCAGCCATTTATTGGTTTTTTCAAGGAAAGCAATTTAGAGTCGACCCAGGAACACTCGCCTTCTCAGTGACCCTTTACACTGCATTTGCTCTAATATGCATTGCAGTGTTGATCATTCGACGCAGACCATCAATCGGCGGCGAGTTGGGTGGGCCACGCACAATCAAGATGTGCAACAGTCTCTTTTTCGTACTGCTTTGGATTGTTTATATTCTAGTTGCTGGACTAGAAGCGTACTGTCACATAAAGGTCTTCTGATCAACTCCTCAAATGAGACACCTGCAAGGTGAAGTCTTGCAACAGCAAAGTGCTCATTTCTACTGCCCTGCAGAGATCACACAGGATGAGATTGTATAAATGTGGCTAAATCTACAACACGTCTTCTGTATTCCAATGCATGTGTTTGTTTCGCTCATTTCCCCATACTTTTTCTTTCCTTTTCTTCATAATAAGAATGGCTTTTCAAACAACCTGTCAGGTGCGGATCCATGATTTTAGGTGAGGGGGAGCTGGGCAGAGTCAAAAATGTACTTGTTTATCAGTTATTTGATTGTTTATTATTTCAAAATCTTTGTGACTCATGTACAGATTTTGATTTGTTTTCAATAAAAATAAATAATTAAACGCTCATAGGATGGGATAAAAACTCAGGAAATGATATGTATGCTCAGCAATGGCTAAATGACGTTGCAACATGCAGTTTGCTCTCTTTCTTCAATAGATTGTTCACAATCATGATGCATAAAAGGACCAAACCAACAAAATATATTATCACGAACACGACTACACTCGTACTCATAATTACAAAATTCCAACAAACTGAGAAGGCTCTACCAGTTAGTACAACAACAACAACAACAGGCATTTTAAGGCCATTTTCCCTGCGAGAGCGGCGGTTAGCCTTGCAGTCCCCATGACAATCTTCTTCATTTTGCCCTATTTTCGGCATCTCCCCTTGTTAACCCGCCTGCCCGCATTTCTTCTTCAACCCTCTTTAGCCAAGTCTTTCTCAGTCTTCCCCGTCCTCGACCTCCTTCTACATTCATTTCCATCACTCTTCTCAACCAGTCACTTTCATCCTTCCTCAACACATGACCAAACCATCTCAACCTGTTTCTCTTCACAGCATCCATCACAGGCTCTATTCCCATCATCTTTCGCAATTCATAATTTGTCTTCCTCTCTCTCAACGATATTCCACACATCCACCGAACCATTCGCATTTCCACCCTTTCCAGCCTTCGTTGCTGCTCTACATTCATTACCCATGTCTTGCTCCCATAAATCATAACACTTCTCACACATGCAGCATACACCTTTCCCTTCAGCTTCAACAACACTCCCCTCCTCATCAGCATGCCACTCAGTTCCCGAAACTTCTTCCATGAACATCTCACTCTAGCAACCATTGCTGAGTGTGATCCACCTTCTCCATTCAGCATGTCTCCTAGGTAACAAAATGTTTTCACACCTTCCAGCTTCACGCCGTCTCCAAGATCCAACTCAACATTTCCTCCATCTGCAGCCCCCTAGGTGCACACGTTACACTTGAATGTAGCTGCCACACTGGTTAATGACCCTCTCAAACCACTACATTTTTCATGAACCCACTCAGCGCACATTGTACATTGAATGGAATTCACTCCGACGCCCTTCCTGCACACAGCACACGGCCACTTCCCAGTTCTTTCCACCTCACCACATGCTTTACCACTTGCCATCACCTTCATTTTTCCGATATTCACCTTCAGACCTTTTGTCTCCATACATTCCTTCCACTTGTTCATCTTCTCCTTCAGTCCATCCTTACTTTCTGCAATCAACACCAGATCATCTGCATACAACAACTCCCACGGTAAACCCTCCTTTACGTTCTGTGCCAGCACCTCCATCACAGCTACAAATAGTAGTGGACTTAGTACCGACCCCTGATGCACTCCCACCTTCACCTCAAACTCACCACTGTTCCCGTCCTTCGTCCTTACAGCTGTGCGTGTTCTTTTGTACATTGCCATCACTACTCTGATCAACCATTCCTCCACTCCTAACTTCCTCAATGCCCATGTCAATACTTCATGTGGAACCCTATCGAATGCTTTCTCCAGATCAGCAAACCCAAGAAACAACTTCTTCCTCTTCTGCATGTACTTCTGCAACTGCCTCACAATAAAAAGCGCGTCTGTCATTCGTCTTCCTGGCATAAATCCAAACTGCATTTCGTCAATCTTCACTTTCTTCCTTATCCTCCTCTCCAACACCCTTTCCAATACCTTAATTCCATGCTCCAATAACTTTATCGCTCGATACGAGCCACAGTCCAGAGGGTCACCTTTCCCCTTGTATAGAGGGACGAGGGTACTCAGTTCCCAATCCACTGGAATGCGGCCTTCTTTCACCACCAGATTGCAGATCTCTGTCATTCTCTTCACACCCCAATTTCCCACTGCCTTCAACATATCTCCCACAACTCCCGTCGGCCTGCCCGCTTTTCTACTCTTCATTGCTTTTATCGCTTCCTCAACTTCCTTCTCGGTTATCTTCTCTGCCGGTCCTAAAACTGGGTTACTCTCTATGTAACTTGTTAAACTCTTTTTAAACTTGTTAAACTCTTGTTAAACCACTTCTTAAAAAGCCCACGCTTGACCTTAACGACATAAAAAAATTACCGTCCTATCTCCAACCTGTCTTTCCTGTCAAAGATCACAGAAAGAATTGTGCTATCACAGATGAATGACCATCTAGTTTCAAATAATCTTTTCAATTCTCGCCAGTCAGCATATAGACCAGGCCATAGCACAGAGACCGCTCTCCTAAGAATAACCAATGATCTTCTGACCTCTCTTGACTGTGGTAAGGTTTCCGTTCTTGCTCTTTTGGACTTGTCTGCCACCTTTGACACGATTGACCATAGTGTCTTAATTCGTCGTATTGAAATCACATTTGGTATAACTGGTACTCCCCTTTCTTGGCTGATGTCCTATCTTACTGATAGAGTGCAAACAGTTGTTGTCAATGGCCAGAAATCAGCCCCTTCTCCGCTTTCCTTTGGCGTTCCCCAGGGCTCAGTCCTGGGACCTATCCTCTTTCTTTTGTACACTCAGCCTCTATTTGATCTTGTTGCCAGACATTCAGTTGATCACCACGCCTTTGCAGACGACAATCAGCTGTACAAAGGAAGCACGATTCAACAAATCGTGCCCACTGTTGAAGTGTTAGAAGGCTGTATTGCCGACGTGAAGGCGTGGATGACCCAAAACAAACTTCAGCTGAACGATGCTAAAACAGAGTCTATGATTGTAAGATCGCACAGATGTCCTCTACAATGTTCACTTCCTACCACTATTCATGTTGGTGAAATCGATGTAAACTTTGTTTCGTCGGCCAAGAACCTTGGTGTGATTTTCGACTGTAACATGACATTTTCCAAGCAAGTACTTCAAGCTTGCAAATCAGCATACTTTCAGCTGCGAAAGATCGCATCCATTCGCCACTTTCTTACTCCTCAAGCTGCTCTAACTCTGGTCTGTGCCCTTGTCCTCTCAAGGCTAGACTATTGTAATTCTTTGTATGCTGGCTGCCCTCAGTTTCTCTTGGATAAGTTACAAAAGGTTAAAAACTCTGCCGCTCGTCTTGTCTGTAAGGCGAAGAAGTCTGACCATGTTACTCCGCTCCTTGAATCTTTACACTGGCTGCCTGTCTCTGCTCGTGTGCAACACAAAATTTGCACACTATGTTATAAATCATTGTGTGGAACGGGACCTCACTATCTCTCCGATTTTCTCACTCTCTATGAACCTCGGCGACGGCTTCGTTCAAGCGACGACTCTATGACCTTAGAGCCGCCGCGCACCAGCACCAAGTCGTTTGGCGAGAAATCCTTTTCATTTGCTGCACCTCTGCTCTGGAATGACTTGCCTTCCTCTGTTCGACATGTTGACTCTCTTCCTGCCTTTAAAACCTCCCTCAACACCTATCTGTTTCACAAGTCTTTCAAAGTCTAAGTCCTGTTTTCCCTTTGGTTTGAGGTGGGACAGAGATCGAGAGTATGTCTGTGTACATGTGTGGGGGAGGGAGGGGAAGTACACATCTGTGGGTTTTGAATGGGGAGGGAGAGGAATAGGGCAAGAGTGAAGGTGTGTCTGTGTGTGTGTATGTTTGTGTGTGTGTGTGTGTGCGGTGTGTGTGCGTTCGCATGATAATGTAAAGCGCCATGAGGGTAGTTTACTCTGCTTGATGGGACTATATAAGACTCCATTATTATTATTATTATTATTATTATTATTATTATTATTATGTTGCCATCCCATTCATTATCTGCATTCAACAGTATTTCTATATATCTCTTCCATCTTCCTTTAATTCCATTTGGGTCGACAACGATTTGTCCCACTTCATCCTTCAAGCAACGCACCCCCATCACATCACACCTCTCTTTCGCTATCTGCTTTGCAATCCTGAATACCGCTGTCTGACCCTCTGCCAAGTTGTTAATTAGTCCTCTACCAGTTAGTGGACTTACAAAATCATCCTTCGACCATTGTTGTTGTTGTTGTTCAATCGGAAAATTAAAATGACAATAACAGAAGCTATACCGAAAATACCCAATTGCTATCCACATTTTTCAACAATATTTAGTAACTAACAAAGCCTGAGTTTTGGCATAATCAATGTATTAGTACACGTCGAAAACGTAAACGTGATTACACACTTAAAGCATTTTTTAAAATATATAATCGTTGCAGAATTTACGTTTCAATATTTGAAACGCCATGCAATATTAGGTAGGCTTATCTACCTCATTATATATTTAGTCTTTAAAGTGGAAATTGTTAGAAAAACTCACTGCACGATTCATGAGACAGTTTACTTTGCCACGTTCCAAAACCACATCTTCGGTTATATACACCTCAATACATGTGGAAAAAAACAATCACTTTTAAGGGAAGGGGAGGGGTTTAGGGCGCATGCCTCCCTGGATGCACCCCTGCCTGTTCAATGCAAAACAATTCTGAGCAGAAAACCAGATTGTACTGAGACGAAAAACACTAGTTATTGTGAGTCAATTTTCGTGACTTGTGAGCTGATTTATGGGCTATGTTTAGGGATTATCTCATACGAGCAGAAGCCCGTGGTAAAAATATCACAATATATACAAAAAAAAAATCCTTTTTCTAGCACTGGTTGAAAGTGCTCAAAATGAGATCTTGTATATTTCTCAACAGAGGAAAAAATAATAATTGGGATTTGACCGTGGTGGCGGTCTGTTGCTTATACACTGCCCGGGTTCTTTTTAAATGAATTTACGACTATAATTCAGCTTTTACTCGTGGCCGTAGAAGATTGACAACTATGATTCAGCTCAGCTTTTAATTGCGAAATGGGCCCAGCCCGGCCTCGGCAGCCTCGGCCGTCCTCACCAGCTAGCCTATAACCTTCCCGGAGCCTGTCCCGACATTTTTTTGTTTCAGAGGTTAACTCCTATCTTTCACCGTTCAGGAGATTAGCGCGTGCAAACAAACAAACAAACTTTCTTTTATATTATATATATATATATACATATATATATATATATATATATATATATATATATATATATATATATATATATATACATATATATATATACATACATATATATATATACATATATATATATACATATATATATATATACATATATATATATACATATATATATACATATATATATATACATATATATATATACATATATATATACATATATACATATACATATATATATATATATATATATATATATACATATATATATATACATATATATATATACATATATATATATACATATATATATATACATATATATATATACATATATATATATACATATATATATATACATATATATATATACATATATATATATACATATATATATATACATATATATATATACATATATATATATACATATATATATACATATATATATATATACATATATATATACATATATATATACATATATACATACATATATATATACATATATACATACATATATATATACATATATACATACATATATATATATACATATATACATACATATATATATATATATATATATATATATATATATATATATATATATACATATATATATATATATATATATATATATATATATATATATACATATATATATATACATATACATATATATATATATATATATATATTATATATATATGTATATATGTATGTATATATGTATACTGTATATATGTATACTGTATATATATATATATATATATATATATATATATATATATATATATATATGAAGAAGAAGAAGATAGAAGATAGAAGACAGAAGATAGAAGATAGAAGACAGAAGATAGAAGATAGAAGATAGATATATATACACACTACATGACCAAAAGTATGTGGACACCCCTTTTAATGGATTCGGCTGTTTCAGCCACACCCATTGCTGACAGGTATATATAATCAAGCACAGCCAAGCAATTGCCATAAACAAACATTGGCAGTAGAATGGGCCATACTGAGGAGCTCAGTGACTTTCAGCGTGGCACCGTCAAAGGATGCCACCTTTCCAACAAGTCAGTTCGTCAAATTTCTGCGCTGCTAGAGCTGCCCAGTCAAATGAAAGAGCTGTTATTGTGAAGTAGAAACGTCTAGGAGCAACAACAGCTCAGCCACGAAGTGGTAAGCCACAAAAGTTCACAGAACGGAACCGCTGAGTGCTGAAGCGCGTAGCGTGTAAAAATCGTCTGTCCTCGGTTGCAACACTCACTACCGAGTTCCAAACTGCCTCTGGAAGCAACATCAGCACAACAACTGTTCGTCGGGAGCTTCATGAAATGGGTTTCCATGGCCGAGCAGCCGCACACAAGCCTTAGATCACCATACGCAATGCCAAGCATCAGCTGGAGTGTTGTAAAGCTCGCCGCCATTTGACTCTGGAGCAGTGTAAACGCCTTCTCTGGAGTGATGAATCACGCTTCACCATCTGGCAGTCCGACGGACTAATCTGGGTTTGGCGGATGCCAGGAGAATCCTACCTGCCCAAATACATAGTGCCAACTGTAATGTTTGGTGGAGGAGGAATAATGGTCTGGGGCTGTTTTTCATGGTTCTGGCTAGGCCCCTAAGTTCCAGTGAAGGGAAATCTTAACGCTACAGCATACAATGACATTCTAGATGATTGTGTGCTTCCAACTTTGTGGCAACAGTTTTGAGAAGGTCCTTTCCTGGTTCAGCATGGCAATGCCCCCGTGCACAAAGCGAGGTCCATACAGAAATGGTTTGTTGAGATTGGTGTGGAAGAACTTGCATGGCCTGCACAGAGCCCTGACCTCAACCCCATCGAACACCTTTGGGATGAATTGGAACGCCGACTGCGAGGCAGGCCTAATCGCCCAACATCAATGCCCGACCTCACAAATGCTCTTGTGGCTGAATAGAAGTAAATCCTCACAGCAATGTTTCAACATCTAGTGGAAAGCCTTCCCAGAAGAGTGGAGGCTGTTATATAGCAGCAAATGGGGTCCAACTCCATATTAATGCCCATGATTTTGGAATGAGATGTTCAATGTTCGGGTGTCCACATACTTTTGGTCATGTTGTGTGTGTGTGTGTGTGTGTGTGTGTGTGTGTGTGTGTGTGTGTGTGTGTGTGTGTGTGCAGTGCCTTCAGAAAGTAGTGATATATTAAGCCACCTTGACCTTTTCACATTTTATTGTGTTACAACCTGAATTTAAAATGCATTAAATTGAGATTTTTTTGTCTCTGACCTACACATAATAAATACCACATAATATCAAAGTGAAATTATTTTTTTATAAATTTTTACAAAATAATAAAAAATGAAAAGCTGAAATGCCTTGCGACAACATGTATTCAACCCCTTTGTTATGACACTCCAAATTGAGTTCAGGTGCATCTAATTTCCTTTGGCGGAAACAGAGCACATCTGGCGGAAACAGAGCACAGCTCATTATCCGTCTCACACCATCCCTACCGTTAAGCATGGTGGTGGCGGAATCATGCTATGGGGATGCTTTTCAGCGGCAAGAACTTTTCAGCAATGGGAGACTTCTCAGGATAGACGGAACAATGAATGGAGCCAAATATAGGCAAATCCTTGAGGAGAACCCACTTCAGCATGCAAAATGCCTTAGGCTGTGGTCAATATTTACTTTCCAACAGGACAGTGACCCCATGTATACAACCAAAACAACACTGGAATGACTTTAGAACAGGAACATGAGAGTCCTCGAGTGCCGCAGTCAAATCGCAGAATGGAATCCCATTGAGAATCTGTGGAAAGACACCTACAATTCCAATTCCAACTTAACAGAGGTTGAGCAAGTCTGCAAGGAAGAATGGGAGAAACTCCCCAAATCCAGATGTGCAAAGCTGATACAGACATACCCAAGAAGACTCAAAGCTGTAATTGTTGTCAAATGCACGAAATATTGACTCAGAGGGTTGAATACTTATGTAAATTAGATAGTTCTTTATTTCATTTTAAACTATTTTGTAAAAAATAAAACAATAAATATTCCACTGACATTATGAGGTATAATGTTTAGATCAGTGACAAAAAATCTCAATTTAAACCATTTTAAATTCAGGCTGTAACACAACAAAATGTGAAAAAAAAGTCAAGGAGTGTGAATACTTTCTAAAGGCACTTTATATATTACGCACGCAAAATAAATGGTGGAGTTTTCTTTGGTATACATGGTCGAGGCTCTTGGGAGAGCTAGAGCAGGATGGAGTGGAACAAAATGGAAAGGGGGAAACACCAACAGATAAATAGAAGTGAGAGTGGTATCAAGGAGAGGGGCATAAGGATATGTGGGTGAACAAGCTGCACACAAGCTGAATGAAACACAGCAAAAAGAGGAAGGGAAAAGCAGGAATGAAAAAAGGAAGGATTTTGACTGATGCATCTTCTGTTTTACTGGGATTATTTATTCATTCATCATCAATGTCTAAAGCCCATGAAGGAGCTTGTACGCATCACATTTAAGACAAGTACAATAGAAAAAAAGTACTTTAACCTGGGATGTCATCATCATGGGATGTTTGCTCAGATGGTGGCATCAAACAGGTCAACTTGAAATGAAAATCAGACACGTGTTTTCTTTTTTTTTTACAATACGTGAGCATTCACCTCCCAACTTATTTTCCAACTATATCTCCCTCAACCCACCCATTTTTTACCTTTGGAAAATTGTATTTTTCTGTCAACTTACTTCCCATCCTTTCCTCTTCTCAACTCACCCTCTCCCCACCCCCACTCATACCCCTGAAACATTATTTTCCTTTGTATAGGCTATATGTAAAGGGTCATTAAGCCTTAAGAGCTCTCTACTCAAAATTGAACTCTATTTATTATAATAAATGCTCCTGTAAATATTATTGTACATACTTGAATGTGTCCCAGACCAATGGGGAAATGTAGCTCTATCTTTGTATCACACATGAACCTCAGCAGAAACAACTTGGTGAACCATGGGATATGATGTACTGCTTTGGTGGTGAAGGAGCTGCGCTCCAACGCGAGTCGAAAGAATTGACGCGACCAAAGACGGAATTCGTCCGAGTTGCTTTATTGAAACAAAATAGCTCAGGTATTCTGACCAAAAGCCCGTTTATCGGGCAGCAATATATATACACATTTATGTCGGGAAGTTTGCCCGGCAAAAGCTATACCGGGCATGCCCGGGTGTCAAGGGCGAGCCTTGGAAAGGCGAGTCTGGACCTGCCCGGGCGTGTTTGGCTGCGGCCTGGCAAGTCGAGGCTGGGCGTGCCCGGGCGCTCTGGACGAGCACTGGAAAGGCGAGAGCGGGCATGCCCGGACGCTCTGGGCGAGCCCTGGAAAGGCGATAGCGGGCATGCCCGGACGCTCTGGGCGAGCCCTGGAAAGGCGATAGCGGGCATGCCCGGACGCTCTGGGCGAGCCCTGGAAAGGCGATAGCGGGCATGCCCGGACGCTCTGGGCGAGCCCTGGAAAGGCAATAGCGGGCATGCCCGGACGCTCTGGGCGAGCCCTGGAAAGGCGAGCGCGGGCATGCCCGGGAAAGACGAGACCGGGGCGTGCCCGGGAGGTTCGGGCGTGCCCGGGAACAGTGAGTCCGGGCATGCCCGGGAGAGGCGCGTCTGGCCGTGTTCTGGCCGGTGCAAGGCGATTGTGTGCATCCAGCGGTAACCGCTACACACGCCCCTCCAGAATCGACCTGCACCGGCAGGGTCAATTTAAGGGGGGTCCGGATGACCCGGCCGAAGCGACCCCTGGAGGGTCGTGGGGAGGGGTCCGACGTGGTGGTGGGTGGTCGAGCGGGGGGAACTGTGGACGGGGGGCGGCCTCGCCGCGGAGGAAGGGCAAACCGTGGTGGTCGGTCGACGTCCATGTGCGCCGGTTTGAGGCGGTCCACAGAGATCCGGTCCGACCGGCCGCCAACGTCGACGACAAAGGACTTGTCGCCCCGTCGCAGGACCCGGAAGGGCCCGTCGTACGGCGGCCGGAGTGGCCCCCGGTGCGCGTCATGACGCACAAAGACGTACTCCGCTGTGCGAAGCGCCGGGGGGACGTAGGACTGGGGACAACCATGGCGGGACGTTGGCACGGGGGCAAATCGGCGGGCGGCCTCCTGGAGGTCCGAGCGCTGGTGTGCGGCGGACCAGGGACTGGTAGCGTCGGGCACGAACTCGCCCGGGACGCGGAGTGGCTGGCCGTAGACGAGCTCGGCGGCGGACGCCCGGAGGTCCTCCTTGGGGGCCGTGCGGAGGCCCAAAAGGACCCACGGCAGCCGGTCGGTCCAACCGTCGTCCTGAAGGCCGGCCATGAGTGCGGCCTTCATAGAGCGGTGAAACCGCTCGCATAACCCGTTGGCTTGGGGGTGGTAGGCCGTGGTGCGGTGCAGCATGACCCCCAACGAGCCGGCGACCGCGCCCCAAAGTTCGGACGTGAACTGTGGGCCGCGGTCGGACGAGATGTCCGCCGGTGCGCCGAAGCGCGCGACCCAGGTGGCGATGGACGCCTGCGCCACGTCGGCGGTGGGGGTGGAGGTGAGGGGCACGGCCTCCGGCCACCTGGTGGTCCTGTCCACCATGGTGAGCAGGTGGGTGAACCCCCGCGATGGGGGCAGGGGACCCACCAGGTCCACGTGGACGTGGTCGAAACGCCGTGCAGGCACGGTGAAAGGTGCCAGCGGGGCCTGGGTGTGGCGGTGGACCTTGGCCCGCTGGCAGGCTGTGCAGGCGTTGGCCCAGTCGCGGACGTTCCGTCGAAGGCCGTGCCAGACGAAACGCGCTGACACCAGCTTCTGAGAAGCTTTCCGGCCCGGGTGAGAAAGGCCGTGGATGGAGGCGAAGATGCGGCGCTGCCAGGAAATGGGCACGATGGGGTGAGGCTGGCCCTGGGAGACGTCGCAGAGCAGGACGGTGCCCGCGAAGGGGATGTCGGCCAGGCGGAGGCCCGTGTCCGCCGCCCGGAGGGCCTGCACCGAGGTGTCGGTGGTCTGGTTGGCCGCCATGAGCGCGAAGTCCACGCCGAGGTGGACCGCGTTCGCGCTGGCCCGAGAAAGACAGTCGGCCACAGCGTTGTCTTTGCCGGCGACGTGCCGGATGTCCGTGGTGAATTCCGACACGGCGGAGAGGTGGCGCTGCTGGCGGGCCGACCACGGCTCCGTGACTTTGGCCATTGCGTAGACCAACGGCTTGTGGTCGACGAAAGCCGTGAACGGGCGGCCCTCCAGGAGGTGTCGGAAATGGCGAACGGCCAGGAATAGACCGAGCAGCTCGCGGTCGAACGTGCTGTATTTTAACTCGTTCGGCCGGAGCTGCCGGCTGAAAAAAGCGAGTGGCTGCCAAACCCCGTCCACCCATTTTTCATGGACGGCGCCCACCGCGTAGATGGAGGCGTCCGTAGTGAGGGTGATGGGCGCGTTGAGCACCGGGTGAGCCAGCAGCGTTGCGTCGGCGAGGGCCCGTTTTGCGCTCGCGAAGGCCGCGTCCATGGCCGCGGACCAAACAATGTCATGCTTGGCCGGCTTGCCCCGGAGGGCCTCGTAAAGGGGCCGCATGAGCTGAGCAGCGCGGGGCACGAATCGGTGATAAAAATTCACCATGCCGAGAAACTCTTGTAGGGCCTTGATGGAACGGGGACGCGGGAACGTGGCGATGGCCTCGACCTTGGTCGGCAGCGGCACGGCCCCGGTCTTGGTGATGCGGTGGCCCAAAAAGTCAACGGTCGTCGTGCCGAAGTGGCATTTGGCCGGGTTGACAATTAAGCCGTGCTCGCTGAGGTGACCGAACAGTGTTCGGAGGTGGAGGAGGTGCTCGGCGTGGGACATGCTGGCGACGAGGATGTCGTCCAGATAGACGAAAAGAAATGGCAGGTTGCGCAGCACGCCGTCCATTAAGCGCTGGAACGCCTGGGCCGCGTTCTTGAGGCCAAACGGCATCCTCAAAAATTCGAACAGGCCGAACGGCGTGATGACGGCCGTCTTCGGGACGTCGGCCGCCCGGACAGGTACCTGGTGGTATCCCCGTATCAGGTCAATTTTGGAAAATATGACCCGTCCCGCCAAACGGGCGGAAAAGTCCTGGATGTGCGGGATCGGGTACCTGTCGGGGGTGGTAGCATCGTTGAGGCGGCGGTAGTCGCCACACGGGCGCCATCCGCCCCCCGGCTTTGGCACGATGTGCAGTGGTGAGGCCCACGCGCTATTGGAGCGCCGCACGATGCCGAGGTGCTCCAACGCGTTGAACTCGGCCTTTGCCACGGCGAGCTTGGCCGGGTCGAGGCGGCGGGCCCTGGCGTAGACCGGCGGGCCAGTAGTGGGTATGTGGTGCTCGATCCCATGCCGCACTGCGACGGCCGAAAACGTCGGCCGTGTGAGGGCCGGGAATTCCGCGAGCAGGCGAGCGAACTCGTTCGCCGTCGGGAGGGCGCACGCCAGTTCGGTCAGCGCGGAGCTGCTCATCGTGCACGCCAGGGAGCTGAAGGTCTCGGCGTTGACAAGGCGACGACGTTTGACGTCGACCAGCAGCCCGTGCGCGCAGAGGAAGTCGGCGCCCAGCAAAGCCATGGGGACGCAGGCGGTCACAAAGGTCCACTGAAAGCGCTGGCTGCCGAAGCAGAGGGTGACGTTGCGCGGGCCGAAAGTGCGTATGGCCGAGCCATTAGCAGCGACCAAAGAGGGGCCGCAAACGGCGTCCCGCCTGTCCTGCTCGGAGGCGGGTATGACGCTCAGTTGGGCGCCAGTGTCACAAAGGAAACGCCGCCCGGACGCTTTGTCCTGAATAAAAAGCAAGTTGCCCGAGTGGCCGGCGCTCATGGCTGGGAATGAACGCCGGCCCGGCCGTTTCCCGACTTGCCGAAAGTGCATGGGGGTCGGCACGTCCGAGCCTTGTGTCCGAACCTGGCGTGGTAATAACACCACGCCTGGTCAGGTGGAGGCCCCGGCCGTCGTGTCGGAAGCGGTCGGTGCGGCGTGGCGGCCGCCAGTTTCACCGGCAGTTCGGCCTCCAACCGCGCAGGGCGCTTGAGCGTCGTGGGCGTCGCCTCGGACGGCGGCAGGCTCCAGGTAGCCGCGCCGATGTGTTGGCCCGCCGAGGAGATCTTATCGGCTTCCCTGGCGAGGGCGCGGGGATCGGTGATCGACGTGCCAGCCAGGGCGAGGCGTACCGGGTGAGGCAGCTGGCGAAGGAACAACTCGCGGAACAGAAAATCCGGAGAGTGCTCACCGAGCAACGAGAGCATATAGTCCATGCGCTCGGACGGGCGCGTGTCGCCGAGCTCGGGCAGGTCGAGCAGGCGCCGTGCGCGTGCCGCCGGTGAGAGGGTGAAAGCGTCGAGGAGGAGCGTCTTCAGCGCGTCATACTTGTCGGCAGCCGGCGGGTGCTCGAGGAGGCTCAGGGCGCGGGCCGCGGTGGCGGAACCGAGCGCTGCCACGACGTGGTGGAAGCGGGTGTCGTCCGCGGTGATGCCTCGCAGGGCGAACTGGGAGTCCGCCTGGGCGAACCAAACAGCCGCGTGAGCCTCCCAGAAGGTAGGCAGTTTAAGAGTCACTGCCGTGTCCATGTCGGTAGGTCACCAGTGAAGGAGCTGCGCTCCAAGGCGAGTCGAAAGAATTGACGCGACCAAAGACGGAATTCGTCCGAGTTGCTTTATTGAAACAAAACAGCTCAGGTATTCTGACCAAAAGCCCGTTTATCGGGCAGCAATATATATACACATTTATGTCGGGAAGTTTGCCCGGCAAAAGCTATACCGGGCATGCCCGGGCGCTCTGGACGAGCACTGGAAAGGCGAGCGCGGGCATGCCCGGACGCTCTGGGCGAGCCCTGGAAAGGCGATAGCGGGCATGCCCGGACGCTCTGGGCGAGCCCTGGAAAGGCGAGAGCGGGCATGCCCGGGAAAGACGAGACCGGGCATGCCCGGGAGGTTCGGGCGTGCCCGGGAACAGTGAGTCCGGGCATGCCCAGGAGAGGCGCGTCTGGCCGTGTTCTGGCCGGTGCAAGGCGATTGTTTGCATCCAGCGGTAACCGCTACAGTGGTGGTGTTTTCCATCATGATGATTTTAAATGAATGTACAAGAAATAAAAATAACAAGCGTTATGCCTAGGTCCCCCGTCGGTGAAGTGATGTGAGTTGACAAAATGGAAGAAGCAAGGTGGCCATCTTGGATTTTGACGTGGCGACCCAATTTTCAATAGCGTTCTTCCTTATGCGTAGATACACCCAAACACCAGATTAGAAGTTAGTAGTTCGTTTATTTTTCAAGATATTTCGCTCACAAGGTTCAGACATACATGGTGGCGGCAATCTTGGATTTTGACGTGGCGACCCAATTTTAAACAGCGTTCTTCCTTATGCCTAGATACACCCACACACCAGATTAGACGTTGGTACTTCGCTTATTTTTCAAGTTATTTCGCTCACAAGGTTCAGACATATATATGGTGGCGGCCATCTTGGATTCTGACATGGCGACCCAATTTTCAATAGCGTTCTTGCTTGTGCCTAGATACACCCACACACCAGATTAGAAGTTGGTACTTCGCTTATTTTTCAAGATATTCTGCTCACAAGGTTTAGACATA
Source organism: Myxine glutinosa (assembly GCF_964187855.1). Lineage (NCBI taxonomy): Eukaryota > Metazoa > Chordata > Myxini > Myxiniformes > Myxinidae > Myxine > Myxine glutinosa. The sequence continues at coordinate 54,087,984 of NC_136266.1, read as the reverse complement.
CATGGCGGCGGCCATCTTGGATTTTGACGTGGCGACCCAATTTTCAATAGCGTTCTTCCTTATGCCTAGATACACCCACACACCAGATTAGAAGTTGGTACTTCGCTTATTTTTCAAGATATTCCGCTCACAAGGTTCAGACATACATGGCGTCAGACATACATGGCGGCGGCCATCTTGGATTTTGACGTTGGTTGCACCCACACAAAATTCGAATGCGGTCCTTCGCTTACGCACGTACGCATGCACGCACGCACGCACGGACGGGAAAACCATAGTCCCCCTTTCGCTCCGCGGTGCGACGGGGGACAATAAATTTAAGTTATTCAAGGATAATTAAGGAGACCTTCTTCAAATAATCTCTGAAAGAAAGGCTGCCTAACAGCTCATACCAACGACTACCCATCTCCCGCTACCCCTTTCCCACCCCCAACCAAACAAAATAACTCGACTGCTCCCAAAGAGAGGAAGCATCATCACTTGGGGGTGATATGTTCGATTTGTGGCATTCCAATGAACCACAACGTTTTAGTTTACAAGCAACATCATTAGGACATGGACGAGCAAGGTTAAATCGACAGTGGAATTGACGAGCAGTTCAACAATTGCATACAAGCAACAAGGGAATGAATGACCAGGAAAGAAAGAGTGAGTAGGGGAGAAAACATTGAAGCCAGCAAGTAAGAGGGATGGGGTTAGGAAAGTGGAAAGGTTAATTGCGGTAACAAAGATCATGGGTCAAGATTGGGGATGACAAAGATGGCGATGCACTGCCTGCTTGAAGCCCTGGAGGGCAGAATGAGACGGAACAACTTCTGGAAGGTGGTTCAAGACAGGAGAAGCAAGGAATAAAGGATTTGAGGTGTGCTTGTCAGCCTGGATTTTGAAAGTTTAACAAGAAGGGACTTGCTGGAAGAACGCGTGGATCATGGAGTTTCTGGGGAAGTTTGGAAGACCGAGAGCAGAGGAAGCAATATCAATGAAGAGGCGGTGATAATAATAATAAATAAATAAAAACAGAGATCAACCGGTGTGTGATTTCTTCATTTTATCATCCCTTCTTCCACCCAAAGGAAGAGACCACTCCTTTTGCAACTTCAGATGTATATGAGTCCTGAAGCAGTTTCCTCGGCTATTGGTCACAATCCTGGACGGGTCGCCACTCCGATGCAGGATACTCAAATGGCTCATTTTTCCCAGTAAGGTGGTACTCATTTTTCCGACCTTGGAAGGATGCCAGGCTGACTCAACCCACCTGGTGTTAATTCAACGGCACGATAGGGGCTTGAACTCAGGATCCTGAGCTCTCAAACCAGCCACCTTAACCGTTAAGCCAACACCAAACTTTCACCCAATGGGAGCAGATAAATAATGTAAGACATCCCTACAATTATTTATACTAGCGTGACTCGGCGCGCTCCGCACACCCCACCACATGTCGTTTCAGAGGGATAGGAATCGTTGACCATTCTTTTGGATCTTCCTGGTGTTTTGGGTCTTCAGGGCCATTTGAGTCTTCAGGGTCTTTTGGATCCTCTGGGCCTTTAAGGGTATTTTGGGTCGTTGGGGTGTTTTGGGGTCTTCGGTGTCTTCAGGGGCTTTTGGGTCTTTTGGTTCCTCTTGGCCCTTAAGGGTATTTTGGGTCTTTGGGGTATTTTGGTTCTTCAGGGTATTTAAGGGCATTTTGGGTCTGAAGGGTCATTGGGGTCTTCAGGGCCATTTGGGTCTTCAGGATCTTTGGGGTGTTTTGGGTCTTTGGGGTGTTTTGGGTGTTTTGGGTTATCAGGGTCTTTTGGTTCTTCCGGGTCTTCAGGGTGTTTTGGATCTTCGGGGTCTTTTGGTTCTTTGGGGTGTTTTGGGCCTTTGGGGTGTTTTGGGCCTTCGGGGTGTTTTGGGTCTTCGGGGTGTTTTGGGTCTTCGGGGTGTTTTGGGTCTTCGGGGGTCTTTTGGGTCTTCAGGGTGTTTTGGGTCTTCGGGGTCTTTAAGGGTATTTTTGGTTATGCACCGTGTGCGCGGCCTGGTACCTTGAGGCTTCCCTCCTCCCCGTCTGTGTTTTGTGAATTTAAGTTCTTTCCTTCGTTGTATTTCCTTATTCTTTGATTTTCTCTTCTCCTCCTAACTCCCCCGAACATCTTACCCTTTGTTTGACGTTTTAAATACAATTTTTTTTTTTAAATATTATTTCCTTCTCACTTTGCGGGCCCCGCCCATGTGTGCTGTCGTCTCACCCCGCCCCCGTTATCTCCTTTTCTTCCACCTCTTCCTTCCATTTCCAGCCGATACTCGCCTTTCCAATTCTAGTTTCCACCATATTCATTCAACCCTTTCTCCTTCTTTCCACCATACTCATTCAACCCTCCACACCCTCACTTCAGGGAATTTTCCCAGATTGTTTTTCACAGTTTTGTTTAAATATTATTTAAATATGTTTAAACTTTCCCCTGCAGTGTTTTATTCAGTGGTTTATTACAACACACTGTTCTTCTTCCTATTTAAAAGGCTTTTTTCAATTTCCTCATCAAATCATTCCACTTCAAAAAAATATTCAATCTCTTACAGTCCTTCCTTTCTACATTCTCTAAACACACCTTCATTCCACCCCTCCTCTATCGTTTTCAAACGGATCTCTAAATTGAAAATCACAACAAACCCAGTTTGTAATAAATGTTCGTTTGTCATTAATAGTCCACTTTCCAAAATCCTCCTCACCCCTCCCCTCCTAAACTCCCCCATCACCCCTCACATCCAAAACTCCCCCCTCACCTCTAAATCTCCCCCCTCCCCTTCAAAACTCCCCCCTCACCCGTCCCCTTCTAATCTCCCCCCTACTATCTTTCTCCAATTCTCTGCCCTCCCCCCTCCTCCTTCCCTCCTCAAAGCTGCCTCCTCCCCACTTCCTCTCCCTTCCACCACATACCTCCACCTCCTCCAACCTTCGAATTTGCTCTACCCCACCCCCCTCAAACAACACCTCACTGTGCCTCATCCCTTCCTTTCATTCATTCCTTCCCTTTCTCCTAACTCTTCTGCAATCTCTGACACACTATCAACAGCTCTCCCTACCTCCCCCACTCACCCCTCAACTTACCCTACCCCTCCCCTGTCCTGTACCCGATGCTCCCCCTCCCTCTTCCTTAACGGTATGGACCTCAAACATCCAGAGCCATCGCTCAAACCTGATTGATCTCTCCATACAGGATGTTTCTGTCAAACCAGACGTAATCTGCTTAACAGAAACTTTCCTCCTTCAAGATGTCTCCGATTCCTTAATATCTCTTCCTGGTTACTCCCTCCTCTGGTATGATAGACCTAAGCCTTGTCCTGGTGGTGGGGTGGCTATCTTTATCAAAAACTCTCTTACTCTCCCTGCACTGCCCTCTCTCAACCTCACCCCCAGGAGTACCTCTGGCTACGGCTTTCCCTCTGCTCCCACCTTTTAGGAGGAATATAATAATGATAGTAGAAGAACTTCCCCTGTCCCGAGCATGAGTCCACCCCCCTCTTCTATGAGGGAGTTAGGGACAATGGGAAAGGACCCGAGGGCTTTCCAGGCCATGTTTGACCAAATGATGGGGGGGGAGGGGGGGGGAAATAAATGAACGATTAGAAAATAATAGGAGGGGAAAGAGTGAGCAATTGAGGGGAGATATGGAGGGATTGAATGAAAGAACGAACGCACAAATGAAAGAACAAATGAAGGGTATCCCGACCCGGATCTCAGTCAATGGAGTATCTTCTCTTCTAGACTTGTGTTGTACCGTCCTCCAAACAGTGATGACTCCGTTTACATCTCTGTCTGACAACATGGACCAACTGCTATCCACTCATCCCAACTCTCTCTTCCTCATACTGTATGTGGTGACTTCAACTGTCATCATGCCTGCTGGCTGGGGGTGGGTACCTCTCACACCAGCCATGGCACCTCAGCAAAGGACTTCTGTGAATCGCTGGGAGTGACACAATCTGTCAATTTCCCGACCCGGATCTCAATCAATGGAGTATCTCCTCTTCTAGACTTGGTTATGACTAACTTCCCTGCAAATGTCTGCTGCTCTTCTTCTATTCCAATTGGTTCTTCTGATCATTTGCTTGTTAAAGTAGACATCTCTCTGGCCATTCTCAGAGAGCCTCCTCAGTGCCAATGAATGAATATGAATGATCGTTTTAAGGCCATTTTCCCCGCTAGAGCGGGGGTTAGCCTTGCGGTCCCCATGACAATCATGGTTCCCTGTTTGAGGCAATGTTTTTATGGCCGTATGCCCTTCCTGACGCCAACCCTTGGTCGCCTTTTACGATGCACAGGGATACGGTGCACCTATTCTAAATCGGGGTACACACCGGGATCATTCATCCCAGCAAGCTGGTACTCAATTTGCCGACCTCGGAAGAATGACAGGCTGAGTCAACCCCCCTGGTGTTAATTTAGCGATCGACCGGGATTGGAACTCAGGATCCTAGGATCCCAAGCCGGCACCCTAACCGCGAAGCCAACACCAGGCCAATGAGTGCCAATGAGTCTGGCAATTCACTCAGGCTGACTGGCATGGTCTTCAAGCAGGCATCAATCATCTGGACTGGTCTCCCATCTATACTGCCTCTGACATAAACTCTTCCTGGGAATTATTCCAAAGTAAACTGCTCTCTTTCATGCACAGATTTATCCCATCTCGTCTTCAGTTGTCATACCCTTCCTCCTGTCAATGGTACATTGAAGCTTGTGATGAGGCAGTTGCCATTAACAACTTGCCTTCACCTCATGGAAGGCTAATCCAACTGAAGGCAATCTCAGTTCCTTTCACAAAGCTCGGAACAAGTGTGTGTCTACCCTCAGGAGAACCAGGAAACAATTTCACTCCACTCTCAAGACTGAACTCTCAAACCTGTCACCCTCCTCCAAATCCTGGTGGCATCCAGTCAAATCTGTTTTGGTGTTTGTTCCCCTTCCATCCCTTCCCTTACCTCAAACGGCTACACAGCTGACACCACACGTGACCAAGCAGAATGCCTCAACTCTGTGTTTGCCTCAAAATCTTGTGTCCCGAACCCATCTCTCTCTGTACCCACCTTACCCAGTCGAACCCAGCTGCTCCTGGGCTCTGGGTCCTTCTGTCCTGACAAGGTGGAGAAGTTTTTGTCAAACCTCGACTCTGATTCTGCAACTGGACCAGATGGCATCAGCCCAGGGGTCCTAAAATCCTGCTCTGCCGCTCCATCTCACCCTCTCTGTTCTCTTCACCCTCTCTTTTGCTCAAGTTCATCTGCTATCTGCTTAGACATCAGCCAACATTACCGCTTTACACAAAAAGATGCTAAAACAGATCCTTGCAACTACAGACCAATCAGCCTGCTCCCAATCATCAGCAAGGTCATGGAATCAATCATCGCTTCTGACATCAAATCCTTCCTCTTCTACAATGGCTTGATCTCGGATCAATTTGGATTCGGACCAGGTCGTTCTACTCTGGACATGCTGCTTCTGCTATCTCAACAATGAATGGAGGTCTTCAATGCCAAACAGGAAATCAGAGCTGTCTCACTTGACATATCACGTGCCTTCGATATGGTCTGGCACCCAACCCTGTCCACCAAACTTTCCTCCTGTGGTATCCATGGAAATCTCCACACATGGCTTGAGGACTTCCTCTCTAGTCGGAGTCAACGTGTGGCCCTGAATGGATTTCTCTCATCTCCCCTTCCTGTTCCCCAAGGCAGTGTTCTGGGCCCTGTGCTTTTTCTGGTCTTCATCAATGATCTCTCCGACTCTCTGGAAAATCCTCTCTATCTCTTTGCTGATGACTTCACTTTCTGCCGCTCCATACCTCATCCCTCAGATCGGCAGTCTGCTGCACTCTGCAGACATGGAACAAAATCACAGACTGGTCAAACAAGTGGACCATGTCTTTCAATCCTGACAAATCTCACACTCTCACTATGCCTCTCCGAAAAGACCAACTGGACAACCCTCCCATCTACTTTCTCAACAATCCTCTCCAAGAAGTTCTGTCATTCAAGTTTTTGGGTCTCACCATCTGCCATGATCTTTCCTGGGAAAACCACATTTCCAAGCTGGCCTCCAAAGCCAGTCGCCGACTGGGCATCCTCCGTCGTGCGAAGTCCTTCCTTAGCACACTTGAGCTCCTCACCACATAGAAGGCTTTCATCCGCCGCTCAATGGAATACTGCTCTCCCCTCTTGGCTGGTGCTACTGCCTCACACCTAGCTCGGCTTCACGCTGTAGAAACCAAAGCTTTCAGACTCATCGGAATCTCTCACGATGAAGCTAACTACGAGGGCCTTTCACTCACTCACCACAGGCAGATTGGTGGACTTTGTCTTCTACAGACTCCTCTCCGGCCTTGCACTCCCTGCTCTGTCTGTGGTCTGCCTCCCAAATATTCCTGCAGGTCGCACAAGATCTGCCAGCAACCCTCTTCTGATTAAACTGCCAAAATAAAGACTCTCTGTTCACCTTCACTCTTTCATTCCTCTTTTCTCCCACCTCTGGAACAAACTCCCTCACTCTCTTCAATCCCACTCCTCCCTCCAGGTCATTAAAACAGCTGTTCACCACCATCTCTTATCTTCCCCCATCCAAAACATTGATCTTTTCTACCCCCGTTAATTCACCCCAGATCCACTTTTTTGAAATACCGACCTCTTTCCTTGAAGTCCTAGCACTGTCCATGTGTTTTATATCGACTTCTTTCCTGAAGCCCTCTCCCTCCCACAGATCTCCAGATGTCCCTGTTCTCTGCTGTTGTACTTCTGTGCTTCCCTCTATCTCCCCATCTTGTTTCCCGCTCCCTTTATTATGTTTTATGTGTCCGTTTATTTTTTTTGCGTTTAATGTTTGCCCTTACAAGAGCCTCAATCTTGTATACAAAAAGGGGTCTTTGTGGTGTTAAGGGTCTTGGTCTGAGCAAAGGTCGTCAAAGGTCTGAGCAGTCTCAGCGTAATTAAGAGTTCACAGATTGTGTTTTGGGTGTTAGTTTTATCTGAAAGAGCAGAAGACGTTTTGATCGCAGATAAACGTACATAACCATCTACGTTTGCTCTATTATAACTATATGGTATTCATAGAATACTTACCCTGCGCAGTCAACTTGTTGTGAGCCAACTCTTCTGTTTTTTAACATTGTTTTTCTTTGATCCAATATGGCTGCCAGACCACGTGAGCGATGACATCAGAAATTTATATTCTCTAATATAATTGTTGCATAGATCACGCTCAATCCATTTCAAACTGATCAGACTAAGCGTTGTACCTGTCGAATTATGACGTCATAATTATGGCACCAATGACGTCCTCGTTAACAACACCTATTCCCCATATGGAGTTCTTTACAATGAGCCATGTTTCAGTTTTTTCCAAGCAGCGGTTTTGGAGATATCAAGGTGCAACATTTTTCGGTTTTTCCAAGATAGTGCCAGTACCACATGACGCATGATGTCATGATTATCATTAAAATATTCTAAAGGAGGAGGCGCTCCTCTGGTGAAAATTTCGTGTCCATCCGACCAACATTTGCTCAAAAAAATGTTCATAATTATCGGATGGATAAGTGTTGCATTTGTCGAATTATGACGTCATAATGAAGGCACCGATGACATCATTAACACATCTTATTTCCCAAGGGGCGTAGTTGACAATGAGCCAGGTCTCAATTTATTCCATGGAGTGGTTTCAGAGATATAGAGGTGCGAAGTTTTTCCAAGATGGCGCCTGTAGCACACGAGCCATGACGTCATGATTATCATTAAAATATTGTACATGAGGAGGCACTCCTATGGTGAAAATGTCATGCCCATCAGACCAACAGTTGCTGAGAAAAAAAATTCACAATGATCAGATACGTGTTGCACTTGTCGAATTATGACGTCATAACGAAGGCACAGAAGACATCATCATTAACATATCTTATTCTCCAAGGAGGGTGCTTGACAATGAGCCATGTTTCAATTTTTTCCATGGAGCTGTTTCGTAGATAGAGGTGCAACTTTTTTCGATTTTTTCAAAGATGGCGTCTGTACCACGTGACCTATGACGTTATAATTATCATTAAAAAATTATACAGGAGGAGCTGCAGATATTCTGAAAATTTCATATCCATTGGTCTAACAGTTGGAGGAATTTTTGTTTTACTCATACTGATCAGATCAAGCGTTGTACTTGTCGAATTATGACGTCATAATTAAGGCACCGATGACACCACCAACATATCTTATTCCCCATGGTGAATACTTGACAATGAGCCATGTTTCAATTTTTTTCCATTGAGTCGTTTTGGAGATAAAGAGGTGTAACGTTTTTTCCAAGATGGCGTCCGTACCACGTGACCTATGACGTCATAATTATGAATAACGAAATTGTACTGGCGGAGGCGCTTCTATGGTAAACTTTCGTGTCAATCGGACCAACGGTTGCCGATAAACTTAATTTTTAAAATGCAGACACGTACAGCATACATATGCAACTGAATATTTAACCCTGCTTTTCGCTCCGCGAGGGCAGGGTAATAACATTACACTTCGATTGCAGCACCACCACCAACAGCAATGACGTCACCACACTCCGATTTGCGCACTAGCTTTACCATGCGACACCAGCAGGATGTGCAAGCAACTATTGATGGCGTGGTTCCAGCAGATCTCCGTGAGTATGATGGCAACGAAGCAAACATGATTGTTTGCAATTTTGAACGAAGCAAACATGAAGCAATCAAGAGGGAAGGCAGAATCTGACCGGAAAGAGACTGATTTCAAGTTCCACCACAACATACCACTTGGGAATAATTTTGAAATTGGCTAGGGTGCTGACCCAAAGCTAGGTACATGGGATCTTTTAATATAAACAGGCATGACAGTGGACATAAAGATCCTATACACTAAAAAAAACAAAAAAACAGCACAAACCCATGAGGCTATTTGCTCAGCAACAAAACTACAGTCTCAACTTCCACCAGAATCAGAAGCATCATCTAGATGAAACTCAGAGGGTAACACCATACTCCAATAAAGAGTTGTATTACAACTAACCAGGTGTCTCACCTGTATTACAGTTGTGGCCAAAAATATTGGCACCCTTGCACTTTTTTCAAATAACTCGCAATTTTCTCCAAAAACAAGTTGAAATTGCCAAAAGTATTTGGTTTCCACAATTCTTTATTTCACTGTTAATATTACAGAACCTTTGTTTTTGATTCAGAACGTAATATATCCTTTTAAATCAGAAAATAAAAATAAATGGCATTGACAAAATTATTGACACCCTAGACTTAATATTTGGGAGCACACAGACTTTGAACAAAATAACTGCAGTCAAGCACTTCCTATAGCCATGAATGAGCTTCCCACAACCTCTCTACTGGCAGTTTGGCCCACTCTTCTTGTGCAAACTGCTCCAGTTCTCCCAGATTTTAAGGGTGCCTTCTCCCAACTGCTGTTTTCAGATCTCCCCATGGGTGTTCAATGGCATCTTTATTTGGACTCATTGCTGGCCACTTCAGAACAGTCCAGCGTTTTGTCTTCAACCATTCCTGGGTGCTTTTTGACGTGTGTTTGGGGTCATTGTCCTGCTGCAAGACCCATGACCTTTGACGGAGACCCAGCTTTCTAACACTGGGTTGAACTTTGTGCTCCAAAATGCCTTGGTAATCTCCTGATTTAATGATGCCATGCACACATTCAAGGCACCCAGTGCCAGAGGCAGCACAGCAACCCCAAAACATCACTGAACTGCATCCATGTTTGACTGTAGGGAAGGTGTTCTTTTCTTTTAAGGCTTCATTTTGTTTTCTGTAAACATAGAGATGATGTGCTTCACAAAAAAGCTCTAATTTGGTCTCATAGACCTACTATAGAACTACTATAGTAGGTCTATGACAACTACCCTATAACCTACTATAGAACCTCCTTTGATCGAGTTGACGACAGATGATGCGAGTTGGAACTATCATAACTTGTGGCTGAAAATCAGCTTGAATCTGTTTGGCTGCTGATCGAGGTGCTTTCTCCACCATTCCAACAATCCTTCGCTGCAATCTTCGATCAAGCTTTCTCTTGCAGTTGCGTCCAGGGAGGTTGGCTACAGTGCCATGGACATTAAACTTCCTGATAACATTGCGTACGGTGGACACAGCAACATCAAGGTCTCTGGAGATGGATGTGTAGCCTTGAGATTGTTGATGATTGGCTAAAATTTTGTGTCTGACCTCCTCAGACAATTCTTTGGTTTTTTTCCTTCTTTTCTCCATGCTCATTGCGGTACACAGAGTGACACAAAACAGCAGAATGACTTCTATCCAAACTGGTTGAATGAGTGATTTTTTTTTATATTGCAGGCACCTGCAACTAACCATAGGGGAGTTCCATTCCAAAGTAAAGGAGAATCACCTGCTTGAAATCCAATTATTTCTAACAACTTTCCCCCGCCTCTGGAACAAACTCCCTCACTTCTTGAATCCCACTCTTCCCTCCAGGTCTTTAAAACAGCTGTTCATCACCATCTCTTATCTTCCCCCATCCAAAACCTTGATCTTTTCTACCCCCATTGATTCACCCCAGATCCACTTTCGTGAAACACGTCCGAGCAGTGTCCATGTGTTTTATACACCACCGGTCAAAAATTTTAGAACACCTCAATTTTTCCAGTTTTTATTGAAATGTACGCAGTTTAATGTCCAGTGAATAACCTGAAATGGTACAAAAGTAGGCAGTAAACTGCTCGAGGTTAAAAAAAAAAGTTTAGGTTAGCAAAAACGGGAAAATAATGCAAATTGCAGCTATATTGTAAAAAAAAAACACCTTCTTCAGGGAACAAGTAATGGGTTAACAACTTACAGCTGTTCTGCAGCAATGTAAGTAAATTAAGCCTTGAAAGTTGATGCAAACAATTCCTACAGGTGTCCCAACCTCTGCTGATTACAAACTTCCTGTCTGTATAAAAGCAGTATTGGAACAGACTGTTATTACACCTTCTGAAGCATTATTTGGACAATATTGCACTGCAGGTAGTATATTGGAAACTGGAGGAAACTCTGACAGGAAGAGGTCTGGCAGACCCAAAGCCACAACAGAATCAGAGACCAGTTTCTGAGAGTCAACAGCTTGTGTGATAGGCGGCTCACAGGACAACAGCTTCAAGCACAGCTTAACACTGGTCGAAGTAAGCAAGTCTCAGTTTCAACTGTGAAGTGAAGACTTCGAGCTGCAGGTTTGACTTGTCGAGTGGCAGTAAGAAAGCCATTGCTAAGATGGCAAAGAAAAAGAGGCTTGCCTGGGCCATGAAGCACCGCCAGTGGACTACTGAAGACTGGAAGAAGGTCTTATGGACCGATGAATCAAAATTTGAAATCTTTGGTTCATCACGCAGGGTTTTTGTACGCTGTCGAGTAGGCGAAAGGATGGTTCCTCAGTGTGCGACACCAACTGTCAAACATGGAGGAGGAAGCATGATGGTCTGGGGCTCTTTTGCTGGATCCAGAGTCAGCGACTTTCACAGAGTGACTGGCACCCTGAACCAAAAGAGCTACCAAAGCATTTTGCAGCGCAATGCAATACCCTCTAGTATACGCCTAGTTGGTCAGGGGTTCATGCTACAGCAAGATAATGAAACTAAACTCACCTCCAGGCTATGTCAAAACTACCTTCAAGGAAAATAACAAGACGGTAGACTTCAAATCATGGAATGGCCAGCAGACTCCAGACTTAAACCCCATCAAGGTGGTTTGGAGTGAACTGGACAAAAGGGTGACAGCAAAGCAACCTACAAGTGCAACACATTTGTGTGAACTTCTGCAACAGTGTTGGGAAGAACTTCCCGAACAATATTTGATTTCCATTGTAGAAAGAATGCCACGAGTGTGTTCAGCGGTTATATCTGCAAAAGGTGGCTACTTTGCTGAGTCAAAAATTTAAATTAAATTTTGTTTAACAAAATGATTCTATGATTTCCTTTTCATCTTCAATTGTTTATTTGTTCTATGCTTAATTTCAGAGTACATTGAGACATTAATCTGCATAAAATTTCAATAAAAACTGGAAAAATTGAGGTGTTCTAAAACTTTTGACCGGTAGTGTACCTCTCTCACCCCTCCCCACCCCCCCCCCACTCCCCCAATTCCCATGCCTCTTCTCCCCAAGCCCTCTGCCTCTCACGGATCTTCCGTTGTCCCTGTTCTCTGCTGTTGTACTTGTGTGCTTCCCTCTCTCTCTCTCCCCATCTTGTCTACCGCTCCCTTTATTGTATGTTTTGCGTGTCCGTTTTTATTTTTTTGTGATTGATGTTAGCTCTTACACGAGCCTCGAACTTGTATACAAAAAAAAACAAAAAAAACTGTTGCATGTTAGTGGTGACTGTTTGGGAAAAGGAGTCCCCACCTCCAGCAGTTTCGTGGCCTTCTACACAGATCTCCCATTTGAGCCATGGGGATTTTCAGCTCTTCTGGTTGCTTGAACCATGTGGCCTTGTCTGTCCTGCTCTCATTTGGGGCAGGAGGACCACAGGGTGCTGCAGGCCAGAAGTTTGCACACAGCCAGAAAACAGCAGGGAATATTACACAGAGTACAGAAGAGAGGAATTGGGGTTAGACACATGCACTGGGGCAGGGAAGACAAGATCCTTCTAAACACCACTTGACACTGCCTCTTAAAATACATAAATTACATTTCGTTAACCTAAACATTCACTAACAAATAATTCTAAACTAAACCCATTTATCAACTAAGCAAGATCTGTAAGTCGTAACAAGAAGTTGAATACCATGTGGTTATACCTGGGGGCTGGCAGGATAACTTAGATACCTTAGAGGTATATGCATTTGCCTTTGACCTATCGAGCCTGGGTTTGAATCTCGACACTTTTAAAAGATCTCACCCTAGTGTTTACATGTATATATGGAGAGGCATCAATGTGAACAACTTTCATCGGAAGGACTCGTTTGGCAGTACTGGTAATTGATGGACGTTAAAAATCCCTCTGTGTGTTTCGGGGAAAACAAATTTTTGCCGCGACTAACTGCCGTGAAGGCAAGAGCAAACCACCTAGCATTTCCCTTGCCAAGAAACCGATTCGACAGCACGGACACTATGTAAATAGTATGCTACACTGATTGTACCTAAGGTTTCTCAGCAAGATGCATCTGCAGGAAGCGCAGGTACGCAACGGGGGCAAATGCATCATCAGAGTGCATAACGACTTCACTGGAGTCACTGCAGGGGATGCAAGAATAGTATTTAATTAGGTATACATTTCAAAATTACAAAAAACAGTTTGGTATGCATTTCTGTAGGATTGCTCACAATCAAATAAGACATTTTTGCAAAACCAAACTAGAAGGCAATGCAAAAGCTCAATCAAACCATTATTTCTAAAGTTACGGCCAAGTACTAAAGGAAATGCAGACAAAAAGTGTCCCGAAGACGTGGTTGGATGACAAGTGATACATCACTATCCCAAATGTCATGTGAATGCATGAAACACGTATGGATTAAAAAAACAAAAACAAAAACAGGTATGGATAAATATGGATATAAGAACGTAGATATGCAAGAAAGAAAGACGATCCAAAGGATCCTGACCGACACACGGATGATAGGAAAGGCAGACTAGATCGCACAAATCAAAAGGATACATGAAAAATGATCAACAGAGCTTGTATAGAATATAACAAAAAAAATATCTATCAGGTTAAATGAATCATACATTATTATGTAAGGCAAGGAAAGTCTAATAGAGTAGAAAAGCAAATAAATGAATGAAGGCCATAATGATTGAAATATGATAAGTTTCAAAATAAACAAATGGAAAGATGACGTTAAACAGCCAATCTTTGGATGTCACTTCATCGCAGGAAGGGAAGTGATTCCTCAGTCATCTCAGAAGTAGTGTGCAATGCCCACGAACAATTTGACAGAGCAAACAGCACTGGTACGGTTCACCAGAGGACCTAGGTCCGATTCCTGGTCTGGGCACGTAATTTTCCCACATATATCGATGGTTTATTTATAACCCTGTTCATTTATATAATTGTTATAAATACACAGAAAATTGGTCTACATATAAATGTGTGAACCACAAAATAGATCTTAACAACTTGCACAACATCCGCATAATAATACACAATTATTCCTTCATAGTTCACAGTTTTTTGTTTTTTTTAAGACAAAGTACAGAAAGAACTGACATGACGATTTTCTTCGTAAACAGAGGGCAGTCCAATGTGAATGTTTCATATTCTCCTCCTTCTCCACAGATATTGACGCCATATTTCTGTGACAGCTGGCATGACAAGCACAAACATTATGGCCCTCTGCACACACAATACCTGCATATTAGTACAGTGTCTTATTGTACAGGCAGTTTGAGGAAATGGCAAAATGTTTACATGCTTATAATCAAAAGTATTGGGGCAGTGAGGAAATTTGCAGGGTTAGTAATTCATGACAGTTTATCCGATTTCTCGTGATATGGTGTTGGTCCTCTTGCTGAAAGCACAGACCCGATCACCGACAGTGTCCCATAATTTGGTAGATAACAGGCATAATTATTACACCATTCCACACTTTAGGTCTGTCTGCCAGGAATCAATCTCCTGACCCAATCTGCCAATTTACTTATTTTTACAATGATCTGCACATGTGTTTATGAAAAATAAGGATATCAGGACACATGCATGCACCTTTACACAAATTACGAGGACATTAACCAAAACCAAATAATCACAGTACAAGGTTTTAAACAAGTGTCAAAATAAGATGTGCCATTAAAACACCAATTTATGAAATATCCGAAATCCCATCTATTTCTTGGAAAGAACACATGACCCTACCTTACTAAAGATCAATTTTATGACAAAGCAAGTTTGGTCCAGAAATAAAGCATAAACAATGAATGTTTCACAACCTATGGGAAATCGATATTTCCCATAGGTTGTGAAAGACAGCAAAGTGAAGCTTACAAAGTTCTAATATCAGCGACTCCAAAATTCAATCACCAGTCTTGTAGCATCCATGGGTGATGTAACGTATGATTATCCTCAAATATATCACACAATAAGTGGCATCGGTATTTATTACCCAGCTCATGCAAAGCAAAAAGTGGTGTTAAGCAATTGGTTCACTCTGTCTGTCTCTCTGTCTACAAAGGTCAGTTTATGATCAAGGAACGACGTATTAGATTTTGAACACGAATCGGTACGTTAACCGGAACATGAATCGGAACATGAACAGGAACATGAACCTGCAGTGTAGCAGTACTTTAGCTCTAAATTTATCAAACTGTATGGAATCTTATCCTGGAGAAAATTATCGCGCATGCGAACAGAGGAGTGAGGTAATTGTTTTAGTTTGTCCGCCTGTCTGGCATTCAAATAAAATTGAAAATTATTCCAAACAATTAGAGCGACATTCAAAGCATACCGCCCCCATGCGACATTGCCGGGGTTGCTGCAGTGCAGCACGTGGAGACGGAATTGAGGGAGCGGTGTACAATAATTGATTAATTAATTGCGTAATCAAAATAAATAAATAATAATCATAAAACAATTCATTCTTTAATCGATTAGCTAATAGCATAAATAAACCACCACTGTGTCATCTGAATCTGTAACTTTATGAAAATTAATTGATTAATCGATGAATCAAAAATAGCCTTTTTGCCAAATCACTTGGTCACTATCGTGTCCAAATATCAGTTTCCTACCTCAAAAGGTGCCTGAGATATCACCCAGATGAGAAAGAAAATGAATAAGTACTTAATAAATCGATAATAATTAAGTAATCGATTAATTAAAAAATAAAAAACAAACTTTTTGCCAAAGCACTTGTTCACGATTGTGCCCAAATTTCAGCTTCCGAGGTCAAATTGAAAAAAAATCAAACAAATCAAAAAAAAGAAAAAACAAGAAAATGACAGATCTGTAATCTGGTGGTGAAACAAGGCCACATTCCAGTGGATTGGGAACCGAGTACCCTCGTCCCTCTATACAAGGGGAAAGGTGACCCTCTGGAGTGGGGCTCGTACCGAGCGATAAAGTTATCAGAGCATGGAATGAAGGTATTGGAAAGGGTGTTGGAGAGGAGGATAAGGAAGAAGGTGAAGATCGACGAAATGCAGTTTGGATTTATGCCAGGAAGAGGAACGACAGTCACGCTCTTTATTTTGAGGCAGTTGCAGGAGAAGTACATGGAGAGGAGGAAGAAATTGTTTCTTGGGTTTGTTGATCTGGAGAAAGCATTCGATAGGGTTCCACACGAAGTATTGACATGGGCATTGAGGAAGTTAGGAGTGGAGGAATGGTTGACCAGAGTAGGGATGGCAATGTACAAAAGAGCGCGCACAGCTGTAAGGACAAAGGACGGGAACAGTGGTGAGTTTGAGGTGAAGGTGGGAGTGCATCAGGGGTCGGTACTAAGTCCACTGCTATTTGTAGCTGTGATGGAGGTGCTGGCTCAGAACGTAAAGGAGGGTTTACCGTGGGAGTTGTTGAATGCAGATGATCTGGTGTTGATTGCGGCAAGTATGGATGGACTGAAGGAAAAGATGAACAAGTCGAAGGAATGTATGGAGACAAAAGGTCTGAAGGTGAATATCGGAAAGACTAAGGTGATGGCAAGTGGTAAAGCATGTGGTGAGGTGGAAAGAACTGGGAAGTGGCCATGTGCTGTGTGCAGGAAGGGTGTCGGAGTGAACTCCATTCAATGTGCAATGTGCACTGAGTGGGTTCATCAAAAATGTCGTGGTCTGAGAGGGTCATTAACAAGTGTGGCAGCTACATTCAAATGTAAAGTGTGCACAGAGGGAGCTGCAGATGGAGGAAATGTTGAGTGTGATCTTGGAGACGGGGTGAAGCTGGAAGGTGTGAAAACATTTTGCTACCTCGGAGACATGCTGAATGGAGAAGGTGGATCAGACTCGGCAAAGGTTGCTCGAGTGAGATGTGCATGGAAGAAGTTTCGGGAATTGAGTGGCGTGCTGAGGATGAGGGGAGTGTCGTTGAAGCTGAAGGGAAAGGTGTATGCTGCATGTGTGAGAAGTGTTATGATTTATGGGAGCGAGACATGGGTAATGAACGTAGAGCAGCAACGAAGGTTGGAAAGGGTGGAAATGCGAATGGTTCGACGGATGTGCAGAGTATCATTGAGAGAGAGGAAGACAAATGATGAATTGCGAAAGATGATGGGAATAGAGCCTGTGATTGATGCTGTGAAGAGGAACAGGTTGAGATGGTTTGGTCATGTGTTGAGGAAGGATGAAAGTGACTGGTTGAGAAGAGTGATGGAAATGAATGTAGAAGGAAGTAGAGGACGGGGAAGACCGAGAAAGACTTGGCTAAAGATGGTGGAAGAAGAAATGCGGGCAAGGGGGTTAACAAGGAGAGATGCAGAAAATCGGGCAAAATGGAGAAGACTGTCATGGGGACCGCAAGGCTATCCCCCACTCTAGCAGGGAAAATGGCCTTAAAATGCATGTTGTTGTTGTTGTTGTTGTTGAGGTCAAAGTATAGCTGAGATGTCACCCAGCCAAACAAACAAGAAAACTAGAAAGAGCAATCAGAGATTGCGGACCCTCACCAGGATGTGTTTTCAGTGGTTTTTAAGGCTTTTGTGTTAAAATTAATATGGCGGCCAAACCACATGACTGATGACATCATTATTTTTTCTCCACCAATTTATCCCGAGATGATACTCAAGAAATTTCATCTTGATCGGAAGAAGTTTTGTACTTGTCGAATTATGACGTCATAATGGAGGCACCGGTGACATCATCATTAACATATGTTATTCCACATGGGCCATGTTCTTTGCAATGAGCCACGTCTTAATTTTTTCTATGCAGCGCTTTCGGAGATATAGAGGTGCAAAGTTTTTCTGTTTTTCCAAGATAGCGTCGGTACCACGTGATCTATGACATCATAATTATCATTAAAACATTCTACAGGTGGAGTTGCACTTATGGTGAAAATTTCCTGTCAATCGGACCAACGGTTGCAGAGAAAATCATAGTTATTCTGTGCGGACAAACAAACAGACAGACAGACAGACAAACGGACTCAAATGCAATACCCTCTCCTCTGGCGAGAGTAACAAGACAGAAAACAAACAAACAGAGTGAGACTGAGTACGCCCTTTCGGCGCGCGTCATCGCTGGGCTCCGATGGCGCCGTGCAACACCTTGAGATGGAATAGGGTGGAGCGGAATACAACAGGAAACATGCTGTTTTTAAGAATGTCATAAAGAACACAAACAACAGGCACAAATAACTAACGTAACGTGTTTAATAACGTGGTGTAAAGAAGCTGCACCAACGCCAGTAAACTTCCGAAAAAAGTTTTCTCCTCCAGCCTATAAGCCCTCCTTTTATTTCAATTGAATTTTTCCTTGAACACTAGAACACAAATAGCCTTTTGGCACTTTCAAAACGCTTCCGTTTAGCAGTACTTGGACAAAATATTATGGCATTTTACGTGTAAGTGTGTTTATAAGGATGGAAATGGCATTGAAAATAAGTGTTACATTATAGTAATATCGATACACATGATGTTTTGTTTTTTTCCATGTACAATAAAAGAAAGCCCGAGAGAAAATATTGAAGGCATTACTTATGTGGCGGCCTGCACATCAGGTTTTCCTGAAATGATAACTGTTGCGGGCTTTAGCTCCCCATGTTTTGCGAGACTGCTATATTATATTCCTACATCACTTACACTCACTTTCTCTGTAAAAGTGGAAATTCATGCAGCCATTTACTACATTTACAGCACTGCATGAGGCTAAACCATTTTTAAAAAGAAATAAAACCTCCAGCAGATGCAAATAAACATATTTCAGGTAACAAGACATACAGACTTGGCATTTAATATGGAATATTTTTTTTGTGGGGGTGAACTTACTTTTCAAGATGACTTAGAACCAAAAGTTCATTGGAATTATGTTGAAATTATTCTAGATTTTGTTAATGTGACCTTTAAAAGAAACAAAAACCACATTTGACATTTCGAAGCAAATAAATTGATCCTTGAAAGTGATGTAAACTGATATCGAACTCAATTCACGGACAGTACTGTGTTAAACTTCTGTACGTTTTCCAGAAGTATCTCTTTATTTTGCACATGAGCCAAAAAAAAATTCAACAAAAACAAAAGCTAAATTATGACTGAGATTACGTACAGTAAAATTACAGTTCAGTACTTCGTGTAACCCCCACGAGCATTCAGGAGAGCACGTACACGTCGAGGCATGCTGTTCACGAGATTTGCCAACGTTTGGACAGGAATCGCTTGCCATGCAGTGACAATAGCCTGCTGCAATTCACGCACAGAGGTGGGCTGCTGGTCCAAGTTGTCGATTTGACGCATTAATTCTGCCCACAAGTTCTCTATCGGATTCATATCCGGGGACATGGCAGGCCACTCCATATGCTCTACACCACGGTCAGCAAGAAAGTGTTGGATCATGCGAGCACGATGAGGCCGTGCATTGTCATCTTGGAAGACAAAGTTTCCTCGAAAAGCTGCACGAGCAAATGGAAGCAATGTTTCTTCCAGGATGACCCTGTACTTGAACTGGTTCAGGTTTCCATTCAGAACAACCAGGTCAGTTTTGCACCCTGCATGAAAAGCAGCCAAAACGGTCACCCCACCACCTCCAGCTTGGACTCTTGGCACTATACAATCTTCGTTGTGGGCTTCATGCACTTGTCTGCGCACTCGGACGCGGCCATCTTGACGATAGACCAGAAATTTAGACTCGTCACTGAAGGTCACGTGATTCCAGTGTCCTGGCTGCCATTGACGGTGCTCTCTGGACCACTGCAATCGGCGCTGGCTGTGTTGTCTGGTCAGGCGTGGCTTTCGCAGGGGACGCCTGGCACGATAGCCTGCTTGAACCAGTCATTGGTTGACTCGCCTTCTGGATACAGGCACATTTGTCAGTTGCTGCCACTCAGCCCTAAGCCGATTAGCTGACTTGGTACGGCCATTGCAGACTAACCGGTGCAGCTGGCGATCATCTCTCCTTGTGGTTCTGCGTGGACGTCCTGGCCTCGGTATTGGAGTAGGGACACCCCTCTGAGCATTTCGTTTCAGGATCTTTGACACTTGACCTTTAGTGATGCCATAATGCCGAGCAATAGCACGCTGTTTCATGCCAGAATTTCGTAAAGCCACCACTCCATGACAAACAGCATTGTCAAGTTGACGGACCATCTTCAGAGGAAGCGGCAATAACTTTTGTAGACGTGCAGCAGTTGTTTTTCCACTAATACAGAACGCAACAACCCTTATATACCCGATTGTGAAGCCAATCGTCAAATGTACCTGTCCTTACATTTTGTCACGCCACCTGTGATATAATCCTGTTATTGACTTCTTGCTGCGAAAGACAATTAGTGACATGGTTCTTTCAACAAAAACATCACCGAAGGGTAAAAGAAACTCACCAGATTGATATACTGAGTTCAGAAAGTAAACCCAAGTCAAGAAAAAAATATATATTCCATATTAAATGCCAAGTCTGTATTATGGGTTTTCCAACAGTATATTTGTTTCCCAATCGGACTTCATCTATAATTTGTCGTTCATTTAAATGTTTGAGGAAAAGAAATTGAAAGTGCCAAAAAGATGAGCTCAGTGGGAGCAGAAATCTTTTCTTTGTCCTGTTTGTTTTGGCAAGAACTACCCTCACACAACACTTTATAGCGAGCAAGTGGAAAACTGCAGCGTGACATCTGCACGTTTAATTATCATTTCTAAATCATAATCGGCCATCTGGCTCAAAAGTCGCGATTGCATGCTTGAGAGAATATGTAAACAGATCAACTTCAACTATGTAAGCATGCCAACCTCGATTGTAACGTCCATGGACCGACAGGACAGCTCCGAAACTATGCGATTGCCCTTGAGCTGTCTTGTCGTGATCATTCCTGACACGACTGTAAACTGTCACCCTTGTGCTTTGCTGGGAGGACATTGCGCTGTTCATCAGATGGGATGTAAAGTTGGGGATACGGTTCGCTCGCATTAGCTGACAGACATTAAAAAAAGGATCCACAGTGTATTTTGCAAGTGTAGGCCTTTGGAACTCACGTGCAGGAAGATAGGCCCATCAAGACTGAGCAATATTTGTGCAATAAACAAATAAAGTTGTTATGGTGACCTTTGTTACTATTATCCATATTATGATTGCACATAATTGAGGATCATCTCAGAGGAGTTACATCATCCATGGATGCTAACAGATTAACATTTGAGTTGCTGAGATTAGAACTTTGCTTTGATTTCACTTGCTGGGCGTCCTCAATGTATGAACATGACACAAAAACTGCAAACAAACATGTTTTGTTTGCAGTTTTTGTTATTTCTCGACCAAATTCGTCCTTTAATGTAATAATATTGCTCTTTAGTAATGCTTGTGGCTGCTGGTTTGAATCATTACTGGGAGCACGACCCGTGCCGTTGATGTAATACCCCTCACTTTAGACCCTCAAGACCCCATTATACCCACAAGACATCATTATATCGTAAAGACCATTAAGACACCTTATACCCCCAGTAGGTTCGAGCAGGAATTTGTCATTTGTCCAGGGTACTGGCAATAGCTCGCATACTCTTCGTGAAGGACATCGTGGGATTTTTAAGTTCCACCAACTAATGCCAGCAGATGGAACGCGCAGTTTAACGCCCATCTGAGGGACGGCACACACATTGATGAATCACCCCGACTGTGAAACACCAGGATGATAGTTTATAGCTGGCTTGAGATTCTAACCCAGGCTAGAGAGCTTACAGGTGAGTGTGCATACTTCTAGGCCATCTTGCCAACTCTTTAGTAATGTCGAGGTGTGTATATATATTTTTAACTATAAATAATCGTGATATGGGTTGTGGGTTTGATTTCCTGTAAATTAAACGTCGAAATACATTTATCACATCCACCAACGTACCCCTCATCCCATACTACCACCTAACAGAGCCATGGAATACTAGATTTCGGTGAACTTAACAATAGGTGCCATGTTGTCACCCAACTGTTCATGTACAGTGTAGCATTAATGATGTACTAATGGAACGCATCCTTGAGACCTTTAGATCCATTAGACCCTTTAAAACCTCAGACCCCTTAGACCTTTTGGACTTTACAAATCTTTGACTTTAGACCCTTCAAACATTCAGACCCTTTAAAGTTTAGACCTTTTCTTTTGGACTTTTGACTTTTTACCCTCAGACCCTAGACAACTTAAAGCTCTAATGGTCTTAAGGGGTCTAACTTTAGACCCTCAAGACCCCATTAGATTGTAAAGGCACTTTCGACCCTTTATCCCTCAATACCCTTAAGATAGTTTAGACCCTCAATACCTCATTATATCATAAATACCCTCAAGATCCCATTAGGCCCTAAAGACCCAGAAGACACTCAAGACCCATAAGACACTCAAGACCCATAAGACACTCAAGACCCATAAGACACTCAAGACCCATAAGACACTCAAGACCATTAAGACACTCAAGACCATTAAGACACTCAAGACCATTAAGACACTCAAGACCATTAAGACACTCAAGACCATTAAGACACTCAAGACCATTAAGACACTCGAGACCATTAAGACACTCAAGACCATTAAGACACTCACGACCATTAAGACACTCAAGACCATTAAGACACTCAAGACCATTAAGACACTCAAGACCATTAAGACACTCAAGACCACGAAGACCCTCAAGACCACGAAGACCCTCAAGACCACGAAGACCCTCAAGACCACGAAGACACTCAAGACCATTAAGACACTCAAGACAACGAAGACACTCAAGACCACGAAGACACTCAAGACCACGAAGACACTCAAGACCACGAAGACACTCAAGACCACGAAGACACTCAAGACCACGAAGACACTCAAGACCACGAAGACACTCAAGACCACGAAGACACTCAAGACCACGAAGACACTCAAGACCACGAAGACACTCAAGACCACGAAGACACTCAAGACCACGAAGACACTCAAGACCACGAAGGCACTCAAGACCACGAAGACACTCAAGACCACGAAGACACTCAAGACCATTAAGACACTCAAGACCACAAAGACACTCAAGACCACGAAGACACTCAAGACCACGAAGACACTCAAGACCACGAAGACACTCAAGACCACGAAGACACTCAAGACCACGAAGACACTCAAGACCACGAAGACACTCAAGACCATGAAGACACTCAAGACCATGAAGACACAAGACCATGAAGACACTCAAGACCCTTGAGGCACTTTAGACCCTCAAGACCCCATTATACTCACAAGACATCATTATATCGTAAAGACCATTAAGACACCTTATACCCTTTAACCCCTTAAGACCCCATTAGACCATCAAGACCCTTTGCTATGAGCCTAACTTTTTAATAACTAAGGATGAACTCTTTGAATGAACCAGGCATGCCAAGTCACAGACAAGGTTCCTTATATCTCAGCTTGCCTTTACCGAGCCAAAACATCACCCAACATAACACGTCACATTCCGTGACGTTTCATGGTTTGCTGCAGTAGTAATATTGCTTTCATGCATGTAATGCATGATCCACTCACAATTCTGTGTGGTCCCATATATGTAGTAATATGTAATGTTACATGACATATGCATACATATTATTTTATTTTCACCACAACTTGTATTACATAAAAAACAAGAGATTGTCCCTTATACAACAACAACAACAGGCATTTTAAGGCCATTTTCCCTGCTCGAGCGGGGGTTAGCCTTGCGGTCCCCATGACGATCTTCTTCATTTTGCCCTATTTTCTGCATCTCTCCTTGTTAACCCACTTGCCCGTATTTCTTCTTCCACCATCTTTAGCCAAGTCTTTCTCGGTCTTCCCCATCCTCTACTTCCTTCTACATTCATTTCCATCACTCTTCTCAACCAGTCACTTTCATCCTTCCTCAACACATGACCAAACCATCTCAACCTGTTCCTCTTCACAGCATCCATCACAGGCTCTATTCCCATCATTTTTCGCAATTCATCATTTGTCTTCCTCTCTCTCAACGATACTCCGCACATCCATCGAACCATTCGCATTTCCACCCTTTCCAGCCTTCGTTGCTGCTCTACGTTCATTACCCATGTCTCGCTCCTGTAAATCATAACACTTCTCACACATGCAGCATACACCTTTCCCTTCAGCTTCAATGACACTCCCCTCCTCATCAGCACGCCACTCAGTTCCCGAAACTTCTTCCATGCACATCTCACTCCAGCAACCGTTGCCGAGTCTGATCCACCTTCTCCATTCAGCATGTCTCCGAGGTAACAAAATGTTTTCACACCTTCCAGCTTCACGCCGTCTCCAAGATCCAACTCAACATTTCCTCCATGTGCAGCTCCCTCTGTGCACACCTTAAATTTGAATGTAGCTGCCACACTGGTTAATGACCCTCTCAGACCACTACATTTTTGATGAACCCACTCAGTGCACATTGTACATTGAATGGAGTTCACTCCGACACCCTTCCTGCACACAGCACAGGGCCACTTCCCAGTTCTTTCCACCTCACCACATGCTTTACCACTTGCCATCACCTTCGTCTTTCCGATATTCACCTTCAGACCTTTTGTCTCCATACATTCCTTCCACTTGTTCATCTTTTCCTTCAGTCCATCCATACTTTCCGCAATCAACACCAGATCATCTGCATACAACAACTCCCACGGTAAACCCTCCTTTACGTTCTGAGCCAGCACATCCATCACAGCTACAAATTGTAGTGGACTTAGTACCGACCCCTGATGCACTCCCACCTTCACCTCAAACTCACCACTGTTCCCGTCCTTCGTCCTTACAGCTGTGCGTGCTCTTTTGTACATTGCCATCACTACTCTGATCAACCATTCCTCCACTCCTAACTTCCTCATTGCCCATGTCAATACTTTGCGTGGAACCCTATCGAATGCTTTCTCCACATCAACAAACCCAAGAAACAACTTCTTCCTCTTCTCCATGTACTTCTCCTGCAACTGCCTCACAATAAAGAGCACGTCTGTCGTTCCTCTTCCTGGCATGAATCCAAACTGCATTTCGTCAATCTTCACTTTCTTCCTTATCCTCCTCTCCAACACCCTTTCCAATACCTTCATTCCATGCTCCAATAACTTTATCGCTCGGTACGAGCCACACTCCAGAGGGTCACCTTTCCCCTTGTATAGACGGATGAGGGTACTCAGTTCCCAATCCACTGGAATGCGGCCTTCTTTCACCACCAGATTACAGATCTCTGTCATTCTCTTCACACCTCAACTTCCTGCTGCCTTCAACATATCTCCCACAACTCCCATCGGCCCTCCCGCTTTTCTACTCTTCATTGCTTTTATTGCTTCCTCAACATCCTTCTCAGTTATCTTCTCTGCCAGTCCTAAAACTGGGTTACTCTCGATGTTGATCTCTTGGTTACTTGGTTACTCTCTCTATGTTGTTGTCCCTTATAAGATCGTATTATCAGAACATAGGATGTCACTTGGGAAACTTGATTCTACTTGGTGTGTAATCGATCATTTTAGCAGAAAATTACCATGCGACTTGGGTGAGAAGAGAAGTCAAAACAAATAAGAAGTAAATACTTCAAATGGTAATTGATCTGTCTTGAGAGAAAGGGAATCTGCAAAAGGGAATCCCACTCTTGCAACAGATCATTTACCATTTAGGTTATTTACTTCTTATTTGTCCTGATTCTACTTTGCTCGTTTTAACATGAATAATTATTCTCAACACCACACACAGAAACAGTTGTTAGCTCTCCATTCCACGTGACAAACTTTCACTTTCATACCATATTTTCCTCCTTTCTGGATCACGAGAATAAATGCATCACCTCTGTCTGATCGATTGGAACTGCCCAATGCTGAACAGCACAAGATTTTTTACACCCAAAACAGACTACAAAAAAAAAAAAATGATAACGATGACGATGAGATGTAAATATGACAGAGTCCACACTGATTCACATCATTTAGCACTTAGTTTGGCAAAGGTGGGTAACAAGATGGTGTCTTGTGGTCATGTGATCACGTATCCTCTAATCGTGATCGTTTTTATTCAAATCGAGTTCGCCGAACTCTAGTGTTCTATGGCTCTGACACGTAATACACCGCCCTATCCCCCGATTTTTCCAGCCGATCCCAAGTTTTCATTTCCTGCATCTCTGTCCGTTATACAATGTACACACCAAAGGAACAAGCGTTACACCTAGGTCCCCCGTCGGGGAAGTGATGTGAGTTGACAAAGTGGAAAACGCAGAAAACATGCTATGATATGATATTTCGCTCACAAGGTTCAGACACACATGGAGGCGGGATCTTGGATTTTGACGTGGCGACCCAATTTTCAATAGCGTTCTTCCTTATGCCGAGATACAGCCACACACCAGATTAGAAGTTGGTACTTCGCTTATTTTTCAAGATATTCCACTCACAAGGTTCAGACATACATGGCGGCGGCCATCTTGGATTTTGACGTGGCGACCAAATTTTCAATAGCGTTCTTCCTTATGTGTAGATACACCCACACACCAGATTAGAAGATACTAGTTCGTTTATTACCTTCGCAAAAGCGGAAGGTTATGTTTTGATCGCTGTGTATTTATTTGTATGTCTGTGTGTGTGTGTTAGTCAGAGAGCCTACTACACTCTATTTCAACCCATAGCATACAAAAGGTTTGACCCCCTAGAGTTGTTGGGGGTATCAAGCTGAGTAAAAAAAAGTATGTAAGATTGACCCCCCCTGCTGGAACTAGTCACCAGACCCCCCTAAAATGACCCCAATAATGGGTTATTTCAACCCATCTCATACATGGACCAAATTTGGTTACAATATAGTGTCATGTCAGGACATTACAAAAATGTCAAATCTAACAACTTACCCTGCTGGAAAGGTGATGTTAGACCCCCCGCAAAGTACCCCCCA
This sequence comes from Myxine glutinosa, assembly GCF_964187855.1. Classification (NCBI taxonomy): domain Eukaryota; kingdom Metazoa; phylum Chordata; class Myxini; order Myxiniformes; family Myxinidae; genus Myxine; species Myxine glutinosa. Next base: position 54,061,021 of record NC_136266.1, on the reverse strand, counting down.
AAATGGGTTATTTCAACCCATCTCATACATGGACCAAATTTGGTCACAATATAGTGTCATGTTAGGACATTACAAAAACATCAAATCTAACAACTTACCCTGCTGGAAAGGTGATGTTAGACCCCCCGCAAAGTGCCCCCCCCTAAAAACGGGTTATTTCAACCCATCTCATACATGGACCAAATTTGGTCACAATATAGTGTCATGTCAGGACATTGCAAAAACATCAAATCTAACAACTTACCCTGCTGGGTAGGTGATGTTAGACCCCCCCCCCCCCCCCCGGCCCCAAAGTACCCCTGTTTCAAGCCATCGTTTACATGAACCAACTTCGGTCACAATCATGTCATCAGGATATTACAAATTATCAAATGTAACAACTTAACAGCTTAAGACATGTCTGTACATTGACATACATCATCATTTAATGCCCCTAGTTTAGTAAAAGTATGCAAATGACCTTGCTAGGCCCTCCTTGGTAATATTTTTTGTAAACTACGGAAGCCAATAGAGGACAACCAATAAAATATTGTTGATGCACTTATAATAGCATGACATGATCAAATATAATATAATAATAGAAGCCTGAATGAAACCAATCAGAGATGATTGACTTGTAGGCATACTATCCTAAATTTCATGAGCATTATATGGTCAAATAGCAAATACATTTTGTATTTAACTTTCACAGATACTGAACGAGCCCCTCCTTGAGGAACTGCATATTCTAGATTTTCCAGTTTTTAAGCAACATGCTTTCATATAGTAAGTATGGAAACTTAATCTGAAGAATTTATGTTTTCCTCTTGACATTCCCCTCTTCTTTTGGTTAATAATGATAACAAAGTTGATATTTGTTCCACATTAGAGGATATTAAAATGTTTAACAATCAAACATTATTTGAAATGCATTGGTTTGATAATTTAAAATGTTTAATCTTATTACAAAGATTAACTAATAAAGCTCAGAAGCCTCTTACAATGGAGATTAATAGTTAAATCAAACTTCTATACTTGTAGTTGTAACTTGTAGTGTGTATGCTGATTTCATTAACCAACACTTGTAGTGTATGCTGACTTTATTTGATTTGTGATATTAATTTTCAGATACAGATGGACTCTGACAGAGATACCACAATGGATACAGTAAAAAAGAATGTACAAGGTACAAAATTACATCCCTTATATTTTAAGAATTTGATGATGCACATTGGCCCGTTTGAAATTTGATGTTGCAATGATGCTGGTGTGAAAGGAATGCAAGTCACTCTGAAATATAAGTCCACCCTCCTATCCTTGATTTAAAAGTAAGCTTGATGCTCAGTATTGCATAGAGATGACTCCCTTAACCTCACCACGCAAGGTTTACCTATTTCATGTATATTCCGGGGGGGGGGGGGGGCTTTTATTCCTTCCACACAGGTTCAAATTATGACAAATTGAACATGACCAACACAAGCCTCAACAAATTTGCTTACCATATATTTATTTTGTTTTCTTTTGTTTTCCTTAATTATTTTGTGTTAATGCAGGTCCCATTTGTTCACTGCACGGGGAAGGGACAAGCAAAGCTGTAGATCATGGTGCTATTATTCTCTTCACACCCGACACTTTAAAGAGATGCACAAATATTCTAGAAGTACGAAAGCGTTGTTCTCTAAAGTATGCAGATAGTGTGTTACCTGAAGAGGTAGATGGTATGCATGGATATCATAGAAGCTGCTACCAAAAATTCATCGCTTTGTCTAAAGCACATCGAGATGCGATCAGTAAGGGTACGCCCCCAGACACCGAAAATATGCCATCCAGCAGTGTGAATAGAATGACCAGGTCAAATATCCAAACCCCTAAACCTACAGATAGGACAGGTATATTCCCTGAAGTATGTATTTTCTGCAGTCGTGCAAGAAAGATGGTGAACAGGAAAGAGCTAACGTTAGTGAATGTCACAACAGCCAACTTTGAAGATAACATACGTACATTTGCGGGTTGGAAACAAGACAACCGAATGCTTACTCTGATAAGTGGAGCTGACTTCACAGCAAAAGAAGTGAAATATCATGCCATTTGCCGATCAAAGTATCAACAGGAAGCACAACCTCATTGACTGATGGTGAGTTTATATATTTGAAGTATCATGTATTTTGTGTGTAGATTGTTTTGAGGAAGGGTCTAACATCACCCACCTTTTCCAGAAGGGTAACGTTAGATTTGTTATATTTGTACATCGTGACCAAATTTGGTTCGTATATGCAATAGGAGATTGCGGGGGGGTCTAACATCACCTACCCAGCAGGGTAAGTTGTTAGATTTGATGTTTTTGCAATGTCCTGACATGACACTATATTGTGACCAAATTTGGTCCATGTATGAGATGGGGTGAAATAACCCGTTTTTAGGGGGGGGCACTTTGCGGGGGGTCTAACATCACCTTTCCAGCAGGGTAAGTTGTTAGATTTGATGTTTTTGTAATGTCCTAACATGACACTATATTGTGACCAAATTTGGTCCATGTATGAGATGGGTTGAAATAACCCATTTTGGGGGGTACTTTGCGGGGGGTCTAACATCACCTTTCCAGCAGGGTAAGTTGTTAGATTTGACATTTTTGTAATGTCCTGACATGACACTATATTGTAACCAAATTTGGTCCATGTATGAGATGGGTTGAAATAACCCATTATTGGGGTCATTTTAGGGGGGTCTGGTGACTAGTTCCAGCAGGGGGGGTCAATCTTACATACTTTTTTTTACTCAGCTTGATACCCCCAACAACTCTAGGGGTGTCAAACCTTTTGTATGCTATGGGTTGAAATAGAGTGTAGTAGGCTCTCTGACTATGTGTGTGTGTATGTTATTCGCATAACTCAAAAAGTATTCAACCGAATTGCATGAAATTTGGTGGGATGATTGGTTATTATACGGACACATTTGATTAGATTTTGGGAGCAATCGGGTCAAAGGTCAAGGTCAAGGTCACGAAAAGGTCAAAATCGTATTTTTGTTGTTCTGTTCCCTACACTCCCATGCCAAGTACAGAACAGTAGCTGCGGCGAAGGTATGCGCTCTACCGAGTGCCCGTTCTAGTTTTTCAAGATATTTCGTTCACAAGGTTCAGACATATGTATATGGTGGTGGCCATCTTGGAATTTGACGTAGCGACCCAATTTTCAATGGCGTTCTTCCTTATGCCGAGATACACCCACACACGAGATTAGAAGTTGGTACTTCGCTTATTTTTCAAGATATGCCGCTCACAAGGTTCAGACATACATGGCGGCGGCCATCCTGGATTTTGACGTGGCGACCAAATTTTCAATAGGGTTCTTCCATATGCCTAGATACACCCCCACACCAGATTAGAAGTTGATACTTCGCTTATTTTTCGAGATATTTCGCTCACAAGGTTCACATATATATGGTGGCGGCCATCTTGGATTTTGACGTGGCGACCCAATTTTCAATAGCGTTCTTCCTTATGCCTAGATACACCCACACACCAGATTAGAAGTTGGTACGTCGCTTATTTTTCAAGATATTCAGCTCACAAGGTTCAGACATACATGGCGGTGGCCATCTTGGATTTTGACGTGGCGATCCAATTTTCAATAGGGTTCTTCCTTATGCCTAGATACACCCACACACCAGATTAGAAGTTGGAACTTCGCTTAATTTTCAAGATATTTCGCTCACAAGATTCAGATATATAAATTGTGGCAGCCATCTTGGATTTTGACGTGGCGACCCAATTTTCAATAGCGTTCTTCCTTGTGCCTAGATACACTCATACACCAGATTAGAATTGGTACTTCGCTTATTTTTCAAGATATTCAGCTCAAAAGGTTCAGACATACATGGCGGCAGCCATCTTGGATTTCGACGTGGCGACCCAATTTTCAATAGGGTTCTTCCTTATGCCTAGAGTCCCTGTATATAGACTAGTCTTTATACAGGGACTCTACTTATGCCTATATACGCACACACCAGATTAGAAGTTGGTACTTCGCTTATTTTTCAAGATATTCCGCTCACAATGTTCAAACATACATGGCATCAGACATACATGGTGGCGGCCATCTTGGATTTTGACGTGGGTTGCACCCACACACCAAATTCGAATGCGGACCTTCGCTTACGCACGCACGTACGCACGCCCCGCATGGACGGAGGGGAAAACAATAGTGCCCCTTTCGCTCCACGGTGCGACCGGGGACAATAAAGTAGTCTTAAAATAATAATAATAATAATAATCTATCTATAATGCCAGTAATCTCTGTGTGTTTGTTTGTTTGTCTGTGACCGCTGTTTCTCGACAACCACGGGTCCGATATACTTTAAACTTGCCAGGTATATTGCTGGGGACCCGAGGATGTGCCTTTTCAAGGTTTCATATTAATCGGACAATTACTTACCGAGCTATGTCCAAAAAACGATTCAACCAATCAGAGAGCAGCGAGCTATCGCGTGTGCCGAACGTGGCGAACACACTCTGCCTCGGATGGCACATTTGAGAGCGTATTCATTTATTTCACGTTTGCAAACTATGTTGGCGCTATGTTGGCGTTAAACTATGTTTTAAAACTAATAAAAACCATTTCATGTAAATAGAGGGGGGGTGGGGGGGGGGGGGGGATTGTCACTGTACTCGCAAGCCGTTCGCCGTTCGCTTTGGCGTTGCGAATGAACCAAAACATTTCATGGACCAAACCATTTCATGTAAAGCGTTCGCCGTTCGCTTTGGCGTTGCGAATGGACCAAAACATTTCATGAACCAAACCATTTCATGTAAATAGAGGGGGGGATATAATTTTAGATATATATACTGAAACGCAAAAGAAACTTACCACCTTTGAAACCTTTAAATATCAACAATAACACTGCGTGTAGTAAATGTGTGAACTTATTTGTGGACAATAGTGTCCTCACTGTCAGACAAAACGGTCACGGATGGTCACTTGAACCTTCAATGGTCACTTCATAGCACAGCTGTTGAACAGCCGTTTTGACTGTCAGTGATTAGCCAAGGGGTACGGGATGATTTTAATGAGCTGCACGTGATGTCTTGATATTGGCTTTAAAAAGGCCAGTGCAAAATGGGCATTTTGACTGAAAAATTTGACCATTTTGACCAACTTCAAAAAGACCGAAAACGCAAAAGAAACTTACCACCTTTGAAACCTTTAAATATCAACAATAACACTGCGTGTAGTAAATGTGTGAACTTATTTGTGGACAATAGTGTCCTCACTGTCAGACAAAACGGTCACGGATGGTCACTTGAACCTTCAATGGTCACTTCATAGCACAGCTGTTGAACAGCCGTTTTGACTGTCAGTGATTAGCCAAGGGGTACGGGATGATTTTAATGAGCTGCACGTGATGTCTTGATATTGGCTTTAAAAAGGCCAGTGCAAAATGGGCATTTTGACCGAAAAATTTGACCATTTTGACCAACTTCAAAAGGACCGAAAACGCAAAAGAAACTTACCACCTTTGAAACCTTTAAATACCCAGAACTGAGACCTGAGACCACCCAGAACTGAGAAACTTTCAGCATGACAACGCTCGTCCCCATGCTGCTCGCTTTACCACTGCATTTCTCCAAGGCGAGAACATCAACACCATGCAGTGGCCTGCACTCTCCCCTGACCTGAATCCCATGGAGCACCTGTGGGATGAGCTTGGGAGACGCGTAGTTAGCAGGGCCAGGACACGGGCAGAGCTGCTTCAGACATTGAGGACTGAGTGGGACAGAATCCAGCAGCAATCCATCCAAAGACTGGTAGGCAGTATACGCCGACGATGCACTGCCTGTGTCAAAAACAATGGTGGCCACACACGCTATTGAAAGGGGACTGACATTGCACCCTGTGCTGTTCTGTACTGAAGAACAAACTGATGAGATGGTGTATCTTGGTCAAAACTTGACATGTCATCAATAAAATGCCAATGTTTCAATTAGCAATTGTTGGTTTGTTTTATTTTGAACTGTTACAATTTTATTACATTTCAAACAAGTGGTAAGTTTCTTTTGCGTTTTCGGTCTTTTTGAAGTTGGTCAAAATGGTCAAATGTTTTGGTCAAAATGCCCATTTTGCACTGGCCTTTTTAAAGCCAATATCAAGACATCGCGTGCAGCTCATTAAAATCATCCCGTACCCCTTGGCTAATCACTGACAGTCAAAACGGCTGTTCAACAGCCTATGAAGTGACCATTGAAGGTTCAAGTGACCATCCGTGACCGTTTTGTCTGACAGTGAGGACACCATTGTCCACAAATAAGTTCACACATTTACTACACGCAGTGTTATTGTTGATATTTAAAGGTTTCAAAGGTGGTAAGTTTCTTTTGCGTTTTCGGTCTTTTTGAAGTTGGTCAAAATGGTCAAATTTTTCGGTCAAAATGCCCATTTTGCACTGGCCTTTTTAAAGCCAATATCAAGACATCGCGTGCAGCTCATTAAAATCATCCCGTACCCCTTGGCTAATCACTGACAGTCAAAACGGCTGTTCAACAGCTGTGCTATGAAGTGACCATTGAAGGTTCAAGTGACCATCCGTGACCGTTTTGTCTGACAGTGAGGACACTATTGTCCACAAATAAGTTCACACATTTACTACACGCAGTGTTATTGTTGATATTTAAAGGTTTCAAAGGTGGTAAGTTTCTTTTGCGTTTCAGTATATATAGTACGGGCATGCCCTAGTAATAATAATAATAATAATAATAATAATAACTAGAACTGCCACTTTAAAACTTCTGGCAGTGATGACCGGTTTACTCGCACCCACTTTTGATACAACCCCACTTTTGATACAACCCACTTTTGATACAACCCCACTTTTGATACAACCCCACTTTTGATACAACCCCACTTTCATTGGACATGCTTTGACACAACCCCCTTGGATACAACCCCAACACACACACACACACACACACACACACACACACACACACACACACACACACACACACACACACACACACACACACACACACACACACACACCACACACACACACACACACCCACCGACACACCCCTCCCCCCACATGCACACCCTCCAAACACACACACACACACACACACACACACACACACACACACACACACACACACACACACACACACACACCAACCCCCCCCCCCCTCCTCCACATGCACACCCCAACCCCTCCCCCCCACACACACACACACACACACACACACACACACACATATATATATATCCACCCCCCCACACCCACACACACCCCTCCCCCCACACGCACAACCCTCCAAACACACACACACACACACACACACACACACACACACACACACACACACACACCAACCCCCCCCCACACACACACACAAACACACACACATCCCTCCGCCCCCCCCCCCCCACACACACACACATATCCCCCCCTACACACACACACACACACACACACACACACACACAAACACACATCCCCCCCCCCCACCCCCCAACACACACACATACACACACACACACGCACACCCCTCCACACATACACACCCCTCCACACATACACACACACACCCCCTCCACACACACACATCCAACCCCCCCCCCCTCCTCCACATGCACACCCCAACCCCTCCCCACACACACACATATCCACCCCCCCCACACCCCTCCACACATACACACACACACACACATCTGCCCCCCCCCCCACACCGCATCCGCCCCCCCCCCCCACCACACGCACACCCCAACGCCCCCTCCCACACACACATATCCACCCCTCCCCCCCCCCCCCCCCCCACACCCATACACACATCCACACACACGCACATCCACACACCCACACAAACACATCCCCACATGCATACACACACAAACACACACACACAAACACACACACATATCCCCTCACCCCCCCCAACCCCTAACACACACACACACACACACACACACACACACACACACACACACACACACACACACACACACACACACACACACACACACACACACACACACACACACACACACACACACACACCGCCACACCCCTCCCCCCACGCACATACACATCCAACCCCCCCCCTCCTCCACACGCACACCCCAACCCCAACCACACCTCCCCCCCCCCCACCGCCCACATACACACCCAACCCCCCCCTCCTCCACACGCACACCCCAACCCCAACCACACCTCCCCCCCCCCCACCACCCACATACACACAAATCCACCCCCCCTCACACCCACACACACATCCAACCCTCCCTCCTCCACACGCACACCCCAACCCCCCCCCCCCCCCCACCCAACACACACACACATCCCCCTACCCCTACCCCCCACCCCCACCCACACACCCCCCACACCCCTCCCCCCACATGCACACCCCTCCAAACACACACACACACCATACACACATATCCACCCCCCCTCCCCCCCACCACACACACACACACACACCCACCCGCCCCACCCCTAACACACACACACACCCGCCATCCCTAACACACACACACACACACACACACCCGCCATCCCTAACACACACACACACACACACACACACACACACACACACACACACACACACACACACACACACACACACATATCCCCCCCCACCCCACACCCACACACACATCCACACATGTGAATCCATGCACTGATTGCAGAGAAAGTGATTTTTAAATGAAAATTAACCTGAAATTGCAGACAGAATTATTTATTTTATCTGGGAAGCCAACGAGGTTTCTTCTTCTTTAGTTTCTCACAACTTTGTGTGAAATGCGATCGAGTTTTAAAAAGTCAGAATTTGACCAAATCTGTTTCATTCGTTTGTTAATATACCTCATCTATTGACAAATCTGCAATTATAATTTTATTTGAGGTTCAAATGACCGCGGGAGATTGCGTTATCGTGATCGTTTTGTTCATTTTGGGTGTGCGAATATGTTATCGTTTTGTTCGTCATGGGTGTGCGAATATGCATGCCAAGTTTGGGCTCAATCTGTTCAGCTGCTGCGGAGAAAAAGGGTTTTTTGTGTTTTTTCACGAAAAACAAGATGGCGGCCGAGCCATGTGACGTATGACTTTTTTGCTGATGACTCTACTCTCTGTCGCTCCATTCTTCATCCCTCAGATCGGCAGTCTGCAGCCTCCTCACTCTCTGCAGACCTGAACAAAATCACAGACTGGGCAAACAAGTGGAACATGTCTTTCAATCCTGACAAATCTCACACTCTTACGATGTCTCTCCGAAAAGACCGACTGGACAACCCTCCCATCCACTTTCTGAATAATCCTCTCCAAGAAGTTCTGTCACTCAAGCTTTTGGGTCTCACTATCTGCCATGATCTTTCCTGGGAAAACCACATTTCAAATCTGGCCTCCAAAGCCAGTCGCCGACTGGGCATCCTCCGTCGTGCGAAGTCCTTCCTTGGCACACCTGAGCTCCTCACCACATACAAGGCTTTCATCCGCAGCTCAATGGAATACTGCTCTCCCCTCTGGGCTGGTGCTCCTGCCTCACACCTAGCTCGTCTTCACGCTGTTGAAACCAAAGCATTCAGAATCATTGGAATCTCCTGCGATGAAGCTAACTCCAAGGGCCTCTCACTCACTCACCGCAGGCAGGTTGGTGGTCTTTCCGTCTTCTACAGACTCCTCTCTGGCCTTGCCCCCCCAGCTCTCTCTGGGCTCTGTCCTGCAAATATTCCTACAGGTCGCACAAGATCTGCCTGCAACCCTCTTATGGTTAAACTGCCAAAATCAAGACTCTCTGCTCACCTTCACTCCTTCATTCCTCTTTTCTCCCGCCTCTGGAACAAACTCCCTCACTCTCTTCAATCCCACTCCACCCTCCAGGTCTTTAAAACAGCTGTTCACCACCATCTCTTATCTTCCCCCATCCAAAACCTTGATCTTTTCTACCCCCGCTAATTTCACCCCAATTCCACTTTTTTGAAATACCAACTTCTGTCCTGGAAGTCCTTGGTGTCCTTGTGTTTTATACTTCTCCCTCCCCCCCCCGCCTTCCCACGCCTCCTCCCCCCAAGCCCCCTCCCTTCCACACATCTCCCTGCTCTCAAATGTTGTGTTTGTGTGCTTCCCCTTCTCTCCCCATCTTGTCTTCCGCTCCCTCTTTTTATATATTTTGTTTGTCTGGTTGATTTGTTTGTGAAGTAAATGTTAGCTCTTTCACGAGCCTCGATTCAGTATACAAAAAAAAAAACAAATAAAAAATCACGTCCTGGCGGGACAAAATAGTGCGTTTCTTCTTCTTTCAACAATAAAGACATAGCTACGAGACCGTACATCCAATCATCTTGAAATTTTGCACACTCGTTCCCCTTGATGAGAGCTACATTGCATTAAAAATTCAGGTCCATCAATGCAGTGGTTCAAGAGTTACAAGCTTTTTTAAATTTACCTTCCATTATTTATTGCGGCCAAACCAGGTGACTTATCAAAACATCTCAAGTAATATTGAAACATCCCCCCATGAGGAACATTTGTGTAAAGTTTCCACTCGATATAATCACAAATTATGGAGGTGATACCATTTCTAGTTTGAGCTTTAAAACGTCATAACTCTGAAACCATGTGTCGGATGACATCGTGCTCGGAGGCTTTTTTGTTCGTCATGGGTGTGCGAATATGCATGCCAAGTTTGGGCTCGATCCGTTCAGCCGTTGCGGAGAAAAAGGGGTTTTGTGTTTTTTCACGAAAAACAAAATGGCGGCCGAACCATGTGACGTATGACTTCGAAATTTTTTGCATTCTGAGTTTTTTTTAACTAAGCAACTGGGAAAAAAATCCCATTTTCGGGGGAGAAATTTTTTTGTTTGACGAATTCTAACCTCTTAACGTTAGCATTTCTAATATACTCGATACACATATCTTTTGTTCCCATTGAAGAGTTCTTTAGAATGAGTCATTACTCAAATTTTTCCATTGAGCGGTTTCGGAGATAGAGGGGCAAAGTTGAATGTGTTTTACAAGATGGCGCCCTTACCACGTGACCTATGACGTCATAATTAGCATTAAGAAATTCTGAGCCGAGACGATCATTTGATGAAAATTTCCTGTCATTCCGACCAGCGGTTGCTGAGAACATTAATTATGAAGTTTTCGGAGGTGCAAAATAGGGCGGAAGAATAATAAGAAAAACTCAGCAGTAATAAATAATAGGTTACTCTCCATGAAATGGGGAGTTAATAATAATAAATATTATTAATTTATTAATATTAATAATAATAATAATAATAATAATACCTCTGGCCTTCGGCTTTGGAGGCATAAAAACTGCAAAAAACTAAAAACTAAAAAGAAACGAACATGTAAACGTATTTTACCTGCTGTAGATGGGGCAAAATATCTCCTACATTCTTTCCCAGGTGTTTGTCTGGTTCCAACCCTGTTGGAGAAAAAGTCTGAAGTCATCTCATCAAGAAACATCCCACATTTGTATGGTCATATATACCCTCTCACGTTCATCCCATATTATCCAAAATATAGTTGAAAACGAGAACGAGAACCGAGGCCTGGAGAATATAATCCATTAAATAGGGAAAAGAGCATAACAGCAAATGTGAAGATAACTGGGACTGGGTGAGGAATCAATATTGAAAAGGATATGTATACTGTATATATACACAAAGAATTAAGTTAAGCACCCCTACACAAAGAATTAAGTTAAGCACCCCCTAATCCTGTCCTGAACCTGAACCCCCACGAGCACGTTTGGGACATGTTGGGACGACAAATTGCGAAGATGGTCCCTCCAATAGCCAATCTGGATGAATTGGAACGTGCATTACATCGGGAATGGAACAACCTGCCACAGCAACGCATACGACGGCTTACAGGGTCTATGAGACGTAGGGTTGAGTCAGTGATCCGATCACGTGGGTCCTACACACGTTATTGACGCAAAGATCGCTAGAGGTCTTCTCAGAACAATGACTGTACGTTAGAAAACATAAACGTCATCCACACTGTCCGTGATGGACCTATAGCTCCATACTTAAATTGAGGTGAAAATATGCCTAAAATTCCCAAAAAATTTCACCTTAAATTATTCAGAATAAAATATTGAAAACGGCATGATTGTTATGTTTTTATGTGACCATAATATCACTTCTCCAGAAAATATAGCAATATCATGGGTATATTACACTGTTTTGACGACAACAAACTTGTAATGTGCGAGGTTGTAAAAAAACGGGGGGGGGTGCTTAACTTAATTCTTTGTGTATATATTGTTGTGGATATGAGGACTGTATTTTTTTTTTATTGTGTGCTTTATTATTATTATTGTTTATTCTGCGCCTCCTGCCTCCTGAGTTGTGTAAAGATAAAAAGGGCGTCTCGGTAGTTATTCCATGAAACACCACATTGCAGGACCCGATAAAACCCTTGTTCAGTAGCTTATATCTTATTATGTGTTTTAGAGTAAGGCCTTGTCTTCCATTAAAATGACACTCCATTGCACCGAGTAAAAGAGATAGATTCCCTTCATTCCCATTCCCAAAAACCTCCATTTCCCCTTTCGTAATGGCCAAGCCTCAATTTGGCAATTACATCCCCTCCAAAGCCACCATTGACCACGAGGCAGGGTTGGGGAAGAAAGGCGGGTCTCCACCCCGTCATAGAGGGGAGGAGTAAGTCGGCCCCGCTCATCCAACCCAGAACGAGGGGTTTGGCTTGAGAGGGCGGAGAGAGAATGCTTGGGGGAGGTTCGAAAAGGGTGAAGGGCGGGGCCTATATAACCCGCCGTGGGGACGCTCCCCAGAAAGGAGACAAGCAGATGAGTCCAAGAGAGTTGCAAAAAGGTCCAAGGCTGAGCTGAGCTGTGTGGTGAGGTGCAAAGGAAAGAGCTGGGTCGTCAGAGCAGAGCTGAGTTGTGAGGTCCAACAGCAGAGGTCATCCAGGGAAGCGCAAAAGCCTGCGATTCGTCACCTTGCTCGCCAGCGGCAGCGTCTACAGCAGCAGCAGCAACAACGCTCGCCAGCCGCTTAGGGGCCTGGACGGCAGTTCGGAGCAGGGCCGCGAAGGAACGGCGGCTGCAGAACGTGCGGATCGTGCTGCCGGACCCAGTGGACTTTCCTCTCCCTCCAGTCAATCCACTCTGCAATTCCCCACGTGAGTCTGTGTCTTCGTTTGTTCTGTCCTGGGTATTAAGTAAGCCTGTTAGATAAGCTAGTAATTTGCACTGTGTCGCCTGCGTCTCATGTCCCCTGTAAATAATCGTGACTGTTCTTCTTGCTTGTGTATGTGTACATAATAAACCCCGTTACTCTTCTGTACGTCTTCTTCTTCCTCTTTGCATTCGGTCGCTTTAGAGTTTTCCAGATTGAGTATCTGTGGCGCGATACGGCCAACGTTTGGGTGAATCGAGTGAATCGGGTTTAGTCGGGGAACAACTGTTCGGCCGCGGTTACACCACAGCTCGGTAAAAAATAACATCTAATCCGCGGACCGTAACAATATATTTTTTGTATACAAGATCAAGGCTCGTGTAAGAGGTAACATTAATCACAAAAAGACAAACTGACCCATAAAACACAAGATAAAGGGAGCGGGAGACAAGATGGGGAGAGAGAGGGAAGCACACAAGTACAACATTTGAGAGCAGGGACATGGGGAGATCTGTGGGAGGGAGAGGGCTTGGGATTTGGGGATATGTACGAGGAATCTTACCCAACGAGGCCACTTTTACAATTATTGCGTGAACACCAGCAGCAATCATCTCCTTGAGAAGCCCCTCCTGCTCCATTTGCCACAGGAATGCCAAAGGCTGGAGATTTAGCCGGGAACACCTGTCAAACAATCATTCTATGAAACGTTACAAACTAAACAAGATAGAACATATAATACAAAATCTCGCCAGTAGTCAGGCAGATAGGTGTATCCATCATAAGAATTGTGGGTTTAGACGTACAAGCATGAAATTTGGCACAGTCATAGATAATAATCTAATGAATAATTCCAGATATGGACCCACCACGAAAACGTCCTATGGTAGCCATGGCGGCCATTTTACAAAATGGCCGTTTTGACCGCGATTATTTTTTACCGGACGACACAAATGCTTCTTTATGTTCTAATGAAATGACTCTAGATACACATATATGCCATAATTGTATTCTCCAAATGACCACAATTTGCATTTGTGTTGCCAGCAATGTCAATTAACCCACCAAGCACTGTAACGGTAACTTATATTACTAGATAGTTCCAGTTTGATCTTGTTTATACGTCACAATTTTCTCTACCACACTGGCACAAAGCGGTACATTTCAAACTAGCTTGTTTGCACTTACATCGTCCCTTGCAACCCTTTTTGCATTTACAACAAATCAGCTCCCTTGATGAAATGCTGGCTTCAGGAAGCATGGACCACAGGGGTTTCCAGTTGTGGGGATCGATCCACACGTTTGTCCCTGGCTTGAGATTTCAGGCTGTTGTCACGGTACTGGTCCCAGACTATATCCACACGACAGGCTCTTTGCAAGTGACCTTGTATGTGTGGCAAGAATACTTTCAGCGCATAATCAAAGGTTTTGGCAGCAACTGGTTTCAGAACGTTCACCAACACTGCCCCGTCAAGGATAGTGACGTCAGTATCTGGTTTTGGAGCATCACCTCTGACCTCTGCGCAACTCTCTAGACACACCAATAGATCTGATTTGGTTCCCAGTCGTAACTTCCCAAGCTGAGATAAAGACGGGGGACATGCTTGGTTTTCATGGCGGAAAAATTCTGCAAGATCACCATCTCGTGTTTGAGACGCAATGTAGAGTCTTGAGAATAAAGAGCAGTCACTCTTTAGCGAAGTTACTTGCAAACTTGTCTTGGATTTCTCTCTTGGAGACGATCGACTAAACAATGGGAGTTTATTCTTCTTTATTGGCTCAGTAAGAGGTACGGTTCGCTCCAGTAGACGGTCTGCTACGAAGGTCTTGTACTGTTGCGTACCTATCTCCTCAGCCTGTTGAACAGTAGAAACAACAGTTGGGTCAGCAATGTCTCTTGTGTCCAGCCGCAGCAAGTCTGTACTCTCTTCTAGGAAGGGGTTTCCCATTTCCTTTATTACTTCCGGTGTGTACCCCGGTTTAGAATAGGTACACCGTATCCCTGCGCATCGTAGGGGGCGACCAAGGGTTGGCGTCAGGAAGGGCATCCGGCCATAAAAACTGCCTCAAACAGGGAACCATGATTGTCATGGGGCCCGCAAGGCTAACCCCCGCTCTAGTGGGGAAAATGGCCTTAAAACGATCATTCATATATATTCACTTCAACCAGACGTTTGACATGTTGAGTAAAGATTACCTGTGAACTATATGTTTGCTCATGGTGGCGTGTGTCTTGATTAATCCTTATTTTCCTTCCCTCCATGGATGCTTCAAACTCGGTAGTCATTCTAACCAGTTCTGGCCCAGCCACCATCCATCTTCTAAGAGCATTTGGATTTTGAGTGAGTCCAACAGCACCACCGTCACTCTTCACAGCAGCATTATTTTGCTCATGAGCCTGGTCAATGGCCGCCATTTGTAAAATGGCCGCCACGGCTACCATAGGACGTTTTCGCGGTGGGTCCATATCTGGAATTATTCATTAGACTATTATCTATGACTGTGCCAAATTTCATGCTTGTACGTATAAACCCACAATTGTTACACCTATCTGCCTGACTACAGGGTAATTGTCTCAGCGACTCATTTCCCAAACCAAGGCAGAGTGCAACCCCCTTAAAAATAAAAATCAGATTTGTAATTTTGCATATGTATTTAAAATGGACTGCTTGCCTGGACATCATTGGCTTTAACATCAATATAAACTGCAAAGTTTTAAACCAAGCTCAGTAATTTACCTTTTTTGAATAAGGGGGGGGGGGGAGGTGTTACAGTGGTGTAATAGAGGGGGGAGGTGTAACAGTTCAGATGATGGAAAATGCATCAAAGGCATCAAACAGAATTGGGAAAGCACTGGGAGCAATTCAGCGGCTACAAAGTATTTGGACAGCAAAATATATCCAACGTGACACCAAAGTTGAACTGCATAGAGTCCTGGTTCTCGCAATATATTAATGTATGGGTCAGAAACTTGGACATTAAAGCAAGAAGATGAACATAGATAGACTCCTTGTTTTTGAAATGATATGCCTTGGGTGAAGAAATGGGTTATGTTGGGTGAAGTTGGGTGAAATGTTAGGTTGGGTGAAGAAAAATAAAGGGAGCAACTAGGCTGGACAAAATAAGGAATACTATAAGAGAAACCCTTGGAGTAAAACACACAATAAGAGAGTATAAAACAACGAAGGCTTAAATTTATTTGGGCACATTCAAAGGATGCCCCAGAACAGACTTCCAGAAATCCTCATAGAAGGAAGAGTAAATGGCACCAGATGAAGAAGAAGGCCACGAAAGAGGTAGATGGACTGCATCAAGGCAGATTGCAGTGCCAGACAAATGGCATCACTGGCGGAGGCACAAACATTGGCTCAATATCGAAATATGTGGCGACGGATCATCATTATATGGAACAGCTGGCAGGACAGGGAGCAGCAGTCACTACATGTGTCGATGCCTCAACGAACTAATTTTAAATGCAAAATATATCGCCCTATTTCAATGTTTAACATGCTGGCATGATGATCTGGTGGTATGCACACTCATTTCTAAGCTGTCTAGCCTGGGATTGAATCCTGACCCAGGTATAAACTTTCATCCCAGTGTTTTACAGGCAGGATGGTTCATCAATGCGTGTGCCTCCCTCAGCTGAACGTTAACCTGAGAGTCCCATGTGCCGGCATTATTTGGTGGATGTTAAAGATCCCACGGTGTCCTTCGTGAAGAGTAGACAATCCATCACCGGCACCCTGGCCAAATTTCTAATTCCTGCCCTAATTTAGAGGGCAATGCATCAGCAGCATAGCCACGGCTTCAGCCCGTGATGCTACCCCGCA
The DNA here is from genome assembly GCF_964187855.1 of Myxine glutinosa. Lineage (NCBI taxonomy): Eukaryota > Metazoa > Chordata > Myxini > Myxiniformes > Myxinidae > Myxine > Myxine glutinosa. The sequence continues at coordinate 54,044,067 of NC_136266.1, read as the reverse complement.
GCATTGTACTGCATATTAAAAAAGAAGAAGAATGTTCAGTGCTATGCCATATTTTACTTATTAGCACTTTAAGAGGTTTCTAATGGACAATTACAGAATGAAATTTTTTTTAAATGAACTTTAATTTAAAATTTTTATTTGTCCAACTTTTGTCCAACTCCAAAGAACCTATGATATTATTTAAGATATGGTTACAACCAAATTTCCCAAAGACAATTGATATTGCAACATGCGCAGAAAAGTGTGATAATCCTGGTGGTGGTGGTTATGGTGGTTATGGTGGTCGTAGTTACATTACACAGTTTTTGAACATTGTGAACATTGGTCAACATGTAATAACGAAGTAGATTATATGCTATAGTTTGTCCTACCTCCCCCTATTATGACCGAAACCCCCTTTTACTATTACAGCAATACCCCGGCCTATGTCATTAATTCGTTCCATAAGCCGTGACGTAACTCGGTTCTTGACGTAAACCGGGCGTAATGCCTTAAAAATGCCTTAAAATGAAGACAAACACCGTAAAACTAGAGTAAATAACTGGAGGAGGCTGCGGCTTCGCCCTGAATCTTTGCCGCTCCCCGTCGGGAGTCCCTCCGTTGTTTTCTATCGGTCGGGTCTTCTCCTCGAACGGGGTGACCGGCACGGACGTGTCGACCGTGAGCGGGCTTGTGTGCCGAGTGGCTCCGCGGCCCGCTTCACCAGGTGTGCTTTACCCAACATGTCCGAGCAGTTTCACCGGTGGTCGTGTCGTGTCGTCTGTGACGAACGAATTAGCTCAGGGTTCCGTGAACCCGGCCGCCCCGGGGATCGACGCTCGCCTCCTAGTCGTAGACGTGCCCCGTCTTTCCTCAAACGGTCGAAGTTGCGTGCTTCTTTTTTTTTTTGGGACGATGCGATATACGCAGAAACGACGATGTACAGGCTGGCATTTGCAAATCCATGCACATGTGCACATGCACACGTCGATCGGTTCGTCGACGCCGGATGCCGGCGAGGCACCCTGGCTCGAGGCATGACACTGTCGTTCGTTTCACATGGGCCATGGGCTCTGGGGCCTGACCTCGTCGCGGACACTGCACACTCTGCACGGTGACGTGACGTGACGTGGTCTGCCGTGGACGGTCGTCCGAGCCGGCATCGTCGTCATGTTTCGCCGTTGCCACGTTGCGTTGGTTGTTTTACACAGTAAAGGAATAATCACAAAAATAACAGCGAAAGGCAAAGCAAGTACGCGACCGCAGCACAGGACAAAATGCATATGGCGTTGCCTTTGTTTTGAATGAGAACCAGCAGCTATGCATACGTATACTGTACGTACATTTTAAAATATTTTTAATGTGCTTTTTATTGTATTTTAAATTGTTTTTTAGCTTATTTTATTGTTAATTTTATGTACTATTTTATTTATTTTAAATGTATTTTTTTCACGTCCTCCTATTATGATGTAGGAGTGACGTAATGTCGCACATAATGACGTTCACTGAACTGAAATTTACTCTAGAAGAGTGGCGTAAAGTCGGATTTGACGTAGGTCGAAATGGCGTAAAACGGGGTATTGCTGTATTTTGTTCTTATTCCACATGGTTCTGCGCCACCCAGGAGAGGGGTTCAGAGGATTTATCCATCAGCTCCAGGCTAGTGCAGAACGCTACCACTCCGAGAGAATGATGATGCTGGAAGGGCTCGGATTTTGCTCACTCATTTAAGGGGTGGAGTGCTGGAGGAAGAGCGAGAGAGGGTGGGTGGGAATTCCCAAATTAGCATTGAAGCCATGTTTGCAGTGTAGTTCAGTCAGAGCTCAGGTGTTGTGAGTTGTTGGACAATGCAGTTGTTGGCTAGCAATTGCATGAGGAATCACAGTTGTTGGAGCATACAAAGGGGAAGTTGGCTTGGAATCTCTACTGTGCAAGCATCAGCAACACAGAGCAGAAAAGGCACAACACACAAGTGAGATCATCTCTTCTGCCTGGACACAAATCACATGGTCCCTGACAACCATCAACACTCCAGAGGTTCCTTTCTTGATCTCCATATTCTTGTCCCAGAATTTTAATTTGCTCTTTTGCCATCACACCATTCCACACCATATCCCTTCAATTTGTACAGATCTGTGGCCATAGCTGGGGAATTTACTTTCTTTTATTAATTTAAAGTGCCAGTGCATGGAAGTAGTACCTCAGGTTCCTGTGTTTAAACTTGTCAAAGTGCCATGCCTGGTATTATTGCTTGTAACTAGCAGAGTGCCCACCCTATGGGCTATCTTGTTCTAAGCATGTAACACGTTCTTCTGACGCATCCATTTATTTGGGCAGTGTGTAGGCAACAGACCGTTGCCTCAATCGCTCCCACACATATAACCCAGGTTACGTACATGAAGAAAAACATGCCCACTGCTTATGTGCATATATAATACATTGTGGTTATATAGCTCAGATAATTTCAATTGCACTGGGCCATAGGCTGATACCAGAGGCCTGAAGCCCGAGGCCTGTACATACTGTCCCCTTCACAAGGCCCATGACGCTTATTGGCTCCAAACCTTCAATATTTAATGATCCTTAACAGTCATCTACGTTGTTTTACACTGAAAGGAGGACTTGTAAGGAGGGCATGGAGATTGTGAATGTGACACTTCCGAAGATGTCTTAGGAGGCTTACCATAGCACAAAATGGCGGATGTATGATTTTTTTTTTCAGGTCACAATTGTGGATGGCGTGAGGCCAGCTGTCCCACCAATGCGTATGGAGTGAACTTTATGTACATACATACATAAACTTACTCCATTACATATACATTATTAAATGTTAAATCTTAGCGTCGGGATGTTCTCCCTGTTGTCATAAGGATGTCAGCACAATCAGCAACGTTGGATTTGTGAGACTGTACAATTCAGCAAATCACCGTCTGGTAATCCTAGAGGCGGAACCTCGGCACGACGGGCACGTGACCCCATTATGGTCACAAACATAGTATACTGTAACCACATTCTTTAACCTAAATCTTATATTTGCCAGTCTCGATCCAGTTTGTTTCTGTTACGGATTGGTCACTTCCGTTGTGGTGGTTTTCATCTACTTGACACATTTCCGGTTCCATGTATTATTATTATTGTTGTTTGAGGGAAATAGCAATTATTATTGTCAGAAGGTAAAAAGGTTAATGTTTTAAAATGAAACAGGAACCGGATGGCTACAAAGAGGAAGAGGAGAAAAAGAAGGCGGAGCGTTTGAGTCGGACAAGAAAACCGAGTCGCGCCGAGGTCTGGAGCGAACGTTGGCGAGCAAGAGTCACTAGCGAACTTTCGGGTTTCCGGGAAAGGGATTCCTACGACCAAGTTGTCATCACTGTGACCGATCAACCTGCGTGTCAGGTTCTTGGCGGTGGATTCCGAAGAGAATTATCGCCAGGCCGTTACGTCTCGGGAGCGGGTCGTCAGCCATTTTGACTCGCGCAGGACTTGTGCTTCGCTCGCGGTTTCGTCTCTTTTCGACCATCTCCACCGCATTCAGACGTCGATCTGGGGCGTGTGTGTGACGTGGCTTTTTGAAGGTTGATTCGTCCATACCCGAGGGTGTGATCTCCCAGTCGCCTGTAGGGCGCCTTTGGATTTCCCAGTCGCCTTGAGAGGCGCCTTTGTACAGCTTCGGCTGTGTGACTGCCCATACCATCCGCACGGGATTCTGGTCTTGATTGGACGTCGTTCTGGCGATCGCTGGAGCGAAGCAACGTTGGCTTGAAGCCGGGAATAAGAGACATTGGGGAATGTTCTTGTTTCACTCACTTGGAGCACAGTGAGTTCTATATTACAAAACTGATGGTACCATCATAGGACATATTGATTGTACTTTTCAATACTATTATTGTTGTACTGTTATTCTTGTGTGATCTTAATACAATATTTGTTTGTGAGTAACAATTGGGGTGGCTTCTCCATTGATCTTTGACATACAGAATAACACATTTTTCTGCCGTGACTCCTCTCGGGGGTCTGAGGTACACCGTGACCAGGAGGTTGGGGAGGAGCACGTAACAGTTTCACACCATTTTTTCTGTTAATTACACTGCTATCCATTGTTAATAGGCTTTTTTAAAGCTTAAAACAAGTGTATACAATACAAGCTATACATACAGTACTTACACATTTTCAACTCGAAGCCGCTGATAATCTGAAAAAATTGCTCCAACAGATACCGCCTCGACCTGCTCCTTTTCCTGTTAGACAATAACATCGAGAATAATTACACATCACAATACAAGGTGCACAAAGATATCACTTATGCACTTGGTATTCTCAAGCTTTCATAATAGTGAGAGCAACTAAAGCTGAACCTCAATTGAACGAGAAATCATAGCACAATTCTTATCTTTGAATCCTATTTATGAAACAGGAAGCAATCATAGCACACAGCAAAATACCATGAATGAAAAGTGATGTCACAAAGCATAATATCATCAGAACAAAAGTTTGGCCTGCAAGAGTTCGTGCATGCACACCTTCACAACAGTTGTATGTAAAAGTAGTTTGTTTCAACAAGTAAAAAGTACATCAAGATGAGAGTTTACAATCACTAATGATACTGAGATTGAACGAACCACCACCTTTCGAGGCCATTTTTCCCCGCAGAGCAGGGGTTGGCCTTTTTCGGGCACCGTGGTCCCCTTTTTGAAGCAATGTTTTATGGCCAGATGCTCTTCCTGCCACCAACCCTGTTAGTCGCCTCTTGCGACACACAGGGAATTACCGGTGAACTGGTACTCAATTTGCCGACCTCGGAAGGATGACAGGCTGAGTCAACCCCCCTGGCGTTAATTCAGCGATCGACCGGGATTCGAACCCAGGATCCTAGGATCCCAAGCCGGCACCCTAATCGCTAAACCAACACCAGGCTGTGATACTGAGATTGACAATGACTTAAAAAAATAAAATATTCGAGCAAAGTCGATGGAACGCCACCACAAATCCTCACACTTCCCACCTAAAGCAATATTGAACCATGGTACAAAATTCCAAGATAAATGACCCAATATCAAATTGAGTGAAAAAAAATAAATCTTGTTTTGACCCCTGTGACCATAAGTCCCCACCTTCTGTGGCATGAACCAGGGGTCACTTCCCCAAAAAAGTTGCATATTTCAGGCGTCCCACAATGTTGATAGCATATACAAAGTTTCATTTGAAAATGTTTTAAAATGTGCCCATAATTGCATTTTCTTGCTATTTGACCTTCTGACCCCACCCTGGGGTCTGAGGGGTCGAGGTCAAAAATTATACTGCCATCGCACCTTCCTCCCATGTGGTGATCAGAACTAGCAAGTTTAGTGAGTTTCTGCACAACCTTTTAGAAGATAGCATCACAGACAGACAGACAAAGACAAAGACAGTATCCCCAGATTATAATATCCCCCAGTTTTTTTTTTTTTTTAAAGCGTGGGAATAAAAAAAATGTTTAAAATGTACCATTGGTTTAAGGTCTCCATATAGATTTCCTGTTGGAAAGAATTAAACGAAATGGGTGAAATCAAAAGTATTATTTTACTGGCAGTTAAACGACAAATCTATTTATAGTTAGGTCCAAAACTTCAATTCCGTGACCATTTTCTGGCTAGTAAGGTTTGACGATTGATTTGACTTCTATTGACATTTTATAACAAAAATAGCCTCTATGTCCCTCCCAAAAATCCCGGCATTTTTCGCCAGAGGCCCGAATCCAAGATGACCGCCGGCACTATCTTGAAAAATTTAGTTTTGAACCAGAACACCTAGAATCACGTACAAAGACACTTTTTTGGGTAATTTGACCACGAGGATTCCGAATCTGACATTAGTTTGACGTTATGACATTATTTTGACACAGAAATCCAAGATGGCCACCATCCAGTAGAGCGAAAATGCAACTTTTAAATGGGAGAACATATGATCATGAATTAACACATTATTTTGGCTAAATCTATACTGGCCACGGAATTGAGGTCCTGATTAGTGAATTGCTATTTTCTTGTTTTTTTATTTGTCTGTGTGTGTAATGTCATATACTTATTTCTGTCTTTCCAGGGAGTATACGAGCGAATGAGACGGCACTGAGAAGCGCAGTATTCAGAAGATAGCTGTCAAGAGAATGTCCACCGTTCCGTGTGTCCTCCAGTGTGGCGGGCTTTGCAATGAAGCCACTGATGTCGTTACCTCCGTTGAGAGTTGGGAAAATCTCAAGAAAAAAGCCCTGTTATGGAGTGGTCTTGACAAGTTCGGAGACGTTTATGCAACAGTCAATTGGGATAATGGTCCCGGCAGACAATGTGTCCATAAATCATGTAGGCTGACCTTATGGAATGCTAATAAACTGGAGCAGGCCAAGACAAGACAGAAAAAACGAGAAGTCAAGGAATGCCAATCTCAGTCTTCGTCCATGTCTGAGGCTTTCCCCCCGGCTGCTTCTCCACCTGCCAAGCGGCTGCGATCAAGTGTAGAAGGGCTGTCACATGAAAAAACAAAATGTGTCTGGTGCTGTAAACCGGAGTCGGCAAAGCTGCCCGGAAAGCTCTGTATCAAGAGAAAGAAGGAGACTATCTTATGTCATGGCCTGGTTAATGACGAGATGGCATACTGTATTGTGCAGCTGCACTGTATGACAGGCTGTGATGCCAACTCAGGCTTCTATGGCAAGGGTAAGAAGTTGGTGTATGACCGGGTGGCGAAGAGCCCTGTGGCTCGACGGCAGCTCTCGCTGTGTGGAGATAGCCTTGACCTTGAGGAGGAGGTGCTAGAGGAGCTCTTCCAGTTCACACGACATGTCATCTATGGCGACGAAAAGAGTAGCACCATGGCTGAGGCCCGTGCAGCAAAGTGGAAGACACTGAAAAACAAATCATTTATCCGTCTCCCTCCAGATGCAGACAGCCTACACCAACACTGCCTCCGAGCAAACTACTTGGCATATCTTGTGCGTCATCCCTCCAAGAAACACCACCCCTCGCCACTCGGACATGGCTGGGAGCTGGTGGGTGGTCGCTGTCGCCCTGTCCGCCACACGCAATCTGCTCTCCCGACACATCTACCTGCACCAGGGCCAGCTGAAGAGAGTGAGGAAGATGAGAGCCAGGAGGGGAATGAGGAGCGAGATGATGATGTACAAAGGCGGGGAGATTCATCGGAATCTGATGATTCAGATTCTAGTGAAGCAGAATGCTCTGATTCAGACTAATCATATAATTAAAGGTCATATTGATTAATTACTTCATTTGAAAACTGTTCAAGTCACAGCTATTAAAAATAGCTTATTTTGAAGTGTAATGAGTTTACTTGTCATGCAATCATCAATTACTTTACTGCAAGATATCCTTATGGAGGTAGTTTCTTTAACATGTTCAAGTACAAAAGTTGCATTTTCGCTCTACTGGATGGTGGCCATCTTGGATTTCTGGGTCAAAATAATGTCGTAACGTCAAACTAATGTCAGATTCGGAATCCTCGTGGTCGAATTACCCAAAAAAGTGTCTTTGTACGTGATTCTAGGTGTTCTGGTTCAAAACTTAATTTTTCAAGATAGTGCCGGCGGTCATCTTGGATTCGGGCCTCTGGCGAAAAATGCCGGGATTTTTGGGAGGGACATAGAGGGACATAGACATAACATATTTTTGTTATAAAATGTCAATAGAAGTCAAATCAATCGTCAAACCTTACTAGCCAGAAAATGGTCACGGAATTGAAGTTTTGGACCTAACTATAACAAAGACTGCACAAAATGCAAATATAAATACTAATTGCAAACATGTGGCCAATTTTAAACTGTTGAACAGTATTTTCATGCAGAATTAGAGAGTTCATAGTTCATATGTGTTCATACCCCATGCAGTCTTTAGAAAAAGGTAGTGGGAAAGGTCTTTTAAACTCTCTGCATTTCCAAACACAATCTATATTTCCTACGATCTGCGATTTGGCATAGCATCATAGAGATCATCACACCACATGATATTTGATGCACCAAGTAAAAAGGTGATATTACAACTCTTCTTACATAACGAGTTAATTATAACAAGAGCAAGAATTTCTTTGCAGTACATGTCCCCTACCGATGTGATATTTCGAAATCCAAAAAGGGCATAACTGTGAAAAATTGACGAAACACCCTGAAACTCGAACTTTGTTCTGTGACTTATCATAATAAAGCCATGTACCAGGTTTCAGTTGAATATGTTAGAGGGTATGGGGGGAAAAGTCTGAAAAACCACAGGTGGGATGGATGGATGCACAGACGGACAAGACAGACAGACAGCAAACCTATAGTCCCCTCCGGTGAAACCGGCAGGGGAATAATAATAAATATTCGACAAACTCTCTCAAAATTTTCACCTTAACTTCCTTCAGGAGTTCAAAAAGGTCTTCAACTTCATCTCCAGGATGCACCACGTATTCCTGAGACATGACCACGGCAGAACCATGGATTGTACGTCGATACAACGGTAGGGCCATGGCTTCTGCGTACAGTCCGATCGCCTGGTGTCCAACCGTTTGGTACATGTAGCTGTCAATTTCGTCTGAACAGCCACACACTAAGCTCAATCAGGTCAATTCGATATCACAAAATACTAAATATTCTTAAGAAAGGTCAAAATAAATTAATAAACAAATGCAATCACCATTGTCCTGAGGTTTCAAGTTTGCCAATGCGACGATGTTGTGTCCTGCTTCAACACAGCACATCATATTGTAACAGCTATCTTTTCCTCCACTGTAAAAACAAAAAGCACAACTCAAGTCATCGACATACGACAAGAACCACATGAAGGTATACCACAAGAATGCCAATGTCATTGTTATACGAGGATTGTCGAAGAGCTGTCCCATTTTCAAAATGTTTCAGAGCCAAAAACATGACTAATTCCAAAGGCATCAGGAAGATTCACCAACTACTGGGTAAATAAAAGTAAAACTTGCTGGAATGTCCATTCCTTCATGTTTAGGGGAAAAAAACCTTTTCACTGCATCTCGCATATAACAACCACAAGTCGGTTTTGTTTGGATCAGGCCAAACATTTCAGGACTCTTAACCAAACTGGATTGTCACTGTAATCGTGGCTGCAAAAACAAGGGGTCTACAAACAATTTTTCCATCATACAACATAGTAGTTTTGATTTAAGTGTATATTATAGTTTTATAACACATTTCCACAGATTAGCTGAGCCTAATGGGCATGGGGAACAGTGGTTTCAATTCAGAAGTCCACAATTGCACCATCACTTTCCTCGTTGCTCGCTGAAATGAATGAATGAATGATCGTTTTTAAGGCCATTTTCCCCGCTAGAGCGGGGGTTAGCGGGGTTAGCCTTGCGGGCCCCATGACGATCATGGTTCCCTGTTTGAGGCAATGATTTTATGGCCGGATGCCCTTCCTGACGCCAACCCTTAGTCACCTCTTACGATGTGCAGGGATACGGTGTACCTATTCTAAACCGGGGTACACACCGTGATCATTCATCCCAGCAAGCTGGTACTCAATTTGCCGACCTCGGAAGGATGACAGGCTGAGTCAACCCCCCTGGCGTTAATTCAGCGATCGACCGGGATTCGAACCCAGGATCCTAAGCCGGCACCCTAACCACTAAGCCAACACCAGGCATCGTTGCTCGCTATTGGAGAAAAATCTACAGCATGTCAAGGAACCACCCAAAGGATTTTTTATTTTTTATTTTTTTTGTACTTGGGCTAAGGCTCTTAATAGAGCTGACGGCACGACACAACACGACACGACACGACACGACACCACACCACACCACATGGCACCACACCACACGACACGGCACCACACCACATGACACCACACGACATGACACCACACGACACCACACCAAACGACACACCACACGACACCATACCACGCGACACCACACCACACGACACCACCACACCACACGACACGACACATGACACCACACGACACGACACATGACACCACACGACAAGACACATGACACCACACGACAAGACACATGACACCACACGACACGACACATGACACCACATGACATGACACCACACCAAACGACACCACACCACACGACACCACACGACATGACATGACACCACACGACACCACACCAAACGACACCACACGACACACCACACCACACGACCACACCACACGACACATGACACCACACGACACGACACGACACCACACCACACAACACCACACAGCACCACACAGCACCACACGACACGGAAGGGGTTTGCCCGTGGTCTATCCTTTTCAAGCAAGGAAGTAGCACGTACCATTTTTTAAGTCTTTGGTATGACTTGAACCGGTCCAAAGCGGATGGGTGATTTTTAGGAGATACCATCTCCTTACTGAATGGCCCTACGGGAGCTCATCTGGATAAAGAGTAGAAAATATCATGGTTTTGGATTGTGGACGATCTGAGATGGTGGTAAACAGCTGTCTTGAAGACCTGGAGGGGAAAATGAAACTGAAGACGATGTGGAAGTTGGTTCCACAGGTGGGGAAAACAGAGGAACGAATGAGTGGAGGTGAGTAGTGATCCTGGCTTGAGGTAGTTTCACCAGAAGGAGGTTGATGGTAGATCGTGTGCGCCTTGCAGAAACCTGGGAGGGAGAAACCACAGAAAGGGCAGAGTGTGTAAGACCAGAAATTAGTTGGTAGAAGACAGAGACCACCGACCCGTCTGTGATGGCAAAGTGATAGGCCCATAGACTGAGCTTCATCGAGGGAGATTCCATTGAGGGATTCATTGGCTTGCCAGTGGGGAGGGTGACTGACAACCTGCATGAATAAAAACAATACCTGTTAAAGAGCGGATGAGCTCCCTTCGGGGGCCAACGACCATCCAGTAAGGAGATGGTGTTTCGTAAAATACATCCATCCGGTTGGACCGGTTCTTTAGGTAGTAAGTTGTAGACAGGAACCGCTCAGGGTAGTACTACCATTCGGACTTAGGAGCGTTAAAGTGTTGCCTGGAACCATCTTACACTCTCCGTGTCAGGATTGCTGGTCTGCTTTCTCACTCAAACTATCAGCTATCGCTAGCTTCAATCTCTTTCTCGCAAACAAACATCATACATTTTTTATCAAACACTCTTCACCAAACACTCTTCACCAAACACTCTTCACCATACACTCTTCACCATACACTCTTCACCATACACTCTTCACCAAACACTCTTCACCAAACACTCTTCACCAAACACTCTTCACCAAACACTCTTCACCATACACTCTTCACCATACACTCTTCACCATACACTCTTCACCATACACTCTTCACCATACACTCTTCATCAAACACTCTTCACCATACACTCTTCATCAAACACTCTTCACCATACACTCTTCACCAAACACTCTTCACCATACACTCTTCATCAAACACTCTTCACCATACACTCTTCACCAAACACTCTTCACCAAACACTCTTCACCATACACTCTTCACCATACACTCTTCATCAAACACTCTTCACCATACACTCTTCATCAAACACTCTTCATCAAACACTCTTCATCATACACTCTTCACCATACACTCTTCACCATACACTCTTCATCAAACACTCTTCACCATACACTCTTCACCAAACACTCTTCATCAAACACTCTTCATCATACACTCTTCATCAAACACTCTTCACCATACACTCTTCACCATACACTCTTCACCATACACTCTTCACCATACACTCTTCACCATACACTCTTCACCATACACTCTTCACCATACACTCTTCACCAAACACTCTTCACCAAACACTCTTCACCAAACACTCTTCACCAAACACTCTTCACCAAACACTCTTCACCAAACACTCTTCATCAAACACTCTTCACCATACACTTCACCAAACACTTCACCAAACACTCTTCACCAAACACTCTTCACCAAACACTCCACCAAACACTCTTCACCAAACACTCTTAATCAAACACTCTTAATCAAACACTCTTAATCAAACACTCTTAATCAAACACTCTTAATCAAACACTCTTAATCAAACACTCTTAATCAAACACTCTTAATCAAACACTCTTAATCAAACACTCTTAATCAAACACTCTTAATCAAACACTCTTAATCAAACACTCTTAATCAAACACTCTTAATCAAACACTCTTAATCAAACACTCTTAATCAAACACTCTTAATCAAACACTCTTAATCAAACACTCTTAATCAAACACTCTTAATCAAACACTCTTAATCAAACACTCTTAATCAAACACTCTTAATCAAACACTCTTAATCAAACACTCTTAATCAAACACTCTTCATCAAACACTCTTAATCAAACACTCTTCATCAAACACTCTTCATCAAACACTCTTCATCAAACACTCTTCATCAAACACTCTTCATCAAACACTCTTCATCATACACTCTTCATCATACACTCTTCATCATACACTTTTCATCATACACTCTTCATCAAACACTCTTCATCATACACTCTTCATCATACACTCTTCATCATACACTCTTCATCATACACTCTTCATCATACACTCTTCATCATACACTCTTCATCATACACTCTTCTTCAAACACTCTTCATCATACACTCTTCATCATACATTTTTCATCATACACTCTTCATCATACACTCTTCATCATACACTCTTCATCATACACTCTTCATCATACATTTTTCATCATACACTCTTCATCATACACTTTTCATCATACATTTTTCATCATACACTCTTCATCATACACTTTTCTTACTCATTTTCACTCCTCACCTTTACATTCTCTCTCTTTTATTTCTCTTTCCTCACATTTATCAATGCAGTTATTTTATTTAAGGCCTGGCCAAGATGAGGACTACATTGTTCATGACATGAGACTTCAAAATAAAAAATAACAATCTTAAAGGTTTGGTTTCCACAGCATTAAGCTGAACAATATGCGAGGCAGGGGAGCCAGCCCAGAAGGGCGAGTAGTACTCCATCAAGCTGCGGATGAAGCCCTTAACAAGCGCTCTACAAGTTTGCCTAAAGATGCAGGAAAAAAATAAAATAATAATAATAATAACAAGCATTCTGAGTATTGCGCTGCAATACATGTCCCCTACCAAAGTTCAAAGTGCCATAACTTTGTCAAAAATGATCGAATATGCAAATTTATGCACGGTTGATGCTGGTTTTCAAACTTGATCTGAGGTATGCTGAGACACGTGTGTCATGCCTCGCCTCGTTGATAAGCCCGCAAGGTCGCTCCGTGCAGCGGCCTGCACGTATTGCACTGTGTGAATTATATAAATTATTACCAACTCACGGTCTGAGGTACTGGCGATTCAAGAGATATCCATTTTTTAAATATTTTCGTTTAATTAACGATATCTGCCAAACCACGTGCCCTATCGCAAATTCCAAAAGGACATTTTAGTGGACTGATATGCTGAACAGATTTGTGAAGTTTCCCCTCGATTCGATCAAAAATGAGGGAGGGGCTCGGTTTTAAAGGTTCATGCTTAAAAACGTCATAACTCTGAAACCATCAGTAATTTATTATATTTTTTGGTTCACGATCAATGATCGATGTGTATATATATATATATATATATATATATATATATATATATATATATATATATATATATATATATATATATGTTTCTTGGCTTGGCTCCGCCCCTCCGGAAAGCGCGCGCTGTGTCGCGCTGTTGACGTTCGCGAGACGAGGCTGAGGGCGCACGGTGCGACTTGAGGAGAACTCGAGAATAAACAAGAGATATCCATTTTAAAAAATATTTTCGTTTAATTAACGATATCTGCCAAACCACGTGCCCTATCGCAAATCCCAAAAGGACATTTTAGTGCTGAACAGATCTGTGAAGTTTCCCCTCGATTGGATCTAAAATGAGGGAGGAGCTCGGTTTTAAAGGTTCATGCTTAAAAACGTCATAACTCTGAAACCATGTGACGCATGACGTCATGCTCGCTGACTTTTTTGTTCGTCATAGGTATGCGACTCTGCCTGCAAATTTTGGCCTCGATCTGTTCAGCCGTTGCAGAGAAAAAGGGGTTTTCGTGTTTTCACGAAAAACAATATGGCGGCAGAACCACGTGACCTGTGACGTCATAATTACCATTAAAATATTCTATCAAATGAGTCCATCATATGGTGAATGGCAGACCGAGTCCATCATATGGTGAAAATTTTATCTCAATCGGTCCTATTGAATGAATGAATGAATGATCGTTTTAAGGCCATTTTTCCCGCTAGAGCGGGGGTTAGACTTGCGGGCCCTATGACAATCATGGTTCCCTGTTTGAGGCAATGTTTTTATGGCCGGATGCCCTTCCTGACGCCAACCCTTGGTCACGTTCTTACGATGCGCAGGGATACGGTGTACCTATTCTAAACCGGGGCACACACCGTGATCATTTGGTTTTATTGCAGAATTTATTACATATTTGGTCCTATTATTGCAGAGAAATTGGTTTTTAAAGGAAATTAAAACTTAAAATGGCACTGAGTTAAGGATCATCAGAATTATCAGAATTACCAAAGTTCAAAGTGGCATAAGTTTGTTAAAAATGATCGAAACGTCGTGAAGTTCGAACGTGACCTGTAACTTATCATGAGGAAACGATGTGCCAAGTTTGAAATCATTAGCATTAAGCGTTTAGAAAAAAAGTCCGGAAAACTGTTCTTTGCGTGACGGACTGACAGACTGACGGACTGACATACGGAGGGATGGCGTGCAAACCTATAGTCCCCTCCAGTGTACACCGGTAGGGGAAGAATAATAATAATAAGAATAATAAGAATAATAATAATAATAATAAGAGTCCTTTACAAGGAACTTTAAGACAGGAGGCCATTAGGCCCACACAGTCCTGTGCAATGGTTGCCAACCTATGGTTGTTTGTCTCTGCTCTATCCTTTTCAAACGCTGAGCGTTGAGCAAGGAAGCAGCACGTACCATTTAAGGTACGTGCTTTGTATTGATATATACCGTATATCAATACAAAGATTTTTAAATCTTTGGAATGACCCGGCCAGAGTTTGAACCACAACCTTCCAGGCTCAGAGCAGACGCTCTAACCATGACACCATCAAATCTGTAATTTGGAATATTTTGCAGGGTGCCAGCAACAACTCTCTTACTCTTTGTGATCAACACAACACGGGATATTTCACATCCACCAACGTCCTCAGCGTTGGCAGATGGGTTCTCTGGCTTGACGTCGTTCCGATGGACGGCGCACACATTGATGAATCACCCTGCATGTAAAAACACAGGTTAGAGTTTAGAGCTGAGTTGGGATTTTAGCCCAGAGTGGACAAGTAAGAGCATACATCTATAACCTATCCTGGCAGTCCCGTTTAATGGCCATAATGATTCGCATTACAGTTTATAAGAATAGCCTAGCTAGGCAATAGCCTTCAGATAGCTGAGCCTTCAGATATTTGCGAGGGCTGTGTACTCGATCGACTGACCATTGTCGACGAAGCTCTCACTCTATGCAATGCGTATTCATATTAAGAATATATCAGTCTTACACAGAGCTCTCATTTTTTTTAAAATAATTTTTTGTAATAAAAAAGCAGAATAAAAATATAACCATTGGTCAAAAGCTTAGAACATGCAATTTAGCCTGAATACCAAAGTACTGTGGCGGACACGAAAGCTCACTGGCGTGACGGCATCATTCCACGCACCAAGTGGGCGGCGGTCACGCCCGAGGGGTAGGCGTGGCCGCGGGATATACACCGGGCGCGCAGCCCGGAGCGCGCCAGTGCTACAGTGAACTCTTTTAATAAAGACTCTTAAACTCACCGCGTTGTCCGCTTCCTTCTTATTGTGCAAGCAAGCGCGCGTAGCACCGCGCTTCATTTGGTGACCCTCCGACGTTCTGGTCAGCCGTCGCTGACCACCCGAATACGCCATCGCAATGGCAAACAACGCGGTCCAAATGAAACTCCCCGAGTTCTGGGAGACGCAAGCCGAAGTCTGGTTCCTGCAGGCAGAAGCCCAGTTCCGACTTTGAGACATCACGGTGGATGAGACCAGGTACTGCCACGTGGTCGCTTCCCTCGGGCCCGGCACGGCCGGCCGCGTCGTGTCGGTCCTGAGGAACCCACCGGCCGACGGCAGGTACGAGGCGATCAAGCGTCTCCTCCTCGCCACGTTCGGCCTCACGGTGGACGCATGGGCCGACCGCCTCCTGGACCTCCCCGAGCTCGGTGACACGCGACCGTTGGTCCGCATGGACCATATGCTGTCGTTGTTGGGCGACGAAACCCCGAACGCTCTTTTCCGGGTGTTATTTCGACGCCAGCTGCCGGCACGAGTCTGCCTCGCGTTGGCCGGTTCTGTGACGACAGAACCCCGGGCTCTCGCTGCCGAAGCCGACAGGTTCTTCGCGGCTTTGGACGCGCAGGCGAGTTTTGGCGCGGCCGCCGCGCATCCCGAGGCTGACCCTGATGCTGATGCACCACACCTCGGGGATCCCGAGGCTGATGCACGCCGCGTGGCCGCCGCCAAGCCACGCCCACCACCGCCGCGAAAGCCGCGGCCTCCGCCTTCGCCGCAAACCTGGTGCCATTTCCACGCCAGGTTTGGCCACAAGGCGAGGAATTGTTGCCCACCGTGCTCCTTCGGCAAGTCGGGAAACTACAAAGCCGGCGCTCGGTAGCGGCCCTGAGCGTCGGCCATTCCGACAGCCTTCTTTTTATAACGGACACCTTGTCCGGGCGCCGTTTCCTATGCGACACGGGGGCACAGGTGAGCGTTATCCCTGCCTCTACGTCCGACAAGCACACCGCGGGCCGGGGCCCCACATTGCTCGCCGCGAACGGAACACCCATACGCACATTCGGGAAGCGCTGCCTCTCCCTGCGGTTCGGAAGGCAACGCTTCGAGTGGACGATCGTAACCGCTAGTGTCCCCATGGCACTACTCGGTGCGGACCTCCTCTGTGCACACGGGTTGTTGGTAGATGTGAAGAACAGACGTCTCGTCCAGGCTGAAACGTTCAGCTCGCTTGCTTGCGCGTTGAGCAGCTCATTGAGCGGCTCACTGAGCAGCTCACCGAGCGGCTTGCTGAGCGGTTCGGTCCCGGCGAGGTTAGTTTGTACACTTCCGGCAGCGGACGACTTCACCCACATCCTCGCCCGCTTCCCGGCCCTTACGCGGCCCACCTTCTCGGCGGGGGCCGTCAAGCACAGGGTGGAACACCACATCCCCACCGCCGGGCCACCGGTCTAAGCCCGGGCACACCGCCTCGAGCCGACGAAGCTCGCGGTGGCTAAAGCGGCGTTCGCTACGCTGGAACGGCTCGGCATCGTGCGGCGCTCCGAGAGTGCTTGGGCGTCGCCACTTCACATCATGCCCAAGACCGGCGGGGGATGGCGACCGTGCGGGGACTAACGGCGTCTCAACGACGCCACCACCCCCGACCGTTACCCCGTCCCCCACATCCAGGACTTCTCCGCCCGGTTGGCGGGAATGTCCTTCTTTTCGAAGGTGGACCTCATACGCGGCTACCATCAGGTCCCCATCAGGCCAGAGGACATCACAAAGACGGCGGTCATCATGCCGTTCGGACTGTTCGAATTTCTTCGGATGCCCTTCGGTTTGAAGAATGCGGCTCAGGCGTTCTAGCGACTCATGGACAGCGTCTTGCGCGACTTGGATTTTGTGTACGTATACCTGGACGACATCCTCGTCGCCAGCGCGTCCCGCGAAGAGCACCTTCACCATCTCCGCACGCTCTTCGAACGTCTGGGCCAGCACGGCCTGATCGTGAACCCCGCCAAGTGCTGGTTCGGTGTCGCTGAAATCGACTTTTTGGGGCACCGCGTCACCAGGCACGGGGCCGTCCCCATACCGGCCAAGGTGGAGGCGGTGAAGGGGTTTCCGCGCCCCCGCACGATCAAGGGGCGCCAGGAGTTCCTGGGCATGGTGAACTTTTACCATCGGTTCCTGCCCCGCATCGCCCAGCTCCTGCGCCCCTTGCACGAGGCCCTCCGAGGGAAGCCGGGCAAAGGTGACGTTACCTGGACCGCGCAGATGGACGCGGCGTTCGCAGGCGCGAAGCTCGCCTTGGCTAACGCCACCATGCTCGCGCACCCGGCGCCCGATGCACCGATCGCCCTCACCACCGACGCCTCGGACTACGCGGTGGGCGCGGTGCACGAGCAATGGGTGCGTGGTGCTTGGCAACCGCTGGCGTTCTTCAGCCGGCAGCTTCACCCGCCCGAACGCCGCTATAGTACCTTCGACCGCGAGTTGCTCGGGCTTCACCTGGCGGTCAGGCACTTCCGCCATCTGCTCGAGGGCCGTGCGTTAACGGCCTTCGTCGACCACAAGCCACTGGTCTTCGCGATGGGCAAGGTCGGCGCCGGCGTCCAGGCCGGCATCCAGGCCTTGCGGACCGCCGTCACGGGCCTCCGCATCACCGAGGTGCCGTTCGATGGTGCGGCCCTCTTGTGCGACATCTCCCTCGGGCGGCCTCGCCCCATCGTGCCCACGGGCTGGCAGCGCCAGGTGTTTGACGCCATCCACGGCCTGTCCCACCCGGGCACGAAGGCCTCCCAGAGGTTGGTCGCCGACAAGTTTGTCTGGCATGGCCTCCGGAAGGCCGTCCGCGGCTGGACCAGGACGTGCCTCGCATGCCAGCGCGCGAAGGTGCACCGGCACACCCAGGCCCCATTGGCCCCGTTCACGGTGCCGGAACGAAGGTTCGACCACGTACACGTGGACCTGGTGGAACCTCTGCCCGCCTCGCGGGGTTTCACCCATGTCCTGACGATGGTGGACCGCACCACCCGGTGGCCGGAGGCCGTGCCTTTAGCGGCGACGACGGACGTCGCACAGGCGTTCATCGCCACCTGGGTCGCCCGGTTCGGCGCCCCCTCGGACATATCGTCCGACCGCGGCCCCCATTTCACCTCGGAGCTCTGGGGGGCGGTCGCGCGGGGGCTCGGGGTCTAGCTGCACCGAACCACGGCCTACCACCCCCAGGCCAACGGCCTGTGCGAGCGGTTTAACCGCTCGTTGAAGGCTGCGCTCCGGGCCACCCTCCGCGACGGCGGCTGGGTCGACAGGCTCCCCTGGGTCCTGCTGGGCCTCCGGACGGCGCCCAAGGATGACCTGCGCGCATCCGCGGCGGTGTTTGTCTTCGGACAACCGCTGCGGGTGCCGGGCGAGTTCCTCCCCGACCCCACGGCACCATGGTCCGCGGCGCAGGAGCACTCAGCGCTGCAGGAGACGGCCCTGAGGTTCGCCCCGGTCCCGACGGCGCACCACGGGCACCCGCCTACCCACGTCGCCCCGGAGCTTCGCATCGCGGAGTACGTCTTCGTCCCGCACGATGCCCACCAGACACCACTGCGGCCCCCGTACGATGGGCCTTTCCGCGTGCTGGAGACCGGGGTTTAACACTTCACCTTGGACATCGGCGGTACTCCCGACCGCGTCTCAGTGGATCGCCTCAAACCGGCCCACCTCGACGTGGACCACCCACCGCCGGTGGCTCGGCCCCCGCGTCGGGGCCGCCCCCCTGCGGGCAGACCCCCGGCACCGCCCAGGCCCGCCAGCACACCACCCCCCGGTCCTGCGCCCATCCCGGGTGCAGCCGGAGGCATCCCAGCTGGCATCCCTGCACCCCGGACGCCGCCGGTCGCCAGTGGGCGCTTCGGCCGGGTCATCCGTTTGCCCCGCAAACTGGCCCTCCAGGTGCGCGAGAATTCTGGGGGGGCGCGTGTGGCGGACACGAAAGCTCACTGGCGTGAGGGCATCATTCCACGCACCAAGTGGGCGGCGGCCATGCCCGAGGGGTAGGCGTGGCCACGGGATATACACCAGGCGCGCAGCCCGGAGCGCGCCAGTGCTACAGTGAGCTTTTTTAATAAAGACTCTTAAACTCACCGCGTTGTCCGCTTCCTTCTTGTTGTGCAAGCAAGCGCGCGTAGCACCGCGCTTCAGTACAAGACAATAAAAAGGTTGTTATATGCAAAACATTGGCTACAAGGGCAAACTACACAGTCATAGAGGACTAATAAGCGAGATTTGCTGTTTTTACATTGCAGTATAACCTGCAAGAGAAAGATAAAGACACAGAAGAAAGGGGGAAAAAATAAATAAGGGAAAAGGAAGAGGAAAAAAGATCGACAATACAAAGCTCATGTCATTACCTTAATGGGTGTGTTCAGTTACCAAGTTTCTTGAAGAGCGCTCACCAAGTGGCTTAAGCACTCAAGCAAGCACTCCATTCAAAACCGTTGCTAAGGAATGGCTAGCATGGCAAGCTGCTTGGTAAAGGAACACAGCGCTTATTGGGAGAAAGAGAATGAAACAAAGGAATAAACCAAAAAGTAGAAATAGAAAACATATAAGAAATAGGAAAGACATGACATAGAACATAAAGTACTAAATGGAATAGAAAAATGGAATAAAAATGGAATAATGGAATAAAAATGGAAATGGAATAGAAATGGAATAATTATTTTATTTACAATCAGGTCACTCCATCCCCATCCTCTGGTCGGCTCAGCGCACTCCCACTCATTGTCCCAACACGCCTGGTCACAATAACGCACAAAATCGCACCTCCTGTCTGCGAACCCTGGCCAAATCACCTGGATTCATACCCGCCGTACAAAACAACATCAAGCTCACCCTGTTCAATACCCGGTCCCTCAACAACAAATGCCTCATCCTGAACGACTACATCCTGGAAAATAAACTGGACTTTCTCTGTCTCACTGAGACCTGGCAACAACCACTGGACTACTACACGCTCAACCTCACCACACCCAATGGATATTCTTACATCAATAAACCACGCTCGGAGGGCCGAGGTGGTGGAATTGCCATTATTCACCGACAAGACATCAAGACCAACCTCATCTCCATCTCCATCTCATCTGCTCCATCATTTGAACACCTGGCTTTTAAACTCTCTGGTCACACACAGTCAGTCATGGCTGTTGTCTACCGCCCTCCCAAACCACACCCATCATTCCTGTCTGACTTCTCCTACTTTCTGACCCAGCTATGTTCCCTCTCCCCCTCAATCCTCCTCCTTGGTGATTTCAATATCCACATGGACTCCACTGACTCCATGCTAACCACTGACTTCACTGATTGACTCACCTGCTTTAACCTCACTCAACATGTCAACTTTCCTACCCATAACCGTGGTCACATTTTGGACCTTGTCTGCTCTACTGGACTAATTTTGCACCATCTCTCTGGCTCCGACCTCACTCTCTCTGACCACCTAGCCATCACTCTGACCATCAACATCCCCACCCCAGCACCAAGGCATTATCGCACTATCAACTTCCATAAGCTAAACGCTCTTTCACCTACCTCATTCTCATCGACCCTCTCTGAAAAAATGTCCACTTCTCCCTTCGTTGACCTCCACACCCCTTCTGACCTCACTGGCTACTACAACCACACTCTCTGCTCCTGCCTTGACCAACTTGCGCCTATAAAAACCAAAACAGTTTCTTTCACCCATTCTGCTCCCTGGTTTACCACTGAACTCCGCCTGATGAAAACTCGTGCTCGCCAACTTGAAAGACTCCGCAATAAAACAGGTCTCACAGTTCACTCCCAGGCCTACAAGGACCACATACAACACTATAAAGATGCCCTCTCCCGTGCCCGCTCCGCCTACTACTCTCAAATTATCCACTCTGGCTCCGGAAACCGAAAAGCACTCTTCTCTACAATAAACAAACTCCTCAGCCCCCTGAACACCACCACCCAGTCATTCACAATAGACAACTGCATCTCCTTCCTTTCATTCTTCCAACGCAAAATTGAAAACATCTACAACAGCTTGACCACCGCCGCACCCGCTCCCCCTCAAACCACCTGCCCCCCCTTATCCTGCCATCCCCTGTCTCAATTCTCCCCAGTCTCCCCTACTGACCTCTCTGAACTCCTCATCGGAATGAAAACTGCCACCTGCACTCTTGACCCCATCCCCTCCAGCTTTGTCAATGCCTCCCTTCCTGCTCTCTCTCCACTTATCATTGCAACAATAAACTCCTCCCTGTCTACAGGCATCGTCCCACCATCCCTCAAAATTGCTGCTGTTACCCCCATTCTGAAAAAACCTGGACTAAACCCTGACACCCTAAATAACTTCAGACCCATCTCCA
The DNA here is from genome assembly GCF_964187855.1 of Myxine glutinosa. Classification (NCBI taxonomy): domain Eukaryota; kingdom Metazoa; phylum Chordata; class Myxini; order Myxiniformes; family Myxinidae; genus Myxine; species Myxine glutinosa. The sequence continues at coordinate 54,021,924 of NC_136266.1, read as the reverse complement.
ACCTTCCCTTTCTGTCAAAGGTTTTGGAACGCGCTGTAGCCACTCAACTCAAACATCACCTCTCTGCCAATAACCTGTATGAAACATTCCAATCCGGGTTCCGCTCCAACCACAGTACTGAAACTGCTCTCCTCAAAATCACCAACGACCTTCTCCTCTCCTCTGACGCTGGCAACCTCAACATTCTCATCCTCCTCGACCTCAGCGCCGCCTTTGACACCATCGATCACACCATCCTCCTCACCCGACTTGAAACCACCTTTAACATTACCGGCACTGCCCTCTCTTGGATTAAATCATACCTCTCTGACAGACGTCAGTTCATCTCCATCAATAACTGCAAATCCCCCACTGCTCCCCTCCCCCAAGGTGTCCCCCAAGGTTCAGTTCTTGACCCCCTCCTCTTCATCCTTTACCTGTCCCCCCTCGGTCACTTAATCCGCCGTCATGGTCTCCAATTCCACTGCTTCGCCGATGACATCCAGCTTTTCATCTCCACCAAGTCCATCTCCACCGCCACCCACTCTATCCTGACAAACTGCATCACTGAAATAAAATCCTGGCTTCAAATCAACTTCCTCAAACTTAACTGTGATAAATCTGAAATAATCATCATTGGCCCAAAAACGCTCACCAAGTCCACCCATAACTTTGCCCTCAACATCGACGGTATCCCAGTATCCACCTCCCCTCACATCCGGAATCTTGGCATCATCTTTGACCAAACCCTCTCCTTCGACAAATACACTAAACAGATCACAAAGACAGCCTTCTTTCACGTGAAAAACATCGCCCATCTCCGTCCATCCCTCTCCTCCGTGGCTGCTGAAACCCTCATCCACGCCTTCATCACTTCCCGTCTGGACTACTGCAACAGCCTCCTCTACGGTTCACCCTCAACAATCACCAATAAACTCCAATACATTCAGAACTCCACTGCCCGTCTACTCACCCATTCCCGGACCCGTGACCACATCACCCCCGTCCTTTACAAGCTTCACTGGCTCCCCATCTCCCAGAGAATCCAGTACAAAATCCTCCTCTTGACCTACAAAGCCCTCCATAACCTGCCCCATCCTACCTGGCTGACCTCCTCTCCAGACACACTCCCACCCGCAACCTCCGCTCTGCTGGTACCAACCTCCTGACCCCCCCCCCCCCCCCCCCATCCGGACCAAATTTAGATCCTGGGGGGACAGGGCCTTCTCCATCGCTGCTCCCACCCTCTGGAACTCGCTACCTCACACCATCAGAGACTCCTCCTCACTCACCACATTCAAAACATCACTCAAGACCCACCTGTTCAACACTGCATTCAACATTTAACCCACAGCATCTAACCCCTGACTATCTCCTCTCCTTCTCCCTCCTTTGTGCTTTGAATATTTCCCTATTTCTTCTTTTTTTGCAATTGTTTTTATGTTTTGCTATGCATTATGTTTTGCACTCTGTCAAAGCGTCTTTGGGCTTCCTAAAAAGCGCTATATAAAATAAATGCATTATTATTATTATTATTACACAGCCTTGGATAATTAGCATGAGTAAGTAAACATGAATATATATACATTTTAACTCCTCAATAGTCAATACTGTACCTCACTAAAGCGACGACCCTCATTTTTCCCCTTCTCAGATTTTATTCGGATTATGGCGCTTCAGCGTCTCAATGTTGTCTTGATCATGTTTATAAACATTTCATCATCTGTCAACTTGCCGACTTCCGGTCTTGGTTTGACACAGTTATAATAACGGATTTTAATACATGTATTCTATGTTTAGAGTGTGGGGATAACCATACCACTCAGCTCCTAAATAATTATAATCTTAATTATTGTTCAAAAAAAAATCTGTGAGGCAAACGCTCGCTAAACCCGACCAACTCAAACGTGTGCAAAAAAGGACCCTGGATTTAAAATTAAGGCGTCCGTGTAGATTGCCTGTTAGGGATACATTGCTTTCATCATAAGAGCAGTACTACGGCCAACAGAATTATAAATGAAAGAAGATTATTTTTTCCTTACTCTTTTCGTCGAGGAAAGAACCAACGCAAGAACCAAAGAACCAACGTTGCTTGCGCGACTTATACACCGCTCGTGAGTCTACCACCGTTACACCGCCTTACATCTTACAGCCATATACATTCAAAAGTTGCTGAAAAAAAGAAGCTAAAAACAAACTGTAGTTGGCATTAAAATTTTGACGTTTGGGATTTCCGATCTATATGCCTTCGATTGCAACTTGTTATAGTTATACTAATAGTTGTTGAAATGTATTGTGGAAAGTTACTTTTGTGATCTTGCTTTTCGATGGACCTCAACTTTTTTTTCTCTATTTAAGTACTATTTTTATCAAGTTAAAATACAATGTAAAAAATAAAATAAAAACTTTTGTGGGTATGAGTAATGCTATTAATTAATTATTCGGGTAGACAATGCAACATATACTGTGTACATGCCGCACAATCATAATGAGATTTAAACATGTAGGCCTATAATATGCAATTTAATATACCGTATATCACATATATAATTTCTCGAAGTGATGTATTTCTTCTTCTTATACCACCTTGTTTATTTACGTTGAAATCATTTTAATGTTCTAAGTTTCATTTTCATTGGCAAAGTTTAACAAGTCATAATGGGCGGTGTATAAGCATCGATGCTATTGAGATGTTTTCAAAATTTTACATTTGTATTCCGTGACTCATAAAATTTAGAATGTAAAATTGGAGTCTGGAAATTGATATAGCAAATTATATCGCTTTGACGGTTGTATATATATATATATATATATATATATATATATATATATATATATATATATATATATATATATGAATAAATAAATAAATAAATAAATATAAATAAAGTTTTTGGGTCTCCTTTTTCTTCATTATTAATATTATTTTCCTTTTCCTATTTCTTTGGTGGAAAAGTATTGAATGCGTACTGTCATCAGATCGTTCTTATTTCGTTTATATTTTTATTACATTCTTTTAAATCCATGACACTATATCTATATATTATAGCGCACTGCTCCTCTTGGGTGGTCGACTGGTCGTCAATGGCGCTGCCTGGTGGAGATATCGCCCTTTAATACGTATTCCTACACATTCATCTCTCCCACTTTCTTAATCATATCCTTCGACATCTTTACTCACAACCGTTCTTTGACGCCCAATTTGTCTCTCATGTATTATTAATTTAATACTATTAAATGAATACTATTAATCCGCTCTTTACATACCATTAGTATACATTCTCAGCCATAGACAGTCGCAGCAGATCGTCCCTCACGTTAAAATGAATGGTGTAATCAGTTTTTATACAAGCTAACAGGGTCCTTCTCTCATCCCATGCAGTCACTCCTTCTTTCGTTCTTCGCTCTTCTTCATCATCATCATCAAACCGAATCCTCCTCTTCGCCCATTCCATCTCCCGGCCAGTAATGGACGGACACGGCAGAAAGGTGGTCGTTTGTGACAACGGTACCGGGGTGAGCCACTGGCTGCCCGTTTGGGATGCTTACACACGGCAGGACGAGCATCGCGACTCGTTTACCTCAGATTTTACCTCAGTGACTGCGATGCAGCTCAAAACTGCTCTGACTCTGAGGAGAAACGGTTTGGCATCATCTCTTAATTAGGATGTATTTATCTCCGTTAAAGTATCCAGTTTTTACTCCCAGTCGTGCATTTTAATCGTTTTGCAGATTCCATTAGCACGAAGGATTTATTTCATTTTTTTCCCCTCATGTACCTCGTTATTCGTGCGAACGACACGTCGAACGTGATCGTGTACACCACTTGTCAATCACCCGGTGGTTTGACACGTCTTGTTCCCGCTTGTAGTGTTTATTTGCAGGTACAATAGGTATGGTGGATTTTACTCTCACTGTGGATGTAGAGGAGGGTTTGTGTGGTGGAAAGACCGACTGCAGGTTGTAGTCATGATGATGTAGTGGTTGCATATTGATATACTCACTCGCAGTCGTATATGCCATATATATCGTATGGGTCGATATACGTGTAACGACAGAATGGCAAATGAAAAATCTTTCTGCTTCTGTAGCCACAAATTATTTTCTTTTATTTAATTTCGACCAATTATATTTCCCCTTTTTGGAATTTTCGCAGTTAGAAAGTTAAAGGATGGTGTTGGAGATTTTTCAAACGTTTAATTACTGATATGTATTAATTGCTTCGTTTAATTGCTCTTAAGTTGTTATTATTTTAAAATATTTTATAGAGCAATAAATAATTTTGCTGTGCTCACTGTTCTTGTCCTGCAGTTCGTGAAATGCGGCTATGCGGGCTCAAACTTCCCCGAGCACATCTTCCCAGCACTGGTGGGCCGACCAATCATCCGATCCACCACCAAAGTGGGCAATATCGAGATAAAGGTGAGGGGCCTTTCGAGGTGTGGATCCTTTGCTCGATGTCTAACCACGTTCCGATGAGTCGGCTTCATGCTCTGACAGGTTGTGTTTGCTCGGAGTAGTAAATTTGGTACGTACGTCGATTATATGTGACGAGCAAGTGTCCCGTTAACCTTGATGCTTGTCCACGGTGTGCAACTCCTGCATGATTTGTGCAACGTTCCATTTCGAGCCAGGACACTTATATGTTGACTAGCAGAAGTACCCGGCATTGCCGGGCGGGGGAGGGGAGGGGGAGGGGAACGGGGGGGGGGAGCGGGGAGCGAGCCCCTTGGCAAAGCGAGCGATTTTTTTTTTGTCATAGCGTCATAGCGATTTTTTTTGTCATAGCGGTCATAGCGTCATAGCGATTTTTTTTTTCATAGCGTTCATATCGTTCATAGCGTCATAACGTTCATAGCGTCATCACGTCATCACGTGATCGCTCTGAGCGAATCAGCGCCCACCTGCTCTGATTCCGTGCGCTGAAATGCGCTGAGGTAAATATGAATAAAAAATATGGATCGTCAAATATTTTGAGTTCGGCCATATTCGTCCCACGCTCAATGGCCATGTCTATGTCAAATATCAAGCACGTAAGCCTCTCCGTTTCGGAGTCTATCGGTAACATTACACACACACACACACACACACACACACACACACACACACACACACACACACACACAAACTGTGTTTTATATATATATATAGATTAGCAAACCAAGAGAGCCAGCAATTTCATTTCAATCAAGTCGTGAAACTTTATAAACACTTTATAAACACAAAGAGTCACCTAATGACTCTGGCAAAGCTCAGCAATACGAGTATGTGCTAATTTCACAATCTTTTGATTAGTCACTCTCAAGCTATGAAAGAAACTCAGGGAGAGGGTGAATGGTGTTTTAAGAAACCATTCACCTATTTACGGTGGTATTTAGACAAGCCCCCCACACTTCTACCTAAACTTGTACATGCTTATTTTTGCTTGGTCTTCATGGCTATGTACACTCCAAGCTTGGCTCGGAGTGTATATAGCCATTATATTGGTGTCAAAGGTTTCACCGAAAGGGAGAGGCTGATGCGCCTGCACGTTGTTTTTTGTTTCTTCTTTTTTGCATAAAAGAATGTTTCATATCCATATTTGGGGGAGCCTAATGGTTGGTGAATTGTACGACTTCCAGGTACTTTTTACCACCTCAAAATCCCAAATTGACTACATACCGATGGATATTTGTCTCTGTTTACTTTGAACGATATATTTTGCTGCTCCTTGCTGGAACTACCTCTGATGGACAACTTTCACTTGGTGAAATACTTGTTTTTCTTGGACATTTAAAAACTATTGAGTTATTCTTAAACATCTTCTTCCTCTGCAACTTTATAATATTACATGTGCTCAGAAATATTACGTGCTCAGAGTAGCAAATACACACATGGCAAGTAAATTGTATAATGCTCTCCATATTGCAGCTTGTATGTTCGGTCTGGACCTGATTTAATGACTTAAAATGAGCCCTTCGAAATTTCAAAAATATATTTGAGCCTTTCAGATATAGCCAAAAAAAATAATAATACAATGATGCCCATCACCCACTAATTTCTGTCCAATTAGCCACCAAAAGTTTGGTTCATGAAAACAACGTTTGGGTTCAAAGTGAGAAATATTTGACACCTCCTCTGCAACTTTTGCACCCACTCTCTCCCTGTCTATTTAATATATTTTTTAAAAATTGAGATTTGAAGGATTTAGATTATCTCGAGCAGCCATTACGAGGGTTTTTATCATCCTCCGCTCACCTGCTCATACGTGGAGTTCAAAGTTTTGATAATTGGATGTGAAAACCTTAAAATCGGTTTCTCTTTTTCTAGGTTGAAAAAAAAAAACGTCTGAAAACACCGGAAATCGAGAGATCTCGCAGAGCTGCTCATTTTAACCTACACATGTATATACCCTACTCAACGCAAATCCAGTCAATAAGAGAGTTCCCCAGGAGGGAGGGAGGGGGAGAGAATTGGGGGGCGGGGGCTTTGGAGTTAACAGCTGTGCAGACCTAATGGACCGATGAACCCTCATAATTACTCGGAATATTGTAGAGCTTTAAGTCACGTGAAATAACACTTTGTAGCATCTTGTGCTATATTCGAGAATTGTGTTGGCACCAATAGCGTGACATCGAGAGAGAAACATGGTGAAAGGATGCGCCTCTAGGAAATGTTACCAGGAGAGAATGGTAGGTGCCAATTTCATCAATTATAAAGGCCAAAACCAAATAAGACAAATGTATGAGATGGATTGAGTGGTTAATTGTCCTTTATCTAGTGAGTTGGATTAATGATGGGATCATTACATTGTGGACAAAAGCATCACATGGGGATAGTTTTTTTTTTTTTTTTTTTTTTTTTTTTTTTTAAAGGTCATGCTCCAAAAAATTGGAGAACCGGAAAGGTGTTGTCATTTCGTAATTATCTTGAAAAACTCTTAACGGCACTCGGTAGAGTGCATACCTCAGCCGGGCTGAACAGTTTGTTTTGTATCCCACTGATATGCCGGATCTGCATTTTGGACATAAATCAAAATCGAATCGGCTTGTTCTTGTCACCTAACCAACTGATCCACCAAGTTTTGTGATATCTCCTCCACAACATTTTAAAATATCGTTTTTGGCTCCATCTTTCAATGGTGAAGAATCACTATGTAAATTTAAAAAATTCTCGGGTCCAGATCTTCACCAAAATCTAATCAATTTCTCCTAGCCACACACCGAACCCATCCACCAGCTTCGTCCAAATTTGTCCATAACTTTTTTAGATATCGTGCTCACAGACAGACAAACGACCAGGGATGAATACATAACCTCAGGCCACCTTTGGTGGTCGAGGTAACAAACAAAATAGTTGAGATTATAATATATGGTATGGGGAGCAATCGATCACAATTAAGTGAAGGTTCACTCTCTCAAACTTATATACCTCCCTTGGGTCAAGAAAGCCAAGCCCAGACTGGGCATCCTCTGTTGTCGATTACTTCGTTTGCAAACCTGAACTTTTCACGCCTTACAAACCCTATGTCTATCTCAATTAAATACTGTTTTTGTATACTGAATCGAGGCTCGTGAAAGAGCTAAAAGCTTAAAAGAGCTAAACCAGCTTATGGGCTGGTCCTCCCACTTAACACATGCCTCTCCTGGATTATATTCTATCCTAAGCTCCCAGTCATTGGCATTTCCCACAAAGAAGCACAGAACCTGCTGCTCTCTCTTTAGACGGCTTTGTAGCATCTGCTTTCTACTGCCTCTGCTCACAGGTCTTCGTCATTCTCCTCTTTCATTGATCTGTCCTTCCAGGTCACACACATTATTTCAGCATCCTCTCATTGTGAAACTCGTGAAATGCATACTCACTGCTCACCTCCCCTCCTTTGTTCCTTTTTTAACCCCCATGGTGGAACGAACCTTCCTCAGTCTATTAAATCCTAGTCTTCCTCCGAGGGCTTCAAGTTGACAGTGCACCACCATCTTAGGTCATACTCCATTTCTACTTGTGATATTTTATACTTTCGTTAATCTTCCCTGTACCATGCCCATATGCTTGGAGGTTGCTATGTTTCCTCCCCTCTTCTTTTTTTCTCTCCTTTGGTTCGTTCATCTCCTTGTTGCGTCTACGTCCCACTGCCTCATTACCTTCTACCCTCTATCACCTTGCTTTCTCAAGAGCCTAGACTTTGTATACAAAAGAGACATAGGACCCAAACATATTGGGGACACCCATATAATTACATTTTATATAGTGTACATGTTCTTTCTGATGGAGCTTAATCGCCAAGTCTGAAAGCATGCCAAACATAATGGACTTAACTTTATTTTGGGGTAAAGTAGAGGGCGTTGTAAAACTTAACTTCTTCATTCCCATCCCATCATTTATGTTTTGTTTGAACATGTGGTTTGCTTTGGGGAATCCTTCCCTTCTCTTTACCCTTCTTTAGAAAATGTACTGCTAAACTCATCTTCTTCTTCTTCTTTTCCACAAAGCATGATGCAGCAGCCATTTTGTGCAGATATTTGATCCCGCTAGATGTTGGGTTTGGGTCAATGTTTCCTGCATGAATACGAAAATTGAATGGCAAACTTGCCTAATTTTCAAGAATTCCATACTTTTGAGTGTAAATACACCAGAAGGTTATTCAAAGTAAAATGATCCCATCTTTACTACTACTACTACTACTACTACTACAACTACAACTACGACGACGACCAGGGGTGCCATAAGGGGGGGAAAAGTTAGGATGATTCCAAGGGCCCTGCACTGACAGGGGCCCTAAAAATTATTAGAACATTAGGAAAAAATGTGCGCGTGCTTCATAGGGGCCCATTGTGATATCTTTTCATGGGGCCCAAAATCCCTGGCGGTGCCCCTGACTACTACTACTACTACTTTTTATATGGCCCAAATTATTCCAACCTTGTGGAGTTACCCAGGGAAAATTTCTGGCCCAAGTCTTTGACGAACCGCTGGCAAGGTCTGACAATCTGATTTGCACAGAAATTTGTATTTTGATCAGGGTCCCGGCGATGTCACCTACTCCTCACAAGACATACCGTGGTATCTTCATTGTCCACTTATGCCAGCAGACGAGGACACCCGGCTTGACGTCCACCCGAGTCCACCCGACTGCTCACTTGAATTGCCCCTCCAAAAATGCCCTTTGTGGGTGATGATGTCATTTGTCACTTAAATTGAAAACAATTTTAAATGATTGAGAAAAATACAAGTAAAGGTTTTCAGAAACTGTGGTACTTGTACACCTGTCCTGGGGTACACTTGTTATCCGACAGTGTCCAACTTTGAATGCTAGCTGATCCTGAAGGTTTTTTTTTTGTTCCCTCTTGCACAGTGAAAACCAATCATGAGCCACACAATACTCTTTACTAGCAGTAACCCGTGAAAATCACGGGCATAAATAGTGTTTATGTTCATACAAACTAACATGCCTTTCCTCTTCCTTTCAAAATAATTGTCAGTTGGCACCAACATTCATTCTGGCGGATCTCCTGAATATCGCTTTGTATTCAACTGCCCTGCCCTGATCCCTGGTGTTGGGCTAGCGGCTAGGGTACCGGCTTAGGATCCAAGGATCCTTGGTTCGAATCCCGGTCGATCGCTGAATTAACGCCAGGGGGGTTGACTCAGCCTGTCATCCTTCCGAGGTCGGCTAATTGAGTACCAGTTCACTGGTAATTCCCTGTTTGTCGTTAAAGGCGGCAAAAAGGGTTGGCGTCAGGAAGGGCATCCGGCTGTAAAACATTGCTTCAAATAGGGGACCGAAAAACAACAACAACCACGGTTCCCAAAAAAGGCCAACCCCCGCTTTGCGGGGAAAAATGGCCTCTAAAGGTGGTTTTTATTTATTTATTATTCAACTGCAGTATTGTCTCTTATAGTGTGGTTACTGGTAAGTATCCCCTTTACATTTCTGATCGCATTTATATTTGTATTAAAAGGCGTAACATGCCTCTCGAGTCGCTGCACGTCCGGCACACATCGGGACGTCTTCTTCTTCTCGGTATCAAGTGCAGCGTCTCACTGTGCGTAAAACAAAATGGCGTGGGTTATTCAAAACTTTTCACTGATTTTCAGCTTTTATTCCACACTTAGACATTTGGAGACATAGGTATGCTTATATGGAAGGGTTAGTCATAACTACATAGTATCACACATATCTTAGGGCGACAGGGGCAATAGCTGAAGAGAAGTTCCGATTACAAAGTTCAGAAATAAGCGTTTTAATGATATAGATGCCTTTGTTGTTGCTAAAAGTTTAATTGGCTCTTGCTCCCATTGCGAAACGTCGCTTCTTTTATGTGTTGCATTGGAGTTTGTACAAAGGAGATATAAGCACTTTGAAAGTCCAAGTCAGCTCTTCCGTCATTGTGCCAATTTTGAACACTAGGGCGTGCCCGTACGTGGGTGCAAAAAAACATGCGTGCAAACAACAACAAAAAAAAAAAACTTTGAAACCACGTGGCAGTAACGACCACAGAACCCCCCCCCCCCCCCTCTATTTACATGAAATGGTTTGGTCCATTCGCAAAGCCAAAGCGAACGGCTTGCGAGTACGGTAGAACCCCCCCCCCCCCTCTATTTACATGAAATGGTTTGGTCCATTCGCAAAGCCAAAGCGAACGGTTGGTAAATAAATCGCCATAGCTCGGTAACTACTTCTCCGATTAATATGAAACCTTGAAAAGGCACATCCTCAGGTCCCCAGCAATATACCTGGCAAGTTTCAAGTATATCGGACCCGTGGTTGTCGAGAAACAGCGGTCACAGACAAACAAACACACAGACACACACACAGAGATTACTGGAATTATAGATAGATGTAGGACTGGATCCTCAATGTCCCTCGGTTACTTTCCCATGTAGTTATCTTGTTTTCTTTTGTTGTTTTTTATGTTTGTTGATTTCTTTAAACTCTTTTAGGCATTCTTGTTTTCCTGCCTGACTTTCCAACCTTCTGAAATGCTGACTCCAGTCTATTTCACGTCTCTTTATATTTTGTCTTCTTTCCCTCCCATTTCCAAGTAGAATAGCAGCAAAATGGTAAGTGGTATGGCTTATGTTTCAATTGCTTTACTTTTATTTTCTTTCTCTTTGGATACATTTATTTTTGCAGTTCCCATTGTGTCCCATTGTCATAATATACGCTTGCTTGCTCTTGCCAAATATTTATAAAGGCGGATGATACAATACATAATCCTAACTTCATGTGGAATGGCATTTGCATTATCAACTTTCATGTGCAACTGATAATGGTTGTGGTGCTTTTGTTGTTGCTGCTTCTACTGTGATTTGGTGGAGCATTTTTTAAATTTATCTAGAGTCGATGCTCATGGAAAAGTTAAAGGACTGAACAAATCAGGAAGCAACACAACAAAAGGAACAGCAGAAAGAGAGGGCAGGGGGAGAGACTACTCAGTAGGGCTGAGGGAGAAGATAAACAGAGACAGGCAAACAAACGAGGTGGGGTAGGGTTGAAGGGTAGTGGATAACGCAAGGGGTGGATAAGATGGTTGAAGAAGCAAACTCTCAGGAAGAAAAGATGGCGTTGATGCGGGTCAAATATCATGGTTTTATATGAGGGGATGATCTGATATGGTGATGAACAGTTGCCTTGTAGACCTGAAGGGAATAATGAAATTGAAGGGAGTATGGAAGGTGGTTCCACAGGTGGGGTAAAAGAGGAATAAATGAGTGGAGGTGAGCAGTGGTTCTGGATTTAGGCAGTTTCACTAAGAGGGGGTTGCTGCTGAACCACGTGCGTCCTGCGGATACCTGAGGGGGACAAAGCACGGAGAGGGCAGAGAGTGCAATTCTTGACAAGGCGTCACCAGGCTTTAGAGGAGGGGAACAAGTTTGAAAATTCAATCTAAAGGTTGGACAGATGTATTCTGTCTCTCCTGAGAGTGGACACACACTTGTTGTGACTTTGTGGAATGATCGGTGGTTGCCTTCGGTTGGATTTGCCTACCAGAGGGAGAATGCAAGTTGTTTCAAGGCAAATGCATACCACGTGATTCGGGGTACTATGGATATGACAACTGAAGACAATATGGGATGAATCTGCGCATAAGGGAGAGCAGGTTTCTGTGGAAGAATTCCAAGGCCGAGTTAATATCAGGGACGGTAGATAGAGGAGACCAGTCCTGAAGTGCGATGGCTACTTGCAGTAGCTGCCAGTTTGCCTGAGTGGACTGACAGACTTGCCAGTGCTGAGGCTGTTCTCTGAGAATGGCTAAAGAGATGTTGACCTTCACAAGCACATGATCAGATGGAAAAAAAAAAAAACTTGAGCAGAGGAGGAGCATGAGAAATCCAGATGGGAAGATTTGCCTTAGACAGAAATCCGGATGGGTCAATCCCATGGAGTCACATAAATCCTTTGCAGAAGTGCCATGGCTGGTGGACCCAGCCAATTTTTGTAGTGACAATTGAAATCACCACATTTGAGAAAGAGAGAGATGGGATGAGTGGTTAAAAGTTGGTGCATGTTGTTTGAGTGTGATATATATGGAGTCGTCACTGTTCAGAGGACAGGACAACACACAGCATGAGGTGGGAGTGGAGGGGAAGTCTCAGCTAGAAGTACTCCTTGGGGGGGATGGGGGGGGGGGGGGGGAGGGAGAGGGAGAGAGAAAGAGTGACAGAGAAAGATAGAGATAGAGAGATATAGGGAGGTCTTGATTTAAAGTGCAACTCTGCCGCCAGGATGGGTTCAGGTTGTTCAAGCCAGAGGAGACAAAAGCCAGGAAGAGACAGTAATGAATCAGGGGCATCCTGCAGGAGGAATGATTCTGTTAAACAGATGATGTCTAGTTTATCAGCAGTAGCTTGGATTGAAAGATCTGTCAGGTTGGAGTGGAGGCCTCAGATGTTTGAAGTCCAAATAGTTAGGGGCAGGGGAGGAGGGGCTATTGGTAGGGTGCAGGAATGTGGAAAGGAGAGAGGATTTTGATATTTAGGAAGCTGGGAGGTTGCGGTGATGGAGGAGAGCATGTGGGGAGAGGGAGCTTGGAGGGTGCGGGGCTGGGGCAAAGCTGTGGGGGGTTGCTGGGGTGTGCGGTGTTGGGAGGGGAAGCTGGGAGGGTGTGTGTCAGGGGTGGTGCCGGAAGGGGGGGGCGGGGTGTAAAGATACGTGGAGAGGTGGGGGAGAAACCATGAGGATGAGGGGAAGCTGAGCACAGCAGGCCAAGAGGGAAGCAGAGAGGGGGTGGAATGAGGTGGAAGCAGAGAGGGGGTGGAATGAGGTGGAAGCAGAGAGGGGCTGAAATTAACTTAGCAGGCAATTAGCAGAGAGGAAATTAACTTTGTATTCACAACATTGGGATTAAAGTGTTATGGTCATATTTACGATATTATTATTATTATTACTACTACGAAAACGATACGACTGAAACGACACACTACTGTATTAAGAAACCTGGGCTTAATTTGTTCGAAGCGGTCCGGAGGGTAGGCATAAAGCCTACGGCCTATACATAGTTTTGTTGCAAGAGCCGTAACGACTATGCTTTTGATAGTTGATGGTCATTTTAGCAATCTGTTTGTTTGTGTTTCACACTGAATGAAAAACGTTACGGTAGAGCATGGCGATTGTGATATATGACAGGTTCGACGATACGTCGAATAATTCTTGAATGAATTCGAATCAAAATGGCGGTGTGTGGAGTGTCAGCCGCCGTAGTGCCGTAATGACATCAGACGTAATCACATCACCCTGTCATGTGACCAGATCCTCAGCTCTGATTGGTATATGTTTGAGGGGACATACATACATACATACAGACGGACAAATATTGTTCTAGACGGCTTTTCCCTATGGGCTACGCCGTAAAAAGAAAAAGAAGAGATTTTGATGAAGAAGAAGAATAGATGGGTTGTTCCTGACGGGGTAGTAAGGACACCAAGGCATTTAAAAATACATTTTTGAAGTGTCTTTTTAATGTTAAGAACTTTTAGGGGTAGAAATGTTTTATGCAGTGAACATTCAGTTTGGGGATATTGAAAAGGAGAAGGGACAGGGAACCAGAAGTCGTTTTGTTTTTTCCACCTTATTTCAACCCATAAGGTGAAACAAAATGCCTTTAATGGTCTGTGAAAACAAATATGGTTAAATTAGTTTTCCCTTCCACTGCAATTTTGCCAAAATATAACTTTAAATGGAGCATCTTAAAACGTTGACACTTTTAATAGCCATTGCTTTGTTTATCTTGAAAGGAAAACTAGTCTTCACTAGATGGTATTCATAGAATATTTACCCTGCGCAGTCAACTTGGTGCGATTCAACTCTTCTGTTTTTGAACGTTTTTCTTTTTTTTTTCTTTGATACAATATGGCTGCCAGACCCCGTGAGCGATGACATCATAAATTTATATTCTCTAATATAATTGTTGCATAGATCACGCTCAATAAATTTCAAACTGATCAGACTAAGTGTTGTCCCTGTCGAATTATGACGTCATAATCATGGCACCAATGATTTCTTCATTAACAACACCTATTCCCCATATGGAGTTCTTTACAATGAGCCTCGTTTAAATTTTTTCCATAGAGCGGTTTTGGAGATAGAGATGCAACGTTTTTCCAAGATGGCGCCTGTACCATGTGACCTGTGACGTCATGATTATCATTAAAATATTCTAAAGGAGGAGGCACTCCTATGGTGAAAATTCCGTGTCCATCAGACCAACAGTTGCTGAAAAAAAAAATTCACAACGATTGGATAAATGTTGTATTTGTCGAATTATGAAGTCATAACGAAGGCACTGATGACATCATCATTAACATATGTTATTCCACATGGGGAGTGGTTGATAACGAGCCAGGTCTCAATTTTTTCCCATGGAGTGGTTTCAGAGATCTAGAGGTGTGAAGTTTTTCCAAGATGGCGCCTGTACCATGTGACCTATGATGTCATAATAATCAAAATTTTCTACAGGAGGAGGCCCTCCTCTGGTGAAAATGTTGTCAATCGGACGAAGAATTGCAGAGAAAAACAAAACTGATCTAATCAAGCATTGTACTTGTCGAATTATGACGTCATAATTACGGGACCGATAACGTCATCAACATATCTTATTCCCCAATGGGAGCCCTTGACAATGAGCCATGTTTCAATTTTTTTTCCATGGAGCGGTTTTGGAGATAGAGGCGCAACTTTTTTGATTTTCCAAGATGGCGCCTGTACCACGTGACCTATGACGTCATAATTGTCATAAAAAAATTCTACAGGTGGAGGCACTCCTATGGTAAAATTTCGTGCCAATCAGACCAATGGTTGCCGAGAAAATGAATTTTAAAAATACAGACGCGCACGCACGTACGCCACACACGTACGCAACCAAATGCTTAACCCTGCTTTTAGCTTCGCGAGCGCAGGCTAATGAAGGCTCATGTCGATTTGCATCTGCGGTGAGGTAGAACAATGGATATGGAATCAACAGAATTTTGTTTGGAGTATGCTAACCACCTTGGAAAGTAAACAGAAGGCTGATGTTTCGGAGCGTCAACCTTTTGTGGGAGCAAAAGAGCAGGATTAACTTCCGAAACGTTTGCTCCGAGAAAGGGTTGACACCCGAAATGTCGGCTTCTTGCTACCCAAGGAGGTTTGCGTTCTTCTATCAACGTTGTGTTGATTCCATCCATTCGTTTATCAAGTCCATGGATAGAGAGAAAATTGATCAACAGGCTCAGCACTTGTATACATTTAGAGCATGAACCAATATGCCTCATCTGACACACTGACTTTGGGGTGGAAATAGGATGACAGATAAGATATGTTTCTGTACATTAACATTGATAAAATCCAGATATGAAGGCACCGATAACGGTGTGCCTTCAATCGGAATCCCGCGCAAACAGAGCATGCAAATGCTTCTGCCTTCCACAAACACCTCCAAGTCCAGCTCAAGAGGCCGTTCTTTGTGACAGTTCTTTATGAAATCCAGATGCTGAGAGCCTATCTGACCCAAAAAGAGAGAGAGTTCGCTATGGAGACAAGCCTGGAGAGAGTGATAGAACCAAAGAGACAAAATGTCGGGAACATGACCGTTTGCCATCAAACCCAGAAAATCAGAGAGAAAAATGTCGGCCCTCCAACTCCTTTGTACTCGAGACTCTGACATCATCTGATCACGTCTGCATCCCCACTCCTATCAGCTAGCGCCATCGCATCGCTTTTGGTGTCCTGACCAATCGCTGCTCTTCGGGGCGTGGCCTTATGGGCCTGCTTGTTTGATGTGGTGAAGTGGCTGCTGGCAGCGCCATCGGTATTGTTCAATGTCTTGTTCCGGTCACTTTTATTTAGTGTCATAAATGCACGATTTCTTGCTATGTGTGTGTGTGCTGCATTGTCATAAGGAACAGAGGAAAAATAACAGCGACCATTACATACAGGGAATTCATTACCCACAATCCCTAGCTAATTAACATAACCCCACCCCTCTCATGGAGACATTTATACATTTACATGACATCCGGTCTCGACGAATTTCCTACTTATGATACTTGGGGGTTTCTTCTTCTTCATGACAGTCGGAGCACACGACCTTTGCAATTCTACCTGGCTCTAAAGTACTCATTGTCTACCCCCCCACAAACGTAACAATATATATTGTCCTGGCCGTGGCCGATGAAGACCGGCCTCAGAAGAATAGCCGAAACGAGCTTCAACTCTGAGGCGTATTTCGAACCTTGGTGGGATTAACACACGCGGGGTGGACGGTAGCAAGGGCTTACCTGTACGGACGGCCGACACTGGACTGATCCGAACCCACAGGACGAAGAAACGAGACAGGACAGAAAAAGTAAGATTCAACAAATATAAATTTACAAACAGTAATGTAAAAGAAAACGAAAGGTGAGGTAAACTAAAACTCCTAAATGAGGGACCCTCCACTCTGACACAAAATACAGATAGAGGAAAAGTTCATGAAAATAAAATGATTTGGTAATCGGCGGGCACTCAGCTTTGCATTCCCAAATGGCTGGTAAGGGTTGCTGGTCGTTCGTCACCTCCAAACCACCGCGCGGGAAGCACACAAAATGGCGTGGGGTCGCGCTCCTCGACGTCCCAACGTGAGGTCCTTCTCGCGCTGCCGACTGCCCCGAACCTCTCTTGTTCAGTCTCTTTCCACAAGTGCACACGAGCCAAAGATGCGCCACCACCCATGACCAAGCTAGAACAAAGAGGAAATGCAACCACCTCCAACAACCGCCAGGACAAAGAAGCGAAATGCGAATGCCTCCATCAAACAAAGGGGGGGGGGGGGGGGGGAGTCTATTCTCTGTTCGGGAATGTTTGGATGACGTCGTTCTCTTGCCGATCGGCAAATACTCTTTCTAGCGGCACTGTGAGCGAATGAGTCCATTTGTTTGACCAGTCTGTTTAGAGTTGTTTTACTGAGCCCTCTATTTCCTGGCTGGCCGAATGTAATAAAACTGAAGGAAAGACCACATGAGGCAAATTACACACTGTGGAATTAATCTTTAAGCCCTATAATTAAGCAAGTTGCCCGTGCCAGCACAGGATTCTAAACCGGGTAGGGATGGAGAGGCAAAATGCAAATGGCGTCTTCTGTCATTGAGCCGGCACGCTGGGAGCAACAATTCACATTTTTGCCACATCTGATGCAATTTAAATGCTCTAATGGCGGCGAGGTGCTTAATTTGAAACTTTGTTTGATATATGTATCTTTTTGATGCTTCGGGTCAGTAATAAAAAGTTGTATTGGTGTCAAAGCCAGTGACCAATTTCAAATTAATAAGGATCTTTCATGAAATGTTCTATTGGAAAAATAACTAACGAGCACTTCATTTTCTTCACTTAACGAGGAAACATTTTGGTCTAGAAGATTTTTTAAAAACCTGTAGCCAACAACAACAAAAAAGCTGATACAACCATCACCATCTTGTTACTGTTTAATTACAAATTGTATAATGACGCCAGTTAATAGAACTCGGGAACAACGTCTGTGCTTTTATATTGTCACATCATTAGACGTCAACACTTCCTGCATATTAGCCAGAGGGCATTGTGGGGGGTTATGTTCACACATCTCCAAAGAGGCTGGGAATCTTTCCAGGTAGAGAGCGAGTCAAACTCGGAGCTTCGTACCAACTCGAGGCAAATGGTGATTCATCCCTTAATGAGATTAATAGAAACGCATGGCTTTGATATTTGGGTCATTCACGGCATGTTTGTTGGCATGGTTACATGACGGGTGCGTTTTCTCGACATCTCATGCATCGCCAAATTAAGAATACTCCGTTTATATAAAAATGTTTGGACAAAAATTTGTATCGTTTTCCTTTTGCCGTATCTAACGAGGAAACGTTTTGGTTTTTACTTTATATCCACCTCCTGCTTCAAGTTGAAGTATCTTATGTTGGGTTGTGACGAGGATGTGAATTGACATCGTTTCCATTGTCACCTTCCTTCCTTCTCCCTCTCCCTCTCTCTCTCTCCCTCTCCCTCTATCCCCACCCACCATTGTGAAAAAGGAGGTTGAAGTTCACAATGTAATTTCAAAATTTGTAAACCCATTTCTATTTTTGTTTGGATAAGTGAAAAAATTACATTTTCATGTTTGTTCGGTAATCATTGCATTTTGTATAGGATAGGGGAGGCTTATACCTGTAGGGTTTGTTTCTACTATTAGTGCCCCCAATGTTTCATGGTACCATCGTTTTAGACCCTCTAGGTACGAAACCACAATTTAGGTGGTTTTTTTTTTCCGCCAATGTCCAAGCTGTATCTCAGAGCTGGCTGGGCCTTTCGGAATGCCATTTTCCATCAATAATGGGAATACAAAGTATGCAGGGCTGACTTTTTTTTTTCCTTGACCTAATTTTAAGGTCATGGCCCAATTATCGACATTTTAACATTTTTCACCAAAACCCGACTGAGGTATGTCTGATCGGAACGAAATTTCCCTCCAGATAGCCCAGAGCAAGGAGCATTTGCGCTTAAGTTACATCACACCCCTCCAGGTTAAAGGTCAAGGTCAAATGGTGGTCTGAAAGTGTACCTGCATTGACGTTGTGCATCTGATATTTCATTCGTGTCCTTTTATCTGGCTTACCTTTTTGTGGTAGTGCTCTAATTAACAAAAAACACCTTTTTCATCATAGCTTGAATAATTTTCCTCTGATTTTCATGACGTTGAGTTTTATGGATCGGTTGTAGATGAGGACACATTTTCTTACTTTACACCCTATCCCTAAATCTTGAAGGCCAACGTCATATGGCGGTCCAAAAATAATATACCATCATTGGATCACGGGCACAGGGTGGGGGTGGGGTGTGAAGGAGGATGTGGAGGCATCATTTCCTGCATAGAGGATGTACCATCACTGTGCAAGTTCAGTAAGTTGCTCTGACCTCATTAGCCTGAGGACCGGCAGTATCGCGCTCTCAAATTGCATCGGAGACAGAATGTCGCATTGTCGCATTTATGGTTGCCCATCCATCGATTGTGTGCCTTTCCATGCATCCCACCACAGCACGGTGGCTTTCCATGCATCCCACCACACCATCACACACACGGTCAACACGTTACTCACAAAATAATGAATTATTGTGCACAAGGGTATGATTATTTGGAAGAGTGAGGAAAATAAAAAATTGATCGGTCTGCTTTTCAGGACCTCATGGTTGGAGATGATGCCAGTGAGCTCCGTTCCATGTTGGAGGTGAATTACCCCATGGAAAATGGCATTGTACGCAACTGGGATGATATGAAACACCTCTGGGACTACACGTTTGGGCCCGAGAAGCTTGGCATCGAGCCGCACAATTGCAAGATCCTGCTCACCGAGCCGCCCATGAACCCCAAGAAGAACCGTGAGAAAATAATTGAGGCATGTGTGCTGCAGCCCTTGATCTAAACCCCTTTTTAAGTGATCTGTGGTACGCTGCCAACCACCCTAGCCTTTTGGGTAACCACTCGCTTTTGCACTCTTTGCCACACCATCTCACAGTAACCTGTTCCGATGTTACTCTTGCTCGAGATACTCTCGATCTGCTTACACGTTTTATATTTATTTATTTATAATACAAAACATAGGCACATGGAAGACTTAGTGTAAAAAGGGAAATGTACTGACATTGGGGCCATAGTTTGACACAACAAGCAAGGTAACGAATGATTGAACAGGAAAAAGAGAGAGTGCATGCAGGAGGAAACGTAGTAACTTGCAAGTAAGAGGTTTGGGTTAGATATGGTTAACGGGGGAAGAAAAGATCATAGGTGGGGATGAGGGACGGCATGACATGGTTACATAGTTGATTCAAAAATGAGTGTCGAGCACGGTATTATGAACCTACTATCCCTCGTTTTACCACTTGCTCCGTTAACCCTTCCCAGGTTATGTTCGAAAACTACCAGTTCGCTGGAGTGTACGTAGCCATTCAGGCCGTTCTCACACTTTATGCACAAGGTACAAGTTTTACTAAATGTGGATAAATTAATTGTGTGTGTGTGTGTGTGTGTGTGTGTGTGTGTGTGTGTGTGTGTGTGTGTGTGTGTGTGTGTGTGTGTGTGTGTGTGTGTGTGTGTGTGTGTGTGTGTGTGTGTGTGTGGGTGTGTGTGTCACGGCTTCAAAATTGAGGTTGTCTTTCTGGCGCGTCGTTTGTGAAGGGTTGTTGACCGGTGTAGTCGTGGACTCGGGAGACGGAGTGACCCATATCTGTCCTGTCTACGAGGGATTTGCAATGCCTCATCTTACGAAAAGACTTGACATCGCTGGCCGTGACATCACAAGGTACCTAATCAAGGTAATGGTAAACAATATGCTGTGTTGACCACGTTGCCAACTTTGCCATACATTCCACATGGGAAGGTACCCAAGTTGCCCCCCCAGCTCTCACTGTGCTGTCCCTCAAATATTCCCACAGGTCGCACAAGATCTGCCAGCAACCCTCTCATGGTTAAACTGCCAAAATCAAGACTCTCTGCTCACCTTCACTCCTTCATTCCTCTTTTCTCCCGCCTCTGGAACAAACTCCCTCACTCTCTTCAATCCCACTCCTCCCTCCAGGACTTTAAAACAGCTGTTCACCACCATCTCTCATCTTCCCCCATCAAAAACCTTGATCTTTTCTACCCCCGCGAATTCACCCCAGATCCACTTTTTTGAAATACCGACTTCTTTCCTGGAAGTCCTTGCAGTATCCATGTGTTTTATACTTCTCACAGCCCCATCCATTCCCATGCCTCTTCCCCGCAAGCCCTCTCCCTCCCACAGATCTCCCGATGTCCCTGCTCTCAAATGTTGTGTTTGTGTGCTTCCCCCTTCTCTCCCCATCCTGTGTACCGCTCCCCTTATTATATGTTTTGTGTGTGTCTGATTTTTTTTTGTGTGATAAATGTCAGCTCTTTCACGAGCCTCGATCTTGTATACAAAAAAAACGAATAATCGGGAACTTCCCACCTGGATTGTTTTTTAAATTAACCCCTTTATGAGGTGATACCTTTCCTTGACCATGGTTATTCTAACCCTGACTGAGATTTTCTTTCCTTGAGTGCATTCAGTCTGAATTTTTCTTCGTTTTTCTAGCTGCTAATGCTGCATGGATACGCCTTCAACCACTCGGCAGATTTTGAGACTGTTCGGATTCTTAAGGAGCAGCTCTGCTACGTTGGTTATAACATCGAACAAGAGCAGAAGCTCGCTTTGGAAACGACAGTCTTGGTGGAATCTTACACGGTAAGCACTCGGCTAGGACGGGGAGTGCCGGGTTACAGACGGGCGTTTTTGAAATCCAAAGACTTCAAATCTAGCTAGTCTTGACAAATCCTCGAGTATTTATATGATATTGCGGAATGTATTTAAGCACGAGCATGCGTGATAATCGAACCATTTTCTAGTTACCGGACGGGCGGGTTATCAAGATTGGAGGAGAGCGGTTTGAAGCTCCTGAAGCCCTCTTCCAGCCACACCTCATCAACGTTGAGGGTGTGGGAGTTGCCGAACTCCTGTTCAATACTATCCAGGCTGCAGACATTGACACGAGGTGTGTGGCTCGATATTGTCAAATACTCCACCTCACTCTATTAAAATGTTTGGTGTTTCTCTGCTGTCTGGTCCATTAAAATTTTAAATCTTGTCCACCTTATCTAGGCCTTGTGATTTTAACTGGATTGGTGTTTGAGTCATTCATTGTGTTTGCACCTGCCTGTAGAGATGTCTGGAAGGAAGTGATATTAACTTTAGTAGAATCTACTTCCAAAGAGGGTCAGATGCTACCTACACTATTTTGTAAGGTGGAAGGACCATGATTATTTTGTCTGCTCGTCAATCACAAGATGAATGCTAACCTGGGAGAAGGAGAAAGAGAAGGAGGGTGGTTATACATGTGTAAGTGGAGAAGTATTGATTTCTGCCCCCCCCCCTTCCCCCACCCTCCACTTTCCTTATCCATATGGTGAACAGCAGCAGATACTGCAACACTTTTTCCAAGTTTGAGTATTCTTTACTATAATTCATGGATATGTCCATGTGTGTCGCACTACTCCTCCTCCAGTTCAGGGCTGATTACATCCAGACTTGCTACATAGATCAGCATGACCCCAGTTAGTGTAAAGGAGTGTTTTTTATTTTGCCGGTGGACTTAGGGATGGAGGAGGGAGATGGAGAAGGGGGGTGTGGAGGGCGGAGGAGAGAGGCGCAAATTCTCTATGTAAATGTGTATCGTGTAGCACCACTCCAGATGGGGGAGGGTATTAAAGGTCCCACCCTTTACAGTACAGAATTCCTGTCCCCGCGTTTTTCCAGTGCAATGTGGTGTTTTGAATTGCGCAGCAAGAGGTATTTGATGTATTTTTTTATTACATGTTTGAACAATGATAATAACAAAACACCCCCCCCCCCCCCCACCCCGATCCCACACATCCACTGGCCGCTCGTATTAATAATGTAAATGTATAAGAAAACCAATCTCCGGTATGGAAGGATGTCATAATGTGCACATACGTTGTGAAGTCAAGGAACTTGAGTTTGTCAATATTTAGCATTTTGTGGATGGTAAAGCATGATTTTGATAATGGACTGGTAGCAGCAATGCTAACTTGATGTATAAGCATCTTCAGCAGCAGGGTGCTTAGGAACAGTTGGTTTGAGTTCTCCGATTAGACCATAGTCTGAATTGGCTTCTCAACTTGATGCCAGGTGACCTCTTCAATACAGTACTACCTGCTCTCCAAAATAAACCGAAAGCTTGGGAACAAAGAATTTGGCACCATGTAGTTACCCTGGCGCTCGCGAAGTGAAAAGCAGAGTTAAACAATGGTTCACTTTATGTGTCTGTCTGCAATTGTCAGTTTATGATCGTGGAACAACTTGATTTCAATTGAATGTTATATTTTGAACACGAACCTGTAGTTTAGCAGTACTTTGGCTCTGAATTCGGCAAATTGTACGGAATCTCGTCCCAATCATGCACGCGCAGACAAGAGTGACCTAAAATATTTGTCTCCCTGTCTGCAGTCAAACAGATTTGAAATATGTCGTCACAACCATTCAGTTTCCGCTCGCAGACCCCTCCCTCCCATATCTTTTTCTTTTCTCGAGACCGCACAGGGTAAGGTGTCATATGAACTTGAAATTTTATCACCTATAGATAAACAGCTGTTGTGTAATTTTATCACAATCCTATTACGTTGTCATTTTCATCAAAACAACGTTACATTTGATTGTTTTTGTGACCTCCCGATGTTTCATTTTACCACTTTTGTTGATGGTGTTCGAGTACAAGCACCGCCATGAAATTTGACGGATTAACCTTGTATTGGGTCTATGTGACCCAAGATGGAAGGACACCTAAACTAGTCACTGAAATAAATTGGCAATGTTTTGGACAGACCTCGAAAGACAATAATTTAACAGTAAGCATGGTTGGTTGTTTTAACGTCTGCCTCATCCTTTTAACGACTCATACAGACAGTAATTGTGGGAAAATTTGTTTTGTTGCACATTGGTCCATAATGACACAAACACATCTCTTTTTGAATTAAATTTCCTCCTAATCTTACTTCAGGATATTCAACATCCACATCGGGGGTGACACATCTGGTTATGTGCGAGATCGATTTTACCGTGTGGCACAGAAAGAGGGAGAGAATAATTTGCAGATGCCACTGAATGAATGAATGAATGAATGATCGTTTTAATGCCATTTTCCCCGCTAGAGCAGGGGTTAGCCTTGCGGGCCCCATGACAATCATGGTTCCCTGTTTGAGGCGATGTTTTTATGGCCGGATGCCCTTCTTGACGCCAACCCTTGGTCACGCTCTTACGATGCGCAGGGATACGGTGTACCTATTCTAAACCGGGTACACACCGGGATCATTCATCCCAGCAAGCTGGTACTCAATTTGCCGACCTCGGAAGGATGACAGGCTGAGTCAACCCCCCTGGCGTTAATTCAGCGATCGACCGGGATTCGAACCCAGGATCCTAGGATCCCAAGCTGGCACCCTAACCGCTAACCAACACCAGGTTGCAGATGTTGCACCAGCCAATTTGCAGATGCGACTAAAAATGTCATTTTGCTTCTCCAAAGGATTAATCCCTTGAAATAAAAAAAATCATGCTTGGCTCAGCTGTAGTCCTTCAAACACTACTTTTTACGTTGTAGACCGAGTGAGTGTGCATACTCGAGCCAGCTTGCCCTCGAGTTGTAGCTTCATTTCCCACGAATACAGATGCTTCCCTGCTCCTCCGTTGGTATTTTGTATGTGGAAGTCGTGTGCTGCTTGGACAGATGAATACAGGCACGAGATGTTTCCGCGGATTTTCTCAATGTCCCGTACCATTTCCGAGATTTATGTAAACTAACGCAAATATGCTACATGATATGACCCTGGTATGTGACATTACTGTTGCCTTCATTCTCTGAAACCCTGGTTTAGCTTACGAGTGTTATCAAAGGGTAGCCTGTGATGCTGTTGAATTTGTTGGGGCCAACACACATCAGTCGTTCATTGCATTTTGCATATGGAACGTGCGTCAGTGACAACATTCAAGGAGGTGTCAAAACACCTTTTGATTGCGTGCTGACGTAACTTACAAATCGATGCTGCGCTGAACGTGTTTCCTTTTTTGAACGTGCTATTTATCACCAGTTCTGTAATTATGGATAATATCCCTCATGGTGCATATCATTTCCTCATATAAATGTGTGCGTATGTGTAAAATTTCATGAGGCATCGAGGCTCAGCTCGGGGAAGAACGGAATAACAGAGGCCAATGGATCAACAAATGAAATGCGGCAAAGGGAAAACAATGGGATGACAAGAACAGATGCACTTCAGCACAAGGGGAGGAAATTGTACAAGTAGAGTGTGAAAAGGATCTTGACGAGTAAAGTAAATTTCAGCAGTGGAAATGGGAAAGACAATGAGGAGGTGGCGGTGGGAAAAAGACCTGTAGGGAAGAGCTTTAGACAACAAACTTTGGAAGATAGTTGCACAGGTGAGTTAGTGGCAGAACTCTTGTGATTTGGAAGGGCTGAGCAAAGAGGTGAGAAGACAGGGAGAACAAGACCAGAACAGAGCCAGCAAAACAAAACGCAAGGCAAACCCACCAAGCTGCCTATGGTGAACAAGAAGTAGACCTTGAGATTCGGCTTCCTGACGCGAAATTCAAATGGCATGGAGTGTTGAAGTTCCGAGGGTGGGCAAGATGGAAAGCCAGCAGCACCAGTCCACAGTGGGGAGCCGTGCATCCATGACACTTGAGTTGAAGGTTTTGTGCACTGTTATGAATTGAGGAAGGCCTGTGGAGAATTCCAAAAGCAACGGCTTGGAGATCTGATCTGCCAAAGACAAGTTAGAGCTGATAGGCCGAGGATCTCCACCTCCCATAGATATAAATTGATGGATCTGTCAGATTCAATTTATTTCCACCTTTTTTCATAAATCCATATTTGCAGCATTTTCATGATTAAGAAGGAATCCTTTTTTTCCATGATGAAAAATAGTTACTCAAGCAAAATAAACCACATGGAATGTGCATAAAATTCATTTTGAGAGATGCTGATATGTCTCGCACTCTGCAATTGGTTTGTTTTAAAATCGAAGTACATCTGCTCTGGCTCGAATATTGTGGCTTACAAAGAAAAATGTAAAATACAAAATGCGTAGTTTGAATGTGATTGGCTGGAGTCAGTAAGCGATCCTTTACCTTGCAGGCCAGAGTTTTACAAACACATTGTGCTGTCGGGTGGTTCCACCATGTATCCTGGTCTTCCTTCACGCTTTGAGCGTGAGATAAAGCAGTTGTACCTCGAACGTGTTCTCCGAGGAGACGTGGAAAAGTTGTCGGTACGTGCCTACACTCTCCTTTCCCTTTTTTAACACTACCACCACTGTCTAAGTAGATGTAGAGCAGTTCAAGGTGATGCACATGATCAGTATAAATGATGATATTCTCAGGATACAACGCAACCCTTCAAAAGTTACAGACTAAGGTTGTACTTTATTTCTGATTACTCGTATTCCTCGTGATTTACATAATAGATGCTGCTCCACGTTAGGTTGGTAAATCGGGTTGTTTTTTGGGAGGAGGGAAGGGTTATAAATGCATGTGATAATTTGCTCAGTGTAATTTGGGAATATACTTCATAGCGAATTACAAATTTGGACTTGTGTTTAGCAAAATAAATCTAGGGATATGGTGATGAGCAACTGCCTATGCAAAGCAGGATGGTCATACGTGTGGAGTCATCGATTAGCCAATGCAGATGGACTTGAGAAGCTCCCATACCAGATTGAGAGGTGCTGCATTCTCAGTAGGTGTTTCTGAATATTCCTGAAGGGCGTGCTGTTTTATCATGTGGGTGAGCAGAGCACCGACTCATTGGTTAACAAGTGGCGAAAATCCAGATTTGACTTGCTGGTTAACCTCTGATAAATTGAGGCTACACCCCGTGAGCAGTGTTCTCGAGGCGAGGATTGAAGGGAGAAAGCCAAGGGCAGAGTCGGTGAGATTTTTATTTTAGAAGGTGCTCTGCAGAGAAGGGAGATTGTACACGCATGATTGGCTTTCTGAATAAACCCTTTGTTTGAAATAACAAGACTCAGGTGCTCCCTGACATTCAACAAGACTGCTATTTTTGTTGGACGTAGACTGGCCAGCTCTGAAGTCAAATAATAGGTCCAGTAGGTCAACCCTGGATGAACAGCCTTTGGTGTTGCTGCTTGCCTCGTAGCAAGTTTTGCTTTGCCACAAGCTGTGGAGTAGGCCCTCTGCTGGAGGCATCTCCACTGTACTGTGGTTCCAGCTAGCTCAGACAGGGGCTTTCCGTGCTCTTTAAGGGTGTAGTACTGGTGAACAGGCGATTTTTTTTTTTTTTGATTTTTTTTTTTTTAGCTGAACAGTTTCCTTATAGTCTTATAAACAAGAATCATGCTATTAGAGGTCATAGAAGTACCCCTAATTATTGAAAAATTCAAATTTCAATTCAATTCAATATAATATTTTGCATGAAATTTGTTATAACTTGGGAAATGCATCATTCTTTTGGGCTGAAATTTGGACAGGATATTCAGAATATCACTTCCTTTAAAATGATGAAGGCTTTTGTTTATAGGAGTAGCCATTGTGGATTTATTGAAGGACAACCAAGTTTTATCTGGTAATTGGCATAATTAGCTAATTAGTGAACATTTGACATAATTTCACAAAATCCTCTCATCAGGTAGTAGAGTAACACATGTATAATACATGTACCAAGTTTTGTGTGAAAAGAATGATAGGTGACATAGAAGATTGAAGTAGAAATGTGTTCTTTGTTTTTCCTTGTTTTTTATTGACGGTCTAATTTATGCAAATTATATGCATGTAATATGACAAAGAAGCGTTGAAACTGGTCTGAGTTAAAGCCAAGATTATATCTTTCAAGAAAAACTGAAAATTAGATATTAACTTGACTTTGTTTTTGTGTAAAGGCCTCTCAAAGGTACCTATGTAGTTTTCTCAATTTTTCACCAGTACTACACCCTTATTAAGTCTCGTGCCGTACAGGAGATGAGTGCGGTGGGGGTATATATATCATTGTTCCTTCCTAACCCAGAGTATATATCTCTTGCTACAAGGATGGTCAAACACATACGGTATATATACAAATAACTCCTCAGAACCTGTAGTGTTTTACTAGAATTTTGTGAGCATCTGTATCTACTGTGGATTTGAATGTGTGTGACCAGATATCCAAAGTTTGTCCTTGTTTTCCTCTGACAAATGATTAGTTTTATTTTTTCACAACCTGGCTTTGTCGCTCTCGTCTGTTATTTGGGTCGCATCGATTGGCTATCTTAATTGCTCGGGCCACTAATGGCCCCTTGACTGGGTTTGGTTCCTTCCTATTAGCAAAGTTTAATCAAGTACCTCCCCTTGATGGCACGTCAACCGACTGCGTGCCTCATGGGCAGGCTCAATCATTTCCTTTTCCTATAACTCGTGATAATTGGTTAATTCAAAGAAAGTGTGTAGGAGAAGTAAAATGGGTAAATGTGGTTTTATTTGGCCAGATTGGAAATGCATCATGCACTGTATACAAGTGTTATTAAAGAAAAGAGGAAGGATAAAAGATTCTTGAAAATTCAAACTGTATGCTTGCCACAATGGTACATTCATTTCAAGGTAGATCATAAAATGCTCTTCCTTTAAGAAAATCCGAACTGGACAAGGGCAGCATTCTCTACATACCAATCGAATCTTGTGCGTTTACACAGAAGTTCAAGATCCGCATTGAGGACCCTCCACGGCGGAAGCACATGGTATTCCTGGGCGGCGCTGTCCTCGCCGATATTATGAAGGACAAGGAGAATTTCTGGCTGACGCGCCATGAGTACGAGGAGCGTGGAATGGCTGTGCTTGAAAAACTGGGCATCACCTCTTAGTGTTACATTTTTTGCCCCGCATGCAGACAGGCAACTTTGTCACGTCACACTGGCCAAGGATGAGTTGGGCATTGCATGGATTAATGAATAGAGGAATTCAAAATCCATGGCTTTTCTTCCATCCAAACCATCAATTGGACTTCAAACGGGCATGGATTTCCGATTAATTTCACTCACTAAACTTTTGTCTTCATTTGAGTTTATACCACCTACTGAAAACCATTGCACCACCTCCTCATTCATTTGCACCACTTCCTCATTCATTTGGATGTGATTGGGTTGTTGTGATTGATCTGAGTTCCTTTCCTGCCTAGAGAGTGGAGTTGGACATATTGTGTTTGCAACATTTTCTGTGGTTATCCCATCATCGTCTCCTAACACTTTTGACATTGTCGGCAGGACGGGTCTGAAACATTGAGGTAACGAGCAGGAATTTGTAGATGCAAAGTACATTCAAGGACAAACTCCAGGTATTCTTTGAGCTGTGGCTCACAAGTGTTGCAACGAACGGAGATATTTGTTTGAGAAATCATTTATCCTTTCTGGGTTGCAGTTGAAGTTTAGCAGTCATAGCAGCGACGGTTCCAAAACATCACCCAAATTGTAAGTTAATCTTTCAGAAATATCTGTAGATTGCATTTTATATCAAAAACATTCCTCCATAACTCCGATTTGCTCTTTAAAAAACCGTTACGAATCATGTAAACTTTCTCAGTATTCGAAGCATGTGATAAAAGTGCACAGCACTGGGCTCAGATGTGAACCTGCCGATTGGCTCAAGTTGAAGGACTTTGTAAGAAAGTCGATCTTTACCCAAAGTATAACTAGTGCTTTAACCCTCACTTGGGAGTTTTCTTGCAATAAAGGTAAGAATGCCAGGGAGAAACTTGTCCTTTTGAAGTAGTAAAAGATTTGCAGCAATAATAAAAGGTCAAAGCCTTCGCTTATAGGGCCCAAGGCTAGGGAGATTCGTATTAAATGCTTGTAAGCTGTTGTGGGATTACTTGCGGTGGCAGGTGACTCGTCGTGGGGCACACGGGCTCTCATCACAATCCTGTGGCTATACACTGCAAAACCGCAGTGATCCCATAAAAAGGTAGCAATAAATCAAGACAGCTTCCCATGAATGCTGCCGGCCTTCAGGTTGGGGATACACGAGTTCATTATAAAAACAGCATGCAATAATTATCAGGGGATCGTTGATTTGTATCATCATTGTCAAACTCTACTTTGCAGAGAAGATGAATATTTATGGCATTTGTATGGTCAGTGTGAACTTTTCAGTAACCAGCCATTCATGTACAGCAGTAGTTATTTTCTTAGGTGGTTTGCTCATGTCACATTTGTAAGTATGTACATCAAAAGTGTAAAATAAACTATCTGCACACTGGTCACAATGCTTTGTTCTATAATGACAGGCTTCTACTTCCCAGCGGGTATTACCTTTCCAAATGCTGGATTCTTTAGTTGAAGCTTGGTTCGCCGAAAACGTTCAACTCGTCCTTTTCCCTTCGTGTTGAACTTTAACGTATTTGTGAATACGAGCCTCGGTTTCTCCAAGACTCACTGGCACTAACTCTTGCAGGCTGAGCACGTCCACGGTGCTACTGGAATCTTCGCCACATGCCCTCTCGTCTGGCTCGCATTCTCTTGCGTGCCCAGGCAGTTTTGCCTCGTCTACCGGGGCACTATTAATCTGTGTTTTATACTGGCAGCACTTCCCTTCTTCAACCATTTTGATCACTTCTTGTGACATCTTCTGACTGACGAGAAGAACCAAGATGCCGCTGTTAGCTAGCACTCTGTGGAAGGGAGAGGTGGGATACAATGGGTTAGGATATTGAATGATTACATTAGAGATGAAATAGAGTGGATTTAACTAGAAAATATAAATCGACACATTTGTAATGGGTATGGGTGAAACTCCTTCCGTATAGCACAGAACTCTGTATTTTCGTATTCAGAAAAGCATGCTGCGATTTTTGGGAATTTAGGTGCTATTCTGACATGCTGATTCATATCTTAACCATGTAGATTTGTGTAGAAGTTATCCGGATGCATGACGATGATGATGGGTGTGTGTGTGTGTGTGTGTGTGGTTCCACTGGAGCTTTCTGATGTGGAATGTGACACCCCCTGAAATTATCATGATCTCCGAAGTTGATTAGGCTAATTAAGAATTCCCATGTTCTAAACATTCGCCATGTTAAGGTGTATTGAGCAGTTTAATAGGTCCTTCTACAGCATGGCATTATAATTACAAAATAACAGATGAAATAAATTTTACCCACATATCACTTTGTTTGCATCGTTTTTTTACAGCGTATTCCATAGGGCAAAGCCATCTAGAATAGCGTTTGTCTGTCTGTATGCCCGTATGTCCCGTCAAACATACACCAATCAGAGCTGAGGATCTGGTCACACGACAGGGGTGATCTGACGTCATTACGGCGGTACGACGGCTGACTCCACACACTGCCATTTTGATTCCTATGCTGTTCAGGCCGGACATATCGTCGAACCTGTCATGTATCACAATCTGCATGCTCTACCTTCACGTTTTTCATTCAGTGTGAAACAAACAAACCAATTGTTAAAACTACCATCAAATATTGAAAGCATAGACGTTACGGCTCTTTGGGATACGCTGCGTATCCCAAACTATATTTGGGATATGGGATACGCTGCGCAAAGACGCCAGGGCCTCGGACGATCTTTGATGATTCCTGACGAGATACACCAGCCGATTTAAGACTAAGTGCCCACTAAATCACACTTCTTTGTTTTTCAGTTGGATTTCCCTTTGTCTATTTGGGTATGTTTGGGAGTGCTCCATTTGGGAATATAGTTTATTGATCGTTTTTTCGTGCACCAAGCATTTTCATTTTCATTTCATCAAGCATTTTCTTTCGTGCATCATCACCTTCGAAAGTGTTGCGTTTACATTCTGTACGCCTGGCCATCTTAGCTACTTAACGTGCAGTGTAAATGAACCTTTTCTTTGTTATCAATGGTGATCTCAAGCTTGTGGAGGAGCTTGTATGTGTAATGTATTTGGGAGGACGACTCGGCCATCCTTGTGCTTTTAGTTTTACATGAATTGACTTGGACCAGTGTGTACGGTGTGTACCCTGGTTAGAATAGGTACACCGTATCCCTGCGTGTCGTAAGAGGCGACTAAGAGGGTTGGCGTCAGGAAGGGCATCCGGCCATAAAAACATTGCCTCAAAAAGAGAACCATGACAATTACAACTACATATGGGCAGGGTACAGCCTGAAGTGGAGATCGGTTTCTGAGGTTTGGGACATGGAATGTAGGGACAATGACAGGGACATCAGGAGAAGTGGTGGAAGTATTGGTCAGAAGAAGAGTGGACATATGTTGTGTGCAAGAGACGAGATGGAAGGGAAGTGGTGTGAGAATGGTGAAGGGTAGGCAGGGACAGAAATACAAGTTTGTGTGGCAAGGATGCCCGGAGGACGTGAATGGTGTTGGTGTCCTGTTTTCTGAGGAGTTTGTAGACAGTGTGGTGAGTGTGACCAGAGTGAGTGATAGGTTGATGATGGTGAAAATGATGATTGGAAAGCTCTTGGTGAACATCATCTCGGGATATGCTCCACAGGGTGGTCGGAGCGATGAAGAGAAGGACATGTTCTGGTGTGCGATAGAGAAGCTGATGGAAAACGTGAAAGATGAGGAAGTTGTTGTGGTAGGAGGAGACCTAAATGGACATGTAGGAAGGAGTATGGACGGTTTTGAGGGAGTTCATGGGGGTTATGGATATGGTGTGGGAAATGGAGAAGGTGAAAGGATTTTGGAGTTTGCTGATGGAGCTGATTTGTTGATTTGTAATACTCAGTTCCAGAAAGGGGATAATAAGCTTGTTACATACACGTCAGGTGGGTCGACGACAACTGTTGACTACCTGATGGTGCGTAGGCGAGATAGGGGGCACCTCCGGGACACAAAGGTGATCCCGGGGGAGGAGGCTGTTTCACAGCACCACTTGGTTGTCTGCGACATAAGGGTGAAAGGTGTGAGGAGAGCTCGGCGGGTGAAGTACCAACCGAGAATGAAGGTGTGGAGGTTGAAAGAGGTGACAGTAAGGTAGGCATTAAAAGAGAGGCTGAGTAGGGTCGA
The DNA here is from genome assembly GCF_964187855.1 of Myxine glutinosa. Taxonomy (NCBI): domain Eukaryota; kingdom Metazoa; phylum Chordata; class Myxini; order Myxiniformes; family Myxinidae; genus Myxine; species Myxine glutinosa. The sequence goes on along the minus strand of NC_136266.1, from coordinate 53,988,903 downwards.
GGATGATGTGGTTGAGCTTGAAAGTGGTTGGATGTCAATGAAAGATAGTCTGTTGGGAGCCGTTGGTGAGGTATGTGGATGGACAAAAGGACCACCGAGGCACTCGGAAACATGGTGGTGGGATGATGAAGTTGGAAAGAGGATTGACGAGAAGAGGAAGAAGTTCAAGGAGTGGCAGAAGGCGAAGGGTACGGGAGCAGAAAAAGCAGAGCATGAAAGTTATAAGGCAGCCAAGAAGGCTGCAAAGAAAGAGGTAGCAAAGGAGCAGGAGACATGTCGGAAAATGTTCGGAGAATGCTTGGATTCGGAAGAGGGTCAGAGAGCGGTATTCAGGATTGCAAAGCAGATAGCGAAAGAGAGGTGTGATGTGATGGGGGTGAGTTGCTTGAAGGATGAAGTGGGACAAATCGTTGTGGACCCAGATGGAATTAAAGGAAGATGGAAAAGATATATGGAAATGCTGTTGAATACAGAGAATGAATGGGATGGCAACATAGAGAGTAACCCAGTTTTAGGACCGGCAGAGAAGATAACTGAGAAGGAAGTTGAGGAAGCGATAAAAGCAATGAAGAGTAGAAAAGCGGGATGGCCGACGGGAGTTGTGGGAGATATGTTGAAGGCAGCAGGAAGTTGGGGTGTGAAGAGACTGACAGAGATCTGTAATCTGGTGGTGAAAGAAGGCCGCATTCCAGTGGATTGGGAACTGAGTACCCTCGTCCCTCTATACAAGGGGAAAGGTGACCCTCTGGAGTGTGGCTCGTACCGAGCGATAAAGTTATTGGAGCATGGAATGAAGGTATTGGAAAGGGTGTTGGAGAGGAGGATAAGGAAGAAGGTGAAGATCGACGAAATGCAGTTTGGATTTATGCCAGGAAGAGGAACGACAGACGCGCTCTTTATTGTGAGGCAGTTGCAGGAGAAGTACATGGAGAAGAGGAAGAAGTTGTTTCTTGGGTTTGTTGATCTGGAGAAAGCATTCGATAGGGTTCCACGCGAAGTATTGACACGGGCATTGAGGAAGTTAGAAGTGGAGGAATGGTTGATCAGAGTTGTGATGGCAATGTACAATAGAGCGCGCACAGCTGTAAGGACGAAGGATGGGAACAGTGGTGAGTTTGAGGTGAAGGTGGGAGTGCATCAGGGGTCGGTACTAAGTCCACTACTATTTGTAGCTGTGATGGAGGTGCTGGCTCAGACCGTAAAGGAGGGTTTACCGTGGGGGTTGTTGTGTGCACATGATCTGGTGTTGATTGCGGAAAGTATGGATGGACTGAAGGAAAAGATGAACAAGTTAAAGGAAAGTATGGAGACAAAAGGTCTGAAGGTGAATATAGGAAAGACGAAGGTGATGGCAAGTGGTAAAGCATGTGGTGAGGTGGAAAGAACTGGGAAGTGGCCCTGTGCTGTGTGCAGGAAGGGTGTCGGAGTGAACTCCATTCAATGTACAATGTGCGCTGAGTGGGTTCATCAAAAATGTTGTGGTCTGAGAGGGTCATTAACCAGTGTGGCAGCTACATTCAAATGTAAGGTGTGCACAGAGGGAGCTGCAGATGGAGGAAATGTTGAGTTGGATCTTGGAGACGGCGTGAAGCTGGAAGGTGTGAAAACATTTTCCTATCTCGGAGACATGCTGAATGGAGAAGGTGGATCAGACTCGGCAACGGTTGCTAGAGTGAGATGTGCATGGAAGAAGTTTTGGGAACTGAGTGGCGTGGTGATGAGGAGGGGAGTGTCGTTGAAGCTGAAGGGAAAGGTGTATGCTGCATGTGTGAGAAGTGTTATGACTTATGGGAGCGAGACATGGGTCATGAATGTAGAGCAGCAACGAAGGCTGGAAAGGGTGGAAATGTGAATGGTTCGGTGGATGTGCGGAGTGTCGCTGAGAGAGAGGAAGACAAATGATGAATTGCGAAAGATGATGGGAATAGAGCCTGTGATTGATGCTGTGAAGAGGAACAGGTTGAGATGGTTTGGTCATGTGTTGAGGAAGGATGAAAGTGACTGGTTGAGAAGAGTGATGGAAATAAATGTAGAAGGAAGTGGAGGACGGGGAAGACCGAGAAAGACTTGGCTAAAGACGGTGGAAGAAGACATGCGGGCAAGGGGGTTAACAAGCAGAGATGCAGAAAATAGGGCAAAATTGAGAAGATTGTCATGGGGACCGCAAGGCTAACCCCCGCTCTTGCAGGGAAAATGGCCTTAAATTGCATGTTGTCGTTTGTTGTATAGACGTTACGGCTCTTCCAACGACACAGTACGTATAGGCCTTCGGCTTCGTGCCTTCATGCCTCACCTTCAGGCCACTTCGGACAAATTAAGCCCAGGTTTCTTAATACAGTTGTATCGTTTTCGTAATCGTAATAATATAGTAAATATAACCATAACGCTTTAATCCCAATGTCGTGAATGAAAAGTTAATGGATTGAAGCAGTGTATGGTTCATGAATCAATGATAAGCGTTGCACGGTACTAATAACCGCAGAAGTAAGGAATTCGCCTAGGTTTTTTGACAGTAATATCGTTTTCGTAATAATGATAACGTAACGTTAATGTTATAGTAAATCTAATCGTAACACTAATCCCTTCGTAGTGACTGTGAAGTTACTGGAGGTTAAAATGTATCATCTATCTTCTATCTATATATTGTTACGGATCTGGGGGACGGCACTCCCGTTAGCAAGGGGGGGTTAATCCCCTTGTCTTGTTAAGCTGGCCGTCCGACCGGTCCTGGGGGTATGACGTCACACCCGGTCAGCGCTGAATAGGGTAGTAGGCCAATCCTTCCTATGACCTAAGTACCAGCGCCTTCCAGTACGCGAAGAAATACTCCCGCCTGAGCCGCAGCGTAATAGATGTATTGCGCCGAGCGAAGCGAGCTGCGACGCGGGCCGTTAACAGAAGACTAAACCCGATTGTAAGTGGTTCGGCCGAAATCGCGCCACAGGTACTCAATGGGGAAATCACTAAAGCGATCGGACGAGAAAGAAACCAGAGAATAAGAAGGAACAGGGATTTATTAATTATTATACAAAACCAAAGAAAGAGAAGGAACGAAAGCAATTTACAGAAGAAGAAGACAGCACAAATCCTTATACAGTCTTACTTAAACCCACAGGACAACACAAACAGCACAAACTCACGTACACAAATGGGGAATTGCAGGCAGGAATGGCTGGAGGGATGAGAAGGGCAGACGGTCCACAGAGCTGGCGGCAGGGAGGTCCGGGGATCGCGGCACGACGTCGAGGTCCCGCTTGAGCGTCCACGCTCCGGTTCAGTGGCGAAAACCCGGTCGTCAGTGCTGGTTGGTATCACCCGCGAGCGTGCCGACTCTCACTCGCCGCAGGATGTTCGCGCCAAGAAATGTATGGTCGATCCTCTCTCCTCACTCATCTGCTTCTCACTGTGGCTCTTGAACCTGCTCGCACGTCTCTGCCTTCTCACCGTCCCTTGCCTTCTCACCGTCTCTCTTGAACCCTCTCACGTGTCTCTGGTGGGGGGCCTCGTGCCAAGGGTTTTATAACCACGCCCTTGGAACCCTCTCGAACTCACCAGACGTTTCTTGCCACGCCCTATCAAGCCATGCCCGAGCCCTGGTTGGTTGTTAAGGGCTCCCCGACTCCACCTTTGATGACGAGGTGGTGCCACGCCCATGCTCTGGCGGCTCCTCCCCCCTTATTGGCCTCGTGCGTAATGGAGTTTGGCGCCAGGCAGCGAACGCTGCTGGGCGAGCAGAGGCGGTGTGATGCCCACGAAAACAGTCCAACTGTTACTGGCACTTTGAGGAGACGATTGGGGATATTGAAAGGGGACCTATCTTATTTGATTGATGCAACGTCGAGTCAACTATTGGAGACACAGCCTTACCTGGAACACATAATAATGACATAACTATAGAGAGGTCCTAAAGTGTCCTACGTGTTGTACATGGACTAACTAAGGTGCAATCTTTAATTAACAGCCAATTAAGGGGACATGTACACAGGAGTCATTTATAAGGGAATTTACTACTAAATTTACATGTGAAGGTTCTAAAAACCGAAACAATATATAAAGAAAGTTTTTGTTTGTTTGTTTGCACGCGCTAATCTCCTGAACGGTGAAAGATAGGAGGAAACCTCAAACAAAAAATGTCGGGACGGGCCCCGGGAAGGTTATAGGCTAGGTGGCGAGGCCGCCTCGGCCGGGCTGGGCCGATTTCGCAATAAATCTTCTTCTTCTTTCAAAATTCTCTTGAAGTACAACTTATGCACTTAATAGGAATATCTGACTGATAATAGGAATATAACTGATACTGGGCTCGCGTCTGACCTATGTACAGAAGAATAAATTCATTCAAAAATAACCCGGGCTGTAAGCTGTTGTAACCAGCTGCGTGCCTCATGCATTAGTCTTAACAACTGAGAATAAAACGTCGGGTGCATTCAGCTAGTCTTCTATATATTAAAGTAGCGGGAGTTTTGTGTCAGTTCGTCACGCTACGTCATTACGTCTGACGGCTGACTCCACCGACCGACATTTTAATTTATATGCCGTACAGGCCGAACCTGTCGTAGAAGCGGTCAAACCTGGCATGTGTACACACAGGTCGAACCTGTCACGTGTGTACGCACACGAACAGCTGTACGTTGCAGTGAGTAGAGTAGGAGACCCACTCGATCTGCACACCTTTGCCAGCCACAGTGAATTCCAGATAAGGAGAGGAACTGCACATGACGCAGACTGACTAACCCACAACATTGTTTAAAGTGAAACCATATGCACTCAGGAGCAGATCGAGAGTGAAACTTGGAGGGTTAATAGCTCCCAATAAAATGTTGCAAAATGAGTACCAACTCACTGGGTCCTCTCTCAAGGAGGTTGATGGCAGGATTTGCACTCCGGCCACCGTAAAACACCTCATTCCGTAACACACACAGTGGTGTGTGTCGGGATGGTGCTAAGGTCACTTTGATAGTGTTAACTAACTGACCAACATATAGAATAAACCATATGGCGTCTCAATGCAATCTCCTCACTTCCATGGTGACCGACAGCTTAGAGAGTTGGAGTACTTAAAAATAATTTAATACTTACATTATTTGCTAACTGGTATCTCAACCCAGGTCATACTATTATCTTAAACTAAAGTATCAAACAAGCCCGGCTATGCTGCTGTTAGACTTTCGGTCTTGTTTATGTTACAATTTTGACTATCAGCCCCAAAAAAATAAAGTATCAAAATTGATGAGGTCTGCGCATGCGCAAGATTGGAGGTCTCGTCTCTTCAAAGCTGTCCATGCGCGGACGCTTTCGAAGTTGAGTAACTTTTCACAATTGTGTTTTTGTCGAAACTGTATCTTTCTCTCGGTGTATGTAACTATTGGTGTGTCTAATAGTATTCTTGGTGTTGGTTTTTCATACCTGTGTACAGAATCGTCGGTCTTTCGTATCGCGTATTCTGAGGCCCAGTGTAGTAGGCTACCGTGTCCGACCTTGGCTTGAGGCTTTGTTTTTGTCTCAGCGGTTCTTCGATCACGCTGCAATTACTTTCTGGTCTCTGGTTTTCCCGGTCTTTTCACCCCATACTTCCTTGTTTTAAAATCTCCTCAAAAAAAAAACCAAAAAAATATTTCCTTCTCTGTTCTTATTCCTTTATTCGTTGTTCTTATTTGTTCGTTCGTTCTTCGACCACGTTGTTTGTGATCACGTGATCACGTTGTTAAAAAAATGTCTAATCTGTCCCCTGAAGAACTGTATTCTGTCATATTCGACAACACCTTTTTCTTCTTCTTCTATAAAAGGATGCTTTCGACTTGCTCACCAAATCTATTCATTCCAAAAAAAAATTCCATCTCTTATAGTGCATCTTTCATTCATTCCCTAAACTCTCAAACACTCCACCCATCCTTCAGCGTCCTCAAACACATTTTTGACTCGAATGTCTCAATAAACTCATTTTGCAATAAATGTTCGTTTCCCATTAATCGTACACTTTTCAAAATCCAATCTCACCCCATCCCTCCAAATCTTCCCCATCACCCCTCCCCTCCAAATCTTCCCATCACCCCTTCCCTCCAAAACTTCCCCATCACCCCTTCCCTCCAAATCTTCCCCATCACCCCTCCCCTTCAAAACTTCCCCATCACCCCTCCCCTCCAAATCTACCCCTTTGCCCCTCCCCTCCAAATCTTCCCCATCACCCATCTCTTTCAAATTTTCCCCCTTGCCCCTCCCCTCCAAATCTTCCCCATCACCCATCCCTTTCAAATCTTCCTCCTTGCCCCTCCCCTCCAAATCTTCCCCATCACCCCTTCCCTCCAAAACTTCCCCATCACCCCTCCCCTCCAAAACTTCCCCATCACCCCTCCCCTCTAAATCTACCCCCTTGCCCCTCCCCTCCAAATCATCCCCATCACCCATCTCTTTCAAATCTTCCCCCTTTCCCCTCCCCTCCAAATCTTCCCAATCACCCATTCCTTTCAAATCTCCCCCCACACCCCTCCCCTCCGAGACACTCCCTCGCTCCTACCCTTCTAGACTCCCCTCTCACCCCTCCTCCTCAAAGCGTCCTCCCCGCTTCTTCCCCCTTCCAACTTTCACCTTCATCTCCCTCAACCTTCTGCCTCACTCTTCCCCCTCGTCAAATAACACCTCACTGCGCCTCACCCAATCACCATCAAACCTTTTGTCCGCCCCATTCTTCCCTTTCTCCAAGCTATTCTGTAATCTCTGACACACCTTCAACAGCTCTCCCTACCTCTTCCACATCTTACCCTACCGCTCCCACCCCCCCCCCCCCCGTTCTGTATCCGATGCTCCCCCTTCCTCTTCCTTAACAGTATGGACCTCAAACATCCAGGGCCTTCGCTCAAACTTGTCTGATCTCTCCATACAGGTTGCTTCTGACAAACCAGACGTGATCTGCTTAACAGAAACTTTCCTCCTTCATGATGTCTCTGATTCCTTGGTATCTCTCCCAGGTTACTCCCTCCTCCGGTATGATAGACCTGAGCCTCGTCCTGGAGGTGGGGTTGCTATCTTTATAAAAAAACTCTCTTCCTCACTCGCCCTGCACTGCCCTCTCTCCACCTCACCCCCAGGAATACCTTTGGCTACGGCTTACCCTTCGCTCCCACCTTTTGTTCATATGTGTGTTGTACCGTCCACCAAACAGTGATGACTCCATCTACATCTCGCTGTCTGAGAATATGGACCAACTTCTATCGACCCATCCCAACTCTCTCTTCCTCATATGTGGTGATTTCAACTGTCACCATGCCAGTTGGCTGGGTGTGGGTACCTCTCACCAGCCATGGCTCTTCAGCAAAGGACTTCTGTGACTCACTGGGACTGACACAATCTGTCAATTTCCCGACCCGGATTTCAGTCAACGGAGCATCTTCTCTTCTGGACTTGGTTATGACTAACTTCCCTGAAAATGTCTGCTGCTCTTCTGCTCCAATCAGCTCTTCTGATCATGTGCTTGTTAAAGTGGACATCTCTCTGACCATTCTCAGAGAGCCTCCTCAGCGTCGACGAGTCTGGCATTTCACTCAGGCCAACTGGCACAGTCTTCAAGCAGCCATCAATCATCTGGACTGGTCTCCCATCTCGACTGCCTCTGACATCACTCATCCTGGGAATTCTTCCAAAGTAAATTGCTCTCTCTCATGCACAGATTTATCCCATCTCGTCTTCAGTTGTCATACCCTTCCTCCCGTCCATGGTACACGGAATCTTGTGGTGAGGCTATTGCCCAGAAACAACTTGCTTTCGTCTCCTGGAAAGCAAATCAAACGGAAGGAAATCTCATTTCCTTTCACAAAGCCCGAAACAAGTGTGTGTCCACCCTCAGGAGAGCCAGGAAACAATATCTCTCCGTTCTCAGGAACGAACTCTCTTATCCGTCTCCCTCTTCCAAATCCTGGTGGCATCTGGTCAAATCTGTTTCTGGTGTTTGTTCCCCCTCCATCCCCTCCCTCACCTCAAATGGCCACATGGCTGACTCCGCACGTGAAAAAGCTGAATGCCTCAACTCTGTGTTTGCCTCTAAATCTTGTGTCCCAAACCCATCCCTCTCTGTACCCACTGTACCCAGTCGTACCCAGCTGCTCCTGGACTCTGTGTCCTTTCCTCCTGACAAGGTGGAAAAGTTTCTGTCAACCCTCGACTCGGATTCTGCAACTGCACCTGACGGCATCAGCCCACGGGTCCTAAAATCCTGTTCTTCCGCTCTTTCACTCCCTCTCTCTGTTCTCTTCACCCTCTCTTTTGCTCAAGGTCATCTTCCATCTGCTTGGAAATCTGCCAACATCACCGCTTTGCACAAAAAAGGTGCAAAAACAGATCCCAGCAACTACAGACCAATCAGCCTTCTCCCAATTATCAGCAAAGTCATGGAATCCATCATTGCTTCAGATATGAAATCTTTCCTCTTCTCCAATGGCTTGATCTCTGATCATCAATTTGGTTTCAGACCTGCTCACTCTACTCTGGACATGCTGCTTCTGCTTTCTCAACAATGGATGGAGGTCCTCAACGCCAAACAGGAAATTAGAGCCGTCTCCCTTGACATTTCACGTGCCTTCGATACGGTCTGGCACCCTGCTCTGCTCACCAAACTCTCCTCCTTTGGTATCCATGGAAATCTCCACGCATGGCTGGCGGACTTCCTCTCTGGTCATAGTCAACATGTGGCCCTGAATGGGTTTCTCTCATCTCCTCTTCCTGTTCAGGCTGGAGTTCCCCAAGGCAGTGTTCTGGGCCCTGTGCTTTTTCTGGTCTTCATCAATGATCTCTCCGACTCTCTTGAAAATCCTCTCTATCTCTTTGCTGATGTCTACTCTCTGTCACTCCATTCTTCATCCCTCAGATCGGCAGTCTGCAGCCTCCTCACTCTCTGCAGACCTGGACAAAATCACAGACTGGGCAAACAAGTGGAACAGGTCTTTCAATCCTGACAAATCTCACACTCTTACGATGTCTCTCCGAAAAGACCGACTGGACAACCCTCCCATCCACTTTCTGAATAATCCTCTCCAAGAAGTTCTGTCACTCAAGCTTTTGGGTCTCACTATCTGCCATGATCTTTCCTGGGAAAACCACATTTCAAATCTGGCCTCCAAAGCCAGTCGCCGACTGGGCATCCTCCGTCGTGCGAAGTCCTTCCTTGGCACACCTGAGCTCCTCACCACATACAAGGCTTTCATCCGCAGCTCAATGGAATACTGCTCTCCCCTCTGGGCTGGTGCTCCTGCCTCACACCTAGCTCGTCTTCACGCTGTTGAAACCAAAGCATTCAGAATCATTGGAATCTCCCGCGATGAAGCTAACTCCAAGGGCCTCTCACTCACTCACCGCAGGCAGGTTGGTGGTCTTTCCGTCTTCTACCGACTCCTCTCTGGCCTTGCCCCCCCCCCCAGCTCTCTCTGGGCTCTGTCCCGCAACTATTCTTTGGGCTTCCTGAAAAGCGCTATATAAAATAAATGCATTATTATTATTATTCCTACAGGTCGCACAAGATCTGCCTGCAACCATCTTCTGGTTAAACTGCCAAAATCAAGACTCTCTGCTCACCTTCACTCCTTCATTCCTCTTTTCTCCCGCCTCTGGAACAAACTCCCTCACTCTCTTCAATCCCACTCCACCCTCCAGGTCTTTAAAACAGCTGTTCACCACTATCGCTTATCTTCCCCCATCCAAAACCTTGATCTTTTCTACCCCTGCTAATTTCACCGCAATTCCACTTTTTTGAAATACCAACTTCTGTCCTGGAAGTCCTTGGTGTCCTTGTTTTATACTTCTCCCTCCCCCGCCCCCCCCCCCTTCCCACGCCTCCTCCCCCCAAGCCCTCTCCCTTCCACACATCTCCCTGCTCTCAAATGTTGTGTTTGTGTGCTTCCCCTTCTCTCCCCATCTTGTCTTCCGCTCCCTCTTTTTATATATTTTGTTTGTCTGGTTGATTTGTTTGTGAAGTAAATGTTAGCTCTTTCACGAGCCTCGATTCAGTATACAAAAAAAAAAGAAGAAAAAAAAAGAATATTTTGACATCAATTTTGCGGGGAGCATGCCACTGGACCCTCATACAAAGCAGTCGTTTTTCCTTTTTACAAAACTTCGTCAGTTTCACCCCTGGGTATGCCCCTACCAACATTATATCTGAGTTGAAGGTCAAGCAAGAGAGAGAAGTAGAGACAACCTCAGATGTTTGTAACTTGAGTTATGGTCTGAAAAATGATCTCCAATTACAGAATCTGCTGAAAAATGTGGCAGAATGTGAACTCCATCCTCCGCTTTCCATGGATACACAAACATGTCCTTTCTCCCTTCTCTCCTTCATACCTCCACCACCTTCCCATATTCATTGCTCCCATCCTTCCCTTTTTCATTCACTCATTTAGACTATCCCAAGCCTTCCTGTACCCCGAAGAAGAAGATGGAAAACTACCCCTCGAGATGTGTGAAAATAAGATAATGTATTGGTGAGATATCTTCAACCATACCTTATCATCTCCCGTAGACTGGAACGAGTTTGTGACATGATGTCATTGCCTCTTCCAAATCGCCTCCCAAAAGGCATGTCACAAACAATAACGTCGACACTCGAGCTTTGCAGTGGTAAAGCTGAAATGAAGATGGTAATACAGCATTGAGTACTTTGGGGGGTTTTGTCAGGTGAAGAATCGAGTGCAGAATAATATTGACTTCGAAAGCATAACCGACTCATACTTTTACATTTTACGAGTAATAAATTTGTGACATGATGCTTGTTGGGAACTTGTCAATTACTCAGAAATCCCCACTCCGCAACCTATGGTTGTTTGTCTTTGGTCGTTATGATCAGCACAGGGCACGAAGGTGCAAGAGCAGTATCATTTTGACCTCATCTCCTGGGTCAGGGTCAAAAGGTCAAATTCCATAAAATGCAATTACGGCGCATTTCAAACATTCTTAAATGAAACCTTGCGTTTTCAATAATATTGGGGGATGCATGAAATATATAACGATTTTGTGGATTTGACCTCCGGTTCATGCCTTAGGCTTTCGGGGGAGAGAATGAGAGAGCTATCGTCGGCATCGTGACCGAATTGCTGTTCTAATTTCCAGCGGTCACTGCATCAGCGACACAGCCATTCCTTCAGCCAATGATGCTGCCTGGCAGCCTTGTGCTGCGCATGAAAGAATAATAATAAGAGAAATTCCATTTTCTTAACCTCCACTTCTCCTTTTTACTTACCCAATACTGAAGCTTGAATTAAATCGATGCTTTGCTTGGAGCTGGAAATGTTGCTGCTTGCAGAAGACAGCTGAGAACAGTCAATGTCTGCACCCATGTAATATGCAGACTGAGGCGAAAGGAAAATGAAATGAGGATTACAAGTGCATGTCTACAAAGGATTATGAAAAACTCGTAAATGGGGCTTAATTAGGACCGCGTTTATTACTACAGTGGATCCTGGCTTGAGAGACCCTGTTTCAGACGCTCGTATAAAAGGACACGGAGACGTTAGTAGTTCAAGCAATCCATGTTCCGTGTCCGGCACTCCCGGCCGGACGTGTCCGGCACTTCCGGTCACTCCGGAAGTACATGTGCACACAGTATTGTCATGCCACAGTCATACACTCAGCGGTTATCAACACAAGCTAACACAGATAACAGACCCCTGGAATGAACGCGTCCTCCCCCCCCCCCCAACCCCATCTCATTTCCGACCAATGACTTGATACACAGCTGTATTTTCCCTTTGATAACTACTTGTGAAGAGATAACCTGTTAAACTCGAGTGACAGCCATGAAACCTGGTCAATGTTATGAGCAGCGACATCACAACCACAGGTTTCAGAAAACGGAACAAGTATAAATTGCTACCGGATAATTATGATCTGAACGACATACAAAAGTATCTCTGCTTGGCAGGTTTAGTCGTTGTGATGTAAGATTTAAAGGGAATGCCGAGTAATACTACAGATACAGAGCGTCGGTGCTGCCGGAGCAGTTTCTTGTCAAGGGCTAAACTGGGTGGTTTGTCATTGCCTTCCCAGCAGTAGTTATGACGGGCATTTAAAAAAAATTTTATGGTGCTGGCGGGAGCTCGCCTGGTCTTCGCGAAGGATATCGTGGGATCTTTAACGTCCACCAACTCATGCCAGCAGGCGGACACCCGTTTAACGTCCATCTGAGAGACGGCACAGCCATTGATGAATCGACTAGCCTGTGAGACACCGGGATGACGGTTCATACCCGGGTCGAGATTCAAACCCAGGAAAGACAGCTTCGAGGTGAGTGTGTGTATATGGAGCGTCGGTTGTGGCAAAGCAGTTTCTTTCATTGGGGTAACAATCCGAGACAGGTCACTACTCCGACATGGAATTACACGGATTGCGAAAGAAAAATCAAACGTTCCGCTGAGAATAAAACGTTCTGTTTCCGTCTCGTTTTGATTAATATAATGTGTGGCAATAACTGAATGGATTCCATAGTTATCATGAAAGTGTAAAGTGAATGTGTTGCAGTGGTGTCTTGAGTGTCCCTCACCCTCTGATGCAACACCACCTTTTCAAAGATTACCTTTCCCAGAGACACTCGGGGCAGTCTTTCAAGGCCGGATCCAATGTATATAACAAGGACAAAAGCTTACACATTTTTGAACACCGATTAAAACTCGCACAAAACGGGGAGAAAGAACTCGTTTCCGAGCCTTAATGCGAGAAAATATGAAACTTCTCAACCCAGCTATAAACTGTCATGTTGATGTTTCGCATGCATGGCGATAAATCAATGTGTGTGTGCCTTCCCTTGTAAAGACAGGCCGGAGGACCCGTCTTCCAACACTGATTGTTAGACCATTTAAGATATCTTACTGTATCTTTCACAAAGAGTAGGCGAGTTATCAATGCCCCCTCGCTAAATTCCTGCTTGTACTGCATATAGCATATGAGCTGGTCTTTTTGGTGGTTCCTTGAAACCAGATTACACTGCTTACTATGGTAGAGCGTAGTTACAGTCTGGGCAGCAGCTTTTGCATTACACTCTCTACTATTTAAAATATATATAATTCGACGTCGCGACATCCACTGATATGCCTTATGCCCACATTAAGTCTGTGCTTGCTCTAACTTTGAGCTAAAACCTCAACACCATTTGACCTCAATATCTAATCTGTACATATGCATCATGGTACATGGACTTTGTTTAGTTCAAATCCCTACCTATACAACGTTTTTACCTGACATAACCTCTGACCTTTGACCTCTTGATGCTAAAATGAAATCACTTCATCTTTGCATCATTATACATACTTGTATCAAGTATGGTCAAATTCCAATTACGTATTTTCCGGTGTATCAACCGCGGTTTTTTACCGACGGGAAAACCCTAAAAACGGGGGTGCGGTTGAAACACAGTAACAGAAAAAATTGTGCATTGAAAAACTGTCATATCAACGGGACGTAATCTTTATATTACTTTGGGGTTGCGGGGATACAATGATGAATGATCGTCAATTACGTTACTAAGGTAGGTTCAACGCCGATTACTGTTGCCAGTCAAAATACAAGAAAGTTTGAAGTTTGTAATATTTCATTTTTCTATGCGTGTTTGTGAAAATGTGTACTTTCACTAGGCCTCTGAATGACAGGTCACATAGTGAATAGAGTGTGCTAAATAAAGACAGGATTAAGTCACAAAACAAAAGCGTCAACATGGTAAACAGGATGTTTTGCATGGGACATTATGACGTACCTATTGTCTAACCAACGCCGCAGTAAGGCCACATAAAAATAAAAAGTTGTTGAGCGTCCTTTTTTCTCAAAAGTTCAGGTAGGGAGGGAGGTTTTTATTTTTATTTTTTATATTTTTTTCCTACTTTCCATTGAGTTTTGTTGACATGGAAAAATATGAAATAAAGACTCCTTTCTCCTCAAAATGATTTTATTTCTTGATTCATCGGGTTCCATCCTGTGATCCGTGGCCGTGTCTGCAGCCAACACAAATTTGAGAAATGAGCCAAGAGTCTTTGTCACATCAGAAACTTTGCAAGCTGGTGAAACTTCAGTCATGTCAGTTTTACTGGGGCCGGCGAATACTTTGACAAAATTACCGCGTGTATCGTCAGGCAATGGCTCCCTATCCCCATCATACTTGCCCTCTGAGAACTCTGCATAGAAGTCCGAGATTGTAACATCCAACTCGATATTGCACGCAAACCAGTCCTTCACCGTCTTGGAAGAGCCCTCACGGGCTATTGATGCGATCACAATAGGCATTTCAAGCCGATTCTAGCACGAATCGATACAGATTTCAGCGGGAAAAATCTCACACAATAGCCGCCATGAATGGCCAACGTAAAATGGGTGAAGTTGCCCTGGCACTTGCGACGCTCTGCGCAGCACGCACTGCACATGCGGTGCAGAACGGCGCCAAATTTGAATGTGAAAAGATCGTTTTTTATGATTTTTTTCAAATTAAATAAAGTTTCGGGTCAGGTGCGTTTCGTAGGGTCGGGCGGGGACGATCAACAACTCTTTTTTTATATATCTGGCCTAACCTATTGAAGTCGGCTTTGATGCCGCCGCATGGGCTGGGCGAATGTATAAAACGGAGAGGTCAAAGGGGAGTTTCACCATTCATTCTATCCTGTTCGAGCTATCAAGAACAAGATTCACCATTCGCTTCTATCCTGACCAAGACCAAGCTTCACCATTCGCTTATATCCTGACCAAGACCACGAGATGGCACCGCGATCATTCACAGCAGCTTTCAAGCTCCGTGCCTGCAGGTTTTTTTTTTTTTTTTTTTTTTGTATACAATATCGAGGCTCGTGAAAGAGCGAACATTAATCACACAGAAAGACAAACCGACACATAAAACATATAACATAGGGAGCGGTAGACAAGATGGGGAGAGAGGGGGAAGGACACAAACACAACATTTGAGAGCAGGGACCGAGAGACATGGAGACATCGAGAGATCTGAGAGAGGGCGAGGGCTTTGGGGGGGGGGCGTGGGAAGGGGGCAGTGGGAGAGGTATAAAACATATGGACACTGCCAGGACTTCCAGGAAAGAAGTTGGAATTTCAAACAAGGTGGATCTGGGGTGAATTAGCGGGGGTAGAAAAGATCAAGGTTTTGGATGGGGGAAGAT
Organism: Myxine glutinosa; assembly: GCF_964187855.1. Taxonomy (NCBI): domain Eukaryota; kingdom Metazoa; phylum Chordata; class Myxini; order Myxiniformes; family Myxinidae; genus Myxine; species Myxine glutinosa. The sequence goes on along the minus strand of NC_136266.1, from coordinate 53,973,778 downwards.
AAGAGATGGTGGTGAACAGCTGTTTTAAAGACCTGGAGGGAGGAGTGGGATTGAAGGGAGTGAGGGAGTTTGTTCCAGAGGCGGGAGAAAAGAGGAATGAAAGAGTGAAGGTGAGCGGAGAGCCGAGATTTCGGCAGTTTAACCATCAGAGGGTTGCTGGCAGATCTTGTGCGACCTGTAGGAATATTTGGGGGACAGAGCACAGAGAAAGCTGGGGGTGCAAGGCCGGAGAGGAGTCGGTAGAAGACAGAAAGACCACCTACCTGCCTGCGGTGAGTGAGTGAAAGGCCCTCAGAGATAGCTTCATCGCGGGAGATTCCAATAATTCTGAAAGCTTTGGTTTCAACAGCGTGAAGCCGAGCTAGGTGTGAGGCAGGAGCACCGGCCCATAGGGGAGAACAGTATTCCATTGAGCTGCGGATGAAAGCCTTGTATGTGGTGAGGAGCTCAGGTGTGCCGAGGAAGGACTTCGCACGACGGAGGATGCCCAGTCGGCGACTGGCTTTGGAGGCCAGCTTGGAAATGTGGTTTTCCCAAGAAAGATCATGGCAGATAGTGAGACCCAAAATCTTGAGCGACAGAACTTCTTGGAGAGGATTGTTGAGAAAGTAGATGGGAGGGTTGTCCAGTCGATCTTTTCGGAGAGACATAGTAAGAGTGTGAGATTTGTCAGGATTGAAAGACATGTTCCACTTGTTTGACCAGTCTGTGATTTTGTCCAGGTCTTCAGAGAGTGAGGAGGCAGCAGACTGCCGATCTGAGGGAAGAGGAATGGAGCGGCAGAGAGTGGAGTCATCAGCAAAGAGATAGAGAGGATTTTCGAGAGAGTCAGAGAGATCATTGATGAAGACCAGAAAAAGCACGGGGCCCAGAACACTGCCTTGGGGAACTCCAGCCTGAACAGGAAGAGGAGATGAGAGAAACCCATTCAGGGCCACACGTTGACGACGACTAGAGAGGAAGTCCGCCAGCCATGCGTGGAGATTTCCATGGATACCAAAGGAGGAGAGTTTGGTGAGCAGAGCGGGGTGCCAGACCGTGTCGAAGGCACGTGATATGTCGAGGGAGACAGCTCTAATTTCCTGTTTGGCATTGAGGACCTCCATCCATTGTTGAGACAGCAGAAGCAGCATGTCCAGAGTAGAGTGACCTGGTCTGAAACCAAATTGATGATCAGAGATCAAGCCATTGGAGAAGAGGAAAGATTTCATATCAGAAGCAATGATGGATTCCATGACTTTGCTGATAATTGGGAGAAGGCTGATTGGTCTGTAGTTGCTAGGATCTGTTTTTGCACCTTTTTTGTGCAAAGCGGTGATGTTGGCTGATTTCCAAGCAGATGGCAGTTGACCTTGAGCAAAAGAGAGGGTGAAGAGAACAGAGAGAGGGTGAGATAGAGCAGCAGAGCAGGATTTTAGGACCCGTGGGCTGATGCCGTCGGGTCCAGTTGCAGAATCAGAGTCGAGGGTTGACAGAAACTTTTCCACCTTGTCAGGAGGAAAGGACACGGAGTCCAGGAGCAGCAGGGTACGACTGGGTATGGTGGGTACAGAGAGGGATGGGTTTGGGACACAAGATTTAGAGGCAAACACAGAGTTGAGGCATTCAGCTTTTTCACGTGCGGAGTCAGCTGTGTAGCCGTTTGAGGTAAGGGAGGGGATGGAGGGGGAACAAACACCAGAAACGGATTTGACCAGACGCCACCAGGATTTGGAAGAGGGAGACAGATAAGAGAGTTCGGTCTTGAGAACGGAGAGATATTGTTTCCTGGCTCTCCTGAGGGTGGACACACACTTGTTTCGGGCTTTGTGAAAGGAAATGAGATTTCCTTCCGTTGGATTTGCTTTCCAGGAGACGAAGGCAAGTTGTTTCTGGGCAACAGCCTCACCACAAGATTCCGTGTACCATGGACGGGAGGAAGGGTATGACAACTGAAGACGAGATGGGATAAATCTGTGCATGAGAGAGAGCAATTTACTTTGGAAGAATTCCCAGGATGAGTTGATGTCAGAGGTGGTAGAGATGGGAGACCAGTCCAGATGATTGATGGCTGCTTGAAGACCGTGCCAGTTGGCCTGAGTGAAATGCCAGACTCGTCGATGCTGAGCAGGCTCCCTGAGGATGGTCAGAGAGATGTCCACTTTAACAAGGACATGATCAGATGATCCGATCGGAGCAGAAGAAGAGCAGCAGACATTTTCAGGGAAGTTAGTCATAACCAAGTCCAGAAGAGAAGATGTTCCGTTGAATGAGATCCGGGTCGGGAAATTGACAGATTGTGTCAGTCCCAGTGAGTCGCAGAAGTCCTTTGCTGAGGAGCCATGGCTGGTGAGAGAGGTACCCACACCCAGCCAACTGGCATGATGACAGTTGAAATCACCACATATGAGGAAGAGAGAGTTGGGATGAGTAGATAGAAGTTGGTCCATATCATCAGACAGCGAGATGTAGATGGAGTCATCACTGTTTGGTGGACGGTACAACACACATATGAACAAGAGGTGGGAGCGAAGGGGAAGCCGTAGCCAGAGGTATTCCTGGGGGTGAGGTGGAGAGAGTGCAGTGCAGGGCGAGTGAGGAAGAGAGTTTTTGATAAAGATAGCAACCCCGCCTCCAGGACGAGGCTCAGGTCTATCATACCGGAGGAGGGAGTAGCCCGGGAGAGATACTATGGAATCAGAGACATCATAAAGGAGGAAAGTTTCTGTTAAGCAGATCACGTCTGGTTTGACAGAAGCAACCTGTATGGAGAGATCAGTTAAGTTTGAACGAAGGCCCCGGATGTTTGAGGTCCATACCGTTAATGAAGAGGAAGGGGGAGCATCAGATACAGAACAGGGGGGAGGAGGGGTAGGGTAAGATGTGGAAGAGGTGGAAGAGATAGGGAGAGCTGTTGAAGGTGTGTCAGAGATTTCAGAATAGCTCGGAGAAAGGGAAGGATGGGGCGGACAAAAGGTTTGATGGTGATTGGGTGAGCCACAATGAGGTGTTATTTGAGGAGGGGGAAGAGCGAGGCAGAAGGTTGGGGGAGATGGAGGTGAGAGTTTGAAGGGGGAAGAAGCGGGGAGGACGCTTTGAGGAGGGGGAGTGAGCGGGGGGAAATTGAGAAGCAATGAGGGTGGGGAGATTTGAAGGGGAGGGGTGAGGGGGGAGTTTGGGAGGGAAGGGACAAGGGGAGGGATTTGAAAGGGATGGGATATGGGGGAGATTTGGAGGGGAGGGGTGAGGCAGGAGTCTAGGAGGGGAGGGGCGAGGGGGCGTCTTGGCGGGGAGGGGTGAGGGAGTAGTTTAGGAGGGAGGGGGCAAGGGGGGAGATTTGAAAGGGATGGGTGATGGGGAAGATTTGGAGGGGAGGGGTGATGGGGAAGATTTGGAGGGGAGGGGTTATGGGGAAGACTTGGAGGGGAGGGGTGAGATTGGATTTTTGAAAGTGTACGATTTATGGGAAACGAACATTTATTGCAAAATGAGTTTCTTGTGACCTTCGAGTTAAAAATACGTTTAAGGACGCTGGATGGAGGATGGAGTGCAGGAGAGTTTAGGGAATGTAGAACAAAGGCACTATAGGAGATGGATATTTTTTTTGGGATGAATTGATTTGGTGAGCAAGTCGAAAGCAGCCTTTTAAAGAAGAAGAAGAAAAAGGTGTTATAAAATATGACGGAATACATAACTTGAGGGGAAAGTGTAAACATTGAAGGTTAATGAGTGAAAACTATCTGGGGAAATGGGGGAGAAACACGTGGTCGAAGAACGAACGAACGAATAAGAATGAATAAACGAATGAGAACAGAGAAGGAAATGTTTTTTTTTTTTTTGTTTTTTTTTTTGAGTTGAGATTTACACAAGGAAGTAGGCTATGGGTGAAAAGACTGGGAATACAGAGAACGAAAGTTATTGGATCACAAACGACGGACCACTGAGAGAAAAACAAAGCCTCAAGGTTGTACAGTGCACACTGTACAAGGCCTTGCTCGCGACACGGCAAACAGACGATCAATTTATGAAAGATAAACACCGAGAAACAACCAAAGTTGCACACAATAACTTCACACACCGAAAGATAAATACAGTTTCGACAAAATACAATTGTGAACAGACTTAACTTCGAAAAACGTGGAGACCGTGTGGAGCTTCGAAAATCCCTGCCGCCGTCTCCAAGATCTCGCGAGATCGATGATGGCTGCCGGCAACTCCGGCAGCCATCAGCCACCTGCAGGTTTGCAGAAGAGTTTAGTAATCGGGCGGCCGGCCGACACTTCGGAATCGACGAGTCCGTCATTAGACGCAGGCGGACTAACAAGCAGACGCTGGAGACGATGCCGAAGAAGAAGAAGAAGGCGATGAGGGACAAAGCAGCCCAGTGGCCGGCCTTGGAGGAGAGACTGCTAATGCGGGTGAGAGAGAAGTGAGCCGAGGTACACGCCATCGCGACACTAGCGTTGCGACTCAAGGCCCGACTCATCGCCGAAACAGGGGTCGATGACTTCACGGCCAGTACGTCTTTGGCGTACAGGTTCATGGGTCGTCATGGCCTTTCCATTCGCCGGCGAACCCACATCGCAGGGTCTCCCTGATGACATAGCAGAGAAGACTGCTAATTTTCAGAAGTTCATGATCAAGTTCTGCAAGCAGCACGACTATCCCCTTAGCCGCATCGGCAAAGCAGATCAGACGCCGCTGACCTTCGATGTGCCTCGAGGGACCACCATCTCGGCCAAAGATGACAAGTCGGTGTCCATCACTACAACGGGTCATGAGAAAGATCGTTTTACGGTTATGCTAGCGTGCACCGCTGATGGGGGAAAGCTGCCGCCGTATATCATCTTCAAGAGGAAGATGCTACCAAAGGATAAATTTCCTCCGGGTGTAATCGTTCGTGCCCAGGCCAAGGGGTGGATGGACCAAGTGCTGGTAGATGACTGGCTCCGTGTCGTGTGGGGGGGACGAGTTGGTGGGCTTTCGCAGCGACGGAGCATGCTCGTCCTCGACGCCTTCCGTTGTCACAAGACAGAGGAGACCAAGTCAACGCTGAGGGGGCTCAACACTGATCTGGTGATGATCCCGGGTGGCATGACGTCGCTGCTGCAGCCGCTAGACGTTTCAGTCAACAAGCCGTTCAAAGACGGTCTGCGGCGCTGTTGGTCGGAGTGGATGCTGTCGGGGGACAAGACCTTCACCAAGACTGGGAGGATGAGGAAGGTGGACCTCCCGACGATCTGTAGCTGGATACTGAAGGTCTGGGAGGAGTTGCCGGCAGCCATCATCGAGCGGGCCTTCCTCAAGTGCTGCATATCTAATGCCCTTGATGGCACTCAAGATGACATCATCTGGGAGGATGAAGTGGCAGTGACCGACGATAGAGAAGAGGATAACGACGACGATGATCTCGCCTACCCAGACTCGGATGATGATCTTCGTAATGTCTTTCCTGAAGAAACAGATGACGAGGACTTCTTCGGATTTTAGAGCCTAAACCCAACGGCCCTTTTCCGACGATGGAGAAGAGGATAACGACGACGAGGATCTCGCCTACCCCGACTCGGATTGGACTGAAGAAACGGATGACGAGGACTTCTTCGGATTTTAGAGACTAAACCCAACGGCCCTTTTCAGGGCCCCACATTGGCAAGAGCCAAAACCCAACGGCCCTTTTCAGGGCCCCACATTGGCAAGAAATAATAATTATAATGTTTTTTAAATTCTCTTTCAACTCATTTAATGTATTTTCACTCTTTTTGTCTTCAGTTTCTCTTTCCTTTCATCATATTTCGCTTTCCATTTTATTTATTTATTCTCTTCTCTTTTTTAAATTTTCCTGTTTTTTTTGTTTGTTTTTTTTTCCCTCGAAAATCGGATTTTTTTTTTTTTGAAGTCGAAAATCAGGGGTGCGGTTGATACACGGGTGCGGTTGATACACCGGAAAATACAGTACTGGTTCATAAACTAGTGTGGACCAAGTGTAAACCTGTTTTAGGTTCTTCATGATGAGCACCTCATTAATTATCTTCAAAAGGAGTGTATAAATTTATGGAAATACCCAGTTTTCAGTCATGCACTCCTTTGGATTTCCCTTAGTGTGCATGAAAAGTTTCATGGTTTTTTAGTTTTGGAGGATGGACACACACACACACACACACACACACACACACACACACACACACACACACACACACACACACACACACACACACACACACACACACAGAGATAGGGATTTGCACCAAGCCAGGTGCTATCTGTCTCAAAAACAAAGCTCAACAAGAAGAAACAAAGACGAATGTTGGAGCACAGAGGAGGCAATTCACTACTGTAAAGTCTATTCAAGACATGAACAATGGGGGGTGGCCAGTAGGGGAGCTAGATTGATGAACCAGCTGAAGAAGAGTGGATTGACCACCAGAACAGAGACTGGCATTCAACAAATTTGAAAGAGTTGCTTCAACTGCAAATAAATTCCTAAATAAATATAAAATAAAAGATAAATGTGAAGGCCAGAACACAAGCAGAAAAAAATGAGGAGGCTAGGAGCCGAGCGCTCGCCAGAGGGTGGACAGAGGGATGGCAGCAATGGATCGTGGGGAGGGGCTGCGCGACGAAGCAAGAGTTTGGAATGCGGAGTGCCACTGGGGACCCAACGGGCAGAGTCAAAGGGGACCCAGCGGGGAAAGCGTGGTAAGACAGAGGGGGAGGAGACACAGAACTACTAGAATGGGGAGGGGAACAGACCCGACTTCCAGTCATGGACTGAGTGAACACACCTACACAGTTGGAGGGGATGAAAACGAGAATGGCAGATGGTAACAGGCAGGGCGGAGGGGAAAAGAGGTGAAGGAGAGGATGATTAGGACAAGCAAAGACTGGAAGAAGAGATGGTGAAGAAAATAGTGGAGATTAGTGACATCATTCAGGGAAAGACCACAACTATATAATCTATAGAAAACAACCGATGGACAAAAATGCTGGTTGGGAGAACACCCAAGAGATTGGTACCAAATCAACCCCATTAAAGAACTCAACATCATGAGCTGTGCAGCAGCACTGCTCATACAATATAAACAAAATTGGAAATAAAGACCTAGAGGTAATGGCTGCTGAAAGGAAACTCAAAATAGAGATGATCGTAAGAAAGATAAAAACTATGACGAAGTTAACCAAGAGAGAAAACAAAGCTGCATGTTTGAAAATAACCCAAAAATATTCCACTGTGAATTCGGGAAACAAAAGCAAAACGTGTTAAATACGCCTGAGAAAGACAAACTTGAAAATTTCTGGAAAGGAATCCATGAGTACCCAAAATAACACAACAAAGAGGCAGATTGGATCCAATAGTTGGAATAAAAAAAACACCATCTAAAGGAAATGCCTACAGTGATATTTAATGATGAAAAATTATGGTTTACAGCATGACGGACACCAGTGATTACACGATAGAAGAGAGACCGATTACTTGTGTTTGGGTTTAAGACCGCACGCGAGAAGGAGCAAGTTTTGAAGACATAAGGACAAGATTTTAGCAGAAGTTCGATTAGCCAGCTCCTACGCGCGACACCATGCGGGCATGGGAGAAAGAAGGAGGCTTTTTCGACAGGGAGTGGCCTTGATTTAAAGCGTTCTGGTCGTCCAACATCACGTCAACATCGTGTGGACATTATTGAAGTGTCCTGCTGGAGATCACCACTGAAATCATCTCGAAAAAGATCTTCTGAGTCGAGTCCAAAAAATAATGAAAAAGGATCTGGGATTGAGGCCTTTTAAGCCTGGATGTGTTAATGAGCTTTCCGAGAGAGACTTGGCCACTCATGAGGTCGCTTGCAAGGCTCTTCTGCAGCGATTTCCCACCATTAAATCAAGGCAAAGCATTTTTTTTTTTCGGATGAGTGTGCTATTTACCTCAGCAATCGATCCACGAATGTTTATTTTTGGTGCGAAGAAAATCTTCATTTTTATGAGGAAATTGAACAGCATCCTCCTCACGTCATGATGTGGGCAGCAATTTCAGAAGATCACTTCATAGGGCCATATTTTTTCGATACAAGTGTCAATCATGCCTGCAACCCTCTTATGGTTAAACGGCCAAAATCAAGACTCTCTGCTCACCTTCACTCCTTCATTCCTCTTTTCTCCCGCCTCTGGAACAAACTCCCTCACTCTCTTCAATCCCATTCCTCCCTCCAGGTCTTTAAAACGGCTGTTCACCACCATCTCTTATCTTCCCCAATCCAAAACCTTGATCTTTTCTACCCCCGCTAATTTCACCCCAAATCCACTTTTTTGAGGTGACTTTTGACTTCTTTCCTGGAAGTCCTTGGTGTCCTTGCGTTTTATACCTATTCTGCCTCCCCCCAGGCCCTCTCCCTCCCACACATCTCCCGATGTCCCTGCTCTCAAATGTTGTTTGTGTGCTTCGTCCCCTTCTCTCCCCATCTTGTCGACCACTCCCCTTTTTATATACTTTGTTTGCTTGTTTGTTTGATTTGTTTGTTTGATCAATGTTAGCTCTTTCAGGAGCCTCGACTCTGTATACAAAAAAAAATAAAAAAAATAAAAATCATACTGCTTATTTGAACATGCTTCAGACATGGTTTGTTCCACAACTGTGTGAGAGGTCTCGAAGCAACAGCTATCCTGCAACAAGATAGTGCACCAGCACATTATGCTCTTGCAGTTAGAGAATATCTCGACGACAAATTCAGTGGATGATGGATTGGACGTGGTTCTGAGATAGTGTGGCCTCCTCGAAGTCTGGACTTAACAACATGTGACAACTCGCTTTGGGGCAATGTGAAAGAGGAAATTTCTCATCTCCGCCTAACAACAGTTGAAGACCTCAAACCAGTTGTCAGGGGCTGCTTTTATGACCTCCAACCCTCAACATGGAAGAAGATGTCCAGAAGAACATGGAGAAAAATTCAAATTTGTGCAGAGAATGGAGGGGAGCATACAGACAAGTTCTAACTATATTCTAACTGCGTGCATAGGGACTTTGTGGCCACTCTGTCGATGCTCTCCACAATCACTATGCTTGAGCATTCAACAAACTTGTCCAAGGGGAGGAGACCTCGGAAGAGTGGCTTACAGTAGGTAACATCTTCCTCATCCCAAAGTCTGAAGTGACCCAACTACCTCACAAGTATAGACCAATAACATGTCTTCCAACAACCTACAAACTCCTGACAGGAATAATCACAGAAATTATATACTATCACTTAACACAAGGAGGCTGAGAGGCAGAACAGAAGGGATGTAAAAGAGGATGTTATGGAGCAATAGACTACCTCCTACTAAACAAGGCCATACTCAAAAATTACAATACAAGAACAAAATTATCCCCAACATGGATAGACTACAAAATAGCTTTTGAGAGTGTCCCACATTCATGGATGATACAATGCATGCGATCATACAAAATCAACCCCCAAATAATCAAACTGACAGATAAAGCAATGGAGCTTTGGAATACCACACTAAACCAGAAGCCCTCGGAAGGAAAGATTGAAAAACAAGGAGAGAAGGAAGATACGTCGAGGAATCTTCCAGGGAGACAGCCTTTCACTCATCCTGTTTTGCCTGGCCCTGGACCCACTGAGCAACCTCAATAATGAACAAGGACATGGATATACCCTACCCTGTACTGACATCAAATCAGAGAACCTCCAAAGAGACAAAAAAAGATGAGACAACTTTACATGAATGATTTAAAACTCTGCACCAAATGACAAAAAATTAGCAGAACAACTCAAATTGGTGAAACAGTACTCTGTCGACATTCAAATGGAATTGGGCCTGGATAAGTGTGCCAAGTGCACATTCATACAAGGTAGACCAAGAAAAACGGACAACATAAAAATTGACACAAATACAACAATACAGGAGCTAGACAACAAAGTATCAAACAAATACCTCGGAGTAGAATGCGCAAAACAGTCCCCAAAGTGCAAAACAACAAATGCGCAAAACAATCACAAAAGAATACCTGCATATAACGAGGCTGATCCTGAAAACACACCCATCTCCAAGGAACAAAATCAAAGCCATAAACCAACTCGCAATACTAGTATTCCAGTACAGCTGTGGAATAATAAACTGGTCACAATCAGAAATCAATAAACTGGATATAAAAACAAGGAAACTCCTCACCATCCACAAAATGTTTTACAAGATCAATGCATCCCGAGAATGTACCTGCTGAGATAAGGAGGTAGTGGCATGAAGTAGCTCAACCAAGTGCAAAGAATGACAACTGTAGACCCGCCTTTAGAGGCCATTTTTCCTCACAGAGCAGGGGTTGGCCTTTTTTGGGCACCATGGTCCCTTTTTGAAGCAATGTTTTATGGCCGGATGCCCTTCCTGCCGCCAACCCTGTTAGTCGCCTCTTGTGACACACAGAGAATTACCAGTGAGAACTGGTACTCAATTTGCTGGCCTCGGAAGGATGATAGGCTGAATCAACCCACCTGGCGTTAATTCAGCGATCGACCAGGATTTGAACCCAGGATACTAGGCTCCCAGGCCGGCACCCTAACCACTTAGCCAACACCAGGCTTAACATAAAAAAAGAAGGATGTCCATATTTAATTTAAATTTCAAATCTATTTTGATATGGAAACATGTATCTTATATAGTGAGTGCCTTTTATATACTTTCTTTTAAAAACGGGGCGGGGTGGGGCTGCCCGGCCACTGAGCCCGAGTGGTCACCCCACTTGTATAAGGCGGGGTAAGGCCACCGGCTGACAGAGTCTGCATCCTCGCCCCACCTATATAAGGCGGGGCAGGGTCAGGCCCCCTGCCTACAGAGCTTGCGTCATCGCCCCACCTATATAAGGCGGGGCGGGGTGAGGCCACTCGCTGACAGTGTCTGCGTCCTCGCCACACCGACATAAGGCAGGGTGGGGTAAGGCCTCCCGCGTCCTCGCCCCACCTAAATAATAAGGCAGGGATGGGTGAGGCATCCAAATAATGACAACTGTAGGATTGGCCAAATATGTAAAAAGTGCAACAGACTACCGAATCCAATTTGCAAGCAAACACGAAGACGACAAACCAGAAAAGGTATCCCTAACCCAGCAAAAAAAATTCCAAAGACAGGTGTGAATGAAAGATGTCACAAAATAAACCAAAACAACAATGAGTACAGCCCCAACAATTACAAAAAATAAGAAAGAAAAACCTAAAACGAAATATCAACAGATATACACTGATAAAAGAGCAGGAAGGTATAAAAAGAGTTGGACAGATTGAAAGGCTCTTTGGAATGGCGAAGGAGAACAAATCATTATAAATTCCGAAGACCAAGGATACTACATTAATGGCTGTAAGAAAATGGCAGGACTGAGTCAATCGGACAGGTGTCGGTTCTGCAAGGTAGAATCAGAAAGTACGAGCTACCTCCTATCAGGATGTTAAAAAAACTCATGTCAGGGCAGCTGTACACCCAAAGGCACAACAAAGTATGTAGGATAATCAACTGGCATATCTGCAAAAGTCTCAAAATATCCCAGTTCCAGAAAACTCATGGAAACATGAACCAAAAGCCATCATGAAAATAAGGAAGTAATGCTCACATATGACCTAATGGTCCCATCAAGCGTGAACATAGAAAACAAAGCATTGCAACCAGATTTAGTAATGAGGTACAAAAAAGAAAATAAGGCATTGCTAATTGAGGTGTCAGCCCCCAGCGATTTTGGCCTAAACAACGAAGCAGAAATCAAGAAAATGACTTCAAAAATGAAGTGAAAAGATCCTGGAAACTGAATAGCACCAAAATTGGACCAATGATTTATTGGAGCAACGGGAATGATAAAGAATAACCCCACAGATATCTTAAAAACCATCCCTGGGAATATTACGACAAAAGAACTGCAGTTGGAAGCTTTCCGAGGCTCGGTGACGATCCTCAAAATAACCTTGACACAAAACTTTGAGGATAAGAAAACGTCACACACTGATCCACGAATCATGATCCCTTACTGAAATGGATGGAGGTGCATACTTCGAGACTTGGGAGGACTCCATCCCACATTGTGAAACCCGCATGTGGAGATAGCAAGCACAAGCACAAGCGCGCGCACGCACACACACACACACACAACACACACACACACACACACACACACACACACACACACACACACACACACACACACACTTTGAGACCTGAGAGGGCACTGTTCCACCTTCTGAAACGGGCATATATTGAATTAACAACCTATGACGCACATTATGTGTACCTATTTGTCTAACATTTTTCAGATTACTGTACATAACAAATATATTCTCTCTGCTTGTACAGTGTTTGCATACTCACCTTCCATTCCATAGTGGCTTCCAGCAAGATTGTTCCACTGCCACACATAGGATCAAGAACTTTGGCACCAGACTAGGAATAAAAAGATTATTATTTGTCAATGCTTGAACACTTTGTGCCTTATTAATACATCAGTCCTTACACGATTCCCATGTATGCCCTTCTGCGAAGCACCACCATAGCAGTTTTGTCATCAGATCTTATTTTATTGGGAATCAAACCCAAACTACACCAGTGTGTCAGATTTATTTGTTTTCCAATCCAATCCAAAAATGTTCCAATGCAAAATGAATGTTTTCCAATTTTCCAAACAGAGTCTGTTTGTGTTGTGCTCAAACGGCTGATCGTTCCTCCTGGCTGCTGCTCATGAGCGCTTCATCACACAAAAGGAAGAGGAAAGCAAGATGGTGGGCACTAGTGAGGATAGCCATTCACTATGTAAAGACTAACCAAGTTGGCCTGGCTTGGTCCTGCTTTGTCGATTGGAACAATATAAACAAGTCTTAGGGTGCAGGATAAGTAGTGAGAAAGAAGCATTGTTAGTGGGGAAGTTTAAATTTTCATATTCCAGTTTAAAATCAAAACGAAATGGATCAAACTTCAAAGTCAAAGTTGAACGGCACTCGAGTACTACACGCTACTATTATGGCCCGTATACCCGTATCATCCATGAACCCTATTATGTTACATAGTTTCTTGGCATGGGTTATGACGTCATAAATTTAATTATTCACTCACATCGGGTCCTAGATCAGATATATGAAGTTTCAGATTTTACGGATAAAAAATTTAATTCAACCAATTATGGCTGGAATACCACTACACAAATAACGTCATCGTTATCACCCTATATACCCCATGGGGCCCGCAAGGCTAACCCCCGCTCTAGCGGGGAAAATGGCCTTAAAACGATCATTCATTCATTCATTCATTTGTTATCACCCTATATACCCCATGGGAAGTTGATGACATATGCCAAGTTCCAATTTTTCCGTTGAGTGCTTTGGAGAAAATGATGTCCAAATGTTTTCCTTTAATCTAACATGGCTGCCATAGCATGTGACCTATGACATCAGAGTTAGTATTAAAATATTCTCCATGGGGAGTCCCTCCGATGTATAAAGGTTTGCATCAATCGGACAAGCAGTTGAAGAGAAAAACATTTTTAAAGCAAGAATACGAACACGAACACGAACACGAACACACACACACACACACACACACACACACACACACACACACACACACACACACACACACACACACACACACACACACACACACACACACACACACACACGAACACACACACACACACACACACACACACACACACACACACACTGCAATAGTCTCGCATCCCCTTTGGAGCAAGACGACAAAAAAAAAAATATCATTCAGAAAAAGATGTACCTGCACCCCAGCAAGTACAGCAATAGCATGGGCTACTGTTGGTCGAAGGCCGGGGCATCGACACCAGGACCTGTTTGCTAGAGATACTCTGTGGGTTGTAGGGAAGAGGGCACAGGGTGAATTGGTTAAATTACATTTGACACAGGTTGTAGGAATAATTTCCTTTTATCCATTTGGTATAATTTTATCTAAAATGTTGAAGTGCGCGGTGCTACGCGCGCGACTTGCTACCAAGGAGGAAGCGGACAACGCGGTAAGTTTAATGTTCTTTATTAAAAGAGGTCACTGTAGCACTGGCGCGCTCCGGGCTGCGCGCCCGGTGTATACCCTGAGGCCACGCCTACCCCTCGGCGTGGCCGCCGCCCACTTGGTGCGCGGAATGATGTCACCACGCCAGTGAGCTTCCGTGTCCGCCACACGCGCCCCCCCAGAATTCCCGCGCACCTGGAGGGCCAGTTTGCGGGGCAAACCGATGACCCGGCCGAAGCGCCCTCTGGCGACCGGCGGTGTCCGGGGTGCAGGGATGCCAGGTGGGATGCCCCCGGCTGTACCCGGGATGGGTGCTGGACCAGGGGGCGGCATGCCTGCGGTGCTGGGCGGTGCCGGGGGTCTGCCCACAGGGGGGCGGCCCCGACGCGGGGGCCGAGCCACCGGCGGTGGGTGGTCCACGTTGAGGTGGGCCGGATTGAGGCGGTCTATGGAGACCCGGTCAGGAGTGCCGCCGATGTCCAGGGTGAAATGTTTCACCCCGGTCTCCAGCACGCGGAAAGGCCCATCGTACGGGGTCCGCAGTGGTGTCCGGTGGGCGTCGTGCCGGACGAAGACGTACTCTGCGGTGCGAAGCTCCGGGGCGACGTGTGTAGGAGGGTGCCCGTGGTGCGCCGTCGGCACCGGGGCGAACCTCCGGGCGGTCTCCTGCAGCGCAGGACGCTCCTGCGCCGCGGACCATGGTGCCGTGGGGTCGGGGAGGAACTCGCCCGGCACCCGCAGCGGTTGTCCAAAAACCAACTCCGCCGCGGAGGCGCGCAGGTCGTCCTTGGGCGCCGTCCGGAGGCCCAGCAGGACCCAGGGGAGCCTGTCGACCCAGCCGCCATCGCGGAGGGTGGCCCGGAGCGCGGCCTTCAAGGAGCGGTGGAAGCGCTCGCACAGGCCGTTGGCCTGGGGGTGGTAGGCCGTGGTTCGGTGCAGCTGGACCCCGAGCCCCCGCGCGACCGCCCCCCAGAGCTCCGAGGTTAACTGGGGGCCGCGGTCGGACGAGATGTCCGAGGGGGCGCCGAACCGGGCGACCCAGGTGGCGATGAACGCCTGTGCGACGTCCGCCGCCGTCGTCGTCGCCAAAGGCACGGCCTCCGGCCACCGGCCACCGGGTGGTGCGGTCCACCATGGTGAGGACATGGGTGAAACCCCGCGAGGGGGGCAGAGGTCCCACCAGGTCCATTTGAACGTGGTCGAACCGACGTTCCGGCACCGTAAACGGGGCCAAGGGGGCCTGGGTGTGTCGGTGCACCTTTGCGCGCTGGCACACGAGGCACGTCCTGGTCCAGCCGCGGACGGCCTTCTGGAGGCCATGCCAGACAAACTTGTCGGCGACCAACCTCTGGGAGGCCTTCGTGCCCGGGTGGGACAGGCCGTGGATGGCGTCAAAAACCTGGCGCTGCCAGCCTGCAGGCACGATGGGGCGAGGCCGCCCGAGGGAGACGTCGCAAACGAGGCCCGTGCCCGCGCCTTCGAAGGGCACCTCGGTGACGCGGAGGCCCGTGACGGCGGTCCGCAGGGCCTGGACCCCGGGGTCGGCGGCCTGGTCCGCCGCCATCCGGGCATAGTCGATGCCAAGGTGGACTGCGTGGGCGACGGCCGGGAAAGGCAATCAGCCACCGGGTTGTCCTTTCCCGCGACGTGCCGGATGTCCGTCGTGGACTCGGACACGGCCGCGAGGTGACGCTGTTGCCGGGCCGACCACGGCTCGGCGACCTTGCCCATCGCGAAAACCAGCGGCTTGTGGTCGACGAAGGCCGTGAACGCACGACCCTCGAGCAGATGGCGGAAGTGCCTGACCGCCAGGTGAAGCCCAAGCAACTCGCGGTCGAAGGTACTGTACCGGCGTTCGGGCGGGCGAAGCTGCCGGCTGAAGAACGCCAGCGGTTGCCAGGCACCACGCACCCATTGCTCGTACACCGCGCCCACCGCGTAGTCCGAGGCGTCGGAGGTGAGGGCGATCGGTGCATCGGGCGCCGGGTGCGCGAGCATGGTGGCGTTGGCCAAGGCGAGCTTCGCGCCCGAGAACGCCGCGTCCATCTGCCCGGTCCAGGTAACGTTACCTTTGCCCGGCTTCCCTCGAAGGACCTCGTGTAAGGGGCGCAGGAGCTGGGCGATGCGGGGCAGGAACCGATGGTAAAAGTTTACCATGCCCAGGAACTCCTGGAGCCCCATGATCGTGCGGGTGCGCGGAAACCCCTTCACCGCCTCCACCTTGGCCGGTAGGGGGACGGCCCCGTGCCTGGTGACGCGGTGCCCCAAAAAGTAGATGCTGGTGACGCAGAACCGGCACTTGGCGGGGTTCACGATGAGGCCATGCTGGCCCAGGCGTTCGAAGAGCGTGCGGAGGTGATGAAGGTGCTCTTCGCGGGACACGCTGGCGACGAGGATGTCGTCCAGGTAGACGTACAAAAAATCCAAGCCGAGCAAGATGCTGTCCATTAGGCGCTGGAACGCCTGAGCCGCATTTTTCAAACCGAAGGGCATCCGAAGAAATTCGAAAAGCCCGAACGGCGTGATGACAGCCGTCTTCGGGATGTCCTCCGGCCTGACAGGAACCTGATGGTAGCCGCGCACGAGGTCCACCTTTGAAAAGAAGGACATGCCCGCCAACCGGGCGGAGAAGTCCTGTATGTGGGGGAAGGGGTAGCGGTCGGGGGTGGTGGCGTAGTTGAGGCGCCGGTAGTCCCCGCACGGTCGCCATCCCCCGCCGGGCTTGGGCACGATGTGGAGCGGCGACGCCCACGCGCTCTCGGAGCGCCGCACGATGCCGAGCCGCTCCAGCGTGGCGAATTCCGTTTTCGCTACCGCGAGCTTCGTCGGCTCGAGGCGGCGTGCCCGGGCGTAGACCGGTGGCCCGGCAGTGGGGATGTGGTGTTCCACCCCGTGCTTGATGGTCCCCGCCGAGAAGGTCGGCCGCGTGAGGGCCGGGAAACCCACGAGGAGGCGGGTGAATTCGTCCGCTGCCGGAAGCGTACAGATCAACCTGGCCGGAACCGAACCGCTCAGCAAGCCGCTCGGCGAGCCGCTAGATGAGCCTCTCTGTGAGCTGCTCAATGAGCCGGGCAGCGCGCACGCGAGCGAGCTGAACGTCTCAGCCTGGACAAGCCTTCTGCGCTTTACATCGACCAGTAATCCATTAGCACATAAGAAGTCCGCGCCGAGCAGTGCCATGGGCACGTCGGCCGTAACGAACGACCAACGGAAAACCTGCCCTCCGAACCGCAGGGAGAGACAGCGTTTTCTGTACATGCGTATAGAGGTACCATTGGCCGCAAGCAACGCGGGACCTCGGCCTGCGGTTTGCTTGTCGGACGTATCGGCAGGAACGACACTCACCTGCGCTCCCGTGTCGCACAGGTAACGGCGCCCGGACAACGTGTCCGTTATGTACAGAAGGCTGTTTGAATTGCCGACGCTCACAGTTGCCACCGAGCGTCGGCTCGCCCGTTTCCCGACCTGCCGAATGAGCACGGCGGGCGACACTGCCGAGCCTCGTGGCCGAACTTGGCGTGGAAGAAACACCAGGTGGGCGGCTGTGGCGTCGGAGGCCGCGGTTTTCTTCGCGGCGGCGGCGGTGGTGGTGGGCGGGGCGTGGCGGCGGACACGAGGTGCGGTGCATCAGGGAAAGCCTCAGGAGCCTCGGGAGCGGCGACCGCGCCAAGACTCGCCTGCGTGTCCAAAGCCGCGTAGTATTTGTCGGCCTCGGCAGCGAGCGCACGGGGTTCCTTTAACGCAGAACCGGCCAAAGCGAGGCGGACTCGTGCTGGCAGCTGGCGTCGAAATAACACCCGGAATAGAGCGTTCGGGGTTTCGTCGCCCATGAGCGCCAGCATATGATCCATACGGACCGACGGTCGCGTGTCCCCGATCTCGGGGAGGTCCAAGAGGCGATCGGCCCGTGCGTCCACCGTAAGGCCGAACGTGGCGAGGAGGAGACGCTTGACCGCCTCGTACTTGCCGTCGGCAGGTGGATCCCTGAGGACCGATACGACGCGGGTGGCCGTGCCGGGCCCGAGGGCGGCGACCACGTGGCAGTACATGGTCTCGTCCACCGTGATGCCTCGAAGTCGGAACTGGGCTTCTGCCTGCAGGAACCAAACTTCGGCTTGTGACTCCCAGAATTCGGGGAGCTTGATGGAGACCGCGTTGGTAGCCATTGTTGCGGTGGTTTCGGGTGGTCAGCGACGGCTGACTCGAATGTCGGAGGTCACCAATGAAGTGCGTGGTGCTACGCGCGCGACTTGCTACCAAGGAGGAAGCGGACAACGCGGTAAGTTTAATGTTCTTTATTAAAAGAGGTCACTGTAGCACTGGCGCGCTCCGGGCTGCACGCCCCGTGTATACCCTGAGGCCACGCCTACCCCTCGGTGTGGCCGCCGCCCACTTGGTGCGCGGAATGATGTCACCACGCCAGTGAGCTTCCGTGTCCGCCACAATGTCCCAATTCGCTTTGGTGATTTATAAGTGGAACCAATTTTTAAATTGTACAACAATTTAAAACAAATAATATAAAGTGATTACCTTGAAAGTGGAAATCCCACGATAAAGATGTCATTATTGAGATGAGCAATAACCTGGAACAAAATAGGTAACATATTTACTTATTATTTAATTTGATATACTGCCAACAATGCGATGCATACAATGTGGTGTTTTACTACTTCTTTTTTATCAATTAATTACGATAGCTCATACCTCAAGCTGTGGCTTTCTGAGATCTGCTTTCCACCCAAACTCCCTGGTCAGTGCAAGTCCAAGTTGACAACCTAACTCCTGTAAAGCACAAGTTTAACATCCTCCAAAGTAAGCATGCAAATGGTATATCCATATATATACTGTATATATATTGCTACATGCTCCTCCCCGACCCCCTGGTCACGGTGTACCTCCAAGCCCAGAGAGGAGCCACGGCAGAAAAATATGTTATTCTGTGTCACAAATCAATAGGCAAACCACCCCAATGGTTATCAACAAACAAATATTGTATTAAAAATCACACAAGAATAACGATACAACAATAATAGCAATCAAAAGTACAATCAACACATCTTATGATGGTACCATCAGCTAGAAAAACATAACTCACTGTGCTCCAAGTGAGTGAAAAAAAAACATTCCCCAATGTCTCTATAGCTCAAAGTTGATCCCCTCCAGTGATCATTAGAGCGATGATGAATCGAAACCCGAACCCCGTTCAGATGACGGGCCTGGTCACACCGCCAAAACAGCAGAAAGGCGTATGCGGCCGAAGCGGTGCAAAGAGTCATGTGGTCCAAAACTGCGTAAAGCAAACTCAAGGCGAATGGGAAATCCAAAGGCGCCCTCCAGGTCTGAACTTTCACGGCTCAGTCGGCGAACCGCAAATTAATCTTCCAAAAGCCACGGTACACACACACACACGCACGCACGCACGCACGCACGCACGCACGCACGCACGCACACACACACACACACACACACACAAACACAAACACACAAACACACACGTCTGAAAGCGGTGGAAATGGCTGACGAAGCAAATACCTTGCTTGACGCGCGAAGCGCACGAATCAAAATGGCCGACGGCTCGTTCTTGAGTCGCAACGACCCGGCGATCATTCTTCAGAAGCCCAACGCCAAACCTGACACCCAGGTTGATCAGTCACAGCGATAACCCCTATCGCAGGAAATTCAACGTTCACTCGTGACTCTTGCTCGACAACGTTCGATCCAGAACGCAAAGCCACCAGCCTCTTGTCCGACTTTTCGCTCCTTTCTTTTTTCTCACCTCCTCTTCTTCTTCGTCTTCCGGTTTCCTGTTTAATTTAACATTAACCTTTTTATCTTTTGACAATAATAATGCCTATTTCCCTCAAACAATAATAATAATAATACATAGAACCAGAAATACTTAGGCAGTTAAGACCGAAAAATAGGGCGTATCGTTCATTTTTTCAGGAAAGCACCAAATTTGGCACAGATGTAGTATGGACCTATACAATTGTTTTCCTGAGGGGCACCCAAAAATTCAGAACCCCTGGTGGCCGCCATATTGAATTTCAACATGACCGCCATCTGTGACCTATTTCCCTCAATAACTTCTATACTACGAGCGATAACACCACAGTTCCAGTGTCTTACCCCATGTTTTCATGGTCTCTGAATCCAATGGGATCAATTGCATAAAGATTGGCATCCATCATCTTTAATTTCAAGATGGCCGCCATGGTGTTTCCATTTTCCTTGAATCTCTCATAGTATTTTAGGTAAAATTTCAATTCCAAGTGATACACATTGTTTTATTGGTCTCTGATAACAATGGAATGGTATTAATTAATCAAAGTTACACACAGTTGCAGTTTTAACTTAAAATATTGTGGGCACTTGAAAGGTGGAGGCTCTCGCACAGACGCGTAGTACTACAATCACTGTCCATCGCAGTCACACAGTGATGTGCAGGGCAGATTTGCCCTGGAGCATTTACAGTTGCCTTTACAGGCCGACTTACAATGGCAGCTTGTAAGCTCTGAACATGCCTCCTGTATCAGTGGTATTGTGGTCCAAATTGGTGTCCAAGAAGTCCCTGTTTTCATCCAGCCCCAATCAGCTGGTGATGGAAGTTCTGGGTAGGGCACAAGTGCCTGGCTCCATACGTGTCCAGCCTGAAAACATGCACGTTTTAGGTGTTGTTCGAAGGCGTCTGCTGTTGGGGGAATGTGATCAATTGTTCTTGCCTTCTTCGTGAACAAGTGTCGGCGCATGTCATTCACTATCTTTATCTCGGTAGTCCGGTCATAGAGGATGGCAACATATCTTTCTATGCTCTGTAGTTCCATAGTAATAGCGTCCACAGATGGCCTATAAGCGAGAGCATGAAAGGTCTGTGTGATGTTGGGGTATGCCTCCCAAGCCTTCCAGGCTTTCTTTTTCCCAATTTGGGCAAAAAATGACACTGTGTCGCAGCCAGTGAAGGCATGAAATAATGGCAAAGACTCGGACTTCCTGCGGCCAAGGCCGGTGGCAATTTTATGGATGGCAAGGTAGCGGTAACTTTTACCAGTGCCAATGGCAATCCAGAGTTCCTCCACACCGTGTGACTGGTAGGTAAAGTAGTGTGCTATTGCCAAGACCACAATATCAGAATCTACAGTTCGAATCAATACCCGTTTTCTCCCCTTTTTCACGGCATCCAGGACATTTTTTTGGATTTTTGAATTTTCTGAATTTTTGGGTGCCCCTCAGGAAAACAATTGTATAGGTCCATACTACATCTGTGCCAAATTTGGTGCTTTCCTGAAAAAATGAACGATGCTTCCTCTTAACTGCCGAACTAAAATGTTCCAAGTGGATGAAAACCACAACACTGGAAGTGACGAATCCATAACACTTCCCCCCCTCAAGAAAGAAAGTTTGAACATAGTGAAAACTTTCTTTGTAGGCAAAACTCTCCCAACAAACAAAAGTAAACTCACACCCAAATCATCAATTCCCGTGAGCAACGATATAATCAATATTTCCCAAAAATAAAGCATCAAAACTTCAAACAACCTAGAGATTTCCAAAGTTAATTCACTCTGGACAAAGCATCAGCAACGACATTGTCCCTGCCCTTTACATGCTCAATTTCCCAGTTGAACTCCTGCAAAGCCAAACTCCATCTCATCAACCTCTGATTTTTATTTTTAGTTTCTTTTGAATGAAGGTTAAGGGGTTGTGATCAAAAATCCAAAGTCAAGCAAATCTATAGCACTTTTTCCGGGAGGCCGAGCTGAGAGCCAGGTTCCATGGTGGTTGGGTGGTGAGTCCTGGAAGTATTCACTACATGGACGCCTTTAGGAACGTGGAGTTCACGGTTAATCCATGTAGGAATCTTGGCTCGGCTGCTCCGCAGCATTCAGTGCTTCAACTCTTCCTAACTTTCATAATAATCACGGTTGGACCGCTCGTCACTGTAGTCACATGAATAGCGGTCTCCTTCTCGGCCACTACCCTGATAATCATCCCTTCGGGAGCTGCCGTAACTCTGGGAGCCATAGCCACCCCTGAAACTACCTCCACGTTTTCCTCCTCTGTAGCCCCCTCGACGCCTATGGCCTGCCTTCTCTACTGTTATGGTCCGACCATCCAAATCCTTGCCATCCAAATCCTTTTCTGCATCTTTGGCGTCCTTTGTGTTTTCAAATGTGACAAAGCCAAACCCTCTTGACTTTTGCGTCTCCCTGTCTTTTATCAGCAGCACTTCCAAGAGCGGTCCATATTTGCTGAAGACAGAGTCCAGAACAACTTCCCTTGTTTTGAAGTTCAGTCCACCTACAAAGAGCTTGCCAACATTGCCTCCATCTATGACTTGTGTGTGCTGACTCTTAGTTTTTGGGTACCTCAAGACGTGCCGGTGCAAAGCGTGACGTCAGTACCTTCCTCTTCTCTTCAGAGCGCTTCCTACCCATAGCACGAGTCGCGGCACAGGAGGGAAAGATACCCGGAATCTTCTGCTCTAACTGTGCAGTTATTTTCCATGCTAGGCTTTTCAACCAACATCGGGTTACCAGAGACTTGACCACCAGCCAAATCATTCCCGATAACAAAAGATATTCCTTCTACAGGAAGAGTGGCTTGTAAACCTACGGTGACCGGTCCTGACACCAAATCAGACTGCAAATGGATGACATGAAATGGGGCTCTAACATAGCCACCAAGCCCCTGTAAACGAACACGAACACCAGTTGCCGTCTTCTCTGACAATGGCAAAATGCCTTCAAGCATCAAAGATTGATGTGCTCCTGTGTCCCTCAATACCCTAACAGGTCTCTGGTTAGTCACGTCTCCATCCAGTGACACAAACCCCTCTGAAATAAAAGGTTTGTAACCCTCTTGAACAAGGATGTTCTGTGATGCCGTAACTTTGGCATGGGAACCTTCACAAGGCACTGTCCTCCAAAGACGATTTCTCACATTTGCCAATGCATTTGGAGTTGTTCTAGTCTGACTCCGCTCTTGATTTTTCCTTTCCAGAGCATAACATTGGGACATCAAGTGTCCAGGTTTCTTGCAAAAAGCGCAAGTAGGCCCGGAGGAAAAACTCGTGGTCCGCCTCGAGCCCCCCGGAAGATAAGTCTGTCTTGGAACTGTAGTCTTCTGATCCCTAAAAGTGGCGGTATCAGAGTTGTCCTCATAGTCATCTCTAGGCCGCCCCCATGAATTTTCGTTCTCCGCACCGGATGTACCATAACTCCCCTGGCGAACTCGAGGCGGGAAGTTAGGTTTGTGGAACCCCATCCTGTGTGTCAAGGCATAATCATCTGCCACGGTTGCTGCCTCATACAACTCTGGTACCTTCTTTTCCTCCAGATGTACTTTAATGTCCTCGTGGACACACTGTTTGAATTCCTCCATCAAGATCAATTGTCGCAACAGTTTGAAGTCTTTCCCAACCCCTTTCGAATCACACCACCGATCAAACATGGTTTCTTTCATTCTGGCAAACTCCACAAGGGTCTCACTCTCCCTCTTCCTGGCGTTCCGGAATTTTTGCCGGTAAGCTTCAGGGACCAATTCATAGGCCTTGAGAATGGTTTTCTTCACGATCTCATAATCTGCACATTGGTCAATCGGTAAAGCCGAAAATATATCTTGAGCTTTACCCACCAGAACACTTTGCACTAACATAGTCCAGGACTCCACAGGCCATTTCAGCATTTGAGCCACTTTCTCAAAGTGTAAAAAGAACTTGGCTACCTCCTTTTCATTAAAGGGTGGAACCAGCCTCACATGCCTACCAACATCCCAAGTGTTCTGACTAGGTGTCCAACTAGCCGGCATGGATGCTACCTCTCCCCTGTTCTCTCATTAATTCCAACTTATTGAGTTCAATTTCCTTCTGACACTCCATGTCACGTTCATTTAACTCCCTTTCGGCTCTCCTCTCCTCTGCTCTTTCCTTTTCTCTTCTTTCTTCGAGTTCCCTTTCAGTTCTCCTTTCCTCTGCTCTTCTCTCCTCGAGTTCTCTTGCAACTCTCCTTTCCTCTGCTTTTAACCTTTCCTGGCTCTGCAGTTGCATCTCCGTTTTCCGGAGCTCCACATTTTCTTTTTCCTCGGGTAACCAATCCAAGGCTACCTCTGTCCATGTTCCCTGTCCCACCAGAGATTCTACCACCAATGTCTGCATCTCTGCCTTCTTCATACCAACTCGGACCTCCAAGTTAAAATGTCTGGCCAATATCAAGAGTTCCGATTTTTTTTAATGCTTGGAACTGTGCCTCATTAGGGGACGCCGCAAACCTTCCTGCGTCAAACACCATGGTGATTATCAGTTAACACCAGTTAACCTTCACACAAAAAGTTTTTTATTTTTTTTTATTTTGAAAAATTTGGGAATGTTGGGGAAAAAAATCAAAATTTTGGGAATGCTAGGGAATTCTATCCCGGACGAATGTTATCAGGGAATTTCCTCCCGGACGTGTTATTAGGGAATTTAATCCCGGACGAAGACCCAATTTCGAGCCCCCGAGTCAATTGGATGAGCCCCCAATTTCTGTTACGTGCTCCTCCCCGACCCCCTGGTCACGGTGTACCTCCGAGCCCCAAGAGGAGCCACGGCAGAAAAATATGTTATTCTGTGTCAAAAATCAATAGGGAAACCACACCAATGGTTATCAACAAACAAATATTGTATTAAAAATCACACAAGAATAACGATACAACAATAATAGCAATCAAAATTACAATCAACACATCTTATGATGGCACCATCAGCTAGTATAGGATAACTCACTGTGCTCCAAGTGAGTGAAAAAAAACATTCCCCACTGTATAGCTCAAAGTTGATCCCCTCCAGTGATCATTAGAGCGATGTCGAATCGAAACCCGAATCCCGTTCAGACGACGGGCCCGGTCACACCGCCAAAACAGCAGAAAGGCGTATGCGGCCGAAGCGGTGCAAAGAGTCATGTGGTCCAAAACTGCGTAAAGCAAACTCAAGGCGAATGGGAAATCCAAAGGCGCCACTACAACAACAACAACATGCATTTTAAAGGCCATTTTCCCTGCTAGAGCGGGGGTTAGCCTTGCGGTCCCCATGACAATCTTCTCCATTTTGCCCTATTTTCTGCATCTCTCCTTGTTAACCCGCTTGCCCGCATTTCTTCTTCCACCATCTTTAGCCAAGTCTTTCTCGGTCTTCCCCGTCTTCTACTTCCTTCTACATTCATTTCCATCACTCTTCTCAACCAGTCACTTTCATCCTTCCTCAACACATGACCAAACCATCTCAACCTGTTCCTCTTCACAGCATCAATCACAGGCTCTATTCCCATCATCTTTCGTAATTCATCATTTGTCTTCCTCTCTCTCAACGATACTCTGCACATCCGTCGAACCATTCGCATTTCCACCCTTTCCAACCTTCGTTGCTGCTCTACGTTCATTACCCATGTCTCGCTCCCATAAATCATAACACTTCTCACACATGCAGCATACACCTTTCCCTTCAGCTTCAACGACACTCCCCTCATCCTCAGCACGCCACTCAATTCCCGAAACTTCTTCCATGCACATCTCACTCGAGCAACCTTTGCCGAGTCTGATCCACCTTCTCCATTCAGCAAGTCTCCGAGGTAGCAAAATGTTTTCACACCTTCCAGCTTCACGCCGTCTCCAAGATCCAACTCAACATTTCCTCCATCTGCAGCTCCCTCTGTGCACACCTTACATTTTAATGTAGCTGCCACACTGGTTAATGACCCTCTCAGACCACTACATTTTTTATGAACCCACTCAGTGCACATTGTACACTGAATGGAGTTCACTCCGACACCCTTCCTACACACAGCACAGGGCCACTTCCCAGTTCTTTCCACCTCACCACATGCTTTACCACTTGCCATCACCTTCGTCTTTCCGATATTCACCTTCAGACCTTTTGGCTCCATACATTCCTTCCACGTGTTCATCTTTTCCTTCAGTCTATCCATACTTTCCACAATCAACACCAGATCATCTGCATACAACAACTCCCACGGTAAACCCTCCTTTACGTTCTGAGCCAGCACCTCCATCACAGCTACAAATAGTAGTGGACTTAGTACCGACCCCTGATGCACTCCCACCTTCACCTCAAACTCACCACTGTTCCCGTCCTTCGTCCTTACAGCTGTGCGCGCTTTTGTACATTGCCATCACTACTCTGATCAACCATTCCTCCACTCCTAACTTCCTCAATGCCCATGTCAATACTTTGCGTGGAACCCGATCGAATGCTTTCTCCAGATCAACAAACCCAAGAAACAACTTCTTCCTCTTCTCCATGTACTTCTCCTGCAACTGCCTCAATGAAAAGCGCGTCTGTCGTTCCTCTTCCTGGCATGAATCCAAACTGCATTTCGTCGATCTTCACTTTCTTCCTTATCCTCCTCTCCAACACCCTTTCCAATACCTTCATTCCATGCTCCAACAACTTTATCGCTCGGTACGAGCCACACTCCAGAGGGTCACCTTTCCCCTTGTATAGAGGGACGAGGGTACTCAGTTCCCAATCCACTGGAATGCGGCCTTCTTTCACCACCAGATTACAGATCTCTGTCATTCTCTTCACACCCCAACTTCCTGCTGCCTTCAACATATCTCCCACAACTCCCGTCGGCCCTCCCGCTTTTCTACCCTTCATTGCTTTTATCGCTTCCTCAACTTCCTTCTCAGTTATCTTCTCTGCCGGTCCTAAAACTGGGTTACTCTCTATGTTGCCATCCCATTCATTCTCTGTATTCAACAGCATTTCCATATATCTTTTCCATCTTCCTTTAATTCCATCTGGGTCGACAACGATTTGTCCCACTTCATCCTTCAAGCAACTCACCCCCATCACATCGCACCTCTCTTTCGTTATCTGCTTTGCAATCCTGAATACTGCTTTCTGACCCTCTTCCGAATCCAAGCGTTCTCCGAACATTTTCCTACATGCCTCCTGCGCCTTTGCTACCTCTTTCATTGCAGCCTTCCTGGCTGCCTTATAACTTTCATGCTCTGCTGTTTCTGCTCCCATACCCTTCGCCTTCTGCCACTCCTTGAACTTCTTCCTCTTCTCGTCAATCCTCTTTCCAACTTCATCATCCCACCACCATGTTTCCGAGCGCCTCGGTGGTCCTTTTGTCCATCCACATACCTCACCAACGGCTCCCAACAGACGAGCTTTCATTGACATCCAACCACTTTCAAGCTCAACCACATCATCCTCGACCCTACTCAGCCTCTCTTTTAATGCCTCCCTTACTGTCACCTCTTTCAACCTCCACACCTTCGTTCTCGGTTGGTACTTCACCCGCCGAGCTCTCCTCGCACCTTTCACCCTTACGTCGCAGACAACCAAGTGGTGCTGTGAAACAGCCTCCTCCCCCGGGATCACCTTTGTGTCCCGGAGGTGCCCCCTATCTCGCCTACGCACCATCAGGTAGTCAACGGTTGTCGTCGACCCACCTGACGTGTATGTAACAAGCTTATTATCCTCTTTCTGGAACTGAGTATTACAAATCAACAAATCAGCTCCATCAGCAAACTCCAAAATCCTTTCACCTTCTACATTTCTCACACCATATCCGTAACCCCCATGAACTCCGTCAAAACCATCCATACTCCTTCCCACATGTCCATTTAGGTCTCCTCCTACCACAACAACTTCCTCATCTTTCACGTTTTCCATCAGCTTCTCTATCGCACACCAGAACTTGTCCTTCTCTTCATCACTTCGACCAACCTGCGGAGCATATCCCGAGATGACGTTCACCAAGAGCTTTCCAATCATCATTTTCACCATCATCAACCTATCACTCACTCTAGTCACACTCACCACACTGTCTACAAACTCCTCAGAAAACAGGACACCAACACCATTCACGCCCTCCGGGCACCCTTGCCACACAAACTTGTATTTCTGTCCCTGCCTACCCTTCACCATTCTCACACCACTTCCCTTCCATCTCGTCTCTTGCACACAACATATGTCCACTCTTCTTCTGACCAATACTTCCACCACTTCTCCTGATCTCCCTGTCATTGTCCCTACATTCCATGTCCCAAACCTCAGAAACCGATCTCCACTTCGGGCTGTACCCTGCCCACATGTAGTTGTAATTGTCATGGTTCTCTTCTTTGCGTAACTTTGCTTTTTTGCTTTGCTTTTTTTTGCTTTTTTGCACCACTGCGTAAGGCAAACTCAAGGCGAATGGGAAATCCAAAGGCGCCCTCCAGGTCTGAACTTTCATGGCTCAGTCGGCGAACTGCAAGTTATTCTTCCAAAAGCCACGGTGCACACACACACATCAGATACGTCTGAAAGCGGTGGAAATGGCTGAAGAAAGTAAATACCTTGCTTGACGCGCGAAGCGCACAAATCAAAATGGCGACGGCTCGTTCTTGAGTCGCAACGACCCGGCGATGATTCTTCAGAATCCCAACGCCAAACCTGACACCCAGGTTGATCAGTCACAGCGATAACCCCTATCACAGGAATTCCTATCCAGGAAATTCAAAGTTCACTCGTGACTCTTGCTCGACAACGTTCGATCCAGAACGCAAAGCCACCAGCTTCTTGTCCGACTTTTCGCTCCTTTCTTTTTTCTCACCTCCTCTTCTTCTTTGTCTTCCGGTTCCCGATCCGGTTTCCTGTTTCATTTAACATTTACCTTTTTACCTTTTGACAATAATAATGGCTATTTCCCTCAAACAATAATAATAATAATACATAGAACCAGAAATGTTTCAAGTGGATGAAAACCACAACACCGGAAGTGACGAATCTGTAACAATATATACATATATATTGTGTATATATATATATATGATGGAGAGAGAGAAAAGTATTCCTTGGTCTGATAAAAAATACATTTTTCAAATACGAAGCTGCAGGTTGCACATGTTGAACAAATGCCAATGAAACAAACAACAACAACGAACGATCGTTTTGAGGCCATCTTTTTTCCCAGCCACAGCTGGGGTTAGCCTTGCGGGCCCCATGACAATCATGGTTCCCTGTTTGAGGCAATGTTTTTATGGCCATATGCCCTTCCTGACACCAACCCTTAGTCGCCTCTTACGATGCGCAGGGATACTGTGTACCTATTCTAAATCGGGGTCCACACCGGGATCATTCATCCCAGCAAGCTGGTACTCAATGCCAATGAAGTCAAATTATAATCAGAATGGATTTAAAGTTCATCGTTTAATGGGTTCTGCGTCCTGGAATTCAACATCGAGAGGAATGATCATCTTTTCTGAACTTGCTTGGAATTATACTTCCAAGTATAGCAACAAGGACGGCACTCTTCGACGTCGCAACGTCAAACGATATGCCTCCGCCCACATTATTACATCATTATACATCGGCCTACTTGTACCAAGTTCGATTCAAATCCCTTTGGCTGTTCTCAAGTATACTACTTTTACCTGACATGACCTCTGGCCTTCGATGCTGAAATCTAATCCGTTCATCTTTGCATCATAATATACAGTATACTTCTATCAAGTTTGGTCAAAATCCCATCACTGGTTCACAAGTTAGTGTGGCAACAAAATTTTTACCTGCAAGAACTCCGACCTCTTGACTTCATAATCTAAGCAGTTAATCTTTGCGTCATTATACATATTTGTACCAAGTCTGACTTAGTTTCTTTCAACCATTCTTAAGTTATCACAGTAACATAAACCCATTACAGTCTCTTACCTTTGACCTCTTGACCTCAAAATTTAATCACTTCATCTTTGAATCATAATACATAATTGTACCAACTTTGGTCAAAATCCCATTTCTGGTTCACAAGTTATCGCAGTAACAGGAGTTTCACCGAACATGACCTTTGACCTCATCACTCCAAAATCTAGGCATGGCCTTTGACCTCATGACTCCAAAATCTAGTCAGTTCATTCTTACCTCATTATAAATACCTCCACCAATTTTGACTTAGATCCCTTCAGCCGTTCTTAAGTTAACACGGTAATGAAAACCTATCACAGACAGACGGACGGACAGCCGGACGGACAACCCAAAAACATAATGCCTCCGTCGACTTCTTCAGAAGAGGCATCATAAAAAAACCAGACTCGTTTTCATATTTACCAGACTTGACATAATGGTCCGAGCGTCCGCTCTGAGCCTGGGAGGTCGGCGGTTTAATCCCAGACTCAACCAAGTCATACAAAAGACTAAAAATGGTACGTGCTGCTTCCTTGCTTCATGCTCAGCATTTAAAATGGATAGAGCATGGACAGGCAACCATTGGTTGGCAACCGATGTGCAGACTTGATGAGCTGAATGGCCTTCTCCCGCATTTAAGTTCCTTGCAAGAGAAGTCATATTACGATAAATTAATATTCCGAAAATAAATAAATACATTTTTAACATACCTGGGGATTGTACCGTCGGCCGTTTCTCCCACTGCATCGAAAAGAAACCCTGAAGCTAAGGTTATCCTTCAATAACTCTGGGAAGATGTCTGCAGGTGGTCTTTGCTGTGCCAGATCAACGGTGGTAGTTTGGAATGCTTCTTCTTCCTCCTTCTCTTCTTCAGCAGCACAATATAAAAGCGTGTCCTTATTTCTGGATCTGTCCTTTGTTGTGGAAATGTCTTCACTAAAAGCAGTCAATTTGCATTTCCTGGGGGCATCTTCAGCATGAGGGCACATGTCTGCACCACCTTGTCTTACACGACTTAAACTGGGTTCAGCAGAGACGTGCAGTCTTTTCCAAACACAAGCCGCAGCTTTCCATGACCGAACATCCTCCAGTGCCAATTTGCACAAAAGCCGAAATCCAGAAACTGTTAAAGAAATAAAATAAATACATTCACATTATGACAACACAATTGATGTTGAAGATTAATTGAAAACCATCGGACCAATGTTTATAGTTTGCACCTGAGATGAAACATGGAGTCCAGTCATCATTCCTTTGAAGTTAATAAGAAAAGCAATCATCTTACTACAATTCACCAAATGTCCGTCTGTCCGTTCGAAGGTACCGCAAAAACGGCTGAACCGATCGCAACGATATTTTGGGTGGGTATTCATGGGACCCCTGGGAGTAAAAATAGGCTATATTGTTTTTCCAATTTTTCCAAACACGATGGAATAATATTTGCCGATATGAACAGTGATGTGGCTTTTATTGAAATTCTACGAATACTGTTTAGATTTTGATGACAATTACGAACCTGCCACGAATGCGGAAGTGGACAGATTACGCAATGCGTGGGATTGATAATATCCCAATACAATCGTCATTCAATCGTGATGTTAAATTGTTAAACATTAATCGTGTTAATCGTTTTGTTAAAGTATCAATTGATGATTAGAATCGAGTGAATACAATTACGATTTTGAATTCGTAATTGTGTTCACCCAACCGTACGGAACTTCACATCAGGATTTAAATATTTGTTTATGTCACGAATGTTGTTAAAAGTTTATTTTTTATATTAATGTGTATTTGTGATTGGAGTTATGCTGTTTGGAATGAAAAAAGAGATATTGAGTTCAAGTGAATGACGAAATGCCGTGACGGTTTCTACTTTCTAAACGTGAATTCACGGATCGCCATATGCAGATTCGCCATTGACTGGGTATGGAACAAATGTACCCGTTTCTTTGCCAACTGCTACGTTTTTCATGGAAGTCCTTCACGAACTTGCTGTCCATGTCTGATGTGCGACTGAAGGTGCTACAGGAATGTGGAATTTATTGGTTTCATGCTCTAGCATTCGCCGTTTCTGCATTGTCTGTTTGCTTATGGCCTCCCACCCTTGCATAGCACGGGTACCTCACTTGTCCCAAAAATGCCAATTATTTTATGACAATGAACTCAATTATTGCATTTAAAGTAGAAACATTGGCTGAGCATGCGGCTGTGCAACTGATGCTATGCCCTCTGTAGGTTAGGGCAAGACTTTGGAATTTGCTCATGATGCTGGCTATAGCTCGCCAACTATTTGTGAAGGACACTGTGGGATCTTTGAAGTGCACCAACTAATTCCGGCAGACGGGACGCCCAGGTGAACGTCCATACAAGGGACGGCATGGCATACATATTGATGAATCACCCTGCTTATGAAGAAACACCGGGATGGTAGATTATTATAGCTGGATCGGGATTCAAACTCAGCCGAGACAGCTAGGAAGCGAGTGTACGTACCTCAAAGCAATTCGGTCAGCCTCAGCCAAGCTAAAAAATGTTACCCTATTTTTTTTCTGCAGGCAACGCGATACATCAGTGTTTGCCTGGTGCTCCGCATGACCCATCTGTTAGCATTAGTCAGTGGACGGTAAAGATAACACTCGTCCTTTTCACCCTGAGCAAATTACAAATTCCTGCCTGGGCTGCAGGTAGCAAGTGTTCTGGTCGTCTTGGAGGTTCCTCGTTACGAGGTTACACCGCTTGCTTATCTTAGAGTGTGGCTGCTGTTTGGGCAGCAACTTCTGAACTATAAACAAATTCACCAGGTATTTCACACGATTCACCTGAACGGCCTTCTTCAGCTACGGAGGGAAACCTACACATCGCTCTTCCTTGATGTATTACAGAAAATGCGAACTTCATTTCTTTAAAACAGCAAAGGTTTGAATGTTGTTAATACTTTCACGGATTCAGAATTACACACTATATAGATTCACATACAAATAGATAAGAGTACAGCTGGGAAGGAGAAGAACGCTGAACGGATCTTCTTGACATTTCCTGCGCATTACACTGCTCTTAAGCACTTCTTATCACGCAGACTCTTTGGAAACAATACGTTTCGACCGCCGATGAACAAAAACTTCTGAAGAACAGTCACGATGGAAAATGGTTCAAACAAAGAATATGTGTAGCTCGACAATTGCATAATCAGTCATGCCAACGACAACTCAATTCCTCGAAGTAAGAGGAACAAAGCCATCGAATCAATTGTGGATCAAGTGCTGGAACGAGGGTGCACACGTTGCATTACCTTTATGGTACGGAAGACGAACAGAGTTGATCTTCTTCACAAGAACAAATGCTCGTTCAACCATCTTGAGGGAAAACAGGTTTTCTTTCGTGACATCAGCACAAAAAAACACTTTTCCTTCTATCACCTCAACCTGAAAAAAAGCATTCACGGATGATTAATGTAAGCCTGATGTTGGCTTAGCGGTTAGGGTGGTGGCTTGGGATCCAGGATCCTAGGCTAACCCCCGCTCTTGCAGGGAAAATGGCCTTAAAATGCGTGTTGTTGTTGTTGTTGTTGTTTTAAACTTTAATAATGTATTATATGTATTTTTCTTTTAAATTTGTCACCTCTTCACATGATACTATGAGTACTTGCTGTTATCCTCATGATCTGCTAAAGGGATTACGATGACAAGACAGGACAGGAGATATGTTTGCATAATCGCAATTAAAGGCCCTCTTTTTTTGCACACAGAATCGAAGTTCATGATAGAACGAGGTCACAAAGGGGAAAAAAAAGGCAATGTAGTGACAGTTTGGTGCAGTTGGACACAGGAAAAGCAATGAACGAACAGGGAAAGAGGAGAGAAGAGCGAACAGACGAAAACACAGGAACCTGCAAGTAAGATGGCCGAGTTATAAAGGCTCTAGACAGGAAGAGATCAAGGGTATGAAAGAGGATAAGACGAGGTTGTGCTTGGGGCGATTTTATGCTTTATATGAAGCAATTTTCCACGATGGACTCTCACAGACTTCTTTTTTCTTCTTCTTCTTTTCGGCCATTATTATTCCACCTTGTGGGGTCGGCCGGGGGAAGCTTAGCCAAAGTGTTCATAAACCAGCTGGCCTGGCCTGACATTCGCTTAGTTAGGGCAGAATTTAGAATTTGTTCATGGTGCCAGCGATACTCACCGACTCTTTGTGAAGTACACCATGGGATCTTTAATGTCCACCAGCAGACCCTAACAACTCCCTGTTGAATGTCCATCCGAGGGACGGCACACGCATTGATGAATCACCCTGCCTGAGAAACACTGAACAGACAGTTTATAGCTGGGTCGGGATTCAAACCCAGGCTAGACAGCTTAGAGGCGAGTGTGCGTACCTCTAGGCCATCCTGTCAGCCCCTTCTCACAGACTAATTCAAGTATATAATCAAAATCTGTCTTCTGATTTGTGGATAGGAGCTGGTGGACTAAATAACCTGAAAATTCTGAAGAGAAATCTGACAATGTAAAGAAACAACCAATTATTATAGATAAGCGTGTTTATTTAAGGAAGGATATATGCTCCCACCTAACACCCCCCCAACCCTCCCATATTAGCCGATGTAAAAGGCCATTTTTTCCCCCGGATTACAGCCCGGATACCTATAAGATGTTGAACTCTCATTGTCAAATATGGTATCAGACGTGAAGAATAAATGTTCCAACGAGCGGTAAGACAGGCGAAGGAGCCATGTGACCTCTTAAATGCGCTAATCAAAATAATACAAATACAACCTGCACATAACTTTAAAGATAATTCTACTGCTCATCTAACATTACTCTCAATGGTGAAAGAAGAGTTGATAGGAAAAAAAAAAGCAGGCAAAAACAACTTTTACACACACACACACACACACACACACACACACACACACACACACACACACACACACACACACACACACACACACACACACACACACACACACACACACACACACACACACACACACACACACACACACACACACACTTAAAACCATGCCTTATGCAAGGGTGAGGTGCAGAGGGTAAAAATGTAATGTTTTGGTAGTGGGAGAACAGCTCCACAAAAAAATTACTAAGGAATGGATGAATAAGGGAGACAGAAGCGGAAAGAGTAACATGTGAGAGTGAAGTTAGGTGGGGTTAATGGGGTTAAAAAAAACATCTCTGGTTGGGATTGGTTTCTCCAATTTAAATTCCACTTAATAATCAATACGAGTTCACTCAATACAAGTAACTTCAAATTAAATGCAGAATCCATTAGATTTAGCATGAGATGAGGCCCATCAAAACCTACGCAATGCTTGTTTGTCCGTGCTTTATCGTTTTAAATGCTGAACTTCAAGCAAATCCACTTCCACCCACTCCCCAGTAACAGACAAGGCAAAAAGTATTGGGTAAGACTCGGATGGGATTTGAACAACCGACTTTCCAGACTCAGAGCGGACGCTCAAACCATTACACCACCCAGTCAGATAATAAATTAATAAATTCTTAATGAACTATCTCCAGTTAACCAACCAATACACCGATTTAACCACGTCACATTTATTATTTATATATTGTCGATAAACTTCAATGCCATCTAGTGTAAGGTCTGATGGTGGGACGGGAACCCACCCGCGATGCCAGCAACTTTGCACGTATTTCATCGGCTGCAAAATTTTCCAAACCTCTCCCCACAGTTACGAAGAACGCAGGGGAAGAACTTTGAGCGGAACACGATTCCATAGCGTTGAAGAGGAAAGCTTAAATTGAAATACTGGTGAACGAAGAAGAAGAGGAGCCAAATATCTGAGTCCTACCCTTTTCGCCTGAGGTAACAAATTTGTACACTTCGTGAGGTAAACATTCTACAAATGTTATCTTAATATCCATATCAAAACCTTATATTCCTCACAAAATATCCCTCAAGAAAAGCATGTTTCTCGACACACTCGCTAATATTAATTAAAAAAATAAAATGCTTCCCAAAGCAAAAGCCACTTCCGCAGCATTTCCTCATAAGAAAATAATATTTCTTTTAAATCGAAGTCATATTTATTTTCTAAGCACCAGCATTAGAACAAAAGCTGAAACACTTTTTAAAATGCGGGGGGAAAAAAAACTGACGAAAAGCCAAAGCGGCCGTGAACCAACGCTAACTTGTCAACATGGCCATTATGCACTGCATACGCGTTAAAGAAGAATCGCTTCGAAATTGCTCGTCTTTTACTGTATTTATAGCATGGAGAAGGTTTCCTGAGATGGAGAAAAATCTAACCACATCAAGAAATCTTTCCCATCATGCCGTGAGTTCGGTTAAAATATCATAAACAGAGTTGCGCTTTCTCGTCCGGTTTCTTAATTTCCTTGTAAATGTAATTCCTGCAGACTGATGAGTAATTTCTTTGTTTTGCATGTATACATAGGTACAGTGCAAGCTCCTTTGACTTTGTGAGCCTTATACACCGAATGTGAAAAGCAATAACCTCCCAATTAAATGATAACATTATGATGAACACAACTCAATACAGCTACAGGATTATGTTCAGCCATGAAGCAGCCAAACGAGCGCTTGCCAAGCCAGCCGTTCCTTGTGAGCGTCTTCAAATGGAATGCTCGTTTCAGTGCTGAAGCCACTTGGCGAGCACTCTACAAGAAGCTTGGTGACTGAACACACCCCTGAACTTTCAAAATGAGGATGTGCATTTCAAAATGATGAACCCGCCCCCAGAATGCTGTGCGCATGCGCAGAAAATCCCACGAAACGATGGTGTCATGGGGACAAAGTCCTGTATATCGAGTACGAAGCAAGGATAAGGTTCGTTTTTCTATCCAAGATGGCTGCCAAACTACATGACCTATGATGTCATTATTTTCAAACTGTATGCAACAGTGGTGCTCGATGGTATTTGTAAAAGGTAAGTAGTTTGTTTCAGATGTATAATTATTTAATATTTTCCGTCAATCCAATATGGCTGCCACACCATGTGACAAATGATGTTTTTGTGATCATCTTTTAATCGCCATGCCGAGTCAATGACACGTAAAGTTTCGAGTCAATCGATTTGGTGGTTTGGGAGAAGTTGTTTGTATATGGTTTAAGCCCAGATGTGCAGTGGGCCAGAGCAGGGAGGCATGGGGAGGGTAAGAGGGGTATTATATTGTTGCGGTTCTCTCGCCGGCCCTCCCCCCTTATAAAGGGGGGATTAATCCCCTTGTCTTTATTGGGCCTGGCGGAACCGGGGCTTGCAACGTCCCTTCCGGACAGCGCAAAATAGGGTTTCGGGACCAAATTCTCGCTCGTACCTAAGTACTCGCGCTGCCCTGGAAGCGAGGAAACAAGCCTCGCACGAACCACGTGAGGTTGGAATACGCCGAGCGGTTTGTGTACACATGATCCACGCAGTTATAACTCATGGAACCCAATTGGAGCGATCTTATTCGTGCCACGCTTAGTCAATTGGAGAAATCATGGGAACGATCGAATTCAGAAGAAAGGAAGAACAGAGTGGTTTAATGATTATCACACGTATATACAGTTCAGGACGAAGAGACACAGGGAAATCCTTATACAGTCTTAATTATCCCAAAGACAACGGGCCCGTCTCACACTCACACGGGGTATTGCAGATGGGCAGGTGTTCCCCAGCGCATCCAAGGATGGTTCTCGTCCAGCCCTCCACGGTCCCCGGCACGTCCGCGAAGATGGAGATCGGCGAAGACAGGGCCACGTAGCGCGTCGCTTGATCAAAGGCGATATCTCGGGGCGAACGGTAGGGAGGACTTTTACGGGAAAGGGCGGGACGGCTTTTATGGCGAAGGGCGGTTACGCAGCCTCGTTCACTCGCTTGGCTGAAATGCGCAAGTTCGTTATAAACGCGCCTGGCTGCGCCCGCATATGTCTAGCAACCAACTCTTCTTCGTCAACGCCTTGGTGTTGGTTAGCATGCGCGTTCTTATAGTCAAGTTCATCAAGCCCTATTCAACGAAAGTCCTCCACGCATCGGGTTATATAGGCCCGCCCCGCGAACCCTCTGGAACTCAGACTCTTCTCACCACACCCTCTGAGCTCTGATTGGCGGCTCATGCTTACCGTCATCGCCTCTGCCTCCCCCGACCTCAACGCCACCCCCACCTTTTTAGGCCTACCTCGTGTTAACTCGAATAGTAAGCAAGCAAAGGGCAGCAAAATGGATCACGCCTGTAGAGGTAGAATGGTTTGCAGAAGTGGGGCCTATTCTCCTGTCTTTACACAACGCAGAATTAACACTGGGAAGGGCCTACTCTCACATATACTAAGAAATAACTTTACTACAAATGAGGCTACATGTTGCTTGTGTGACTATCTATGGGGGGCAACCTTTAACCTTTATTGAGCTCACTGTACACATCTCAAAACCATAGCAATATGTTCATTATTATTACTAGCGTGATTGCGCATTCCACGTGCCTCACCACACGTCGTTTCAGAGGGATAGGCATCTTTGACCATTTCGGTGTCTTTTGGGTCTTCAGGGCCATTTGGGTCTTCAGGGCCTTTAAGGGTATTTTGGGTCTTTGGGGTGTTTTGGGTCTTCAGGGGCTTTTGGGTCTTCTGTGTATTTTGGGTCTTCAGGGGCCTTGGTGGTCTTAAGGGACTTAAAGGGTCATAAAAGGTCTGAGGGGTCTCAGCAGTCTAAATGTAATTAAGAGTTCACGGACTGTGTTTTGGGTGTGAATTTTCTTTGAAGAAGACGTTTTGGTCGCATATAAACATACATAACCATATACGTTTGCTGTATTATAAGAAGAAGATTGCCAAATGATACAAATAAGAATATTGTTTTTGTTAATATTAATTAATATATTTTTGTTACAATATTATATATTTTGTGATTAGAATGCCATGATGCAGAAACACCTAAATAAGCTGATAGTATATACACCTTACATGGCACGTTTAAAACATGGGAATTCTTCTGGGTTCTTTGTAGTAAATTCACCAAATAGGCTCAGATCATTGGTGTATCACACTCCACATCAGAACGCTCCAATATAACTCCACAAAAAACATGGCACACACACACACACACACACACACACACACACACACACACACACACCTCGTCCATTTACAGTAGTCGTAGTCTTCAGGATCTTTTGGGTAATCTGGGTCTTTTGGGGACTTTTCGATCTTCGGGCACTTTTGGGTCATCTGGGTCTTTAGTCCTCAGGGACTTTTGGGTCCTTGGGGGTCTTTTGGGTCATTTTGGTCCTTAGGAACATTTGGGTCTTCTGGGTACTCGGGAGTTTTTGGTCAGCTGGGTCCTTTGGGTCATCTGGGTGTTTTGGGTCCTTGGGGGGGGGGGGGGGGGGTCTTTTGGGTCCCAAGTGTTAAAAGGTCTTCCAAGGTCTAAACGCTAAAGGGTCTCAGCGGTCTAAACAGTAGACCTGAATGGTACGTAATGAATTATCAAAAAGTATGCTGACACGCGCGCACACACCTCATCCATTTATAGTAGACGAGCTGAATGCACTTAATCTTCTGTACTAAAAAAAGGAATAAAACACAGCCTTGCGAAGCAGCCGAGTTTGACTATCTGGCCGCGGCCGCATTTCGTTCATTTAATACTATAATTCAGCTTTTACTCGTGGCCGTAGATTGAATACGACAATTCAGCTCAGCTTTTAATTGCGAAATGGGCCCAGACCGGCCTCACCACCTAGCCGATAACCTTCCTGGGGCCCGCCCCGACATTTTTTGTTTCAGAGGTTTCCTCCTATCTTTCACCGTTCAGATTAGCGCGTGCAGACAAACAAACAAACACTTTATTTTATATATACAGAAGATATTCAACTTTTTTGCCAAAAACGCTCCTTGGCACTCACTCGGGAACTTCTGAAAGTTAACGAAGATCTGTTCAGACATCTGAGAAAAAGGCAACAGAAACAGCTCTCATAGTATAGATGTGAGACAAGGACTGTTACCTAAAATGGCTCAAAGCTTCTAAAAGCTGAAAATACTTGGAACCATACCTGCAAGAAAGGGATGTGCCTCCACACAATAGAGTTGGAGAACTTTATATACATATATATATATATACTGTATATATATATATATATATAAACGACCTCCCTGATCATCCCTATCAGTGAGGAAAGTGAAACCTGGGGCTTGTGAAAGCTTAAAATGATGTTTACTATTAATCACGGTGGGAGGAAAATGGAGGGGTAGTAGTTGTATGGGCTGTGAATGCTGGTTTTTATATATATATATATATATATATATATATATATATATATATATATATATATATATATATATATATATATATATATATATATATATATACACATATATACTTCCGCTGAACTTGGGGACGACTAAGAAGAAGACCTTTGTTGGTCGAAAGCTTGTCGAGAATTAAACAACGACCGTCCTGAAGCTACGTCCGCATCTGATTTAATCTCCCGATTATTTATTTAATGCAAATGAAACGCCCTGCTCGTACTGTGGAGTTTCGACTATTTCTCACAGTTATGCACATATACATATATATAAAAATAAATACATATATACTATATATATATATAATGTGTGTGTATATATATATATATATATATATATATATATATATATATATATATATATATATATATATATATATAAATAAAATAATTTTTTTGGGTTTCAACCGCCAAGGGAAATTATACTCGATTTTTGCATGTATTGGTAAAAGGAAAACTGTCCCTGTGTGCATGCGTGTTGTCTCCGTCATATTTGCGACTAATGTTCATGTCTTTGCTGAAATCTTTTAAAAGTTGACTTCAAAGGGTTTCTGAAGCTAATGGTGGACATCGACGCGTATTAAACGTGAGTTTTTAATTTTTGAATGAAATAAAGCCGTTGGTTGGATTTTCATCCGATTGAAACTTAATTTCATCTTTGGGGAAAAAAGTATCATTTATTTTGCAACACCCCTTATATAACAGAGAAAATAGATCCACTCATCTTTCACCTCCCTTCTTTTTTGTCCATACACACATACACTGTTAATATCCTGTTGGTGCATGACCAGCAATTGAAAGGTGAAAAGATAGATGGGTGGGATAGTGAAGCAGCCAACAGCAAAACATGTCTTCTTCAAAAACATATTCCATAGCATTTATTTGTGATTACATAAATGGCATCATTTTTGTGGGGAATAAAAATAAATAAGAGTAACGACAAAGTAAGTAAAACTGTCACATCAAAATGTTGACCGTCTCATCACGAGCGACATTTCCAGAACGCTGCCTTTTCCATCCACATCTACAAACCGTGGCAAGTACACAAATCCACAGCATGTCCACAAAGAAAAAGACATTTAAAGTTAATCTACATTTATTTATTGCAAATGAACATGATAATTAAAACAAAATCACGTGCTTGAAACCTTCAAATTCGTCTAACAGTGGAATGAAATGGCCAAAACGTGGTAGACAAACTGAAGGTTTTTTTTTTTTTTTTTTTTTTAACAGGCATGCAGTTACAATGAACAATTTGTCACTGAGCAAGACCTTCCCATCCCCACATTTATTCATTTAAACGGCTTCCATTTTAAATGTTCAAACAGCTAAAGCCCTTTGTCAGGGCAGAATGAGGCGTGCCGTCGCCTTGTTCAGCAAAATGTGAGAAGGAAAAGAAAGATGAATGAATCAGTTCAAATGGAAGCCTTTCTCCATGGTAGCGGCCAACAAACGTTCCCTCATAATGTCTTCAGAGGAATACTCAGGCAGCTTGAGGTAATGAACACATGTGTTTACAGAAGGGAAGCTTCCATCGGAGGCATCAACCTGAGAAAAAAAAAATGCAAAATTATATATACGTATACATGCACACACAAATCATGACAATAAACAAACATCGATAAACGTTTTAACTCCAAACTGACCTGTTCCCCCAAATGATACGAAAGTATGACTGGTAGATCAGATTAGGAGGTATGCACACTTACCTTTGAGCCGTCTTAGCCTGGTTTTGAATCTTGACCCAACATTAAACTGTCGCAATGGTGTTGCCACATGTATAGGGCACACCAATGCACATGCTGTCCATCAAAAGGGTAATTAAACCGGAGGACCTGCCTACCAGCGATGAAAGTTAAATATCAAACGGTGTCTTTTGCAAAGAACAAGCGAGATCTCCAGCACCTTTAACAAATTCCAAATTCCTGTAACTTCGGTAAAGCATCCTGCGTCGGAGCGGTGACCTGTCCAGGAATACAACGTTGCCAACCGACACCGACTGCTTTAGTGGAACAGACACTGTAAATTGCAAGGCACATCGTGCGTGTCAGTGTCTGCACCTGTGCATGATAAAACTCGGGTGGAATATGAAACTTTCCTTTCCGCTGCTTGTCTGGCAGTTTCACGTGTTTTGTTGATTACATGAACCATGATTACACAATGTTCATGAACGTTTGCCCATGGCTTAGTTGTTACACAATCGCAAGTGAAACAGCATCCAAATGAATAAACCTCCCGACGTGCTAGTTTCACCCAGCAAGTACAGCTGATTGCACGTAAATTTCCATTGAAAACATAGGAAACAAGATCCAGTGTCACCAAAGCAGTCCCAGGGCAGGGAATACACTGGGTGCTTTTCCATTGCATCCCAGTAGCAGACAGGGCAATAATTTGGAATATTCATGCTGGCACCTGATGGCCTACTCTTTTAAAAAGACACCATTAAGTTTTAACATCTACATATGAGTGGCCAGAACAAATATACTGTGACAAGGAATGAAC
The DNA here is from genome assembly GCF_964187855.1 of Myxine glutinosa. Classification (NCBI taxonomy): domain Eukaryota; kingdom Metazoa; phylum Chordata; class Myxini; order Myxiniformes; family Myxinidae; genus Myxine; species Myxine glutinosa. Next base: position 53,931,361 of record NC_136266.1, on the reverse strand, counting down.
AAAGAAAAATTTCTACTGAAACTGGCTTTAAGATTATCAAAACAAAAAAAAAGGAACCTTCAATCGTTCCTTCAAAAAAATATGCAATGATATGCTTAAAAAAAAAAAAAAAAAGATTTAAATAAAAAACATATGCTTTTAAATGGAATATGCAATGACTGTCTCAAAGCAGATAAGCACACACCACTCACGATAGGAAAAGGTCATCTTGTAGTACTCTGCACTTTGCACTCCCACTCACCTTTCTGACAATCGTGAGCCGTGGATGTAGGTTCGACAGGCCACCAGGAGGTAGCGATGAACAACCCGTTGTGAACTGCAGGAAGGCCTTGCGTTCATGCGGGGCCATCTTGCAAAGCACACTCACAAAGCGCAAAAAGCCCGGGCTGTGGGAACACACGCAAACGATGCCATTTGCGTCCAATGGTTATGGCGTAAACACAAATCCCATTAAGCTTCTGCAAAACCCCCAAAATAATTATGCACAGTTCATTCCTCTGCTGTGGTCAACCGTTCAAGTTCAATGGAAGATTTCTGTTGGTTTGGGACCCCAATCAAATTTGCAGTGAGGTCACAGTGAGCTTTACCATCTCTTTCCATCAGAAGGCCAAAGAAAAACAATCATTCGCCAAATGCATCAGAAGCTGAGCACAAGCAAGCTTTATTAAAAACATATTTGAGGTGACAAGAAACGCCTGCAATAATGACAAGCTGCAATAATTCCACCGAGACAGCTGAGAAACAGTAAGGCTCATGAATTCAGACTGAAGATTTTCATTTGCAGAGATACCATATTATTATTAATTTAAAACGATAAATTTAAGCCTATACAGCTGACGTCAAGAAACGGAAATCACAGACCAGTCTCTGATGAGAGCAACAAACCTTGTATCAATTTTGTTTTTATCTACCTCCGCCAACCAAGGTGGACTGAGGTTATGTTTTCACCTGTCTATCAGCAAGATCTCAAAGTTAAGAACGGATTCGGCCGAAATTTGGTGGACAGGTGTGCCAAGGTGTGTGCCAATGACAAATCGATTAGATTTTGGCAAGGAGCCGGATTCAGACATGAGAATTTTCAAGTGATTCTTCAACCCAACTAAACAGTGCTTTCAGAAAGTATTCACACCCATTGACTTTTTCACATTTTGTTGTGTTAAAGCCTGAATTGAAAATTGATTGAATTGAGATTTTTTTTTTGTCACTGATCTACACACGTCACTTATCTACACCCCATAATGTCAAAGCAGAATTAATTTTTTTTAGAATTTTTGTTACAAAATAATTAAAAATGCAATACAGAAATATTTAATTTACAAAAGTATTCAACCCCTTGAGTTAATATTTCATGCCTTTGACAGCAATTACAGCTTTGAGTCTTCTTGGGTGTCTATCAGCTCTGCACATCTGGATTTGGGGAGTTTCTCCCATTCTTCCTTGCAGACTTGCTCAAACTCTGTTAAGTTGGAATGGGAATTGGAGGTGTCTTTCCACAGTATTCAAGTCTTTCCACAGATTCTCAATGGGATTTAAGACTGGGCTTCAGCTGGGCCACTCAATAACTTTTTACGTTCCTGTTCTGAAGCCATTCCAGTGTTGCTTTGGTTGTATGCTTGGGGTCATCGTCCAGTCGGAATGTAAATCTTCGCTGCAGTCTAAGGTCTTTTGTACTCTGAAGCAGGTTCTCCTCAAGGTTTGGCCTGCATTTGGCTCCATTCATTGTTCCCTCTATCCTTACAAGTCTCCCAGCCCCTGCCACTTCCAAAGACCTCCAACACCCTTTCAACACCTTTAGATCACAGTCCACAGTGCAGCACATGGAGATGGAATTGGGAGAGAGCGGAGTACAATAATCGATTGTGTAATTAAGGTAAATAAATGATAATTGTAAAATAATTAATTTCTTAATCAATTGGCTAATAGCACACCTAAACCACCACCGTTTCATCCAAATCTGTAACTTCTTGAAAAGTAAGCAATTAATCAAAGAATTAAATAATTAATCGATGAATTGATCAATAAATCAAAAATATCCTTTACAGAAAAATCATTTGGTCAGTGTCGTGTCCGAATATCAGCTTTATAGCACAAAAGGTGCCTGAAATATTGCCCAGATGAGAAAGAAAATAAATAAGTACTTAATAAATCGATAATAATTGAATGAGTAATCAATTAATCAAAAAAAAAGAAAGAGCAATCAGAGATTGCAGACCCTCGCCAGGACGTGTTTTCAGTGGTTTTTAAGACCTTTGTGTTAAAACAAATATGGCGGCCGAACCACGTTACAGATGACTTTTTTTTTCTCCACCAATTTATCCATGGATTATGCTCAAGAAAATTCATCTTGATTGGATGAAGTTTTGTACTTGTCAAATTATGGTGTCATAATGGAGGCACCGATGACAATCATTAACATTTTATTCCCCATGGAGAGTTCTTTACAATGAGCCATGTCTCAATTTTTTACTTCTATGCAGCGCTTTCGGAGAAAGAGGCGCAAATGGCACCCATACCACATGACCTATGACGTCATAATTATCATTAAAAATTCTGATGTGGAGTTACACCTACGGTGAAAATTTCCTGTCAATCAGACCAACGGTTGCACAGACAATCACATTTATTCTGTGTGGACAAACAGACAAATGGACTCAAATGCAATACCCTCTCCTCAGGCAAGGGTTAAATAAAATATATATATATATATATATATATACACAGACTTGGCATTTAATATGGAATTTTTTTTTTTCTTGACTTGGGTTTACTTTCTTAACTCAGTATATCAATCTGGTGAGTTTCTTTTACACTTTGGTGATTTATTTGTTAAAAGAACCATGTCACTGATTGTCTGTCGCAGCAAGAAGTCAACAACAGGATTATATCACAGGTGGCACGACAAAATGTACGGACAGGTACATTTGATGATTGGCTTCACAGTCGGGTATACAAGGGTTGTTGCGTTCTGTATTAGTGGAAAACAACTTCTGCACGTCTCCAAAAGTTATTGCCACTTCCTCTGGAGATGGTCAGTCAACTCGACAATGCTGTTTGTCGTGGAGTGGTGGCTTTACGAAATTCCGGCATGAAACAGCGTGCTATTGCTCGGCAGTATGGCATCACTCAAGGTCAGGTGTCAAAGATCCTGAAACGAAATGCTCAGAGGGGTGTCCCCGCAGAACCACAAGGAGGGATGATCGCTGCTGCACCGGTTAGTCTGCAATGGCCGTACCAAGTCAGCTAATCGGCTTAGGGCTGAGTGGCAGCAACTGACAAATGTGCCTGTATACAGAAGGCTAGTCGACTAACGACTGGTTCAAGCAGGCTATCGTGCCAGGCGTCCCCTGAGAAAGCCACGCCTGACCAGACAACACCGCCAGCGCCGATTGCAGTGGGCCAGAGAGCACCGTCAATGGCAGCCACGTGATCTTCAGTGACGAGCCTAGATTTCTGGTCTATCGTCAAGATGGCCGCGTCTGAGTGCGCAGACAAGTGCATGAAGCCTACAACAAAGATTGTATAGTGCCAAGAGTCCAAGCTGGAGGTGGTGGGGTGACCGTTTGGGCTGCTTTTCATGCAGGGGGCAAAACTGACCTGGTTGTTCTGAATGGAAACCTGAACCAGTTCAAGTACAGGGCCATTCTGGAAGAAACATTGCTTCCATTTGCTCGTGCAGCCTTTCGAGGAAACTTTGTGTTCCAAGATGACAATGCACGGCCTCATCGTGCTCGCATGATCCAACACTTTCTTGCTGACTGTGGTGTAGAGCATATGGAGTGGCCTGCCATGTCCCCAGATATGAATCCGATAGAGAACTTGTGGGCAGAATTAACGCGTCAAATCGACCACTTGGACCAGCAGCCGACCTCTGTGCGTGAATTGCAGCAGGCTATTGTCACTGCATGGCAAGCGATTCCTGTCCAAACCTTGGCAAATCTCGTGAACAGCATGCCTCAACGTGTACGTGCTCTCCTGAATGCTCGTGGGGGTTACACGAAGTACTGAACTGTAATTTTACTGTCGGTAATCCCAGTCGTAATTTAACTTTTTTTTTTGTTAAAAAAAAATTTGGCTAATGTGCAAAATAAAGAGATACTTCTGGAAAACGTACAGAAGTTTAACAGTACTGTCCATGAATTGAGTTCGATATCAGTTTACATCACTTTCAAGGATCAATTTATTTGTTTTGAAATGTCAAATGTGGTTTTTACCTTCGCAAAAGCGGAAGGTTATGTTTTGATCGCTGTGTATTTATTTGTATGTCTGTGTGTGTGTGTGTGTATGTTATTCGCATAACTCAAAAAGTATTCAAGCGAATTGCATGAAATTTGGTGGGATGATTGGTTATTATACCGGACACATTTGATTAGATTTTGGGAGCAATCGGGTCAAAGGTCAAGGTCAAGATCACGAAAAGGTCAAAATCGTATTTTTACCATAGCGCGGTCAATTTTTATCCAATTGGCATGCAACTAATGCCAAAATGTTCAGAATTCAATGCCCGATCTTGTGATATACGACATGACCCAGTGAAGACATTACCCTTGTTAGCGGTTGGGGGTCAAAGGTCAGGGGGGTCACGACCTTGCAAAATGTGCGTTTTTTGTCATAACTCGGTCAATTCTTATCCGATTTGCATGAAATCAGCACCAAACTGTTCACTGTTCTGTTCCCTACACTCCCATGCCAAGTACAGAACAGTAGCTGCGGCGAAGGTATGCGCTCTACCGAGTGCCCGTTCTAGTTGTTTCTTTTAAAGGTCACATTAACAAAATCTAGAATTATTTCAACATAATTCCAATGAACTTTTGGTTCTAAGACATCTTGAAAAGTAAGTTCACCCCCACAAAAAAAATATTCCATATTAAATGCCAAGTCTGTGTGTGTGTGTGTGTACATATATTATATTATATATATATATATATATATATACATATATATACATATATATATATATATATATATATATATATATATATATATATATATATATATATACATATATATATATATATATATATATATATATATATATATATATATATATATATACATATATATATATATATATATATACACACATATATACACACATATATACATATATATATACATATACATATATATATATATATATATACATATACATATATATATATATACATATACATATACATATATATATATACATACATATACATATACATATATATATATATATATATACATATACATATATACATATACATATATACATATACATATATACATATACATATATATATATATATATATATATATATATATATATATATATATATATATACATATACAGTGGTACCTCGGCTTACGAGTGCCCCAACGTACGAGTTTTTCGGGATACGAGCCGTCGCTCGGGCGGTTTGTTGCTTTGGGATACGAGCCGAGATCCGATGTACGAGCTCAAAAAATTTATTTTTTTGAATTTTCCGGTTGTGGCTTCCGGTTCCGGTCACGTGGTTATCTTGCCGTGAAAGCATCTCTGCTTGGATATAAAACACGCAATCGTCGAAATACATTAGCGAGGAATCTCCTTGCTCCAGCCGGTGACGTCATCGGCGGGGATCCCCGCCTCCAGAGTGGCTGGTCACGTGACCGCCAAAGCGTGTCGCGCGTGCGGGTATAATGAGCTACACCTGTGGATCACGTGACCACGGAAGCACGCCTCGCTTGAGAGGCATGGCTTTCGGTTTGCGTTTTGCTTTATAAGGCGCGATAAATGGGCTTTTGAGTGTTAGCGGTTCATGGCGTTGACGGTTCATGGCGTTGACGGTCAAAAACCCATTACATCAATTTTACCAGGCACTGTACAGTAAGTACAGTGGACACCAAATGCACGGTGGAAGGCTAGAAGTAGAAGATCGTCCAAGACAAGTGAGAATAAGCCATACTTTGGAGATGACGTCATTCGCTGGTCCGATAACCAAAGATGTGGTATAAAAAACCAGGTGAGCTAACAATGCAGCAATGAAGGAATTCGGCCAAGGCACCGGCACACAACGACCTACCTACATCGAAAGACTCAATGCCAATGGTGACAGAAGCCAAGACGGCCGGCTTAAACACCGCCGAAAGACCACGGTGTACCAACTTACGATGCAGAACATCTTGCACTTAATATGATGACAACAGGTGCCATCCTCTGACGTACCATTACAGGTACAGGTACAGTACACGTGAGCACAGAGCAAAAGTTCACTGAAACCGAGATTAAGAAAAAAGAAAAAACACCTCGTGGTCCGTGCTCGATATCCGAGTTTCAATCTTTTCAAACACATGATGCTCTCGGTCACGGTATCTCCTGCGAGCTGCTTCTCCTTCAACCACACAAACAACAACTTCTCCATATCTTCATGGATAGAGGTCCAGTTTATTTCTTTACATTCTCTTGTATTATGTACAGTATATACGAGGTCGTGCTTGTTTATACATTATTTGTTATTTATAAAGTACATTTTTGTTATTTAAAAGCACCTAACAAAAAAAATTGGTGTTTTTTTTTTGAGGCTGGAACGGATTAATAGCATTTCAATGCATTTGAATGGGAAAATTTGCTTTGACTTACGAGCGATTTGGCTTACGAGCTCCGTCACGGAACGGATTAAACTCGTAAGCCGAGGTACCACTGTATACATATATATATACATATATATATATACATATATATATATACATATATATATATATATATATACATATATATATATATACATATATATATATATACATATACATATATATATATATACATATATATATATATATATATACATATATATATACATATATATATATATATATATATATATATATATATATATATATATATATATATATATATATATATATATATATATATATATATATATATATATATATATATATTGTTGCATATCCCAAATGTCGGCCTTCCCCTTATCAAGGGGGGATTAATCCCCTTGTCCTTTATCTGACCGACGCGATCCCGTGGCTATAACGTCCTTTCCGGGCAGCGTTAAATAGGGCTGTTGGTCGAATTTAGTTCTATTACCTAAGTACTAACACTGACCGGAAACGAGGAAATAACTCCCGCCCGAACCACGGCGTTGGTGGACACGCCGAGCGAAGCAAGCCGCGATTCGGGCCATTAGTAGGTACTAAACCCGATTCTAAGCGGTTGTAATCGTGCCACGCTTACCCAATTGAGAAATCACTAGGACGATCGGATTAAGAGGAAAACCAGGAAGAACAGGTAATTTATTCACACTTTGTGCAATTAGAAGAGGAAAAGAAGAAGAGAATGTTCAGGCAAGAGGAAGAAGCAGATACGCAGGGCAGCCTTAATAACAGTCTAAACTTATCCCTGGACACAGGCCCGTTCACTCTCAGGGTCACTCACACGGGGTTTGTAGATGGGGGTGTTGAGGGTCCAAGGGTCCACAGCTCGTCCGGTCCGCGACTCGTACCGTGCAGATGGTGGAAGACGGCAGGCAGCTCTCCCCGTGGCGTAGGCGCGACGCGGACAATTTATATATCGGGGGATCGGTAAGCTGGGCGATTATATAGCGTTACGGTTTTTAGAACCTTCACTTTGTAAAATAATAAGCCTTGTAAATAATTCCCTGTAAATATCCCCATCTTCAAAAGGTCAAAGGTCACACCCTAGTTAGGCCCTATTGCAACACGTAGGACACCATAGGACCTTCTTCAGTTATTTCATTAGTACGTGTTTCAGGTAAGGCTCTGTTTCCAATAGTTTGACTCTGCATTGCATTAATCAAATAACCTAGGCCCCTTGTTCAATCCTATTCATTTTGCGGCTTTACCCTCTCCAAATTGTATTGCGCGCCTTTGCCAGCAGCGTTCGCTGCATCGAGCCTTCGCTGCCTCAGCGCTCGCTCCAAACGCCATTAACCACGCGGTCAAGCTAGAGAAAAAGGGGGAGGAGTTGTCAGAGCGAGGCGTGGCCCCATAAACGTGTTACGAAGGGAGGAGCCGGTGAACCCTTGTGACCAATCAGGGCCGAGGCGTGTTCACCGGTAGGCGGACCAAAAAGGCATGCGGCTTGATACGCGAGCACGTGATAAAAGCACTTGCGTGGGATTACTTACGAGAGAGAGAGAGGGAGAGACAGTGAGTCGAACAGAGAGCAGAAGAGTTGGGTCAAGAACGAGACCAGACACGAAGTGAGTGAGAGAGTCGGTCCGCTACCGCGACAATACTAACCGCACTGCCTGCCGGGTTTCGCCGCGGAACCGGAGCGTGAACCAGAGTGGAATGCATGGACCAGAGTGGAGCGTGAACCTGGAGCCGGACCTCAACGCCTGAACCATGTGCCCGGACCTTCCTCCCCTGCCATCTGCCTGGACCTTCTCCTCCTTCCTGCTATTCCCCTTTCGTGTAAGTCTGTCTGTATTGTTCTGGGCGTGATATTTAAGTGTACAAGATTGCCCTGTGCCTGCTGCTTCGTCTTCTTCCCTTGTACATGCCCTTCTTTCGTTTCCTCTTTTATTGTATAGTGTAATTAATAAACCATATTTGTTCTTTCCTTACCTTTTGATTTCCTCTCAACCGATTGTCTTTGTCTTTTCCCCATTGAGTACCTGTGGCACGATTAGAACCGCTCAGAATCGGGTTAACCTTATTGCTAACGGCTTGAATCGCGGATTGCTAAACCGCTCAGCAATTTTCATCTGTCCATGGTTCGAGCGGAAATTATCTCCCTGCTTTGCGGAGAGATTGGTAAGCAGGTATTTGGGAGTCCATCTTGACCAATCACCCTGGCCAATCTCAACCCCGCAAAGGAGCGTTATAATTTCCAGGGCTGGGGGATCGGCCAGTTTAGAAGACAAGGGGATTAACCCCCCCTCGGTAAGGGGAGCGCCGACCCCCGAATCCGCAACAATATCGTACGTAATACTTGTACCGGCGCCTTTATACGCGCTCCCGGTATTGTTACGAACGAATGCGCCACTTCCCCAAGGTCCTTATTGACGCTGCAGTCTTCTGCAATGCGTGCCGCGCGCCCGCCCTTTGTAAAGCGCAATCACTCAATCAAGGCTTGTCACCGCGCGTCTCTCCCTCTCGTAACTACTCAAGCGTCTCTCCCGTAACTCAACTCCGATCAGGTCAAGCGCTTCTCTCTCCCCGCTAATAACTGAGGTGGGGGCCTCGCGCGAAGGGTTATATTGCCACGCCCAGCGAACCCTCTGGAATGTCCAGCCACACCCTGTCAGGCGATGTCACTGGAGCCCTGAATGGCTGGTGAAGGCTTACCGGCTCCGCCTTTGACGGCTGCTCGACGTGGCCACTCCCCCACCCTTGCGCTCCGCCCCCTTTCCGGGCTTTACCTCGTGGCATTTGGACTGGTTTGAGCGAGCTCAAGGGCAGCGAACGCTGCTGGCAAAGGAGGTGTAACAAACTGCGAGGGCGATGGAGTACAGACTGAATAGCGCTTAATGGCGTCGATTGAAGGGAGGCTGCAAAATGGACGAACGGGGCCTACTCTTATTTATTTTACACAACGCAGATGCAACTATTGGGAATGGCCTTATCCTAAACACACACTATGAAATAACTAACGTCCTAAGGTGACCTATGTGTTGCATGTGGCCTACCTATGTGGTGCAACCTTTAACCTTTAATGCTGTTACCTCTGTGGGTTCTGTGGGATATGAGGATGGCATTTTTTTTATTGTATTGTATTGGAAATTGTTGTGTAACATTGTTGGATATGGCCCCTCCTGCCTCCAGAGTTGTGTAAAGATAAAAAGGGCGTCTCGGTAGTTTATTCCATAAACACCACATTGCAGGACACGATAAAACCCTTGTTCAGTAGCTTATATCTTATTAAGTGTTTTAGAGTAAGGCCTTGTCTTCCATTAGAATGACACTCCATTGCACCAAGTGAAAGAGATAGATTCCCTTCATTCCCATTCCCAAAAACCTCCATTTCCCCCTTTCGTCATTGCCAAGCCTCGATTGGCAATTACATCCCCTCCAAAGCCGCCATTGGCCACGAGGCAGGGTTGGGGAAGAAAGGCGGGTCCCCACCTCGTCAGAGAGGGGAGGAGTGAGTAAGCCCCACTCAACCAACCACAAACAAGGGGTTGGACTTCGAGATGGTGTGGCAAGAAAGATCAAGGAGGTTCGCAAAGGTTGAGGGGCGGGGCATATATAACCCGCTGCGGGACGTTCCCCAAGCAGATGAGTTCTGAGTCTGAAAAGAGACGACCTTCACAGAGACAAGTGCGCAAGGAGAGAAAGACGCGTCAGACGATTTGGGAGAAAGAAGGGGAGGACCCAAAAGAGCCCGAGACGTGGAGCGACAACCAGCCCCGGCCGCGTGCAGCGAGATACGCGTGCCGCCGTCGCCCTGCTCGCTCCCAGCCTGACGAGGCCCGGCTTGCTGTGCGCCCTGCCAAGCCTTCCAGCTTGTGGTCCGAGCTGAACATTCCTCCTTCCAGCCAATCCACTCTGCAGTTCCCCGCGTGAGTCTGTGTCTTCGTTTGTTCTGTCCTGGGTATTAATTAAGCCTGTTAGGTAAGCTAGTCATTTGCACTGTGTCACCTGCGTCTCATGTCCCCTGTAAATAATCGTGACTGCTCTTTTTGCTTATGTGCGTGTAAACAATAAACGCCGTTACTCTTCTGTACGTCTCCTTCTTCCTCTTTGCATTCGGTCGCTTTAGAGTTTTCCCACATTGAGTAGCGGTGGCGCGATACAGCCAACGTCTGGGTGAGTCGGGAAAAAAAACTGTTCGGCCGCGGTTACCTCCGCTCGGTAAAAATAACATCTAATCCGCGGACCGTAACAAAAAAAATATATATATAGTTACGGTTTTGCGCGAAGCGCGTTCCCTTACCAAGGGGGGATTAAGCCCCTTGTCCTCCTTGGGTCTTCGAACCGCGAGACTCGAGTCGCCACTCCCGGGCCGACGTGGAACAGGGTTTCAGGACAATGTTCGCACGTACTTAAGTACCCACGCCACCGCGGCAGCGGGGATCGAGTCTCGCACGAACCACGCGTAATTGAGTACACCCGAGCGGATGGTGTACCACGTGGTCTGTGCTGTTACCTTGCTATTGGAACCCGATCAGAGCGATATAATTCGTACCACGCTAAGTCAATGATGGAAGGGACGAAACGGTCAAATCAAAGGAAGAACACGTTTAATTATTATTTACACATGTACACTGGTAGAAGAAGCAGAGACACAGGGCAGTCTTAAGCAGTCTTATAATAATAATAATAATTCATTTATTTTGTATAGCGCTTTTCCAGAAGCCCAAAGGCGCTTTGACAGAGTGGAAAACATAATGCATAACAATACATGAAAACAACAATTGCAAAAAGACAAGAATCAAGAAAACAAACAGCAGCGATATACGGCATATATATAAGACAAGAATCAAAAAGACAAGACAAGAATCAATAGGGAAATATTTAAAGCAAAAGGAGGGAGAAGGAGAAGAGATAGTCAGGGGTTAAATGCTGTGGGTTGAATGTTGAATGCAGCGTTGAACAGGTGGGTCTTTAGTGATGTTTTGAATGTGGTGAGTGAGGAGGAGTCTCTGATGGTGTGAGGTAGTGAGTTCCAGAGGGTGGGAGCAGCGATGGAGAAGGCCCTGTCCCCCCAGGATCTGAATTTGGTCCGGATGGAGGGGGTCAGGAGGTTGGTACCAGCAGAGCGGAGGTTGCGGGTGGGAGTGTGTCTGGAGAGGAGGTCAGCCAGGTAGGATGGGGCCAGGTTATGGAGGGCTTTGTATGTCAAGAGGAGGATTTTGTACTGGATTCTCTGGGGGATGGGGAGCCAGTGAAGCTTGTAAAGGACGGGGGTGATGTGGTCACGGGTCCGGGAATGAGTGAGTAGACGGGCAGCGGAGTTCTGAATGTATTGGAGTTTATTGGTGATTTTTGAGGGTGAACCATAGAGGAGGCTATTGCAGTAGTCCAGACGGGAGGTGATGAAGGCGTGGATGAGGGTTTCTGCAGCCGTGGAGGAGAGGGATGAGCGGAGACGGGCAATGTTTTTCAGGTGAAAGAAGGCTGACTTTGTGATCTGTTTAGTGTATTTGTCGAAGGAAAGGGTTTGGTCAAAGATGACGCCAAGATTCCGGATGTGAGGGGAGGTGGATACTGGGATACCGTCGATGTTGAGGGCAAAGTTATGGGTGGATTTTGTGAGCGTTTTTGGGCCAATGATGATTATTTCAGATTTATCACAGTTAAGCTTGAGGAAGTTGATTTGAAGCCAGGATTTTATTTCAGTGATGCAGTTTGTCAGGATAGAGTGGGTGTCGGTGGAGACGGACTTGGTGGAGATGAAAAGCTGGATGTCATCGGCGAAGCAGTGGAATTGGAGACCATGACGGCGGATTAAGTGACCGAGCGGGGACAGGTAAAGGATGAAGAGGAGGGGGCCAAGAACTGAACCTTGGGGGACACCTTGGGGGAGGGGAGCAGTGGGGGATTTGCAGTTATTGATGGAGATGAACTGGCATCTGTCAGAGAGGTATGATTTAATCCAAGAGAGGGCAGTGCCGGTGACGTTAAAGGTGGATTCAAGTCGGGTGAGGAGGATAGTGTGATCGATGGTGTCAAAGGCAGCGCTGAGGTCGAGGAGGACGAGAATGTTGAGGTTGCCAGCGTCAGAGGAGAGGAGAAGGTCGTTGGTGATTTTGAGGAGAGCAGTTTCAGTACTGTGGTTGGAGCGGAATCCGGATTGGAATGTTTCATACAAGTTATTGGCAGAGAGATGATGTTTGAGTTGAGTGGCTACAGCGCGTTCCAAAACTTTTGACAGAAAGGGTAGGTTGGAGATGGGTCTGAAGTTGTTTAGGGTGTCAGGGTTTAGACCAGGTTTTTTTAGAATGGGGGTAACAGCAGCAATTTTGAGGGAAGGTGGGACGATGCCTGTAGACAGGGAGGAGTTTATTGTTGCAATGATAAGTGGAGAGAGAGCAGGGAGGGAGGCTTTGACAAAGCTGGAGGGGATGGGGTCAAGAGTGCAGGTGGCAGTTTTCATTCCTATGAGGAGTTCAGAGAGGTCAGTAGGAGAGATTGGGGAGAACCGAGACAGGGGATGGCAGGACAAGGGGGGGCAGGTGGTTGGAGGGGGAGCGGGTGCGGCGGTGGTCAAGCTGTTGTAGATGTTGTCAATTTTGCGTTGGAAGAAAGAGAGGAAGGAGATGCAGTTGTCTACTGTGAATGACTGGGTGGTGGTGTTCAGGGGGCGGAGGAGTTTGTTTATTGTCGAGAAGAGTGCTTTTGGGTTTCCGGAGCCAGAGTGGATAATTTGAGAGTAGTAGGCAGAGCGGGCGCGGGAGAGGGCATCTTTGTTGTGTTGTATGTGGTCCTTGTAGGCTTGGGAGTGAACTGTGAGACCCGTTTTATTGCGGAGTCTTTCAAGTTGGCGAGCACGAGTTTTCATCAGGTGGAGTTCAGGGGTAAACCAGGGAGCAGAATGGGTGAAAGAAACTGTTTTGGTTTTTACAGGCGCAAGCTGGTCAAGGCAGGAGGAGAGAGTGTGGTTGTAGTAGTCAGTGAGGTCGGAAGGGGTGTGGAGGTCAATGAAGGGAGAAGTGGACATTTTTTCAGAGAGGGTGGATGAGAATGAGGTAGGTGAAAGAGCGTTTAGCTTACGGAAGTTGATTGTGCGATAATGCCTTGGTGTTGGGGCGGGGATGTTGATGGTCAGAGTGATGGCTAAGTGGTCAGAGAGGGTGAGGTCGGAGCCATAGAGATGGTGCAAATTTAATCCAGTGGAGCAGACAAGGTCCAAAATGTGACCACGGATATGGGTAGGAAAGTCGACATGTTGAGTGAGGTTAAAGCAGGTGAGTAAATCAGTGAAGTCAGTGGTTATTGTGGAGTCAGTGGAGTCCATGTGGATATTGAAATCACCAAGGAGGAGGATTGAGGGGGAGAGGGAACATAGCTGGGTCAGAAAGTAGGAGAAGTCAGACAGGAATGATGGGTGTGGTTTGGGAGGGCGGTAGACGACAGCCATGACTGACTGCGTGTGACCAGAGAGTTTTAAAGCCAGGTGTTCAAATGATGGAGCAGATGAGATGGAGATGAGGTTGGTCTTGATGTCTTGACGGTGGATAACGGCAATTCCACCACCTCGGCCCTCCGAGCGTGGTTTATTGACGTAGGAATATCCATTGGGTGTGGTGAGGTTGAGTGTGTAGTAGTCCAGAGGTTGTTGCCAGGTTTCGGTGAGACAGAGAAAGTCCAGTTTGTTATCCAGGATGTATTCGTTCAGGATGAGGCATTTATTGTTGAGGGACCGGGTGTTGAACAGGGTGAGCTTGATGTTGTTTTGAACAGCAGGGATGAATTCAGGTGATTTAGCCAGGGTTCGTAGGCAAGAGGTGCGATCGTGTGGGTTGCTGTGACCAGGTGCGCTGGGACGAAGAGTGAGAGTGCGCTGAGCCGACCAGAGGACGGGGATGGAGTGACCTGATTGCAAATAAACAAACTTGCGACCGGAGCCACGGTGAATGTACCTGGGTCGTCGGAGGAGTCCATTTGATTTGATGGCAGAGATGCATGATGGGGTGGAGCGGGTATTGAGCAGAAGAAGCCTTGCGGCGGAGTACTTCAGAGCCATGCCAGGCAGGAGCGAAGGGACGAGTACGAGGCCAAGGTCGAGGAGGCAAAGCGGCAAACGCAGCGGCAAACGCAGCGGCAAACGACTGCAGCCGCTAATCAAGACCACAGCGGCAAACAAGGCCACAAGGCCACCGGCAAACAAGGCCACGGCCACAATCAACGGGAGCGGGCCTTTCGAATTCCGTATTCCGTACCATCAAAAGCAGATTCCGTTATCCAGCCGGAGAACACGCGGCACGTGCGGGTGTGAAAAGGCAGGACAGGTGTGAGATGTCAGGTCAGAAAGGTAGAAGCAGACCCTGTACATCCATCCAGTCGGAGAAGCGGCGAATATGCAACGCCAGCGTCCTCTCGCAACCGAACCCGGAAGTCAATGTAGAAGGATGTCCTTAACTGCTCCTGAACACAGCGTCTTAACTTAAAATCCCAGACAATGGGCCCATTCACACTCACAGGGGGGATGAAGGAAGAAATGTTCATGCGCTGAACACGCCAGCTTTGGTCGTCCAGGAACAGCTCACCCGGCGTGACAACACGTACCCCGGCGAAGGCAGGCAGGTGGGAGAATCCTCGCTGCGCTTGTATTGGCAAAGGCAGGCAGGAGGTAATATGCGCGTCTCTGGCCCGGCACAGCTGTCTCTTACAGTGCGATTAATACAACTGCGCGCTTTCACTCGTAACTCAACGGAGGATCTGACTCCAGCTCAACACAGCGCTTTCCCTCTCGTAACTGAACACAGCGCTTTCACTCTCGCATGGGCTTGCCTCATAACTCGACGGAGGACCGAATACAGCGCGTCCCTTCTCACAACTGAGGCGGGGGGCTCTGGGCACAGGGTTATATCGCCATGCCCTGGCCCGCATCGAATGTTCCAAGCCCTGCCTTTTGCCGCAGTGGTAAGCCACTCCCCTCGAGCCCCGATTGGCAGCTCGCGTTTGCCGTTGGCTCCTCCCCCACCTTCCTTCGCCTTTGGCCGACTTGTTCAGGGCCTGCCTCGTGGTATTTCGCGCCAAAACCCAAAGCATCGACGCATCCTAAAGGACCTAATTCCCATTATTCTACTCAACGCAAAACTAACACACAGGAAAGGTCTACGCTTACATTTACTATGAAATAACTGAGCTTTAATCGAGGCTACGTGTTGTAGTGTAACTAAACTAGGAGGGGAAATTAACCATTATAAAAACATAAAACCGCAACAATATATTTTTACACAAGACACATGAAAGCCCGCTTGGAGTTTGCCAAAAAGCACCTGAAGGACTCTGATTGTGAGAAAAGATTCTGTGGGCTTTCATGTGTCTTTCACTTTGGAGAGGCTTCCGTCTTGCCACTCTGCCATAAAGCCCAGATGGGTGGAGTGTTGCAGTGATGGTTGTCCTTCTGGAAGTTTCTCCCATCTCCACACAGGATCTCTGGAGCTCAGCCAGAGTTACCATCGGGTTCTTGGTCACCTCTCTTACCAAGGCCCTTCTCCCCCGATTGCTCAGTTTGGCTGGTCGGCCAGCTCTAGGAAGAGTCCTGGTTGTTTCAAACGTCTTCCATTTAAGAATTATGGAGGCCACTGTGCTCTTGGGAACCTTCAATGCAGCAGAGATTTTTTTTTTTTGAAGGCTTCCCCAGATCTGTGCGTCGACACAATCCTGTCTCTGAGCTCTGCAGGCAGTTCCTTCGACCTCATGGCTTGGTTTTTGCTCCGATATGCATTGTCAGCTGAGACCTTATATAGACAGGTGTGTGCCTTTCCAAATCATGTCCAATCAATTGAATTTACCACAGGTGGACTCCAATCAAGGTGTAGAAACATCTCAAAGATGATCAAGAGAAATGTGAGGCACCTGAGCTAAATTTCAAGTGTCATAGCAAAGGGTCTGAATACTTATGTAAATGTGATATTTCAGTTTTTTTCTTTTTAATAAATTTGCAAAACTTTCTAAAATACTGTTTTCTCTTTGTCATTATGGGGTATTGAGTGTAGATTGATGAGGGAAAAAATGAATTTAAACGATTTCAGCATAAGGGTGCAACATAACAAAATGTGAAAAAAGTGAAGGGGTCTGAATGCACTGTGTGAGTGTGTGTGTATATATATATATATACACACACACACACACACACACATTCAGTTTGGAAGCATATTGGTGTGTATATATACACACACACTTTTGTGTGTGAAAGCACATGCTCACGATTGTGCCTAAATTTCCACTTCCTAGGTCAAAGGAGGGCTGAGATATCGTCAAGAGAAAGAAACAAGAAAAGAAAGAGTGAAAACCTAGTACTCCCTTTGGGCGCGCGTCATGCAGCGCCTGGAGATGGAATAGGAAAGGAGCAGTGTACAACATTGGATAAATCACAAGGAGACAGGTACCAACCAGCATGCAACAACAGTCACCTCTCTCTCGTGTATCCAAGCTTTGGCTCTGTGTAGTTGTTGATGTCCTCAGCTGTCCAAGAGGGGCATTGATCTCCACAAAGTATGAGCTGCACTTCCTCGGGGGTGAACGGGCTAAGCTTTTCCATGGGAAACACTTGCTTGAAACCATCTGCAAAGTGGGGCACACGCACACTGTGGACTGAGGCAATGCTTTCAAGTAATTTGCTCAAATTAGCACAAGTATAAAGAAAAGTAACATAAGTTTAAAAAGGCTCCTTTTAAAAAATACACGAACAGTCGGTACATGGAATGGTGGAATGAAGAACTAGTCTCCTTCAGTGTACAATATAACATACTTCGATCAATGCTCTGTTGATTCCATCAGAGGCTCATTAAACAGTTTAGCATGAAGGATAATGGGAACAAGTTAAAACGTTTGAAAAACTAGAACGGCACTCTTCGATGTCACGATGTCAACCAATATGCCTCCACCAACATTATTACATTTACATCATTGTACATACCTGTACCAAGTTTGATTTAAATCCCTTTAGCTGTTCTCAAGTTATCCCATTTTTACCTGTCATGACCTTTGAACTCGCCATAATTCAATGAGTTGATATTTGCATCATTAAAAAGAGTATTTAATTATTTTTTTTTTTTTTTTTTTTTAAATAATCGCTCGATAGTGCCCAAGCCTTTGCAGATATGTGAAATGTAATATTAAATGATCCCCGACCCCATTCCTCAGTGGGTGTAGGGAAGGTTTTAGGCCTCCACGAAAAATGTAGAAAACGAAAAAAAATCTGATTCCTTCAAAATGCCAACAGGATTAGAATGGCACCAGGCAACGCTGGGAACCCCTGCTAGTATGTAATAACATGAGCATCTCTCACTAGGATTACAAGCATGATAACACCGACGAGTGCAATCACCTCTGAAGGCCTCAATTTGTTTCCTAATCCCGCTATGGTGGCAGAAATCCAACATTAAATCCACATATTCTTCTGCATTCTCCATTGTCACCATCTGCATAAATGAGGCAATGATCAAGTTAGGTTTGTCAGTGGCTTCTTCAAACATTGCACAAAAACATGAAAATGAAAGCAATTTCATTTGTAAAAGTGACAAAGTAATGAGGCTGGTTCAAACCTCATCCTCTCCATTTGGCTTGAGATCAACAGCACTGAATCCATACACCTTCGATGATGGATAAAACTGAAATGTCAACCTGGAAGTGCAAATAAATAAAGGATTAATAACTACAGAGGATATCCAATATAAATATAAAATATATCAGGTCAAGGCGTCCACTTCTTAGAACCCTCTTCATTCCCCCCCCCTTCCACGACCTACCCGAGGTCCTCAACATTGAGAAACGACCCAGAGGCAGTTGAATTTTTGAGCACCAAATCCTGGAGCATGGTGTTTCGTGCATCCTCCGAAAGCGACCTGTTACCAAGGATTTGCCTCCTCCTTACAGCAAGTTCTTTCAGCTCTTGAAGAATTTGGGCCTTTTGTGGCCACATTTCTTCCAAGTTCTCCCAAGTGAGTACTTTGTGAAACCATGCTGGGGACCTCGGCTTCGGGGGTTCTAAAATAAACTCAGATTTTTCATCCTCATCTTCACTTCCAACGTCAATGTCAAGAAATTCATCTTGAGAGGCCTCCAACGTTTCGGATGAAATTTTGCTGCAAGTGTCATTGCTGCAGTCACAAATCAACTTGCAGCTCGTGTATTCTGTGCTGCTTCTGCACATCAGTTTGAAAAATGAGCGAGATAATGGAATGTCCACAAGACGGTTGTCTTGAATGCACTTCGCGAGAAAAATACCAAAAAAGTAAAACAGTTTCATCACACGGTCCATATCATCACTGTCTTGGGGTAATGGAGACGGAAAGAGTCCAGCAGAATGCTGCACGTAGTACCCTGGAGGTTTCAATCCATCACCAACGTCAACCTATATAAATAAATAAAAATATATTAACTGATGCAACTCATTTTCATTTTCTCAGACAAGAAATGACTGCCATAGAAATAAAAAATAAAAGTGATTATGTACACAATATTAAAGTGGAAGGTACAACAACGTTAAACCTTTACTGCTGATTTCAAACTTCACCAATATATTGTGAAAGACTACAATATTCAACATGAAACAATGGAGAAAAAAAAAGTTACAGCACCATTGGCAGTTTTAAAGGCATTACTTTAATTGCAGTTTCCTTGATCCCTCCCATCAAACTGCACACTCAATGTCAGACCTGCCATTCTTGAAAACTTCGGTATCTAAAGTTATCCTTGCAATTGTAGCAAAAATTGTCAACAAAAGGCAAATGTAGCATCCACTGTGAGAGCAGAGCTCAACATAATTGCATCGATGTGCAGATGACCCAGACAAGACGCTTGGAAACGATTAAACATATTGTAAAAGTTTACAACTGAAAAAAGCTGGACTTAAAAGTTGGTAAAGCAGACGTTTCAGCAAGAATCCATTCACCTTGGTCACGGAAGATGTTAAAGTGAAGAAGAAGCTTGAGAATCACCACATGACTTCCAATGTTGGTAGGGTGAATTGTTCTGTCAGAATGCACCCACATAGGTGACATTAAATCACAAACCACCATTTTTAGAGAGATGGTGATTCAGCTCTCCCAAATAGATTCCTTTACACCTCGAGCAAACCACTTTTTTCTATGCTTAAGTTGACCACTTGGCTGTGCATACAGCAGAGTTCAAAGCCTCTCCACATGCTGGATGACGATGTTGGTTCATACGGGCCCGAGGAGTTTGCCGAGTTTCTCCAATGTAGGGTCTCAGTGCATGATGGGTCTCCACATCTGATGCCACACACCAAGTCAAGTTTCCTATCCTACTGGATCATGTCCTAAACATGAACTAACTGGTTGCGATGAATTCTGGAGGGTTCATATGATGCAACAATGCCAAAACTGGAGAAGGATCTTCTCACTTTCTCAGACAGCTCAACCACATACAGAATGGTCACTTGTAATATTTTCTTCAGCTACGGCCTGTTGTTGTTCACCAGACATGTTGTTTTTTGCTACTTCCCGTTTTAAAAAAAGACCATCCAGGGGTAAGCACACTTACTAAGAGCACTCCTAATATTCTCCTTCTCACATAATTTCCCCTCCTGTGTGGTTGGAATAGTATCTGTACAACAGAAAAGAGTGCGGATAAGAGATAAGCCGTCTGCAACCATCACATGACGCCCGGATTGGTCTAGAGACCAACTCACCCTACCAACCGTGGAGGTCACATGGCAATTCTCAAGCTTGTTCTTCACTTCAACATCTGCCGTGAGCAAGGTGAAGCGATGCTTACCGAAGTGTCGTTTTACCGACTATAAAGTCCAGCTTTTTCAGTTGTAAACTTTTACTGTTTTAATTCGACGAAATTCATAATAACAACCTACATCGATTAAACATATCGATTCATATTTCATTTATTTAACCGTTTCAATCTGCTGGTGATCACCCGTGATCCCACGCGAATAAACCCGCGCGTAATCCCCGGGACACTTTTTTGCAGATAGAGAAACATGTCGTATTTTATCAACCACGAATACGCGGATTCCGCGAATAGCGGAACTGTAAATAGCAGGGTCCGACTATTACAGAAGACTTCATGGAAGAAACGTTTCCTGGTGAATGTAATACCCGGCACTCGAACAACAAAATAATTCCAACCAGAGACTAGCAAACAGCAGGTATGCAACTAACCTGATGCGATAAATCATCATCACAAATCCAGATGCCCAGACTCTTCCGCTGAAACTCAGCAGCAAGAAGAGCATAAAATTCCAGCGTTGGGCCGAGGCCTGTGCCTTCTTCACCGATAAATTCTACCTGCACAGGAAATTATTCACATTTACAATCATTGCAGCAGTGGCATTCCAAAAGACGCATTTATCACATGGGTGCACAAGAATGCTGCCACCAGGCCAGAAAATTGATAATGAAGAGGTTTGAAGTGATGGTGCCATACCTCCAAGACAGATTTCTTTGCCGCATGAATGTGCATCACATTCTCAGCCCAATCCATGAGCGAGTCCTCCCGAGGAACTTTAACCCTCTCATGCTTGAGCCGTCCAACTCGAAACTCGCCCGGATCATCTCGCCGGGAGGATGAGGTCGTCCTTGCACGTTCCACTGAAGCTTCACGTTTATTCTGGATCCAAACAACGGCCCTAATGGAAACACATTGGACAGGTGAATTTCCCAACACGAAGTTCACCGTCTGTTTTTTTTATTTTCCATTTTGCAATCTCTCGTCAAAAGCGGTTGAATCTACAAATGGATGAACACCCATAACTAGGACATAGAAAGGTGACAAGTGCTTGACAGGACACTTTCAGAAAAAGTATCAGATCTCACAGAAAAATCTGCAATTCCAAGGCTTGGAAATCTAAAAGCATATAAACAACTCGGTGCTTACCTGGAGACACCAAACGCTGTGCAATTGAAGTAAAGCTGACGCGTTTCGAAGGGAATGAGGAATGGACATTTGCCGTTCAGCTTTTCACACCAGTCTGGTAAAGCTCCACTGGCCAATGCCAAAGGTTCCTTCACAAACACAGGAAAGGGAAGGGGATATCACAAGACTGGTATCCATTATGTGCACAAGACCCTCCAAGCTATCATTGGCATCTCCCAAAAGAAGCAGAAGGACAAAGCCTGGTGCTATCAAACCAGTTGACAGCCTCTCCACGGGTCTTGCTTCCCCCTCCTCTTTGTCCTATGACCCTCCTCAGCTCCTCCAGTGTGCAGGTCTTCTACTCTTCACTCCCATCTAGATAAACTCCAAAGATCTTGACTTGCTGCTCACCTGCACTCATTTGCTTCTCTTTGCTCGTTTATGGAACTGCTATCCCGAGGCTGTTCAATCCCACCGTTCTTTTCATTGCTTAAAGTTGACAGTACATGACACCACCCACCTACATAAAAACCTCTACCAGTAATATTTTCTACCCCACTAGTTGCTCTATTCCAACCCTCGTTTTGTAGGTGACCATTTCCTCCAATCCCCTTTTCCTGTCTGTTCATTCCTTTGGGTGTTGCACCGTCGGTTTCCCCACTGCTCCAATGCCAGCATGTTGCATTTTTGCTCTGTCACCTCACTATTCCACGTGGCTGTTTCGTGTACAAAAAACAAAGCAAACAAACAAAAAAAACCCAACAACAACCTTTAACCAAAGTGGATTACTGTTGAGGGATGCACATTTTGCAAAATTTTGCTTTGTAATAAAAACAGCATTTGTGCATTTTTAATACAATCCTACCCAATTGTTATCAATTGTTATCCACCAAATATTTAAAACGAAGATTGGGACAAAGGTAAAAGAAAAACCAAACACATAAAACGATCAACGCTTACACTTAGTACCTCAATTTGTTGCAAAACCTTGGTGGTCAACTTCTTGCTTGTAAATTCTTCCAGTGTGACGATAAAATCCGGGCCACTTTCTTCTGCAAGATCCAGATCCACACAGACAAATGCAGATAAATAATGAGAAATCAAACACTGCAGAAGAGATTTCCCCAACAAAGGTAAAATAATATTGCCTTTTTGTCAAATTATCATTACCTCCACCACTGAAGTTGGATGCAAGTTATGTATTCGGCCGTCTGTCTGTGAGCATGATATCTCAGTTATGCAAGGCTTCGGCCAAAATTTGGTGGACAGGTGAGACGCGTTTTTTTTTGTTTTTTTTGTTTTTGTATATAAGATCGAGGCTCGTGAAAGAGCGAACATTAATCACACAGAAAGACAAACCGACACATAAAACATATAACATCGGGAGCGGTAGACAAGATGGGGAGAGAGGGGAAAGGACACAAACACAACATTTAGTACATGGTGTTGTGTGTGTGACATTGTGTTGTGACAAACACATGTGACATTGTGAATTTGACAAACAAATTGTGTTGACATTGTCGTCAACACAACTTTTGTTGTCAACACAACACAACACAACAATTGTCAACACAACAATTGTGTGACACAACATTTAGTACATGGTGTTGTGTGTGTGTGACATTGTGTTGTGACAAACAAATGTGACATTGTGGTTGTGTGTGTGACAAACACAACATTTAGTACATGGTGTTGTTGTGTGATGACAAAACGATTATATTTTGGTGAATATCTCGATACAATAATATATTTTCAGGTCTTCTTCTTCTTTACAATTGCGAGATGGATAAAAAACGATATTTCAAAACATTATGGACACGTTATGCCAAAACTTGGTGAATAAGTTAGCTAGGTGTCAAGAACAAGCAGATTCGATTTTGGTCAAGGTTCGGGTCCAGATCCAGCCTACCAGTGGGATACAGAATGGAGCCTGTTCAGCCTGGTAGGGGTATGCGCTGTACAGAATATGCTGGTCTCGCATTAACAATGGTTTACAAATCCTGATGTACACTGGCAATTGAATGCCTGACTCAATCGTGGGTTTTTTTTCAAATGCAATGTCACTTCACTTCATATAGGGAAACAAGTCCTCAGTCCTCCCAAGCAAATTTAAAATTGTCCTAAATGATATGCAAATTAGGCCAAGCAGGCACCAGGACAAATCTTAGTGTCATACAAGCTCTGGCAGCAGAACAACATTAATAACTTGCCATAAATGGAGAAGAGTAAAGATCAAACGATTTTAGAGAATGATAATTGGGTGTACATGGAGGTGTTTGACAATAATCAACAACCCACAATGTCAATCCAATGAAGCATCTATGAGATGAACTTCAATGGAAAAGCCACCATTATGAACCCCTGGCCTACCTCTGCTCAGTTTATATGAAATAATAACGATTGCCATATTTTCACACAAATAACCCGCTGGCTATACAAATTTTACCATACAGCATGTGCCAAGTTAAATGATCATGATGATACAAAAAGAGGCTTTTTTTTTTTTTTTTTGCAAGCATAATTATAATATCTCTAATTAGATCTTTTGCAGGTTTCACCTGTATATATATATATATACATATACATATATATATATATATATATATATATATATATATATATATATATAGAGAGAGAGTTGTGGTTTTGAGAACCCTCATTTATAAATAATTACTTGTATATAAATTCTCATCATTAAAGGTTAAAGGTAGCACCCCTAGATAGGCCACAGCAACACGTAGGCCACCATAGGACTTCAGTTATCTCATTAGTATGTGTTTTAGATAAGGCCATGTTTCCAATAATTACCTTCGCAAAAGCGGAAGGTTATGTTTTGATCGCTGTGTATTTATTTGTATGTCTGTGTGTATGTTATTCGCATAACTCAAAAAGTATTCAACCGAATTGCATGAAATTTGGTGGGATGATTGGTTATTATACGGGACACATTTGATTAGATTTTGGGAGCAATCGGGTCAAAGGTCAAGGTCAAGGTCACGAAAAGGTCAAAATCGTATTTTTGTTGTTCTGTTCCCTACACTCCCATGCCAAGTACAGAACAGTAGCTGCGGCGAAGGTATGCGCTCTACCGAGTGCCCGTTCTAGTTGAATCTGCGTTGTGTCGATCAAATAAGAGTAGGCCCATTCCGTCCATTTTTGCCAACCTCCCTCTCCAAGCGACGCCATTACGCAACCCTACAGTCGGTGCCTCATGGCTCTCCAAATTTGTTACGCGCCTTTGTTAGCAGCGTTCACTGCATTAGCGCTCACCCCAGCCGTCATAAGCCATGCAGTTAGGCCCGAGAAAGGGGGCGGAACGCCGAGAAGGTGTGGCCACGTTATCCAGTCATCAAAGGCGTGGCCGGTAAGCCCTCACCAGCCAACCAGGGCTGAAGGAACATCACCGACGGGCGTGGCTTTTTGGCTCGCGGAGTGATCGCTGGTCCAGTTATATAAGCGCGAACGCAAAGCCCTTACAGAGGACTCGCGTGCACACGGCAGTGATCAAAGAACTTACTTATTGAGGAAGGCGCTTTATGAACTTATTTATCAGGAGAGCGCGCTGATCACAGGACTGATCAGGAGAGCGCGCCTTTGTGAAACCTATGACATATACGGCGCGCTTGATTGGTTGAAGACCCTGCGCAAAGAACTTGCCAGCGAGCGCATTTGCATTGGACAATTGGGAGAGCGCATCTTATCAAAGGAGGACTTTAGAGAGAGGGCATGTGGCACAAGTGTGCACGAATTACGTACGCAGCGTACCAGCTTCCCCACGCTATACAACTGTCCGGTCACGTTCAACCATACGCGGAGCTGCCTGCTGGGTTTCGCCGCTGGACTGGAGCCTGGATGAGCCGGTGACCTTCCATCCTACCAGCTACAATCCCCGTGTGAGTGTGTATGTTTGTCTGGGGTATTAAGAGTAAGACTGTTTTTAAGGCTGCCCTGTGTTCTGCTTCTTCCTCTTCCTATCCTGTACATTCTTTCGTTTCCTCTTCTCCTTCTTGTAAATAATTAATAAACCTATCTGTGTTCTTCCTACCTTCTGGTTTCCTCTCCATCCGATCGCATCTGTCCTTTCTATCATTGGGTAAACGTGGCACAATTGAGACCGCTAGAATCGGGTTTAGTCCTATTGTTAACGGCTCGGATCGCGGATTGCTATCCGCTCGGCATTTTCCATCTTATTCGTGGTTCGAGCGGGAGTTATTTCCCTGCTTTACGGTCGGGTTAGTAATTAGGTATTTGGGACTAAATTGACCAATCACCCTACCTAATACCGACCGGAAGGAGCGTTGTAACTTCTAAGGACTCGGGTTGGCCAGACAAAAAGACCAGAGGATTAAACCCCCCTTGGTAAGTGGAGCGCCGACGTCCGAGATCCGTAACAATATATATATATAAAATTACAATGCTATTTAAGGTACCGGTCAGCAAGTTATCTCACGTAAAGTCCACAAAGTTCTCGTCTGTGTTGCTATGAAACAGCTGAAGCAGCTCGGAGTCGGCAAGTGTGGGGGTGGGTGGGCGTTCAGGTACCTTGTACGGCAAGGACTTGTAATGGTATGGACGATTTCATGGAATGATATAAAAGTCTGCTGGGTATTTATACATTTCTAATGGATGGGAAGCTTGGCTTCTGGTCGTATTGGTACCGGAAACCATGCTGTTTTTTTTAAAACACATCGGCACAGTAAACTTTAATTAATACAACAACCTTTTCTTCTTAAGATATTCATTTTAATGTCCATTGGTTATTTACCGCATTTGAAAATGAAAAGGACCGTTTGTTGGCCCTTGCCAACAAAGTCGTGTTGGATGCTGGAAATCGAGATCACGTATCTATAGGGAATATAGAGATCAAAATATAGAGATCGCGATCACGTATCTATCATATCATGATCGTGTATCATGGAGAGAAAAGCTCTGGTGTTCAGTTACCAAGCAGCTAGCTAGCACCCACCAAGCCAACCGTTCCTTGGCAACAGTTTCAAATGTAGTGCTTGCTCAAGTGCTCAAGTCACTTGGCGAGCACTCTACAACAAACTTGGTAACTGAACACTCCCCTGACATGAAGGGTATGTCTTAAATTTTCATAGAGCACATTTTTTACATTAAAAAAAATCATTAATCATTTGTGATTAATGATTTTCAATGGTTTTCAGAAGTAAAGAAAAAAAATTGCATTTGGGTTCCCCCTTAAAAGTGCATGTTATGACAGATGAGCACACATACCACCAGAAAATCCATTTGAAGACATCAGATGGCTGCTTATGGCATGCAGTAGTCTAAGAAGTTGCAGAACATCCTCCACGGAACACATATTTTGACCACTACCAGCCCTGGCCTGTGGTTGTTCGAAGGGCAAATTTAGAATCGGAGAAGGAAAAGGATGGGAGAATTGTGAGCCGCCGCTTGGTTTGTGCATGGACGGGCACATCTTCGACCTCCAACCACCATATTCCTAAAGAATAAAGAAAAGTCAAAATAAATGCACAACGCAATATTTGGAAATTAGTCCAGCTCGTAACTTCACAAAGAAAACCAACATAGAGACGTTTTGGAGCCAGTTGCGCTCTGGATTCCATGCAGTTGTAAGGAGACGCTTAAACAAAGATGAATGAAACAGGACTTATTTAGAATGTTGGCATTACAAAACCAATTATTTAGTTACACCTTACATACTTCACATGAATGACCTGAAACCTATAAAGATTGAAAAAAAAAAAATCTTTTTTTTTAGTCATTACAATACAAATAAATCTGCAAATACACAAAATCAACAGTTCATCAAAATGGGTCAACACAATGTCCAGATACTAAAACTAGCCAGAGCAGCAATCACACTGATAAAACATTAAGATGCCACATAAAGCATGATCAAGTTGATGGTGCAGTTAACAGTACAAGCAGTTGCAACTCCAATTTATAATGAAAGTGCATGATCGACTTGATGATTCATGAAGCAATTGAGGCAACTGCAATTATTTACCATGAAGGTATTATTCGTCTCTGTACTTCATGCAAGTGGTACGTTTGGATTTACATCAGTCACACCACGAGGAACACTTCCACTTGCTGCTGGTATCACCAGCAAAATAAACGGCACAACAGGAGGTAAGCCTCGCAGAAACAAAGTGCCCCAACTAAGGATGCTACAAAGAGCTGAGTTGGGCTCAACTGAAGCCGAAACTCCAATGAAGGACAACCTTCCGAGTGTGTTCTCATGTGGAAGGGAATGCCTGTTGGGGCACAACTCAATTCCAAGAGATCCCAACAAAGCAACTTCATCATCTCTCTCCTTTCTCTATCTGTCTATGTCCTCTTCATCTCATCTGCTTCAAGCATCAAACAAGGTGTGTGACAGGAATGCCCTTACCTCTCAAGGGCCAATCATACAGCTGACCATGCCCCCCCCCCTCCCCCCTCCCCAAGGACTGAACCTCCCCGGCCTAGCATCGACAGTCACGTAAAAAAGTAAGTACACCCCATGTAAAGTTGACTTTTTCAACATATTTCAACATAGATATTTGATCTTCATTTCAACAATATTGATAGATAAAGGTGATATAATATAACAAATATCATGAAACATTTACATTTTGAAGTCCATTGTATAATTTAAATAAACATAAATGCAAATTTCACATGTGGAAAAAGTACACCCCTACATTTATCACCACTTCAAATACCGAAAATTAGAATCAGGTGCACCAGCTCAGGTGCAAATGATTAGAACATCATTGGAGAGTATCTTGGAGGAATCTCTCACTTAAACCTCAGACATTTAGTTTGGTTTGCTCTTTGTGGTTGAAGTGTGCAGCATCACCATGCCTAGATCAAAAGAGCTCACTGAGGACTTCAGAAAGAAGGTTATAGATGCCTACGAGTCTGGGAAGGGATTTAAAAAGATCTCCAAACAATTTGAAATCGATCATTCGACTGTCTGGGATATCATCTACAAGTGGAGAAGATTCCAAACAACTGCCAACTTGTTCAGGACAGGCCGCCCCAGCAAGTTCACCCCGAGAGCAGACCGCAAGATGCTGAAAGAAGTCTCTAAGAACCCCAGAATATCATCACGGGACCTACAGGTAGCTCCTGCCACTGTTGATGTCAAAGTGCACGAGTCTACCATTAGAAAGAGGCTGCACAAATTTGATCTGCATGGGAGGTGTGCCAGGAGGAAACCTTTGCTGTCCAGAAAGAACATCAGGGCAAGACTAAAGTTTGCCAATGAACACCGAGGCAAAGACCAGCACTTCTGGAACAATGTGCTCTGGACAGATGAGTCAAAAGTAGAGCTATTTGGCCACAGTACCAAAATTTGGCCACAGTACCACAGTACCAACCATAATATTTCCACCACATGTTTGGCAAAAACCAAAGACAGCATTTGACCACAAGAACATGATACCAACTGTAAAGCATGATGGTGGAAATATTATGGTTTGGGGCAGCTTTGCTGCATCAGGGCCTGGGCAGCTCACCATTACAGAATCCACTATGAATTCTTCATTGTGCCAGAGGGTGCTTGAGGATAATGTGAGGACATCTGTCGGAAAGTTGAAGCTCAACCGAAGGTGGACCTTGCAACATGACAATGACCCTAAAGATACCAGTAAATCCACCAAGGAATGGCTGAAAAGAAAGAAAGAGGGTTCTGGAATGGCCAAGTCAAAGCCCGGATCTAAATCTTAGAGATGTTGAGGGGATTTGAAACGAGCTGTGCATGCAAGAAACCCCTCAAACATCGCACAGCTGAAATAATTCTGCATGGAGGAGTGGGCAAAAATTTCTCCCAGTCGATGTCAGAGACTGGTAGACAGTTCTAAGAAACACCTACTTGAGGTTGTTTCTGCCAAAGGTGGTAATACCACCTATTAGAGCCAAGGGTGTACTTATATTTTCCACATGCGAAATTTGCATTTATGTTTATTTAAATTATACAATGGACTACAAAATGTAAATGTTGCACAATATTTGTTATATTATATCACCTTTATCTATCAATATTGTTGAAATGAAGATCAAATAGCTGTATGTTGAAATATGTTGAAAAAGTCAAAACTTTACATGGGGTGTACTTACTTTTTCACGTGACTGTACTTGCATGAGCAAATCTTTGCTCCATGAAGACTGTTGCTGATATTCATGGTGAGAGTTTTGTTCCATGCCATGTTAAGTTTGTACTATGATTTTCAACAGAGTTCACACTTTTCTCATAACTTAACATAACAAATGCTAAACAATTATATGACAAAACAATACTAATCAAATTATACATCTCATAGCAAGTAGTTAAATAGATCAATCCAATCCATAAAAACAAAACTTCATCATGAAGTAGAAATTCTCATAATATTTAAAGGTTAACTGTATGGCACAAAATAGTACTTACCATTACTTCTTCTTCTTCCTCTTTTTCAGATGTGTTCATTTCACTGTAGACAATACTAAACCAAAAAAAAAAAAGCAAAGCAAATAGATCACCATTTCATCCAATCAAGGCCCTAAGGTTCATGGCACTGTTACAATAACATAACTGTTACAACACGACTGAAATGCCAAGTCGAGATCAACATAACTGTTACAACTCTACCAGCCATACATATTGTTGCGAATATGGAATTTGGCCTCCATATCCGCTTGTAAATATTCCCCTATTTTCTCCAATACTCCCCAACTTTCCCCAATCCCCCATTCCCTAGTCCCATTGCATGTAAATAACAATCAGTAGAGCCGACCTTCCCCTTCTTCCCCCATTAAATGTCGTGCCCAGGTCCACCGCACCACACGTAGACAACTTTCGGACATCTTCCTAGTTATTCTTAATCTATGTCAGTTAAGGCCTCATTTCCATTAATTAGGACTCTTCGTTGCACCAGAATGTGATTATATGGCATCAGTAGTGAGTTTAGGACCTTTCCCATACCTCCTTCCATCTTCTTCCCCAACAATTACAACAACAACAGAGGAGATGGCGGCGGAGCGGGGGAGGATGCGTCCTCCCACCGGCTCGATTAGCTCCAGACCATGCGCTCCACGGGGTTACCACGAAGGGGCTCCTTGTCAGCTCCTCGTCAAGGGCGGAGCCTGGTAAACCCCCCCGCACGCACCCAATGAGAAGCAACGTGCCGATTCCACGAGGCGGAGCTAACGAGCCGAGGGCGTGTCACTCCCCGCCGGATATACGCGGCCCCGCGCCGGATGTGACGTGAGATGCGCCTGAACTACGGAGAGCAGAGGAAGCCACCGCCACCCCCAGCGCGACGATACCTCCCCGCATCTTTGGACCGGACCGGACCGTACTGGACCCTGCTTTGAGCCAAGAGTGCACCTTGAGCCATCGATACCCGCTGTCCTTTTCATCAACCCCCGTGTGAGTCAGCCTTGTCCCGTTTGTCTGTCGTCTGTCCGGGGTTAATATAAGAGTGTGTCTAAGTGCTTGTCTTTCTATGCTGTCCCTCTTGTAGTTGTAATCTAACCTTCCGCCTTAATATAACCTCCTCCGGAGGTCTTGAGAACTGAACCCCTGGTGTCGTATTGTGTTATTGTAATCCAGCCGGGTGTCTTCTTTTTCTTATTGAGCCAGCATCGCGCGGCTTCGTCAACGTTCGAGTACAATCGGGTAATTTGTGCGGACACGACGGCCATTCCGCTCGGCCCACCTTAACATCAAAGTCGTGTCAGTAACAATTGGTGTCGAGGAGTGAGATTCGGACCCGGGACTAAATTAGTTAGGCCCAAATTTTGGGAGGGAAAATCGAGCCGGAGCGCGGTTACTGCGCTCGACGAAATTATAACAGCAAAATTTGGATTGGTGTTACGAAACTCGAATTTTGAAAGTCGCGCTATGGCGGATCAAGACGGCTGGGGTCCGGTAGGGGAGAGTGAAGCAGGGTCGGTCCAGGACCAAATTGAGGGACGCGAGGAGAGCGAAGCAGTGAGGGCGGCAGGGTCGCAAAATAGCGTTGTCACGCACGAGGTGGCCACGGCGTCCACGCCCGCGGCAGCGCCCCTGGTGGATTCGAACCTTTTCCTCCTGCAAATGAGGGCCCTTATGGAACAAATGGTGGGAATGAGGGCTGATAGTGAGCGGTTGGGAAACCAAATGGGGGTAATGGGGAACCGGATGGATGCTCAGAGTGAGCAATTGGGGGTAATGGGGAACCGGATGGATGCTCAGGGTGAGCGATTGGAGGGCCAAATGGGGGTAATGAGGGACGAAGCGAGGGGTACCAGTGAGGGATTAGACAATAATTTTAAGGGATTAGACAATAATTTTAAGGGATTAGACATGAAATTTGGGAAATTAGACGATAGATTAGGGGAAATACAGGAGGGGTTAACGGGGGTAGAAAACAGAATGGCCGCTCAAGAGAATCAAATGGAAGGGATGCAAAAAGGGTTAGAGGGGTTAGAAAACACCATGGAAGGCAAATTGAGGGACATGAGGGACCAAGCGGAAAGGGAAGTTAACCAAATGGGGCAGCAGATAGAGGGGGTCAGAATGGGGGTAGAAACCAAACTGGATGCTCACAGGGAGGAAATGGAGCAGATGAGGGTGGCATCTGGGCAGGAGATGCAAGTGATGGGAGAAGAGATCAGAAGAGGTGTGAGTGAGGAGGTCGGAGGAGTGCGCGAGGAGGTGAGGCACTGTGAGGAGCACATGGAAAAGGAGGTGAGAAAGGGGACTGTAAAGTTACAAGGGGGCATAGAGGACCTGACGCAGGAGGTGGAGCAGCTGACGGTGGGACAGACGGAGTTAGTGGAGCAGGTTCAAAGGAACACTGCGGTATTAGGAGGTTTAAAGGCGACACAAAAAGAAATTAAAAACGACTTGATAGCGACACAGAGGCAATGTCAGATGGTACGTGAGGGACTGACAACGAGGTTGGACGAGGTGGTAGAGGTAATGGAGACGAAGGACCGGCAGGTGAGGACGCACATGGAAACGGTCAAGGTAGCCTTGGAGGACGAGCTTGAGGAGACGTACCGGGGAATAAAAGAGGTGAGGCACAAATTAGAAGAAGTGGAAGAAGGGGTGAGCGAAATTAAGAAGCGACGGAGAGGGGATAACAAGGAGATAAAAGAGGAGATAAAAGAATTGGTCCAAAGTCTGTGTTTGGATCGTGATGTGCTCATTAACCGGATGAGGGATTCGCAGGTGATGGAGGAGAAGCGAAGAGGAAGAGGACCCGGTGTAAGTGGTGACCAATATGGTCGTGCGTATGAAGCGCCAGGGGATTTAATAAGCTTGGGGGTCGAGATAGACCCGGGTGTTCGTGAGAGGCCGTTGGTGAAGTGTGCGACAGGTCTGGTGTGCGAAAGAGGAGGTGTGCGAGAAAGTCCGACTCTGGGGTGTGTGAGGAAAAAGTGCACGCCAAGGAGTGAGGGTGCTGGCGAGAGTGAGTCGGTCGTAGCGCGTGTGCGAGGGAGTACATGGAAGCGCGGTGTGGTGAGTGTTACAGAGGGTGTGACGGGAGAGTGTGCGCGAGAAAGGTGTGTAACGGACAGGTGCCTGAGGAAAGAGTGCGCTGTCAAAGGCAAGGAAGAATGCACACCTGTGGGGAGTGTTACAGAGGGTGTAACGCAAGAGTGTGCGCGAGAAAGGTGTGTGACGGACAGGTGCATGAGGAAAGAGTGCGCTGTCAGAAGTAAGGAAGAGTGTCCACCTGTGGTGAGTGTTACAGAGGGCGTAACGGGAGAGTGTGCGCGAGAAAGGTGTGTAACGGACAGGTGCATGAGGAAAGAGTGCGCTGTCAGAAGTAAGGAAGAGTGTCCACCTGTGGTGAGTGTTACAGAGGGTGTAACGGGAGAGTGTGCGCGAGAAAGGTGTGTGATGGACAGGTACATGAGGAAAGAGTGCGCTGTCAAGAGTAAGGGTGAGTGCGCTGTCAGGAATGGAGGTGAAAGTAGTGAGAGTGACATGGAGCGTGAGTTAGTTGTGACAGGTGAGCGAGGATGTACACCTGGGATGGAAGGATGCACACCTGGAATGGTAGAGCGTGAGTGGGAATGCACGCTGGAGTTGGTGGTGAGGCACGTGGTTGGGTGTGCGAATGAGAGCACACCTGTGATTGTCACAGAGGAGGTGACCGAGGAGGGGGCGCGAAGAGGTGTATTGGTGAGGTGTGCGAGCGACGAATGTGTGCCAAAGTGTTCGGTGGTCAGGTGTGTGACCAAGGCTGTGAATGGAATGAGTGTACCTGGGTGTGTAAGGAAAGGTACGAGGAGCATGGGCACGGCTGGATGTGTGAGCAAGGAACGGGCTGCGGGGTGTAAGCGTCCAGGTGAAGCATCGACGTTACACGGGTTAGAGGTTAGAGCGACTTTTAGCCGAAGCAGGCCCTCGGTGCGTGCCGGGCCTCGCTTTGAACGGCCGCGTCCAGGCTCCACTAGGCGGAGCTGGCAGCCCGATAGAAAGGGTCGTCATGGCGACCACTTTTTGGTGAGACGTGCCGGCAGGTCGAGATCGGGGCATTGGATGGCTCCGTGCCGAGATGGTGCGTGGGATCTCGGCCCGGGTAAACCTCCTTCCCTGCACCGAATGCGGGACGCACCCAGCCGCTGGCACAGAACAACCAGCATCCATTGCTTGGCTTTACGAAGCCGGGCTTTGGACAGGAATTGGCGCACCGAGAGGCATTATTGAGTAGACTGGGTGATGAGGTTAGTGTTTTGGACCCAAAATTGGAGAAAAACAAAATTTGATGATAGGCAAGGGATTGGCAGTAGTGATTGGCAGATGATGGGTAGTGATTGGCAAATTTTTGATTTGTTGAAATTTGATGTGCAAAATTGGTAGTGAGAGACCCCCGATGTGGAGGGATGGCATCCTTGCCCCCCTTCCCATGGTGGGGCAAAGGAGCAATAGCTTATGGGGTGTATGGCAGTGAAAACTAGCCCGGGTGGGTTAGGATATTGTGTGTAGGGATCTAGAGAAGATGACCTTAGGTAACGTTAAGGTTAGTTAGTGACTGATACCTGTAGTGGGGACGCAGGTAGCTTAGTGTGGATTATAATGACGTGGGAGCGCAATAGTTTAAAGGGACGACTGGGAAGCGCAAGTTTCAGGAGGGAGTAGTTAGCTGAGATGATGCCGTGTGTGTGAGGATGGAACAGGTGTGATTGCACAGGTGTGCAACTGGACAGGTGTGTGGAGCAGTGTATGAGTAGTGAGTGTGTGGATCAGCGCGAATGCGCTTGGGGAGAGAAGGGTGCAGGTGGCACCAGGTGTGAGAGCACAGGTGTGCAGGTACAGGTGTGTGGAGAGAGTTGGAGTGAGTGGTACGGAGTGGTGTGCAT
This sequence comes from Myxine glutinosa, assembly GCF_964187855.1. Lineage (NCBI taxonomy): Eukaryota > Metazoa > Chordata > Myxini > Myxiniformes > Myxinidae > Myxine > Myxine glutinosa. The sequence goes on along the minus strand of NC_136266.1, from coordinate 53,896,594 downwards.
GGTGCGAAGGTGTGGATGGGGGAAGAGTGGACCCCTTTCACGAGCACCCGGGGCGGGTAGTGTAAGTGTTAGGTAGAGGGTGCAGGTAAATTGTGGTTGGATATTGGCATTTGTGGTGCGGTTGCAGAATGGTGTTGTGAATGGGTGCATTAGTGTTGTGGAAATGGCTGGGCGTGTAGCCTGTTAGTGTGTGTAGTTGGTTGGGCACTCCACCACTGTGAGGATGTCGGCCAGGTGAGGCCGCAGGTGGGCTCTGGGAGCCAGTAGTTGTGAGTGGGTGCCTGAGGATCCCGGGTGTGGATCGGGCAGCCCAGTGCCAGAGAGGGCACGGAGTGGGGAGAGAGCCAGAGGGCCTTCCCCAGGTAGTTAGGTTAGGGTAAGGAGCAGGTAAGCTCGGAGGCAACCGCAGTGGTGGAGGTGTGCAGGTGGGTAGACCCACTGGGAGAGATACACGCCGCAGCCCAGAAATTGTGCGAGGGCACCGGGAGATGAATCGGGGGAGTGAGACCCCAAATTGAAGAGCACCACAGTTTGGCCAATGGGAATTGGTTTTTAGAACCCATAGTGTAAGAGGGCCAATGGTTTGGCCGGAGAGAGACCCCGGGTAGTGTAAAGTTGTTAAAGTCATTTAGGAAATAGTTAGGATTGATGAACCTGTCGCACCATACGCAGCCACTTACCTGTGGTGATGATGATGACTCCACACCTGTGTTTTCTTTGTTTTGTTGCAGGAGATGAATTGCTGTTGGATTTGTGAGACGCATCACGACGTGGATGAGACATTGGGGTGATTCCATCTCTCCCTCCCTAGGAGGGACTGATGATGAATTGGTAATGGCAAATTTTGATGTGCAGTTGAAAATGGCAAATTTGATTGGTTAGGAGGGAGAGAAGACGAATTTGGTTTATGGGAGGAACGGGGAAGACAGTAGGGATGTTTGTTGATTTGTAAAGTAGATGTTTATGGGTAGTGTTGTGTTGTGTGGATACAGTAAGGGGTAAGGGAGGGGCCATGTAGGTTACCTGGTGGGGGGGGGCGTACGATAGGAACGTACCTGTCTCACCTGGTTCCCATGTGCCCCCAGTGTGCATCACCTTACATTGCGTGCACTTTTGCGCCCTTACCACCTTACTCACTTGTTTCTTCTTTTGTCTCCCACCTCCGAGGATCTGGCTTTGGGGTAGAGAGAGAGGAGAGAGAGGTGCTGGCTGCGCAGTTGTGGGCCTGCACTTTCGCTGTTTGCTGCCGGGATCGATACACCATATGGACCGCAATGTTTGTGGCCACCCACAATGGACCGCAGTTCGTTTGCGGCCAAGCACCACCCGGGGATGGACCTATGGGTCAACGTGGCACCTATGCCATAAAGGTGAACCACTGTTAATTAACACCAAGTGCACCACAAGAAGAGCAAGAGACACCTGCAGGGTTAGGGGTTGTCGAATTTATTTTTATTCCAATGAACAATGGTGACTGCACCGATTGGTGGTGGGGTGGTGCTGTTGATGCTCGGGAAGGGTGCTCTGCACGTTATTAAAGGCCGTCGGCCACAGAGCACTCGTGGGTTGGTGTATCGATGTTGGCAAGCGCGCTCTCTCTCTATGCATAACATCTGCATGTGTCCCTCCAAAAACAGGTCCTGGATCGTAGTGTAAATAGCAGCGTAGTCTTGTAAATAATGCTCCCTACCGGCTGTATGTTTAGTTTGAGAATTCTTTCCGGATTCGGTTATCCTGTGGGTGTGTTTCTGTGAGGAGAAGGGTGCAACGTCGCAGGGGGACATATTTACTCATTTGTGAATATCTGTAAAACTGTCGCACTCAGGGTAGAGTTAATAGTAGAGGGAACTACATTGCGTGCCACACTAAAGTAGGTAAAAATTTATCGGGTCGGGACGCCCCGAGGGTAGAGAAGGGTGCAATGTTGCGAATATGGAATTTGGCCTCCATATCCGCTTGTAAATATTCCCCTATTTTCTCCAATACTCCCCAACTTTCCCCAATCCCCCATTCCCTAGTCCCATTGCATGTAAATAACAATCAGTAGAGCCGACCTTCCCCTTCTTCCCCCATTAAATGTCGTGCCCAGGTCCACCGCACCACACGTAGACAACTTTCGGACATCTTCCTAGTTATTCTTAATCTATGTCAGTTAAGGCCTCGTTTCCATTAATTAGGACTCTTCGTTGCACCAGAATGTGATTATATGGCATCAGTAGTGAGTTTAGGACCTTTCCCATACCTCCTTCCATCTTCTTCCCCAACAATTACAACAACAACAGAGGAGATGGCGGCGGAGCGGGGGAGGATGCGTCCTCCCACCGGCTCGATTAGCTCCAGACCATGCGCTCCACGGGGTTACCACGAAGGGGCTCCTTGTCAGCTCCTCGTCAAGGGCGGAGCCTGGTAAACCCCCCCGCACGCACCCAATGAGAAGCAACGTGCCGATTCCACGAGGCGGAGCTAACGAGCCGAGGGCGTGTCACTCCCCGCCGGATATACGCGGCCCCGCGCCGGATGTGACGTGAGATGCGCCTGAACTACGGAGAGCAGAGGAAGCCACCGCCACCCCCAGCGCGACGATACCTCCCCGCATCTTTGGACCGGACCGGACCGTACTGGACCCTGCTTTGAGCCAAGAGTGCACCTTGAGCCATCGATACCCGCTGTCCTTTTCATCAACCCCCGTGTGAGTCAGCCTTGTCCCGTTTGTCTGTCGTCTGTCCGGGGTTAATATAAGAGTGTGTCTAAGTGCTTGTCTTTCTATGCTGTCCCTCTTGTAGTTGTAATCTAACCTTCCGCCTTAATATAACCTCCTCCGGAGGTCTTGAGAACTGAACCCCTGGTGTCGTATTGTGTTATTGTAATCCAGCCGGGTGTCTTCTTTTTCTTATTGAGCCAGCATCGCGCGGCTTCGTCAACGTTCGAGTACAATCGGGTAATTTGTGCGGACACGACGGCCATTCCGCTCGGCCCACCTTAACATCAAAGTCGTGTCTGTAACAATATAATGAAATGCTAAGTTGTGATACAATGACTGTATTGATGCAGCACTCCCAGCCTTGATCCCTCCACCGCAACATCGTGTATCAAGTTAAAGTGATATCACAACAAATTTCCATTTTTCCAGGCAATTCAGCATTCACGCAAACTTTTACATACGTGTATGTGGGTTCCCATATCCTCCGCAACTTGTCAACCTTGAGGTCACCATGGGATGTCATGTCGAGCAGTTTCTGTACGTTTGAGAATATTGTAGCCTTAGGATTTGTCAGAGGGAGTTCCACGTCATTGGCGGTTCCCAAGCCGGATACTTTAAGTACGAGAGTCAGGTGATGAAGTGCCCCCGACTCAGAGGGCTCGACAAGTTCAGAACTTGGAGTACCTACAAAAAGGGGTGGGGGTAATAATCAGCAAAGTGACTTGCACAAAATAGGAAAATAAAGAAGGGAAGGATTGAAAAGGAAAGTGTTGTGATAAAGGTGGAACAAAAGAAAATATATTGAATCAAAATAAAATTAATTAATAAAGCAAAAAGAGGAGGAAAGCAACTAAAGTAAGAGTGTGAAGTTTAAAAGCACCCAATACAGTGAAAACTTGAACGGCAGTCGTTAGTGCGAACACCTCTGCCAGGCTGAACAATTTAAGTTTTGTATTCCACCGATAGACATGAACCAAAATCGAATCGGCTTGTTCTTGTCATCTACCCATCTCATCCACTAAGTGTTGTCATAACCCTTCCACAACTTTTTATGACGTGCTGTATACAATTTTTGGCCACATCTCAATGGTAAAAACTTGGCTAAAAAATGAAAACATATTTTCGAATCCGGATCCAGATATTTGGTAGTGGAGGTAATGACACTACCATTCTAAGAATTAGAAATACAATCCAAAGTAAAAATTCAACCTAATTTACATGCAAAAAAGAAATAAATTAAAATTATATATATATACAGTGAAACCTTGACTTACGAGTGCACCAACTTACGAGTTTTCCGAGATACGAGCCGTCGCTCGGTCGATTTTTTTTGCTTTGTGATGCGAGCCGAGATCTGAGTTACGAGCGAGCGAGCGAGCTTGGATATAAAACACGTAATCGTCGAAAAACATGAGCGAGGTGTGCGTGTTGTCGACTTGGCGAGGCAGTACGATCGTAGTACTTCTACGATATGTACGATTTTGAAGCGGAAGGAGTCGATAAAGGCTATAACGCCAGCCAAGGGCGTTAAGATTATTTCAAAGCTCCGGACCTCTGTCCATGAAGAGATGGAGAAGTTGTTGTTTGTGTGGTTGACTGAGAAGCAGCTCGCAGGAGATACCGTGACCGAGAGCATCATCTGTGAGAAGGCACGAGACATTTACGGGGATTTGGTGCAGCAGACGGTGGGAACATCAACGGACGAGGCATCGGAAGAGTCATTCAAAGCCAGTCGGGGATGGTTTGATAATTTTAAGAAGAGGACCGGCATTCACTCCGTCGTCAGGCATGGTGAGGCAGCAAGCTCGGATGTGAAGGCAGCTGAAGATTTTATTACAACTTTTGCCGAACTGATAGAAGCCGAAGGATACATCCCCCAGCAAATCTTCAACTGTGTCGAGACAGGGCTCTTCTGGAAAAAGATGCCGAGGAGGACGTATATAACGGCAGAGGAGAAGAGCATGCCAGGCCACAACTTGTTCAGAGTGCCGGCGAAAGCTCGCCTTCTCTTTGTGGAAGACACGGTGAGATCCTTAACATCCAACAACTAATGGGACGCAAACGGGGCGCCCAGTTTAGCGGTACACACATTGATGAATCACCCTGCCTGTGAAACACCGACATGACAGGTTATAGCTGGGTTGGGATTCAAACCCAGGCTGGACAGTTTAGAGTCAAGTGTGCGTACCTCCAGTCCAGGCCATCCTGCCAACTTGTATGCTGCATACAGGTGAAATATAAAGCGCGAGATATTTATATATATATATTTCAAAAAAAATTGGTGTGGTTTTTGGGGGGCTGGAACGGATTAATAGCATTTCAATTCATTTTAATGGGGAAATTTAATTTGAGAAACGAGCAAATTGAGTTACGAGCTCGGTCACAGAACGAATTAAACTCGTAAGTCAAGGTTTCACTTTATATATATATATATATATATATATATATATATATATATATATATATATATATATATATATATACACACACACACACACACACACACACACACACACACACACACACACACACACACACACACACACACACACACACACACACACACACACACACACACACACACACACACACACACACACACACACACACACACACACACACACACACACACACACACACACACACACACACACACACGTCGACCCTTGAGTGAACGCCTCAGGGTGACGGATGGCCAAAACGAGCTATAAACTCCGGGCGTACAAGCCGAACCTGGCGGATTATCTCTTTGGCGAGCACAGGGGAGGATCCGAGGCCTTACCTGAACTGACAAGAAACGCACAGGGTTTTATTCCTCTAGCTACAAACGAATCAACGAACAAGCCAGGCACGACGAAGAAATGCAATCAATATGGGGTTTATTTAAATAATGCAAAGTAACAGGGAAGGTGAGGTAAACTAAAAGTTCTAAATTAGTATCCCTCCACACGTACTCGGACACAAACAAGGCAAACATAAATGTTCGGTGTCGTGCAGCCACTTAGTTCAGGTCTCAAGAGGGTTTGGTGTGGTTCACAGGTCCCACGTCCCTGCGCAGGAAAACACGCGTTGGCGCGAAGTCAGGTCTACAGCCAGCCGCCGGTGCAAGGCAATCAGACAAGGGCTCCTCCCTTGGTCCTTCTCGTTAGGTTGCACCGAGCTCCGGCGGTCTCAAAGGCGCACCCCGCACGAAGCGCAGCACGATCCCATCCTTCTTAAATCGGCGACCAGGCAAGAAGACGACGCGGGCAGGCAAGACCAGGCACAAAGAGCGAAAATGCGCACGACCATCCACCAAGAAGCCAGAAGGAGAAAAAAATGGCGGTCTCTTCGCTGTTCCTGTCTGGCGTCTCGATGACGTCATTCTTTGACCAATGGTGCAGTGCCGTCGCATCGCCCCATCGTTACCCGACCAATCCTCATTCGGGGCGTGACCTTACGGCTATTCTTGACCACCCATTGAGAATGTTCAGGGGCGGGGCTCCCTTGCCGATCGGCCAATGTTCGGGTTTTGCTAGCCCTGCCGGTGTTGTGGGTGAATGGAGCATTCGTGGCATGGCTTTTTGATGAATATAAAAACGAAGGACAAAATTACTAGAGGCCTTTACACAGGGGAATTATTGACCATAAGCCCTAGCAAAATAACAAATCCACTCCTCCATGTGGAGACAAATAAACGCTCTTACCCGGCCAGTCAGCCTAACTTAATTTACAGATGTGGGCTCTTCTTCGCGACACTCGGAGCATGCTAATCTACACATTCTGAACTTCATCAAGGTATTTCATCCACACCCCAAAAAAATTACATACATACATACATACATACATACATACATATACATATTGTTACGGATCCGGGGGACGGCACTCCCGTTAGCAAGGGGGGGTTATAATCCCCTTGTCTTGTTAAGCTGGCCGTCCGACCGGTCCTGGGGGGTATGACGTCACGCCCGGTCAGCGCTGAATAGGGTAGTAGGCCAATTATTCCTATGACCTAAGTACCAACGCCTTCCGGTACACGAGGAAATACTCCCGCCCGGGCCGCAGCATAATCGATGGATTGCGCCGAGCGAAGCGAGCTGCGACGCGGTCCGTTAACAAAGGACTAAACCCGATTATAAGCGGTTCTACCGAAATCACGCCAGCGGTACTCAATCGGGAAATCACTAAAGCAATCGGACGAGAATGAAACCAAAGTAAGAGGAACAGGTATTTATTAACTATTTACACAAAACCAAAGAAAGAGAAGGAACGAAAGTAATATGAAGAAGAAGACAGCACAAATCCTTAGACAGTCTTACTTAAACCCACAGGACAATACAGACAGACTCACACGAATAGGGGATTGCAGGCAGGAATGGCTGGAGGGATGAGAAGGGCAGACGGTCCACGGAATTGGGCGGCAGGGAGGTCCGGGGATCGCGGCACGACATCGAGGTCCCGCTTGAGCGTCCACGCTCCGGTTCAGTGGCGAAAACCCGGTCGTCAGTGCTGGTTGGTATCACCCATTAGCGTGCCGACTCTCTCGCCGCAGGATGTTCGCGCCAATAAATGAATGGTCGATCCTCCCTCCCTCCTCTCAACTTCTTGGGTCGTGCTCCCTCACTCATCCGCCTCTTACCGACTCTCTTGAACCTCCTCACGCGTCTCTGGTGGGGGCCTCGCGCCAAGGGTATTATTACCATGCCCTTGGAACCCTCTCGAACTCGCCAGACATTTGCCACGCCCTATCAAGCCATGCCCGAGCCCTGGTTGGTTGTTAAGGGCTCCCCGACTCCACCTTTGATGACGAGGTGGTGCCACGCCCATGCTCTGGCGGCTCCTCCCCCCTTATTGGCCTCGTGCGTAATGGAGTTTGGCGCCAGGCAGCGAACGCTGCTGGGCGAGCATAGCCGGTGCGATGCCCACGAAAACGGCCCAACTGTTACTGGCACTTTGAGGAGATGATTGGGGAACTGAAAGGGACCTATCTTATTTGATTGATGCAACGTAGAGTCAACTATTGGAAACACAGCCTTACCTGGAACACATAATAATGACGTAACTATAGAGAGGTCCTAAAGTGTCCTACGTGTTGTACATGGACTAAGGTGCAATCTTTAATTAACAGCCAATTAAGGGGACATGTACACAGGGGTCATTTATAAGGGAATTTACTACTAAATTTACATGTGAAGGTTCTAAAAACCGTAACAATATATACACACTCCAGGGGCAAACAAATGAGCAAAGTCAATTTTTTTTTAAACAATTTTTGTCATAACTATTTTCTATCAATCGATCGATCGATCTATCCTCTTCGGGCCAAGTGGCCCATAAGGCTGCAGTGCATAATCTCCAGTCAGCCCTGTTTCTGGCTATCGGCTTGGCGGCATTCCATGATCTCCATCCTATCTCTTTTCGTTCTTTTTCCACTGTTCTCAGTCCCACTTTCCTTCTTCCCTCAGGTGTCCATGACAATGCTGTCACACAGTTATTATAATCATTCATTCTTAGCACATGTCCAATTCATTTCCATCTTCTGATCTTGACTTCATCACTGATCTTCATCATTTTGGTTCTTTTGAGCATTTCTTCATTTGATACAATGTAAGGCCATCTAATTTTCAATATTCTGTGCAGACATTTGAATATAAATGTGTCAAGTTTCTGATTGTCCCCTTTATTGATCTTCCAAGCCTCACATTGATATAGTAGTACTAATTTGACAAGTGAGTTAAACAGTCTTAATTTAGTTTTCAATGTATAAATGCTTGAGCTCCATATTTGTTTGAGTTTCATGAAGGATACCATATCTTTACAAATTCTGTTCTTAATATCTTCATCCCCTCATTTGTTGATGATGGCCCCTAGGTAGGTGTACATAGACTTCATAACTATTTTACCATACAAAAAAAAACAAAAAAAAACACCAACACCAGAACATGCAGAAATAACTGCACAATTCAATATGGAATAGCTTGTCCCTTAGCTTTCTTTAAATAATCCAGTCGTTTGGTCAAACGTTCACAAAGCTTCTTGCACCGAGAAATGTCACTATTGTCCCATTCATGTTTGACAGCTTCCCAAAGTTGATCAGAATTTGCAAATTTCCTTCCAACAAGTTTGTGCTGAATATAAGCCTAAAGATTCTCTATGGGGTTCAAATTGGAACACAGACCAGGCCAGAAGATAAGTTTCAGGGACTTTTTCTCCAACCACTGTGGCTTTTGCAATGTAGGCAGGGGCATTATCTTGTTGAAAAATGACTTGTTTGCTTTTCTCTCCAGGAAATAACTTTTTGAGGCTGAGAAATGATCCTTTCTCTAATATGTTCTGGTATTCCTTGGCAGTAATCGACTGTTGACTGTTCACACCTTATCAGCTCAACAACACCAGCAGACAGAAATGCACCCCAGACCATGATTCCACCTCCTCCATGCTTCACAGTTGTTGAAATGCACTCAGGGTTGAATCTCTCCCCAGATCTGCAACGGCAACATTCTGGGGCAACACTGCAAAGCTGAAATCTTGATTCATCACTCCACAGGGTCTCACTATCTGCAATGATATTTCCTGGGAAAACTACATTTCCAAGCTGGCATCCAAAGCCAGTCGCTGACTGGGCATCCTCCGTCATGCGAAGTCCTTCCTTGGCACTTCTGAGCTGCTCGCCACGAACAAAGCTTTCAACCGCAGCTTGATGGAATACTGCTCTCCCCTCTGGGCTGGTGCTGCTGTTGCACACTTAGCTTGGCTTCACACTGTAGAAACCAAGGCTTTTAGGATCATTGGTATCTCCCACGATGAAACTGATTGAGGGCATATCAATCACCGCAGGCTGGTTGGTGGTCTTATTATCTTCTACGGACTCCTCCCCAGCTCTGTCCCCAAAATATTCCTACAGTGCACACAAGATCCGTCAGCAACCCTCTTCTGCTGAAACTTCCATAATCAAGACTCTGCTCACCTTCACTCTTTCATTCCTCTTTTCTCCTGCCTCTGGAACAAACTCCCTCTCTCTCTTCAATCCCACTCCCCCCTCCAGGTCTTTAAAACAGCTGTTCACCACCATCTCTTATCTTCCCCCACCCAATACCTTGATCTTTTCTACCCCCGTTAATACACCCCAAATCCACCTTTTTCAAGTCCCGTTTTGTAGTAAATCCTAGTAGTGCTAATTTGTTTCATACAGTGTACCCTACCCCAGCTCTCCCTTCCACAGATCTCCCGATGTCCTTGTTCTCGACTGTTGTGCTTCCCTCTCTCTACCCCTCGTCTCCCGCTCCCTTTATACGTTTCATGTGTGTTTCTATTTATGTTTTATGTGTCAGCTCTTACAGGAGCCTCGACTTTGTATACACAAAAGAAAAAAGAAAAAAAAAAAAGATTTTTTTAAAAAAGGAAGAAAGGGTAAAATTTAAAAAAGGAGACTACAACATGCACGCTCTGCTTGCCGGAGGGATGCCCTGCTCTCCAGTGCCTCAAGCGAAACAACAGCCCGGGCCTCTTCACGTATACCATTTCCGTCCCACTCGTCAGTGTGTGTGATGTGTGCGAGTGCCCTTACCCCTCTCAGCCAGGATTTAGTTTCCTGCACGTGTTGAGTATTGCACTATATTTGTATATTCGTGTTGGGGATTCAGTGATAAAGCCTCACCACAGCAAGAGAAAGCTGCAGTACGAAATTGACGACATTTCCTTATTACACTTATTCATCACCAGGCCTCCGCCCCCTCCATCATCCACCACCCTCATTACAACATCACTCTCTTTACAATAACCAAAGCATGCACTCACGTATCCACTACGTTGCTGCATACCTGGTATAGGTATCTCAATATCTGTCGTTTGCTGAACGTTAGTTCGACCAGGTCTTGGGTCAAAGGCTGGGACAAGAGCAGAAAACTGCCGCTTTAAAACGAAGTCATCATCCCACATCCGCCTGCGTCCACTACGAGCCTCATACTCTTCTTCCTCCTGCAACAAGTCAGCAATATATTTGTATAGGTGTCCAATACTACGACTATGGAATAATCTCTAAGCAAGGCATTCACCCTAACCATTGCTTCCTCAAAGTCCTGATCATCACGGTTTTCATCCTCATTTTCTTCATCATCGTCATCTGGTTCTGGCAAATCATCTTCGTCCTCCAACTCTACTAGCAAGGTGCCAGCACGGCATCCTTCCAGGAAATCTGTCAGACAGCACAAGATGTAATCAACAGATTTCAATTTCTTTTAAATAAATAATAATAATAATAATAATAATAATAATAATAAATAGCCCCATTGGTGACTGAGTTATTTCCCCATGGCTTCTGACGAGATTAAAAAACAAATTACCTGAATTTGAAGTGAAACACCCCATTGGGGCAAACCTCCCCTTCCCCTTTTCTACTCCCTTTAAAATTGCTGGATGCGGTTGGGGAGCACAACTCCATGAGACCTTGCTGTCCTGATGCATCGTACCAAATTTGGTCCATATAGGTCAGGTATTTTGTGAGCCGTTTTAGTCAAATGTTAATGGACGGACGTACATAGGTATCCACTCTGACGTTATTTCAGAGAAATAACCGAAAAATTGATAATATAATACCGCAACGTTGAAAATCACAAAAATGAAAACCCCATCCCCAATCATGATTTTCCCCAAACCAATTAACCCCATTTAACCCAACCCTCTTAACATGAGGAAAACACAGAAACTGCCCTCTTTTCCTGGTTGTCAATTCCCCGCTCGTTTCCAACTGGTGCCCATCGCCCCAGTATCAGTGCGCTGCCTTTTAACCCAATTGTTACCGTGCCCTTCAATGAGCCGAGATTTTGTATACATGAAAAACACAATACAAAAAAGATAAAATTCGTAATAAAAATTATGAATGCACAAAGTAAAGACATGGCACTAACCCGAAGTGCTTGTGACAGTCCTTCCAAGAGTGTTAGTGGTGTTATCACTGCTGCTACGACTCAGGTTCATGTTGTTGGTGGCATTGGTGCGGGCAATGTTGGCAACTCTGCGCACAAACGATTCCATGAGGCTGGAAGCTTCCCGGGACGACAGGTTTGGAACACTTGCACTCGAGCTCATCGGAGCACCAGATGCCAGCAGAGTGCTTACTGAGAGCCTGTTTGACACCAACGATCCAAGAGGACGCTGTGGGACACCTTCCTTGTTGGATGGTTCAGAAACGGAGCTGACGTCTGGAGAGCTGACGCTAACAACACTTAGGGAAATTCCCCCAGCTTCACTTGACCGTGCTCCCTCTGCACCACTCTTCCTTTCTGTACTATTGGTTCCGATGTCTTGAACGGTGTCAACTGAGACTTGGGAACCACTTTCAGATACCGGCAAGGACTCTGTGCTCGACAAAACCACAACGGTTTGGTCCATGTCCACATTGTTAGCAGCAAGAGGATCTCCAGAACTTTTACTCCCCATTAGCTCTACTGATGCAGACTTACCATCAGCATGTGTAAAGCAGCTCACCTCAGCACTGCCCACACTGCACACAGAGCTGCTGCTTCCTTTCCTGACTGTAAATGCCTTCTCTTGGCTGTTCTTGAGAAGATTGTTCCAGGACTGCGCAGGGCCTGAAAGACTGCGCAATTTTGGGGAATTAACAACATCCGGATCATATCCGGGCGCCAACTTAAGATCATATTTGCCTTCAGCACCCATGCGATAAGAATTTGATCCACCTGCATCCCAGGTAACATCGATCCAGCCTAAGGTTGAAATGTTGGGAAGAAAGATCATGGTATAGTTGTAGTGCATTATTTTTCCCCCCCCAAGCAAACAGTTTATCTGTTTTTTAATGTGACAACATTCAAAATGTTATGTTTACGCTAATTTAAAGCTAAAGTCAAAGAATCTTAACCACCAAATAAGCTTACCGTTGTGCAACTCTCCTGTCACGATCCCCTCCCCTGCGGGATTTCCATCCTGGTCCCTCCATTTCCAATCAATGCCCCTAACTACACGTGCACCAGGCATCAAGTACTTCAAGATTTGGGACCGGAGCAGCCGCCTCTGTCGCCTTAGATTTGCCTCTTGTTCTTTGGCAGCTTTCCCTTGAGAAAGATCAGTACACTTTCATCAATAAAATGATAAAGGTGATAACGATTCAGATCCCTCATATCCTTTGAAAATTCTGAAGGCATTCATAATTCAGTTTTAAAAAATAAATAAGGGGGATATTACAAGTAAACAGGAATTATGCAATAAAGATGAACAATCTTTTCATCACCAGTATACAATTTAGTAGCATAATAATAAAAATAAGTAACTGGATATGATGAGAATTTCATTACCAAGCTGATCTTCACAAACTCCAGTAACAGTTCCGTAAAGCTCAAAACCAGAGAGTGAAAGGTAGTGCGTTTGTCCACTAGCATTTTTGCCCATCTGCTTCAGACGAATGTGCCGCCAACCTTGGAGCTCGCTCTTGGGCGATTCGAGTGGCCATGTTGCCGTTGAGCTGCAAAATAAAGAAGAAATTAAGCACTGGCTGGCACCTCTTCTACAGTAGGGGGGAAAGTGGGTGAGAATTTTTTTTTCTGTCCATAAAACTAACCCAGGTTCATTGAGTGAATAATCATCTGTGTGGGTACACAGGGTCATCCAATTCTGTCCATCTTTTGAAACCTGGAAGAGCCAATTGCGAAGAGCAGAGCGTCCATAGCCTCGAGCATGTCTTAGCGTGTATGCTTCGGGTATGACAAAGAGACCCAGGTCAATGGCAAACCAAGCGTTTCTATCATCATTGGTATGACAGTTCAGTGCAGAACTATCCCGGCTGAGAATGTCCTCTAGGCGGCCGTATGGGAGATTCCGACCCTCCGACGAGCTGACCACAACTAGTCCATAGGCTGCAGGATTAATCCACTCGAATGCAGTTCTGCAAGGGAGAACAAAATAATTTCAGATCAGCAAGATATTGACATAAAAAAACGCTTGCCTGATTGAGAAACAAGAAACTGCAGTTTACAAGTCACATGGCTGCAAAGTAAAATAAATTAAATAAATAAAGACCAATATACAAAACAGACTTGGCATTTGTTCCGATCCAGTATATGATGCCGTTGTCATCAAAATCGTGCTGGTGATGAAAAACAAATGTCTGGCCATCACGGACTTTTCGCACAAATGCAAAAGTTCCTCGGTCATAGTCATACCACTGCTTTGCCACCTATTTAAAAAAAAAAAAAAAGTAACATAAGATTCACAAATAGGAAGAGAAATATGGTAATCCTGTGTACAACAGTTTTGCCATATTTACACAACTTCAATCTATACCACCATTTAATATATATACGAACAATCAACAAATCAGCCAAACAAGGTGATTACAACTTAAACAATATCTAAGTGCATCTTGCTGCAAAAATAAAATATACAAGGAAATAAAGTAATAAATAAGACATGAAACTAAACTGCAGTAATACTTGTACATTTACCACTCAACAGGGAATATTTCGACAAAAATCTATGTACATACCATTTTTAAAAGGTAGTGCTCTAGAGACTCGGTGGTTGCAAGGGGCTCCATCTTAAGCATTCGGCCAGTTCGATCGATGAGGGACATCTCCCCCGGCGCTCTCTCCAAGCGCAACCGCAGTCTTCTTGTTAAAACCTGTTCGTAAAACAGAGGCAAATTGAACGAACTTGCAATAAGCAATGAAACTTCACATAAAATATGTCCCAGCTAATGGTCTGTGAACGTACCTGGAGGTTGTACACTGTGCCTGGCGTGTCGTATTGGTACAAAGGCAGCCTTTCAATCGATTCCAGCACCGATATAAGTTTTCGAACAAGAGCCTTGGCCAGGTGACTGAAATCACAATGGAAATAAATCAGATATAGAACATAGCAAGTAAATGACTATCAGCAAACTAAACCCCACATTCATTTGGAATGCAAGGACAAATACAAGCCAAACCTTTCAAGGGCTTCATATCACCGACACAAAGCCATTCATTGTTAAGGAATTGTTTGGTTTGCATGCCCTTGATCTTTACAAATGCACAAGCTACATGCGAGAACTGTAAATTACTCACACAATACCAATGATAAGAGTGAGACATGATACACAGACGATTCCAAACTCATTATAGAAACTGTTTCATCAACGTTTTCAATACAACATTTACAAGAATGTGTTCTGCTGTACAGAAATGCAATGTTCATGATTTTCTTTTCCCAAAAGTTTCTTTTGATGGTAGTAAAGTTAGTTCCACACCCAACAGCCAAAAACAATCGCGTATTAAACGAGAGACATCAGAGAACACCTTACCCGACACCGTTTTGAGAAAAATACCTTAGCCGGCATGGGGTCTTTTCAACTCTTGCTTTGCATTTCCGAGCACGATAGATATTAGCTTTGTTCGTGAACTTTGAACAACAGGTGTGATGGTAACCATACGAAGCCGAGTCAAACGAAGCCGACGAATCAAACGGAAGAATCTAGCTGGAGCCGACGATGCTACGCTGATGAGTTTATTTTTTCCTCACCAGAGGATTATCCATGCATTTGCACAATCACAAACCTTCTGCCAACTCTTCTCAGAGAAACTGACGATTTTGGATATATTTTGGACAAAAGGAATCACCAAACTGACATTTTTTTTTGGACGAACTTAGCTCAGGCGTTACATCGTTGGGAGCGGCCAGTGTTTGAATTTATATGTACCCCAACCTGAGAGAATATCACATTTAGATGACTATTTCCAATAAGCACTCAAAATTTCTGTGGGGGGAATTACAGGCAGAATAGAGTAGGTGACTTATCACCCGCATTCTGAATGAAATTCTTTTATCAGGATAGAAAATCATGCACTGTTGGGCTCTTGCAGAAGAAATGTCAAACCATCTCTTGCTTACGAACCAAGCCAATGGTAAATATATTGGTGCAGTTTTTTTTGTAATTATGTTTTTTATAAAGGGATCTAATTAGGTGTATATATTGTGCTATAACATTTCAACATAATTTTTGAACCAAGACTTCCCAATGGTGAATTCATCTGTACAATGTTACATACTACGATTCATATCTGTTACATACATGACGATTTAGGAAATATTGTTGCATGTATATGTGTGTATATATATATATATATATATATATATATATTTACAGATCCGTCTCTTCTGCCTTTATTATATACTTGGAGGATTTTTTTTAGTTTCAGGTAATATTGTTAAGATTTTTGTGTGAAATGGAGATGACTTTAGTAAAAGGTAAAAAGAAATGTTTTTGGAGGAAAAATTTAAAAAAACGTGGCAAAGAACCGGAACGAGGAGGAGGAGGAGGAGGAGGACGGCCAGAAGAGATAGGCGTGAATCGCATCGAGGCTGCAAGCGGACTTTTTTGATATTAGTCACGAAGGAGTCGAGGCTTCCCGTGAAAGGGATTGTCCGCAACATCGTCATATATTGCGAGTGCAATTAAACCTGCGTCTCAAGTTTCATCACCAAGTGTGAGTCATCGTTGGAGAAATCAAGCGCCTCCATTACGGGCCTATACGCCATTTAGTCCTCGAAGAAGAGACTGTCCGCTTGGTGCATCTTGTTTTGCCGTTGGGATTTCCATATCGACCTCATCGTGTTGATTGCCGTTGGTTTGCCCATCGGCTCAATTCCCATAAATCGACCTCTCACCTAGTAACTCCTCCTCCACAGTCACGCCAATACCTGCCTATTGATTTGCCGTTCTACACGTCCTCGATCTTCAACCAGCGTGAAGATCCATGCACTGACTTTGGGGAAGGTTGCATCCCACTCATGTTTGGCGTATCGTGAGTTCCTTGCTTTGAGAGCATTGGGGAATGATGGTACCATCATATGTATTGTTCATTTGATGCAAATGACATTTTCATTGTACTTTCTTTAATAGTATTATTGTGTATGTGAATGCAATGGTGTGAATACAATTACTTGTTTTGTTCTTCAAGTGCATCGGTGTGGTTTTACCATGGTTTATCAGAACACTCAAAAATACAAATAGTTCTGCCGCGTTCGCTCTCGAGACTCTGAGATGCACCGTAACATATTATTTATATATGTATGCACACACACACACACACCACACACCACACACACACACCCTTTCACTTTTTTCACATTTTGTTATGTTTTCACAATCGTTTAAATTCATTTTTCCCTCATCAATATCCACTCAATACCCCATAATGAAAAAGAGAAAACAGTATTTTAGAAAGTTTTGCAAATTTATTAAAAAGAAAAAACTGAAATATCACATTGACATAAGTATTCAGACCCTTTGCTATGACACTTGAAATTTAGCTCAGATGCCTCCCATTTCTCTTGATCATCTTTGAGATGTTTCTACACCTTGATTGGAGTCCACCTGTGGTAAATTTAATTGATTGGACACGATTTGGAAAGGCACACAAACAAACAACAACATGCATTTTAAGGCCATTTTCCCTGCAAGAGCGGGGGTTAGCCTTGCGGTCCCCATGAGAATCTTCTCCATTTTGCCCTATTTTCGGCATCTCTCCGGTTAACCCCCTTGCCCACATTTCTTCTTCCACCATCTTTAGCCAAGTCTTTCTCGGTCTTCCCCGTCCTCTACTTCCTTCTACATTCATTTCCATCACTCTTCTCAACCAGTCACTTTCATCCTTCCTCAATACATGACCAAACCATCTCAACCTGTTCCTCTTCACAGCATCAATCACAGGCTCTATTCCCATCATCTTTCGCAATTCATCATTTGTCGTCTTCTCTCTCAACGATACTCCGCACATCCACCGAACCATTCGCATTTCCACCCTTTCCAGCCTTCGTTGCTGCTCTACGTTCATTACCCATGTCTCGCTCCCATAAATCATAACACTTATCACACATGCAGCATACACCTTTCCCTTCAGCTTCAACGACACTCCCCTCCTCATCAGCATGCCACTCAGTTCCCGAAACTTCTTCCATGCACATCTCACTCTTGCAACCGTTGCCGAGTCTGATCCACCTTCTCCATTCAGCACGTCTCCGAGGTAGCAAAATGTTTTCACACCTTCCAGCTTCACGCCGTCTCCAAGATCCAACTCAACATTTCCTCCATCTGCAGCTCCCTCTGTGCACACCTTACATTTGAAGGTAGCTGCCAAACTGGTTAATGACCCTCTCAGACGACTACATTTTTGATGAACCCACTCAGCGCACATTGTACATTGAATGGAGTTCACTCCGACACCCTTCCTGCACACAGCACATGGCCACTTCCCAGTTATTTCCACCTCACCACATGCTTTACCACTTGCCATCACCTTCGTCTTTCCTACATTCACCTTCAGACCTTTTGTCTCCATACATTCCTTCCACTTGTTCATCTTTTCCTTCAGTCCATCCATACTTTCCGCAATCAACACCAGATCATCTGCACACAACAACTCCCACGGTAAACCCTCCTTTACATTCTGAGCCAGCACCTCCATCACAGCCACAAATAGTAGTGGACTTAGTACCGACCCCTGATGCACTCCCACCTTCACCTCAAACTCACCACTGTTCCCGTCCTTCGTCCTTACAGCTGTGCGCACTCTTTTGTACATTGCCATCACTACTCTGATCAACCATTCCTCCACTCCTAAGTTCCTCAATGCCCATGTCAATACTTTGTGTGGAACCCTATTGAATGCTTTCTCCAGATCAACAAACCCAAGAAAACTTCTTTCTCTTCTCCATGTACTTCTCCTGCAACTGCCTCACAATAAAGAGCACATCTGTCGTTCCTCTTCCTGGCATAAATCCAAACTGCATTTCGTCGATCTTCACCTTCTTCCTTATCCTCCTCTCCAACACTCTTTCCAATACCTTCATTCCATGCTCCAATAACTTTATCGCTCGGTACGAGCCACACTCCAGAGTGTCACCTTTCCCCTTGTATAGAGGGACGAGGGTACTCAGTTCCCAATCCACTGAAATGCGGCCTTCTTTCACCACCAGATTACAGATCTCTGTCATTCTCTTCACACCCCAACTTCCTGCTGCCTTCAACATATCTCTCACAACTCCCGTCGGCCCTCCCGCTTTTCTACTCTTCATTGCTTTTATCGCCTCCTCAACTTCCTTCTCAGTTATCTTCTCTGCCGGTCCTAAAACTGGGTTACTCTCTATGTTGCCATCCCATTCATTCTCTGTATTCAACAGCATTTCCATATATCTTTTCCATCTTCCTTTAATTCCATCTGGGTCCACAACGATTTGTCCCACTTCATCCTTCAAGCAACTCACCCCCATCACATCACACCTCTTTCGCTATCTGCTTTGCAATCCTGAATACCGCTCTCTGACCCTCTTCCGAATCCACGCTTTCTCCGAACATTTTCCTGCATGCCTCCTGCGCCTTTGCTACCTCTTTCTTTGCAGCCTTCTTGGCTGCCTTATAACTTTCATGCTTTGCTTTTTCTGCTCCCATACCCTTCGCCTTCTGCCACTCCTTGAACTTCTTCCTCTTCTCGTCAATCCTCTTTCCAACTTCCTCATCCCACCATGTTTCCGAGTGCCTCGGTGGTCGTTTTGTCCATCCACATACCTCACCAACGGCTCCCAACAGACTATCTTTCATTGACATCCAACCACTTTCAAGCTCAACCACATCATCCTCTACCCTACTCAGCCTCTCTTTTAATGCCTCCCTTATTGTCACCTCTTTCAACCTCCACACCTTCATTTTATGTTGGTACTTCACCCGCCGAGCTCTCCTCGCACCTTTCACCCTTATGTCGCAGACAACCAAGTGGTGCTGTGAAACAGCCTCCTCCCCCGGGATCACCTTTGTTTCCTTTGGAAAGGCACACACCTGTCTATGCATATCAGAGCAAAAACAAAGCCATGAGGTCGAAGGAACTGCCTGCAGAGCTCAGAGACATGATTGTGTCGAGGCACAGATTTAAAGAAGTCTACAAAAAAAATTCTGATGCATTGAAGGTTCCCAAGAGCACAGTGGCCTCCATAATTCTTAAATGGAAGAAGTTTGGAACAACCAGGACTCTTCCTGGAGCTGGCCGCACGGCCAAACTGAGCAATCAGGGGAGAAGGGCCTTGGTAAGAGAGGTGACCAAGATCCCTATGGTCACTCTGGCTGAGCTCCAGAGATCCTGTGTGGAGATGGGAGAAACTTCCAGAAGGACAACCATCACTGCAACACTCCACCTATCTGGGCTTTATGGCAGAGTGGCAAGACGGAAGCTTCTCCTCGGTGAAAGACACATGAAAGCCCGCTTGGAGTTTGCAAAAAAGCACCTAAAGGACTGAGACTGAGAAACAAGATTCTGACGCCATCGGAGACGTGCAGAGGCTGCAGGAGCCGCGGACCGGGAACTGCGGTTCTCCATGTGTGGGCAAGTGTACGAGCGCTGCAGCGCGAACGGGCACGAGGCCAGGTTCCTGCCAACACGCACGCTTTGCACGCGACGCCAGTCCCATTTGCAGACCATGACGAGACTTCACCAGTGATCAGAACTAAGTGCGCGCGCGCACGCACACATACACGCTTTAGTTTATCCAACGTTCTTTTATCCCTTTGTCTGTATTTAAGTCTGGTGTGGAGGAACCCGTTTAGGACTTTCGTTTTACCGTCGAGTTTTATTATCGGCATCCCTTTTAATAAATCCTTTTGTTTGTTTGTTTGTTTTTGTACATTCTAAACCCAGTTTTTGTTCGGGTTATTTTCTGCTGGTTGAAGACTGCCCGGCGGGATCGCTCAGATAAGCGTTTCATCTTCCCCCTCCCCTTTCTTCCCCCACATAGATAAAGTCTGCAATTTGATCATCGCCTCCGAGTTAAAGCTTGCGTTTGGCCTTCCGTGCTGCCCTACGGTATTCACCAAGGGTAGTCACATGACAATATATATAGAATGGATGTTCAAATGAGTTAGTTTGAAGGACACGAAGCAGAAGGGAGGTTTCAAAGGACATTTGGGGCCGAAATGTCTGGCCTGTTACCCATCCCCATTGTAAAATGCATGATCTAATCTACATTAAAACAATGCCCCGATTTGCACGCTCTCCAAATCCTCCGAAGGTCAAACAGACCATTGTAACTTTTCAGACGTTCATTAATTTGAAATGCAACCTTACCCTGCCCATTGTTTTGCAATCTGCATATCTTTCCTTTACAGCATGTGGTGAAATATTAAAGACTCCCATTGTATCAAGACTTTTTATCACGATGTGTTTCAACTCCCTGCCCTCGGGTTCAGACAGCTATGCAAATATCCCTTCCCCCTGTTTGGAATCACGAGGGAATATAAAGACTGCTTGTTAGAGCGGACTATGATGGCATCATGCTCAGTCTCTGTGTGCACATATAGTAATTTTGGTACCATGTTTTTTTTACGGGGTAGCCCATAGGGCAAACCAGTCTAGAACGGTGTTTGTCCGTATGTATGTATGTATGTATGTATGTATGCATGTATGTATGTATGTATGTATGTATGTATATCCCCTCAAATGTATACCAATCAGAGCTGAGGATCTGGTCACATGACAAGGTGATGTCATTACGTCTCATGTCATCACAGCGGTACGGCGGCTGACTCTCTACACTCCGCCATTTTGATTTATATGCCGATCATGCCAAATATATTGTCGAACCAGTCATATCACAACCGCCATGCTCCACCTTTACATTTTTCATTCAGTGTGAAATACAAACAAACCTATTGTTAAAATGACCATCAAATAGCGAAAGCATCGGCGTTGCGTCTTCCAACAAAGCGGTACGTACCCAACCCTTGTGGGGTACAATCTAAATTACAGTAGATCTTCCCTCAGTTCTGCAAGTAAAACTCACCTCATGGATGTCTGGATTCCTCCAAATTTCTTTGTTTAATGCGATAAGCAGCATTAGCAACTGTTTAAAAAGCTAATCATGCGTGTTTGTGGTTTATAATATTGTTAAGTGTATGGGGGTAGGTAATGAAATACCGTAGTCGAGGTCGAATTGTATAGAGTGGCGTGCTCCGTATGCCGTGAAGCCACCTCAATGTATTTAAGTTAGGGCCGGATGTCCGTGTAAGTGTTTATGTCTCCATGTAAGGGGTGGAGCTATGCTAATTAGCTAGGGCGTATGGATAAACTCCCAGTGTGCAATTGCCCTTGTGATTTTTTCCCTTCGTTCTTATAAAGCACACTCGGCCAGCCATGCGATCGGCACGCAATTGCAAATATCATCGCTGACGATACTGTTACGGATTCCGGATTTATGTGAATTACTATTCAGGTCATTGCTTATTAATGTTTATTCTATTAAAGGTTGTTGTGGTTAAATGGTTAGAAGCGCTCCTGATAACAGGAGACCGGAAACGGGATGGTGAACCGGAAGAAGAAAAAAGACAAGGTCGGGAGAGAAGCGGCCATCTTGATCCTCGACCAGCTCCGACGCGAGCCGAGTCGATCTTTATCTGCTTTGGAACGCTGCGTTTGAAAAGCCCGTCTGGCGAGAGGAGTTACCTGCGCGGGGTGATTGCCTGTTACGTGTCAGGTTGCCGTGGGTTCCTGGAAGGAACCAAGCGTCCGGCACTGTTCGCCTCGACGCCTACGAGTGCGTGTACGGGTCGCACCTTGGGCCTCGCGCGCTTTGCGAGCCGTTCACAGCCCAGAGGCCGCGATCACGGGCTCCGACCCCGGTGGCGTCCCGACGAGGTGTCCGCTGCAGCCGCCGTTCCCGGTACGGGACGTGCACGTTTGGAGCACGTCAGCCAGGGGTCCGTTCAACCACCCGTGTGCGGAGAAGTCGACCTTCACCTTGGTCTGGAGGGGCCCAGAGACATTGTGAGGGACAGTGACCATTGAGGGTGCAGTGAGAGTGGGGTCAAGGGGGGGAATATATGAGATGGCCATCTTAGTAATATTGTTGATTGATTGTTGATTGTTGTTGATTGATTGGGAATATATTATTGATTAATCCGGATCCTTGGTGTGGGGTTTCTTATTGACTGGAATTAATATTGATTGCGTTACGAAAGCGTATAAATCATATATCTTTCTGGCGGGGTTCCTCACGGTCTGGGGGTCACCGAGACCAGGTAGTCACCGGGAGGACCACGTACCAATACCCAGACACAACTACATCACCTAGCCGAAACTTCTCGATGGGCGCCATTATGTGGCCGTGAGGCCACGCCCTGAAGAATGATTGGTTAAAGAATGACGAGGTGAGCGAGTGGCACTCGGTGATTGGAGCGCGGGTGACGTCAGAGAGAACATTCGAGACAGTCGGAGCAAAAAGGGAAAGCACTGCCATTCTGTCCGTCTCTCTCTCGCCGTCTGTCTCTCCCTCTCCCTCTGTCCCTCCCTCGCCCTCTCTCTCTACGGGCACGACATCTTGTGCGGTTCCCGCGCGGTGGTTCCACGACCAGTCAAGGACGCCAGGCGGAGTATCAGCCAACACCACAGTTTATCTATATTTTATCATTCCCTGTGTCTGTATACAAGTCCATGAGGAGAGTCACTCATTTAGGAATTCGATTTTACCTTACCTTTCATTTTTGTTATCCTTGCATTTATTTTCATTAAACCATTATTTGCTGCATTTCATTTGTTGTATTGTTGATTTGCCTGTCTTGTACATTTATTTTTTGTGGGGATCAGATCATTTGTTGTGGGGATTTCGCACTGCTATTAATCTAGAGTACAACTACAGAATGCATTCAGTGAGTTTCCATCATGTAATGGAATGGCAACACCGCAACTGCGATAGCCAATCTATCGGGCAAGAACAAAAGAGGATTCCTGGGAGATCCTACCCTCTGTGCGGAGATAACCAGCACCGCAAGTTGCGTTTACAGACTCTCCACATGTGCCCAGACACAAAACTTCCTTCTTTTTGCATCTTAAGCATTCCTGGGAGTTACCTGAATCCACCATTGTTGGTTTCATTGAAATCTGACAATCCGTTCAACTTGTAGCATGACAAACAAAAACATACACAGCTCCATTTAACACAGATTTTCCCTCCTAATATGGATGATATTTTGCAGCCAAAAAGTTTCGTTCCTGAAAATATATCCTTTATATTGAAAAGATCATCAGACTATAACAGCAAGTAACTATATGTCCAATTGATTCCTGGTTTATATGGGAAGTATGTGACACTTCCCTTTCGGAGCTATTTGCCAATGCCCAAGTGAGCACGAATGGGAATCCAACTATACTGCCCAACAACGACATGCAGCTCACCTTCCGCCATCCTCATCAGTTTTAAAAGCAGCCTTGAAGATGTGAATCCTTTCCAAAACCTTCTTGCAGTTATGACCGTGTTCCTTAATCTTGTTCTAAAAAAAAAGTGGAAAAGGAATGAATAGGATCCTGGAACTAGCTTTAGCCATAGGCCATTGGTCAATTTCAGCAAATAATGTACCATCCATTTATCACCTTGGCAGATGGAAGAGGAGGAGCCAGAATACAGAGAGAAGAGAGGACAAAGAAGAAGATGAGGGTAACTAAAATAATGTGAAAATAGCATACAAAGAAGGGAAAGAAGGTTCAAAATAGGTGTAAGAATAATGGGGCAGAGGGGCGATGTATGGTGTATGAAGGGCAAGGCAAAAATTGTGCTTATATAATTTTTAAAATATTGACCCAAACATTTCACTCTTAAAAGGATGAGGAACAGGGAACACATTGCAAGGGAATGCATCGTAGTTTCTCAAAACGTTTATATATGCACAAAAGCTCTTCATTCAATTCTCACATTGCAAAGTAATGTTAAAAGTGCTTGTATCAGCCCACTGCTACTCATTTCGTAGGGAGATATGGTCTTTTCTTCCTTCAGCAACACTGTGAGATCTTCAAGTGCTGCCTTCATGAGCTCAATCCAGCTGTTATCTCCATTGCGACCCTGAACACACACAAACAATAACGCTTTCAAATGCCCGATTTCCAGAGAGCAACACGGCCCGGCGTGTCGGCCCAGAAAGTGGATGGAGAGAGTAGTGTAAAACCTTGCAGCTGGTGTGCAACTCCCATGCAGACTCGAGCCTGGTTGCAATGTTCCTCAAAGCAAGGAGTGTTCCACGTGGCATGCTCTCCACAGCTTCAAAACGATCCTCGTATAGCTCACGAGCCATTCCCCTAACCTGAGCACATCACATGATGTTTAATCACGTAATCACAGATAGCACATTAACTAAGCACAGCCACCATCCCAAAAAGACCAATCATGTTTGCATCATAAAGGTAAAAAGTGAGAATGTATTCAGTTTCATCAGCCAGTCATAAATCAATTCAACAGGCCAATGATTACATGACGTGAAATTAAAGAGACGTTAGAGGACAACAAATGCAATTTAATAACTACAACGACACATTACCCAACGAGAGGGGGGGGGGGGGGGGGGGGAGGATTAATTAGCTGGAATTAAATTTGGTATTACCCAAAAAAATATATTTTATCTTGCACGTTATTCCATCAAAAGGCTTTTGCTTCCGGAAGTACATAATCATACAATGAACCACAAACTTACCTTTTGCTTTGTTCTCTCCAACTTTGATCTTAGCTTTTTACTTCTCTTTCCCGTCCATCCCATCACAAACTCGGAGCCTAATTGGTACGAGAGATTGAAAATAAGATTCAGGTCAAATTATGGAATACAGGAAGTACAATGAATGAATGAATGAATGATCGTTTTGAGGCCATTTTTCCCCGCTAGAGCGGGGGTTAGCCTTGCGGGCCCCATGACAATCATGGTTCCCTGTTTGAGGCAATGTTTTTATGGCTGGATGCCCTTCCCGACGCCAACCCTTGGTCACCCCTTAGGATGCGCAGGGATATGGTGTACCTATTCTAAACCGGGGTACACACCGGGAGAATACAGGAAGTACGATGCTATACAACAGTGGGGGGAATTTCCCAAATTAAAACCCAGTTTCCCTTTGGCATTCCTATAAAACGCTGAACTCCACAATCTGACAAATTCATCAATTCAGAACCAAACCACCCCCTTTGTTGATGAACAGGAGCATTAACCAAACGTGCCACTACACAAACAAGTTGGGCAAATGCACTCACTTAAAGATGTCTCGGCAGTGAAGGAATGCTTGGTTCCTCGATTGGATTCAAAAACAAAACCTGGGAGATCTTCCTTCAGGATTGTGGCTTGCTGTCCGTCCGAGTTATGGATAAGCATCTCACCGTCCTTCTGGCAGTTCAAGGACCAGTTGCCCACAAACAGTTTTGTTTGATCAGGACATGAAAGCACAGGCTGACTCACGGTTCCACATTTCACTTGACTCCGAGCCCTTTGCAACTTCTCCAAGAATTCACTTCGTGACTCTGGCATGGAAAAAAAAAAAATTGGTGCACAGAGAATTGCAATAAACAATCAGGCTTGTCAACGACCTGTACTTTTTTGCAACGCGTGGTGGGAACATCATGCTCACCGGAGCTATCCGACCCACCCTCAGGACTTCCACTTGAATACATGGTAGCAAGTTTGCCATCAAGGATGAAGCGGAACCAACCATTGGAGCCATTAGAGAGCTCCAGGGCTGCAGCATCACTCCAAATGTACAAACAATCTCGGCCACGCACGATAGACCAGTCCCTCCAATGGTACGGCTTGCCCTGCAACATGTCCGCTGCGTCCTCAAGATGCATATCTTCTTGCTGGAACATTTTCAACAAAGGAAAGAATCAAGTTTGAGGAAAATTATACAAAAATTCATTACTTATTGAAGGCTCATGAAAGAGTGGATGCGTGCGTGTATGATATTCTTATTCTTCAACAGCCAAAATTCTTTCCAACTTATTGTGGGGTTGGCCGGGGGTAGTTTTTGGCCCAAGTCTTTCACAATACAGCTGACAAGGCCTGATGCTCGACCTCATAGCACGGTCAGGAATTTGTACTTTGTCCCTGGCAATTGCTCACCTACTCTTCGCGAAGGACACCATGGAAATTTTAATATCCACCAACTATCGGCAGACAGGACACCATCCGAGGCAAACAATAAAACCATACAAGTGTAGGAAAGTTTGACAATTGCAAAGGTTGCAAATCGATTCAAGAAAGTACTAGAGAACATGTTTTATACACATTTTATTTCAAACTTCCCATGCAAATATCCCAATCTGTTCGCATTCACAAGTGCACATACCCTAGGCACAGTCACAAAAACTTCACCAATATATCAATACGCTTAAAATTCAATTTGGTCTGAAATATTTCCCAAAGCAATTCTAAAGTACCTTCTTACAAGTCTAATGTAAGCTAGTGTCTCATTTACGATCGCTATTACAGAACCATCCCGACAACTAGGGAGGTAATACAACGACTGTGTAGCCATCATTACACAGCACAAGGAAGGCCATTCAGTGAGCAAAATGGAAACGAAGGTCAAAAGTTTCACATAATGAAGTGCAGAGCACAAGAAAGAGAGAAACTTGTGACGTTCCAAACACCAGTAGTCGGGGCAGAAAGTGGATGACAACTGAGCAAGACCACACCATTCACAAATCGAAGACTTGCCGTTTCCTCGCCAACCAAAAGTGGATGGAGGTTATGTTTTCACCCCTGCCTGTCTGTTTGTTTGTGAACAAGATATCTCAGAAAGTTGTGGATGGAATCGGATGAAATTTGGCAGTGAGGCAGTGTACATGACAAGGACAAAATGATTACATTATTTGGTGAAGATCCGGATCCGGTTATTAGAATTCAAGTGATTCTTCACCATTGGAAGATAGGGCCAACCAGGCGAAGGTATGCTCTCTACCGAGTGCCGTTCTAGTTACCCTTGCCAGAGGAGAGGGTATTGCATTTGAGTCCGTTTGTTACTTGCCGGAAAAAAATTTCCGGCAAGTATGTTGATCTGTTCGTTTGTCTGTTTGTCTGTTTGTCTGTTTGTCTGTTTGTCTGTTTGTCTGTTTGTCTGTTTGCAGCACTACGTCTACACCGTTGCACGTAGAATCGCCAAACTTGGCACACATATTGGTCTTGCCCTCTAATATACTGTGCCCAAATGATGACGTCATCAGTCACGTGGTTCGGCCGCCATCTTGGAAAAACCGAAAAATTTTGCACCTCGATATCTCATAGTGCTGAACAGAAAAAATTGAGCCATGGCTCATTGTAAAGAACTCTCCATTGGGAATAAAACATGTTAATGATGACGTCATAGGTCACGTGGTTCGGCCGCCATCTTGGAAAAACGGCAAAACTTTGCACCACTATATCTCCAAAAGTGCTGAACAGAAAAAATTGAGACATGGCTCTTTGTAAAGAACTCTCCATGGGGAATAAAATATGTTAATGATGATGTCATCAGTCACGTGGTTCGGCCGCCATCTTGGAAAAACCGAAAAACTCTGCACCTCCACATCTCCAAAAGTCCTGAATAGAAAAAATTGAGGTATGGCTCATTGTAAAGAACTCTCCATGGGGAATAAAATATGTTAATGATGACGTCATATGTCACGTGGTCGGCCGCCATCTTGGAAAAACGGCAAAAATTTGCACCACTATATCTCCAAAAGTGCTGAACAGAAAAAATTGAGACATGGCTCATTGTAAAGAACTCTCCATGGGGAATAAAATATGTTAATGATGACGTCATCAGTCACGTGGTCGGCCGCCATCTCGGAAAAACCGAAAAACTTAGCACCTCCATATCTCCGAAAGTGCTGAATAGAAAAAATTGAGACATGGCTCATTGTAAAGAACTCTCCATGGGGAACAAAATATGTTAATGATGATGTCATCGGTCACGTGGTTCGGCCGCCATCTTGGAAAAACCGAAAAACTCTGCACCTCCACATCTCCAAAAGTCCTGAAGAGAAAAAATTGAGGTATGGCTCATTGTAAAGAACTCTCCATGGGGAATAAAATATGTTAATGATGACGTCATCGGTCACGTGGTTCGGCCGCCATATTTGTCCTAAATGGCTGATAAAAAAGTACATTCCGGCAAGTCCTCGGTCTCTGACCGATTTTTCATCTGTCTGTCTGTCTGTTTGCAGCACTGCGTCTACACCGTTGCACGTAGAATCGCCAAACTTTGCACACATATTGGTCTTGCCCTGGAATAGACTGTGCCCAATTGATGACGTCATCGGTCACGTGGTTCGGCCGCCATCTTGGAAAAACCGAAAAACTCTGCACCTCCACATCTCCGAAAGTGCTGAACAGAAAAAATTGAGACATGGCTCATTGTAAAGAACTCTCCATGCGGAATAAAATATGTAAATGATGACGTCATCAGTCACGTGGTTCGGTCGCCATCTTGGAAAAACGGCAAAACGTTGCGCCACGATATCTCCAAAAGTGCTGAACAGAAAAAATTGAGACATGGCTCATTGTAAAGAACTCTCCATGGGGAATAAAATATGTTAATGATGACGTCATATGTCACGTGGTCGGCCGCCATCTTGGAAAAACGGCAAAACTTTGCACCACTATATCGCCAAAAGTGCTGAACAGAAAAAATTGAGACATGGCTCATTGTAAAGAACTCCACATGGGGAATAAAATATGTTAATGATGACGTCATCAGTCACGTGGTCGGCCGCCATCTTGGAAAAACTGCAAAACTTTGCACTTCGAAATCTCCAAAAGTGCTGAACAGAAAAAATGGAGACATGGCTCATTGTAAAAAACTCTCCATGGGGAATAAAATATGTTAATGATGTCATATGTCACGTGGTCGGCCGCCATCTTGGAAAAACCAAAAAACTCTGCACCTCCACATCTCCAAAAGTCCTGAATAGAAAAAATTGAGGCATGGCTCATTGTAAAGAACTCTCCATGGGGAATAAAATATGTTAATGATGACGTCATTGGTCACGTGGTTCGGCCGCCATATTTGTCCTAAATGGCGGATAAAAAAGTACATTCCGGCAAGTCCTCGGTCTCTGACCGATTTTTCATTTGTCTGTTACTTGCCGGAAAAGATTCCGGCAAGTATGTTGGTTGGTTGGTTGGTCTGTTTGTCTGTCTGTGCGCAGTACTACGTCTACACCGTTGCACAAAGAATCGCCAAACTTTACACACATATTTGTCTTGCCCTGGAATAGACTGTGCCCAATTTTTAACTCTCTCGGCCCAAGGCCTCCATTATGACGTCACAATTCGATAATTCGACAAGTACAAAACTTCATCCGATGAAGATGAAATTTCTTGAGCATAATCTAGGAATAAATTAGTTTAGAAAACAAATAATGATGACGTGATTGGTCACGTAGTTCAGCCACCATATTTGGTGGCTTGACCTTGAGTGGAATATCTTGAAAAATAAGCGAAGTACCAACTTCTAATCTGGTGTGTGGGTGTATCTAGGCATAAGGAAGAACACTATTGAAATGTGGGTCGCCACGTCAAAATCCAAGATGGCCGCCACCATATATATGTCTGAACCTTATGAGCGAAATATCTTGAAAAATAAACGAACTACTAACTTCTAATCTGGTGTGTGGGTGTATCTACACAAAGGAGAACGCTATTGAAAATTGGGTCGCCATGTCAAAAACCAAGATGGCCGCCTTGCGTCTTCCACTTTGTCAACTCGTCACCACCGATGGGGGACCTCGGCGTAACGCTCGTTTTCAATAGGGTTCTTCCATATGCCTAGTTGCACCCACACACCAAATTAGAATTCGGTCCTTCGCTTATGTACGCACGCACGGACATATATATGGTGGTGGCCATCTTGGATTTTTGCAGAATCATTTTTGGATCTGCTCCCCACCCCCTGAGGTGGGGTCAAAAAGTCAAAATAAAAAACTATATCCAAAAATGATTCTGCTCTTGCACCTTCTTGCCATGTGGTGATCATAACCACCAGGTTTAGTGAATTTCTGCACAACTGCTAGTTGCGTGACAATGCCTATATTATGTGAAAACTAATCATGAGATATTTTAATGAGAAAAGTTTGAAACAAAATGCATAAAACATGTCCTGTTACAAATCCTTTTATCATGGTGAATAGACTTTCCGATACATCGACAATTTGTGTTGAATTATCCTTACTTCAAGGTTTCTGTAAGATTTTTTTTAGTTTTCAGTGATTCTTCATAATTGAGATATCGGGCCAAAAAAAACAACTATATATAGCACAATATTTTAAAAGATTTGGATGGATTTGGACAAAATTTGGTGGAGGAGTTGGTGAGATGACAAGAACAAGACGATTAGATTTTTGTTCATGTCTGGATGCAGATGCGGCCTACCAGTGGAATACAAAACGCAATCTGTTCAGCCTGGTGGAGACATGCACTCTAGCGAGTACCATTCTTGTTATACATATTGTATAGACGGCAGGCGGATGATGTTTGTATGACATAGGATACAAGACTGAGTGCAAGTGATTTTAAAGCCCCGAGATTAGAATTTGCAAACAAGAAAGTCAGAACTCTTAATCAACAGAGGTAGTTTTGATTATCAAATTTGAGTTACCTTTTCTGTCTTCAATTCCTGTTCACTCTCGTCATCAGAAGCAGTGCCAGCAAGGCCAGAAACTTTGTTAATGACACCAAGTCTTGCCAGCTGGTCCAGAAAGAGATCGCCCCCTTTTTCGACCAAATCGTCAATCATTTGCAAGGCAAGCAAGTGCCCATCGTCGTCATCCTGAAAAATTGGCAATGGCCAAAGCATTATGAAGTTGAGGCAAAACAAGATGACCACTCATTTTTGCATCTTCAGACACATAGGGCTGCCGAAGCAGTTTCTTGGCTATTGGTCACAATCCAAGACGGGTCGCCACTCCGACGCAGGATACTCGAATGGCTCATTCATCCCGGTAAGCTGGTACTCATTTTGCCGACCTCGGAAGGATGACAGGCTGAGTCAGCCCACCTGGTGTTAATTCAACGGTTTGGCAGGGGCTTGAACTCAAGACCTTGCGATCTTAAGCCAGCCACCTTAACTGTGAAGCCAACACCACGAGCTTAAAGCAAAATACAAATTTACAACAATAACGGCAAAATGCTCAGAAAATCCCAAGAGGATTTAAATCCCCACCTCATGGTCCAAGACAGCAGATGTGACTTCAACCAAAATTATGGGAAGGTTCTGCCCAGCATCCAAGCTGCAAACCTCCTTAAGTAGTGTCTCGTGGCAGTGGTACACCATCTTGCGGATCAGTGCCAAACTCGCCTTTCTGCATTGTTAAGACAAAGCAAACTGTCAAGCATGTAAAAACAAATTTGACCTCCACTGTATAAATTTCCATATACTCTTCAATCTCATTCTGCCCTCCAGGTCTTCAAGACAATTGTTCACCACAATCTCAGATCATCCCCAATCCAAAACCATGATCTTTATTTACCACCCTCGTTAACTCCCACCCCAGCCCCACCTTCCAAATTTCCAGTTATCCTTTCTGAATCCATCTTGTCCACCCCACGCATCCTTTGCTGTCATTACACCCCACACACATTGTTTGCACAAGTCTACCTCTATTTTGTCCTTAAACCATGCGGTTGGTGTCGCGCCCCCCCCCCCCCCTTATTCTACTGTTCCTTTTGTTCCATTGCATCCTTTGTTTTGTTTTGTTCCATTGACTTCCGTTTCCGGTCCCTGGAGCAAGGAAACGTCTTGGAGCTCTGCACGGCAGCAAAAGTTATAGTATTTTTTCCATTCGTGTTTTCGTCAATTTATACTCGTTTTTTATTGTGCATATGTTACAGGGTGTTTTCCAGTTGGTGTTGATTTGCAATTCTTGCAAACTTTTGTATAATTTAATCGTTTTCTGTCTCTCAGCGTGTGCGGCCTGGTTTCTCTCGGCTTCCCTACCCCCATAGGTGTTCTGTGAATTTAAGTTCTTTCCTTCGCTGTATTGCTTATTTCTGAGATTTTCTCTTCTCCCCCTAACTTCCCCGAACATCGACCACTTGTCTAACGTTTTAAATCCCTTCAAAGTTTCTTCACGTCTCTTCTCGTCACGTCTCGTCTCGTCTCGTCTCTTCAAAGCTGTCCATGCGCGCACGCTTTCGAAGTTAAGTAACTTTACAATTGTGTTTTTGTCGAAACTGTATCTTTCTTTCGGTGTGCGTAACTATTGGTGTGTCTTTAATAGTATTCTTGGTGTTGGTTTTTCATACCTGTGTACAGAATCGTCGGTTAGTTCGTGTCGCGTATTCTGACGCCTAGTGTAGTACTAGTAGGCTACCGTGTCTGTAGTACTAGTACAGTGTGTCAGTGTAGTACTGACATGAAGTACAGTGTGTCAGTGTAGTACTGACATGAAGTACAGTGTGTCAGTGTAGTACTGACGCCTAGTGTAGTACTAGTAGGCTACCGTGTCTGACCTTGGCTTGAGGCTTTGTTTCTGTCTCAACGGTTCTTCGATTGCGCTCGCCATTACTTTCGGTCTCTATTTTTCACGTTTCACGTTCGGTCTCTGTCTCTGTTTTCATCTCAACTATATTTATAAAAAATAAAAAATAAAAAAATTTAAAAATTCCATCTCTTACAGTTACAGTGCCTCTTTCATACATTCCCGAAACTCTCCAGAACTCCACCCATCCTTCAGCGTCCTCAAACGTATTTTTGATTCGAAGGTCTCAAGAAACTCATTTTGCAATAAATGTTCGTTTCCCATTAATCGTACACTTTCTAAAATCCAATCTCACCCCTCCCCACCAAATCTTCCCCATCACCCCTCCCCACCAAATCTTCCCCATCACCCCTTCCCTCCAAAACTTCCCTATCACCCCTTCCCTCAAAAACTTCCCCATCACCCCTCCCCTTCAAAACTTGCCCATCACCCCTCCCCTCCAAATCCACCCCCTTGCCCCTCCCCTCCAAATCTTCCCCATCACCCATCCCTTTCAGATCTCCCCCCCTTGCCCCTTCCCTCCTAAACTCCACCCACACCCCTCCCCTCCGAGACCCTCCCTCACTCCTCCCCTCCTAGACTCCCCTCTCACCCCTCCTCATCAAAGCGTCCTCCCCGCTTCTTCCCCCTTCATCTCCCTCAACCTTCTGCCTCACTCTACCCCCTCCTCAAATAACACCTCACTGCACCTCACCCAATCACCATCAAACCTTTTGTCTGCCCCATTCTTCCCTTTCTCCAAGCTATTCTGAAATCTCTGACATGCCTTCAACAGCTCTCCCTACCTCTTCCACATCTTACCCTACCGCTCCCCCCCCCCCTGTTCTGTATCCGATGCTCCCCCTTCCTCTTCTTTAACAGTATGGACCTCAAACATCCGGGGCCTTCGCTCAAACTTGACTGATCTCTCCATACAGGTTGCTTCTGATAAACCAGACGTGATCTGCTTAACAGAAACTTTCCTCCTTCATGATGTCTCTGATTCCTTGGTATCTCTCCCAGGTTACTCCCTCCTCCGGTATGATAGACCTGAGCCTCGTCCTGGAGGGGGAGTTGCTATCTTTATAAAAAAATTCCTCACTCGCCCTGCACTGCCATCTCTCCACCTCACCCCCAGGAATACCTTTGGCTACGGCTTCCCCTTCGCTCCCACCTTTTGTTCATATGTGTGTTGTACCGTCCACCAAACAGCGATGACTCCATCTACATCTCGGTCTGATAATATGGACCAACTTCTATCTACCCATCCCAACTCTCTCTTCCTCATATGTGGTGATTTCAATCGTCACCATGCCAGTTGGCTGGGTGTGGGTTCCTCTCTCACCAGCCATGGCTCTTCAGCAAAGGACTTCTGTGACTCACTGGGACTGACACAATCTGTCAATTTCCCGACCCGGATCTCAGTCAACGGAGCATCTTCTCTTCTGGACTTGGTTATGACAAGCTTCCTTGAAAATGCCTGCTGCTCTTCTTCTGCTCCAATCGGCTCATCTGATCATGTGCTTGTTAAAGTGGACATCTCTCTGACCATTCTCAGAGAGCCTCCTCAGCGTCGACGAGTCTGGCATTTCACTCAGGCCAACTGGCACGGTCTTCAAGCAGCCATCAATCATCTGGACTGGTCTCCCATCTCTACCGCCTCTGACATCAACTCATCCTGGGAATTCTTCTAAAGTAAATTGCTCTCTCTCTCATGCACAGATTTATCCCATCTCGTCTTCAGTTGTCATACCCTTCCTCCCTTCCATGGTACACGGAATCTTGTGGTGAGGCTATTGCCCAAAAACAACTTGCTTTCATCTCCTGGAAAGCAAATCCAACGGAAGGAAATCTCATTTCCTTTCACAAAGCCCGAAACAAGTGTGTGTCCACCCTCAGGAGAGCCAGGAAACAAAATCTCTCCGTTCTCAGGACAGAACTCTATCTGTCTCCCTCTTCCAAATCCTGGTGGCGTCTGGTCAAATCTTTTTCTGGGGTTTATTCCCCCTCCATCCCCTCCCTCACCTCAAACGGCCACATGGCTGATTCCGCACGTGAAAAAGCTGAATGCCTCATCTCTGTGTTTGCCTCTAAATCTTGAGTCCCAAACCCATCCCTCCCTGTACCCACCGTACCCAGTCGTACCCAGCTGCTCCTGGACTCTGTGTCCTTTCCTCCTGACAAGGTGGAAAAGTTTCTGTCAACCCTCGACTCTGATTCTGCAACTGGACCTGACGGCATCAGCCCACGGGTCCTAAAATCCTGTTCTTCCGCTCTTTCACTCCCTCTCTCTGTTCTCTTCACCCTCTCTTTTGCTCAAGGTCATCTGCCATCTGCTTGGAAATTTGCCAACATCACCGCTTTGCACAAAAAAGGTGCAAAAACAGATCCCAGCAACTACAGACCAATCAGCCTTCTCCCAATTATCAGCAAAGTCATGGAATCCATCATTGCTTCAGATATGAAATCTTTCCTCTTCTCCAATGGCTTGATCTCTGATCATCAATTTGGTTTCAGACCTGGTCACTCTACTCTGGACATGCTGCTTCTGCTTTCTCAACAATGGATGGACGTCCTCAATGCCAAACAGGAAATTAGAGCCGTCTCCCTTGACATATCACGTGCCTTCGATACGGTCTGGCACCCCGCTCTGCTCACCAAACTCTCCTCTTTTGGTATCCATGGAAATCTCCACGCATGGCTGGCGGACTTCCTCTCTAGTCATAGTCAACGTGTGGCCCTGAATGGGGTTTCTCTCATCTCTTCCTGTTCAGGCTGGAGTTCCCCAAGGCAGTGTTCTGGGCCCTGTGCTTTTTCTGGTCTTCATCAATGATCTCTCTGACTCTCTTGAAAATCCTCTCTATCTCTTTGCTGATGACTCTACTCTGTCGCTCCATTCTTCATCCCTAAGATCGGCAGTCTGCAGCCTCCTCACTCTCTGCAGACCTGGACAAAATCACAGACTGGGCATACAAGTGGACCATGTCTTTCAATCCTGACAAATCTCACACTCTTACGGTCTCTCCGAAAAGACCGACTTGACAACCCTCCCATCTACTTTCTGAATAATCCTCTCCAAGAAGTTCTGTCACTCAAGCTTTTGGGTCTCACTATCTGCCATGATCTTTCCTGGGAAAACCACATTTCCAAGCTGGCCTCCAAAGCCAGTCGCCGACTGGGCATCCTCGGTCGTGCGAAGTCCTTCCTTGGCACACCTGAGCTCCTCACCACATACAAGGCTTTCATCCACAGCTCAATGGAATACTGCTCTCCCCTCTGGGCTGGTGCACCTCCCTCACACCTAGCTCGTCTTCACGCTGTTGAAACCAAAGCATTCAGAATCATTGGAATCTCCCGCGATGAAGCTAACTCCAAGGGCCTCTCACTCACTCACCGCACGCAGGTTGGTGGTCTTTCCATCTTCTACAGACTCCTCTCTGGCCTTGCCCCCCCCAGCTCTCTCTGGGCTGTCCAGCAAATATTCCTACAGGTCGCACAAGATCTGCCTGCAACCCTCTTATGGTTAAACTGCCAAAATCAAGACTCTGCTCACCTTCACTCCTTCATGCCTCTTTTCTCCCGCCTCTGGAACAAACTCCCTCACTCTCTTCAATCCCACTCCACCCTCCAGGTCTTTAAAACAGCTGTTCACCACCATCTCTTATCTTCCCCCATCCAAAACATTGATCTTTTCTTTCCCCGCTAATTTCACCACAATTCCACTTTTTTGAAATACCAATTTCTGTCCTGGAAGTCCTTGGTGTCCTTGTGTTTGATACTTCTGCCACCCCCCCCCTCCCCCCAAGCCCTCTCCCTCCCACACATCTCCCTGCTCTTAAATGTTGTGTGTGCCCTCAAGTGTTTGTGTGCTTCCTTCTCTTGTCTTCCGCTCCCTCTTTTTATATATTTTGTTTGTATGGTTGATTTGTTTGTGAAATAAATGTCAGCTCTTTCACGAGCCTCGATTCAGTATACAAAAAAATCCTGACCCGTTCAATGTCCGAGCTCTTCCGTGAACCTAAACTGTATACAAAAAAAAAATAATAATAATTCAACCCATTTCAAAGAGCTTAAACCGAGTCACCTGACTGATGGCACCATGGTCTTCTGAAAGGTCTGTGCAAATATGGGGAGCAACCTCTTGAGGTAAACAGGGGCCATTTCAGGGTCTCCTCTGGGGTCATTGATCTCCTCTTCCCTGTGAGTCTCCTTTTTCTTCTTATCTTGATCTTTGTTCACAGGACACATCCATTCTCCTGAAGGTGAGAAATTATTTTAATTCTTCCAAAAAATATAAAAATCCAAATGCATGTTGGCTTGGTTAATCAATTTTGACAACCATGTACAACATTATATTGTGTGATCACGTAGCATCATTACGAAACAGTTGCAATGGAAACGGATTCAAAAGTTGGACCAGACCACTCAATTTTCAGAGTTATTGCTGGAGCAAAACAAGTCACAATTTACTCCCCTCACCACTTCAAATAAAGTAACTAACTAGAATGCCACTCAGTGGATAGCATACCTCCACCTGGTTGGCCATAATCACTCAATGGTGAAGAATCACTTTAAAAATTCTACCAGCTGGATCCAGATCCGGATATTCACCAAAATTTAATCGATTCTTCCTTGTCACACACACAACCTGTCCAACATGTTTCATCCAAATCCATCCATAGCTTTTTGATATATCCTGCTATGTATCGTTTTTGGCCCTATCTCTCAATAGTGAAGAATCACTTAAAAATTTAAATAATTCTCACATCCGAATCCATATGCAGATCTTCACCAAAGTCGAATCGAATCGTCCTTGTCAGACACTCAACCGGTCCACCAAGTTTCGTCCAAATCCATCCACAACTTGAGATATCCTGCTATGTATCGTTTTTGGCCCTATCTCCCAATGGTGAAGAATCTCTAAAAATTCTAGTAGCCGGATCCAAATCCTAATCTTCACCAAAATCTAATCATTTCGTCCTTGTCACATATGCTACATCTCTGACAAATTTCATCCGAATCTGTCCACAACTGAGATATTTTGTTTCCAAACAGAAAGACAGACAGGGGTGAAAACAACCTCCATCCACCTTTGATGGTGGAGGTAACAACGACAAAGCAGAGGAGAAAGCAAAAGTGACAAAGAACCGAAATGTTTATGTGATTAAGAAAAGGTAAAGAATACAAACATACAAGTATAAACAGACTCCATATCCATCACCTGGGGATTGCAATATGGAGACCACTTCAGTGTGCCCACGCTCTCGTGCCTTGTCCAATGGTGTTTTTCCATCCTCGTCCCGTAAATCCGGATTGGCCCCATGTTTCAGCAGGGTCTGAAAACAAAATTTAAAGGTGCCATTGATGCAAATCACACAACACCACAGAATCACCACTGAAAAATGTGTTAAAGCATACCACCACAACAACACACCAGAAAGCACAAAGATGAGCATCACACACAAAAATATCTAACAGCAGAGAATCACACAAAATTCAGACTAGGATCTTACTTTAGCAACCTGCGGCCGTCCAAAGCATGCAGCATAATGGAGAGATGACGAACGCTGACCCCTGTTAACATCAGATCCTCTTTCACAAAGAAATTCCACCTGTGCAAAGACATTCCACATAATTTAGATTTAGTGAATAAAAATTAAAAAAAAAAAAAAAAATTAGGAGACAACTTAAGATAAATACAACAGTGAACAAGAAAAACAGCAATCATAGGTTGCAAACCCTCGTCAGGAGGTATTTTCAGTGGTTTTTAACGCTTCTGCGTTAAAACATGGCGGCCGAACCACATGACTGATGACTATTTTTTTCCTAAACTAATTTATTCCCAGATTATGCTCAAGAAATTTCATCTTGATCGGATGAAGTTTTGTACTTGTCGAATTATGACGTCATAGTGTGGCACCTATGACGTCATCATTAACATTATATTCCCCATGGAGAGTTCTTTACAATGAGCCATGTCTCAATTTTTTCTATTCAGCGCTTTCGGAGATAGAGATGCAAAGCTTTTCGGTTTTTCCAAGATGGCGGCCGAACCACGTGGCGGATATCATTTTTTCTCCACCAGTTTATCCCTAGATGATACTCAAGAAATTTCATCTTGATCAGATGAAGTTTTGTACTTGCCAAATTATGACGTCATAATGGAGGCATCTATGATATCATTAACATATTTTATTCCCCATGGAGAGTTCTTTACAATGAGCCATGTCTCAATTTTTTTTCTATTCAGCGCTTTGAGAAAAAGAGGTGCAACGTTTTTCGATTTTTCCAAGATGGCGGTCGAACCACGTGACATATGACGTCATAATTATCATTAAAAAATTCTCCAGTTGGAGTTGCACCTATGATGAAAATTTCCTGTCAATCAGACCAACGGTTGCAGAGAAAATCATATTTAGTCTGTGCGGACAAAGACACAAATGCAATACCTTCTCCTCTGGCGAGGGTAATAAAACAGACAAAAATAAATAAATTAAAAGACGGACAATTTGGTTTACCAAAACGCACGATCATCCCCAAGAAGAACTCAGAAGTGTACGATTTGTACAACCATAGAAGCCAACCAAGCATCAGCATAGGCTCTCACAAAGACCTTTAACTCTGACCATAGATCTGACAAACAAACTACAACAGCTCAATTCACAAAAATGGGTTAAACTAAAATAAAATAAATATTAATAATATTCTATTACAATTTTTTAATAATTTGAATACAGTAATCAACCGGACTGTACCGTGTACATTTTGTATCCCACTGATAGGCCGGATCTGAATCAACATTGAATCCGCTTGTCACCTACTCAAGTCATCTCAGTTTTGTCACAAATAATGCCGGGGTCACACGATCAAGTAAAGCCTAGCCGAAAGGGCCACGTAGGGCCAAGTTAAAAAAAAAAAATTTACGGCGCCGTAAACTGCGGGCCTCGTAGGGGCCACATAGCTGCCGTAGAGCCACGGGATAGCCACGTACTCGCCACGTCAGACCCTCGTAAAAATTGGCCGTATCTGCCACGTAAGGCCATGTAATGGCCAGGTATACGCCACGTGCCACGTATGGGCCATGCACTGCCACGTGGGAGCCACGTGTCCTGTTAAAAATCCTATAAAAAGGGGGTCCCCAGCCCCTTCCAGTCATTCAGCATCTTGACCTTCAAGAAAGCAACATCACCATGAGAGTACCAAGAAGACAGACTGCAGATTGCTGTCCTCAGATATCAGCATGCCCTGTACAATGCTGCTGCTGGACTGGTCCTGCAGGAGATGCAGGCAAGAGAGATCCAGAGGAAAGCCAAGAAGAAGAGACTCTGGGTGAGGAGGTGGATCTCTAAGAGACAGGAAATGGGTGTCTATGACACCTTGATGGAGCTAGAAGATGAGTGCCAAGGAGTTCCAGTCCTTTGCAAGGGTGTCACCTGACCTGTACCATGAGATAGTCAGAAGAGTTGGGCCAAGGATCCAGAAACAAGACACATTCTTCAGGAAAGCCCTGTCACCTGGTCTCAGGGTGGCCATCACCCTGAGGTTCCTTGGCACTGGTATATCCTACCACAGCCTACCCCACGAGTTCAGATGACCTCAACACCATCAGCCTGATCGTCTGAGACTTGTGAGGCCATCATTGCTGTTGCCACCTCCTCTGCTGCTGCTGCTTCCTCTAGCACTCTCACCATGATGACAATGTTGAGAAAGAGATTCAAAAATTGTTGAGAATTGCTTCAAAAAGCTCCACCACTTGTGAACACTGAAAGTGTCATGAAAACTGACCACGTATTTAGTACCGTAGTCAAGAGTGGGGATTTGGAACCTGGGACAAAATTTTTAGACAAAATTTGACACCAATTGTACATATTGGCAGTAACAATAATTGGTGTCAGGAGTGGGATTTGGAACCCAACCAAATAAGCGTGGCACGATTAGGTTCGCTCCAATCGGGTTCCAACATCTAAGACTGCGCGGACCACGTGTACGCAATCTGCTCAGCGTACTCAAACCACACGTGGTTCGTGCGAGGCTTGTTTCCTCGCTTCCAGGGCAGCGCGGGGACTTAGGTACGAGCGAAAAGTAGTCCCAAAACTCTACGCCGTGTGTGTCCAGGAGGGACTTAGGTCTCGGTTCCACCAGGCCCAGTAAAGACAAGGGGATTAATCCCCCCTTGATAAGGGGAAGAAGGCCGGCATAGAGAACCTCAACAACAATGAGACCTGTATTTATATGCAGCCGGTTCAAAACACGTGGCGCTACGGGGTTCTACGTGGCTCTACAGGGTGGTCAAGTGGCTCTACGAGGCACGACGGGGCACTACGAGGCGACTTCGTGGCCAAGACGTGGTGAGCACGTGGTGATTACGTGGTTGTCACCGGATCGCTCCTTATATGGCAATCACGTGGCGCTACGGGGTTCTACGTGGCAATTACGTGGCTCTACGTGGCAATAGGGGGGTCCCCATAATTGCCACATAGTGCCACGTACTACGTGGCCCTCACGGGGGTAGCCCCGTGGCCGTTAAGTAGGCGCCACGGCAGTGGACAAGGCTGACTTTACATGGTAAAACTTTGAACTTTTTGAAATTCCCGCTCTACCTTGCAGTAGGCGCCACGTAGACCCTGTGACCGCCACGTAGACCCCGTGACTGCCACGTAGACCCCGTGACTGCCACGTAGACCCCGTGACTGCCACGTAGACCCCGTGACTGCCACGTAGACCCCGTGACTGCCACGTCCCACCCCGTATCAAAAAAAATGGTCCTACGTGGCCCTTACGGCTAGGCTTTACGTGATAGTGTGACCCCGGCATTAGCCACAACTTTTTGAAATGTCATGTTATACTGTACAGGTACATCATTTTTGGCCCCATCTTCTCAATGGTTAAGAATCACTTAGCAGATTCGAGTATCGGAATCTGGATCCAGATCTTCACCAACATCTCATCAATTAGTCCTCGTCACATACCCAACCTGCCCACCAAATGTCGTTTTGAATCTGTCCTTAACTTTTTTTTCTTTTTTTCTTTAAGATATCCTGCTCACAGACAAACAGACAGACACAGACACAAACAGGGGTGAAAACAACCACCATCCTCCTTTGGTGACAGATATAATCTTACAATAATTCACCAAATGTTCGTCCATCCATCTGTCCGTCCGAAGGTACCACAAAAACGGCTGAACCGATCGCAACGATATTTTGGGTGGGTAATCCTGGGATCTCCTGGAGTAAAATAGGGTATATTGTTTGTCCAATTTCAGCTTTGGCCTCCAGCATTACGTTATTTTCCCGGGTGCCGCACAAACGGCTGCACCGATCGGACTCGGTGACCTCGGACAAAGCCCTTTTATAAGGACATGGGTTGAATCCCTGCTTGAGAGAATGCCAACCCCCTCCCGGCCATCACGGGGCCGTCTCTCCAACTCACAATCCCACGAGATATGCGGCAAGGACGACCCAAAACCAATTATCATCTTTTTGATTCGTATATAAAAACATTAAAAGAAAATAATGACCTCGGCCAAAGTTCAAACGACGTGAGTTTAATCTCCACATAGCTATTTGGGCGGTGTTCAAGCTAACAGATCGCTGTCTCCATCGATCTTGCCAAGGCCGTAACACCGATCGGCTCAAAATCCTTTTAACTGTTGACTTGGTAGTTTTTACAATGAAAAACATTAACAATGTTGTTAAAAGTTTATTTTGTGATTAATTTGTGGGACCGTGGTGATTGGAGTTATGTTGTTTGGAGAAAGAAAAAAAATAAAAAAAATATCGGCTTCAAGTAAATGACGACATGCCGTGACGATTTCTACTTTCTAAACATGAACTTTGCGGATCGCCATATGCAGATTCGCCACGGTCCCACGATCGATGTTTCCATACGTGAATGTACCCGTTTGTTTGCAAACGGGTACGTTTTTCATGGAAGTCCTTCACGAACTTGTTGTCCATGTCTGATGTGCAACTGAAGGTGCTACAGGAATGTGGAATTTATTGGTTTCATGCTTTAGCATTCACCGTATCTGCATTGCCCGTTTGCTTCTGGCCTCCCACCTGTGTGTAGCATGGGTATCTCACTAGTAAAGAAAATAATGCAAGACAAATCACCAATCAATGGTTCACCTTTACATCACTCTTTCCTACTGAAACATCAATAGTTCAAGATAAACTTTCAAGCTAGAGGTTCTTTCTCTTCTACCTTTTTCATTAGCCTTGAAAAAAAAGATAATATTGTTACGGCTCTCGGGGGTCGGCTCTCCCCTTATCAAGGGGGGATTAATCCCCTTGTCCTTTAAGCTGGCCATCCTGAGTCCTGGAGCTATGACGTCACTTCTGGTCAGCGCTGAATAGGGTGGTATGCCGAATTGTTCCTATCACCTAATTACCAGCGCCTTCCGGGAAGCGAGGAAATGAGCCCTGCCCGAGCCGCGGCGTTAGTGGACACGCCGAGCGAAGCGAGCCGCAACTTAGGCCGTTAACAATGACTAACCCGATTGTAGCGGTTCCTAATCGTGCCACAGGTACTCAATTGAAAGAAAGGACAGATGCGATCGGATTAGGGAAAACCAAGAAAGAACAAGGTAATTTATTTACAAACCAAAAAGAAGAGGAAAGGAAAGAAATATACAAGAAAGGAAAAAGAAGAAGCAGGACACAGGGCAGTCTTAACTTACGACCCCAGACAAACATATGCACTCACGGGGATTGTAGCTAGTAGGGTGGAAGGTCCAGGTAGATGGTCCGGGCTCCAGTCGACTCCGTCCAGTGGGCGAAAACACGGCAGGCAGCTTCGCGTGTATCGTTGGATGCGAGCGGACCTTACATATAGCGGGGGGCTGGGATGCTTCAGCGTACGTAATAATTGTATGGCTGTGCC
This sequence comes from Myxine glutinosa, assembly GCF_964187855.1. NCBI lineage: Eukaryota > Metazoa > Chordata > Myxini > Myxiniformes > Myxinidae > Myxine > Myxine glutinosa. The sequence goes on along the minus strand of NC_136266.1, from coordinate 53,852,757 downwards.
AAACGCACCCTCTCCAAGGTTCTCTTATAGCGATGTTCACTGTTTATAAACAAACCCACCATATCCGCGCATGCGCAGCAGCCTGGTTGGCAAAAGTGCAGTGTTTTCGTTTTGCACAATGGCGTCGCTCGACACACGTGATCGTTTGAGTATTTTAATAGTCTTGACACTGTTGCAAAATCTCGGTACAAATCGAAGTTGAGTTATAGGAATTGTGAGGATATTCTTCCGGATCCATTTGCATTGAAAGGATGGCAAAACAATCCATCTTGCTGGCCAGATTTGAACTACGGCAACGTGTACACGTACTTGATCGACACACCGGGTATCTACACAAGGGAGTCGCTGAAGGCATTCAGGTCACTAGAGGCATACAATTTTTTTTTTAAGTGGTCATGTGAAGCCATTGTGGTATCATGCGATCGGGAATGATGTACCATTCTGCTTTATCAAAGGCAAAGTCATACCATCACAGCATCTCAACAATCCCATTTTGGGATTGTTGCATCTCAACGATACGACAGTCCCTCGCGACCGAGCAATGGCGCCTCCGGTTTGGGGACGCGGGTTCGCAGCTGACGTAGCATTTCGTAATTAAGCCCCACAGACACGAGTGAGCCTGCGCATCACGGCTTTGTGTGCAGCTGCCTACACGGCTTGTGGAGGCTTTACAGCTGTCGACGCCGTTCACGTTCCCAGTGGGATAGTCCTTGAGGCTTCAGCGTTGACTAAAAAAGGCTGCCCAAGGAATGTGCTCTGAGTCCGGTACGAGGCGCGGACCGTGGCGGCTGCTCGACGATGCGTATGCTGTGACGATTTAAATGTTTTTAAAATGGGATGTTAGTCGGGAAAATGAACTGGAAGGTGTGTGTACGTGTTTGTACATACGTGCGTGTGTGGGCGGACGTGCGTGCGTGGACGTGCATGCGTGTGTGGACGTACGTACCACTTAGAGACGGCCAGCATGGTTGGTGTTTTGCCAACCAAAACAAAGAGCGCGGTGACGTGATCGGGTATGTGACATTACGGTAAACATCGCAATAACGCCAGCGAGTGAGTCCTTACGCAATGTGCACTCCGTATTAGGCTTTCGTTGCAACCCGCGCTCTCTCATCAAGTAGTCCGTTGTGCGCAGTTCTTTCAAAAGGAGCCCGTCGAAAGAAGTCCGTTTGCCAGCGTGCGCAGTCCTCAAGTCCGTAAAAGGGCTTTGCGCTCGCGCTTTTATAACGCGAGCCAAGATCACTCCGCGCTCCACAAAGGTCACGCCCGTCGGTGATCTTCCCTCAGCCCTGGTTGGCTGGTGGGGGCTTACCGGCCACGCCCTGATGGTGAGTCGACGTGGCCACACCTCCTTCTTGGCATCCCGCCCCCTTCTTCCTCGAGCCAACCGCATGGTCAATGGCAGCGCTAAGGCAGCGAACGCTGCTGGCAAGGCGCGTAATAGAATTGGGAGGGACATAAGGCACCGTCTGTAGGGGCGCGTAATGGCGTCGCTTGGAGAGGGAGGTCGCAAAATGAACAGAAGGGCCTCCTCCTTATTTAATTGATGCAACGCAGATTCAACTATTGGAAACACGGCCTTAACTAAAACACATAAGGAAATAACTGAGTTCCTATGGTGGCTTACGTGTTGCTTGTGGACTAACTAAGGGTGTTACCTTTAACCTTTACTGTCATATTTACAAGTGATTCTTATTTACAAAAGTGAGGGTTCTAAAACCACAACAATATATAAAAATAAAAATAAAGGAATTTATAAATTTAACCGGAAGTGTGTCATTAGTGTTTACAGGAAGAGGAATTTCATCATAAATAGAGGGCCTGTGTATCGATTTGTGTGCTGATGAATTGCTCTATACATTCTGTGGTAATGTTAGGTGTGTGGTGTTTAGTTTAGGTGCGTGCCGTGTGTTTAGTTTAGGTGCGTGCCGTGTGTTTAGGTTAGGTGCGTGCCGTGTGTTTAGTTTAGGTGCGTGCCGTGTGTTTAGTTTAGGTGCGTGCCGTGTGTTTAGTTTAGGTGCGTGCCGTGTGTTTAGTTTAGGTGCGTGCCGTGTGTTTAGTTTAGGTGCGTGCCGTGTGTTTAGTTTAGGTGCGTGCCGTGTGTTTAGTTTAGGTGCGTGCCGTGTGTTTAGTTTAGGTGCGTGCCGTGTGTTTAGTTTAGGTGCGTGCCGTGTGTTTAGTTTAGGTGCGTGCCGTGTGTTTAGTTTAGGTGCGTGCCGTGTGTTTAGTTTAGGTGCGTGCCGTGTGTTTAGTTTAGGTGCGTGCCGTGTGTTTAGTTTAGGTGCGTGTCGTGTGTTTAGTTTAGGTGCGTGTCGTGTGTTTAGTTTAGGTGCGTTTAGTGTGTCGTGTGTTTAGTTTAGGTGCGTTTAGTGTGTCGTGTGTTTAGTTTCAGTGCGTTTAGTGTGTGTTTAGTTTAGTTTCGGTGCGTTTAGTGTGTGTATAGTTTAGTTTCGGTGCGTTTAGTGTGTGTATAGTTTAGTTTAGGTGTTTAGTGTGTGTATAGTTTAGTTTAGGTGTGTTTAGTGTGTGTGTGTTTATGTGTGTGTGTTTAGTGTTTATGTGTGTGTGTGTGTTTATGTGTGTGTGTGTGTGTTTTTATGTGTGTGTGTGTGTTTATGTGTGTGTGTGTGTGTGTTTATGTGTGTGTGTGTGTTTATGTGTGTTTATGTGTGTGTGTGTGTTTATGTGTGTGTGTGTGTTTATGTGTGTGTGTGTGTGTTTATGTGTGTGTGTGTGTTTGTGTGTGTTTATGTGTGTGTGTGTGTTTATGTGTGTGTGTGTGTTTATGTGTGTGTGTGTGTGTTTATGTGTGTGTGTGCTTATGTGTGTGTGTGTGCTTATGTGTGTGTGTTTATGTGTGCGTGTGTTTATGTGTGCGTGTGTTTATGTGTGTGTGTGTTTATGTGTGTGTGTGTTTGTGTGTGTGTGTGTTTATGTGTGTGTGTTTATGTGTGTGTGTTTATGTGTGTGTGTGTTTATGTTTATGTGTGTGTGTGTGTTTGTGTGTGTTTATGTGTGTGTGTGTGTTTATGTGTGTGTGTGTGTTTATGTGTGTGTGTGTGTGTTTATGTGTGTGTGTGCTTATGTGTGTGTGTGTGCTTATGTGTGTGTGTGTGCTTATGTGTGTGTGTGTGCTTATGTGCGTGTGTTTATGTGTGCGTGTGTTTATGTGTGCGTGTGTTTATGTGTGTGTGTGTTTATGTGTGTGTGTGTTTGTGTGTGTGTGTGTGTTTATGTGTGTGTGTTTATGTGTGTGTGTGTTTATGTTTATGTGTGTGTTTATGTTTATGTGTGTGTGTGTATGTGTATGTGTATGTGTATGTGGTGTGCGTGTGCGTGTGCGGTGTGCGTGTGCGTGTGCGTGTGCGTGTGCGTGTGCGTGTGTGTGTGTGTGTGTGTGTGTGTTTTAGTTTGAGGGTGGAATATGAGTTGGAACCCGAATCCTATCCAAGTTCCTCCTGATTACTCAATCTTTGTCTTTTTGCGTTCCTCTTGATACTCCAGTGAGCTGCATTTGGTCAGTTATTCGATTTCGTATTCAGGACACAGTGCAAGTCACAGTCTGATTTACTTAGAGTGGAAACAGGGGGAGCTCCTTGATGGTGTCCTTTCACGTCAAGATGTGGTATCACAAGGCAGCATTGTAGGACCTACGCTATTATTGATTGACAATCAATGATCTATGTGATAATCTTGAAAACAAACTTTACCATTTTTCCGATAACTCCATTTGTGTAAAATAATGATGCGAGTTGTCGCTTTCTCAAAAAAAAAAAAAAAAAAAAAAAACGAAACATTTAAACAGAAGTTGGAATGTCCACTTTAAACCCACGGTAAAGTACACAGCCCAACAAGACTGTCCCATGAGCACACACATGCACTTCAGCTTGAAGGCTAAAGTACATGGACAATCAAAACACACATTCTAATCCCAAAGGGACAGAATGCATTGTCATTCTATGGAACCACTCCTCAACAGGAGGCGATTTCCCCAACTACACCTACACAGGAGAGCCACCACATTAAAATTCACAGTATTTCTCCCGTCAGGTACTAGTCTGGAGGCATATCCCCAAAAGTGGCCTAGAAAAGGTGGTAGGGGTACACTCATGTTACAAGCTGGCAACAATGTTTTTCTGAAAGCCCAGACCTCTAGGAACCCAAAGTCTTGTTGCCAGCTTGGGAAATGGTTTGGACCAGATTTGTGGCCATTTTTCAAAATGGCCGCCTACATTTTTGGTGTTTTCTAATATTTGAGCTCTAGAACTTATATCTGGCTGTCTTAAAGGTCTCTAGGGTTATGACCTTATAACATATAGTCATACAACAATCCTCACCCAAATTGGGGTGCATGGCATATCTATAAGTGGTTTTATTGAAGCAAAAAGGCAAAAATATGCCTGAAAAACGCCTTCATTTTGATTTTTCCAAATCACTAAATTGCATACTGTGAAGTTGTTCTTTGGTCAATTTCTTTCAAAATAGTTTTAAAATTTGCCCAGATCCCTCCTCTTCATTAGCAAATCTTCAGGAATATACCCAAGTTCTCAGAAAATATGTTTTATGCATGATCAGCTACCCCTACCCCCTAAATCACAAAACGTGCCAATTTTCAATATTTCCAGATTCCAACCAATATCATTGTTGTATGACTTTTTCTCATCATGATAGGTCCAAATTAACTTACTCTATGTGATTAGGTGTTAATAAAAATTGAATTTCACACTTTAGTGAAAATCCAAGATGGCTGCCAAATGGCCAATAAAATATAATATTTCACATTATGACGTTAAGTTAAGGTAATGCAGTCTACCATTTGATACCAACACATTTTTGAGACATAATATATTGCAATAATGATGCTTTCCTTTGTATCCTTCCTCAGGTCCTGCCCGAATCATCATTTTAACATAATTGTTGTGTTAACAATGTACTATAACATATTGCTTGTTGCATGTGCTGTAAATAGCTTTCAGTGTTGTGGTAGACATAGTCTTTGTCTCTTTCCAGATATGAATGAAGATGGAACCTGTAGCTGTGATAGGCGGGAGACGGAAGAGAGAATCAGTTGCACTGGACATCGACTGGAGCACATGCTTCATTTGCCAAGGCAACAGAAAAAATGAAAAGACAACCAAGCCCACAGATGTTGGTCTCGAACGCTTTAAAGACTGTGTGATTACGAGACAGAAATACCATGACCATGAGTACATCTCAACACTTGACAGAATACAGAGTATTGACCTTGATGATGAAAAAGAACACATAGTATGGCACAGGGGCTGTTATTCAAAGTTTACACATGCCAACCATATTGAGAGACTGAAAAATCGGCATGAAAAGGAAGCAAAGGACTCGTGTGACCAACCATCTACATGCATTCGCCCCTCTTCTAGAGCATCAGTTGCTTCAGTGTCCTGGGACAAATGTATTTTCTGTCAGGAGGATAAGGCAGGAAAGCAATTGAGGAATGTAGCCACTTTAGAGACCTCAGACAGAATACTAAATGATGCTCAAAAGAACAAGATTATGAGATGCCGGTTGGCAGGAATAAGTGACCTAATAGCTGCTGAAGGGAAGTACCACCTTCCTTGTTATGTAACCTTCAGGAGGAAGTCTGAGTCAACTGTGGTAGAAGAAGGCCCAGAATATCCACCAGATGTTTGTTTCAACAAAATGATCGAGGAGGTGGATGCTGGGCTGTCTGGAGGAGACATCTATACCATGAAAACCATCTGGCACCAATACTGTTACATGATGAGAAGAGACTTCAGTGTCTGTGTGGAGCAATGTGACCGACAGAGTTACAAAGCATTCAAGAACAAAGTCAAAAGGGTATTAGGAGATAGGGCAGATTTTGTACAGTCCATGAATCAACAGGATTCACTTCTAGTCTTCCCACTAATTCAAACAGGTATTGTTGTTCAGAACTTAGCAGAGATGGCAGATGAGCTAGAACAAAGTGAGATACAAGATTCTGATGAAACCTCCCAGCACATTCCATCTTTCTCAGCCGAAACAAAGGACAATGAACTCTTGAGTTGGCTTTACAGAGTGGCAGTCAAAATGAGAAATGACATCAAGACAATGCCAGGACACTCAGATATTGGAGACATCAATACTGAAAGTGCACAGAAGGTGGTTCCTGAAAGCCTTTACATTTTCCTACGCCTGCTGTGTGATTGTGACAGCATATTTGAAGATTCTGAAGGGACCTCCGAAGGTGATGATGATGGAGAAAGCAAAAGGATTTTGAGCATAGCACAGGACATAGTATGTTTGGCATCTGGTGGCAGAAAGCAGACACCAAAGCAACTAGGGCTAGCTCTCACTGTTCACCAAGCAACAAGGTCCAAGGACTTGGTGCAACTAATGCATGCTGCAGGACATGGTGTTAGTTATGAAACTGTAAGAAGAGCTGACACTGCCCTTGCAAACTCTGTCTTGGCCAGATATGTTGAGCAAAACAACACAATAATACCCCTGAATTTTGCACAAGCTACCTACCAAGGATACATCAGATATGCTAATGATAACATTGACATCATAGAGGAGACCCTTGACGGTCAAGGCTCCTTTCATGCCTCACAGTCTGCTGCCTTTCGAAGAAGCATACCTGGCGAAAAGACCATTGCACCTGATGTCAAGTCAAGCAGTAGCAGATCTGTAACTGTGCCAGAGCATTTCAATGAGATTCAACCTTCAGGCATGGGCACCCAGAAACCCGAAGCAACATTTCCAGTAGCTGTGAAAGCTGATTGGTATATGGAATCGGATGCCCAGGTTATCTCTGAGGCTATGGCCATAGATGTGTCATGGCTCCTTGCACGTCAGTCTCACACCGAGGACCAGCATGTTCCAGGCTGGACAGCATTTAACCAGCGTGTGTCTGATGTGAATCCAGCAAAGACTACAGTAGGGCCTATGCCGATAATCAATGAGCCTGCACATGAGTTTGACACCATCTGGACAGTGATTCAAAACTGCCAAAGGATGACTGCTGCACTAGGGCAAACGTATACAGTACTTACCTTTGATGAGCAACTGTACTGTAAAGCCAAGATGTTGCAGTGGGCCAAACCAGACAAATGCAAAAACCTAGTGGTGATGCTTGGTGGTTTCCATATTCAAATGAATTTCACCAAGGTTATTGGACAGTACATGGCAGATTCCGGCTTGAAGGACATTCTGGTAGAAAGTGGTGTGTATGGCGAGAACACTGCACAGAACATCCTCAACGGGAAACAATGGAACCGCACAATCCGTGCCCACAAGCTTGTGTTTGAGGCATTATGGCGAATTCTGTGGCAGAAGATCCTACATTGGCTGAATGAAAATGAAGTACAGATTGATGCAGAAATCAATCAGGTATCAGAGGACCTTTCGAGAGCTTTCCAGCAGGCAGACGATGAGGCCATCTAGAGCTAGAAGCAAAGGCTAGAGGATATGAGAGGATCGTCATCACCAGTAGTGATACCGATGTATTATTGCTTTTGATGGCCTTCCAGCCCCAAATGCCAGAAGAGGTATGGATGAAATCAGGGACCTCTAAATACAGGCGCTACATTGCTGGCCACAAAATTGATTGCACTGATGATGTCAGGGACAGTCTTCTAGCTTTCCATGCCATTACAGGATGTGACAGCACCAGTCAACTCGCAGGCATATCAAAGAAGGCAGCATGGAAAATATTTTGTGAAGTTCCTCACCTACTCTCCCAGCTAGGGGTTGCACATGTTCCAAGTGAAGAGATTTGTGCAAAGGCTGAGGAGTTTGTCTGCCGTCTTTACAACCCGAAAGGAGACGCAAAGGAAATCCAGGCGCTGAGATGTTCCCAATTCAGAAAAGTTGGTAAAAAGCCAGAGAACATGCCACCAACAGAGGATGCATTGCACCAGCACATTTTAAGGGCACATCATCAAGCCCTTGTGTGGCGAAATGCCAATGTGCCAAATCCAGGAATCCCCAATCCAACAACATCCGGCTGGTACCTTGAGGACAACCAGCTGATGCCCCGTCTCATGACCAAGGAAGGGCTCACAGCAGAATGTGTCAAAATTGCGACGTGTGCATGTACCTCAAAGGCCCGTCCATGTCTAACTGGCAGGTGCAACTGTAGGAAAAATGGATTGCGGTGCACATTGGCATGCAAATGTGCAGACTTATGCAGGAACCCCCTCAATGACTGATAGTGATTAGACGACATGCATGGAAACTTGAGTATATTCCATAATGTCATATTGTTACTATGCTGGCTGTATTTGACGTAATGTAACCAATCTATGATTCAGTTGTATTTCACAAAGTATTACTAGACTAAGTTTAGTATTTGGAGTATTTGGTTCTACTAGTCTTTGATTTACTAAGCTCAATATGACATAATGTCAATAGTCTATTATGCTACTGTATTCCACATAGCATTACACGTCCATGATTTGACTGCATTCAAATAGTGTTACTAGTCTTTAGTTAGGCTGTATTTGACATAATGTAACTAGTCTTGCTTCAGCTCTGTTCCACCAATGTATTACTAGTCTATGATATGACTGTATCCCACATTCTGTCACTTATGTATGAATAGCCAGATTAGCTTGTTGGGTATGACTTTGTTAATTCAGTGCCAAATATTTGTTTAGTTTAAAGGTGCAAGCATTGCATTGACGTTTGTATTGTTTGGATCAGTGTAACATAATAATGTTTGCATTATGTATACAAGTTATGTATGTTTATTTTTGTTTTACATTAAATAATATAGCTTATATTTTACAATCTTCTATGTCTTCATTTATGTAAGTGCCTTGTTTGTCAGCTATGTTGGAACTAATATACTCCGCAAACAAGGCACTTCCAAATCCACACTACTTTCCTGAAATTCAAATGTTATAAAACATAAATTTTACATAAAGTCCCCCTCTAAAATAATACATCTTCAACTCATCAAGACTCTTTCACATACATGTGACCTATAGAATAGTAGTGCCTCATATATTTAGTATAAATGGAACATTTTAGAAGTGCCTCTGAATGAAATTGCAGTCTTATGGTCTCGCGCCACCAAATATTCTATGGCCATTTGGCAGCCATCTTGGATTTTCACTAAAGTGTGAAATTCAATTTTTATTAACACCTAATCACATAGAGTAAGTTAATTTGGACCTATCATGATGAGAAAAAGTCATACAACAATGATATTGGTTGGAATCTGGAAATATTGAAAATTGGCACGTTTTGTGATTTAGGGGGTAGGGGTAGCTGATCATGCATAAAACATATTTTCTGAGAACTTGGGTATATTCCTGAAGATTTGCTAATGAAGAGGAGGGATCTGGGCAAATTTTAAAACTATTTAGAAAGAAATTGACCAAAGAACAACTTCACAGTATGCAATTTAGTGATTTGGAAAAATCAAAATGAAGGCGTTTTTCAGGCATATTTTTGCCTTTTTGCTTCAATAAAACCACTTATAGATATGCCATGCACCCCAATTTGGGTGAGGATTGTTGTATGACTATGTTATAAGGTCATAACCCTAGAGACCTTTAAGACAGCCAGATATAAGTTCTAGAGCTCAAATATTAGAAAACACCAAAAATGTAGGCGGCCATTTTGAAAAATGGCCACAAATCTGGTCCAAACCATTTCCCAAGCTGGCAACAAGACTTTTTGGGTTCCTAGAGGTCTGGGCTTTCAGAAAAACATTGTTGCCAGCTTGTAACATGTGTACCCCTACTGTCACATTTCCTGGAAGTGCCTCCAGACTATACGTAGGAGCAGCAACTGCACACTTGTGAAATGCCGGCCACTGCAGAACCCCTTTCATCAGATTCAGACAAGATAAGCCACTGATAAACTACTTGGAGAATAAGCCGTTCAATGCTGGCAAGTCATACACTCTCATCAAGGATCAACATTCCATCTATCTATCCAACCCACTTCTTTGGCCAACCTCCAGAACTCCTCGACCTCACTTCGTCATATAGTCTTTCGTGGGAGGATGTCACCAAGCTAGCATAAAAAAAGCTCGTCACAGTCCAGGTATTTTTCATAGAGCCAAGGCATTCTATAACTGAACAAAACTCGGTGTACAAAGCATTCATTCAGAGCTTCATGGAGTATTACTCCCCACTCTGGGCTGGTGATTTTGCTTCCCACCTTGCTCCTCGAAGTGGTTAAAAACAAGGTATTCCACACCATTGGTATCTCAAGACAGGAGGGTAAGTTGGTGGGCTCCATTTTATGCAAGTTTACATCTGGCATTGTTCCTCCTGTCCTCTCCTACCTCTGCCCTCCACAAGCCATCCCAGGTCACTTCAAAAGTTCAAATTGTTTGCCCACCTGCATTCACTTGTCTCCTTATTCTCCCAACTGTGGAATAGTCTGTGTTCATTATCTCACCCTACTTCAACCTTTCGATTATGCTGCCCTCCATTATTATTGCCCTCTCGATTACTGTCTACATACGGACCACGAGCACAGCCAACGGACGCTCCGCTCACATTACATCAATCGCAGCTGCTTCGGATGAGTGTTGTGAATCTCAATCTGGATTGATGGCACTAAATACCAAATAAAGTTCCGCACAACCTCTGGAAACAGTCAAAGTGAAATTCGATTTGAAAGGGCAGTGTGGGGTGTCCCGCCATCCCCTTCTCCCACCCCATATAGGGTGCTGGGGGGGTGCGGGTTATTTAATATTGTCCTATGCAGCTTAGGCAACAAACTACTTTCATAGAAACCAGAAAATGTTTTTGCCGTACCATTTCTTGTGTTCCAAACGCCGATGCCCAGTTCAACAAACTTTGACCAACGTCGTCCATGAAATTGACTTCGAAAGCTGAAACATTTGGAAGAATACAGCATTTATACTCCAAACATTACAATTGATGCCTTGTAGTGATCTCCAAATAAGTAACACTTTAGGCAATGTCCACAATTGTGCACCTAAAAAAGTCTTTAAAAAAATAAAAATAAAAATAACAAATTACCTCCAGTGTCTATGGCATCGATAAGAGCATCTGTGTCCTTGCTTCTTATGCAGTCAATGAGCTGACGATGAGAGCGCTCCCCGGAGCTATCGAGTCGCCGCAAGCCAGGAATTCGACTGGCAGAACTCGTGCTAGACTTTGGCAGGGCTTTTCTTCCTTCAAAAAGCAGCACCAACAGCAGATCCACAAGCCTCATGGTGTCCAAGCAGCACCGCTCATCACCTTGCACTGCCCTCTCGATTGCATCTGGCAACGGTGCACGTAGCAAGTCCTAAAAGAGATTAAGGATTTGAAAAAGGTTATTTTCACTCTCGATCAGTTCATCATTCCCAAGTCGATCACCTATAAACAGCATCAGGCATCGCAGCAGCAAACGCTCTCATACCCGTGTAACAATTGGGGATCCACGGCAAAGAGTTGAGAGCAAGCTGATGATTGTTGAAACTTGGCTGCTGAGCTTTGACTCTGGCGTTGACGTTATGGCAGGTGGGGGACCGCGACTAGGTTTTGGCGTGCCCGTAGAGCTTGGTCCTGGCGCAAGACCCCCAGCAGCGGCTAATCGAGACAGTAGTTCTGCAGTCAGGCCGTGCTTCGCAAGAGGTGCTGGATCAACACCACGGCGCATAAATCTGTCAGCTAAAGATGCGAAGCAGCGCAGAGCCCCATCAGACACCTGTAGATCAAGTGGGTTGCAGGTAAACTGTTACTCGCATTTCATATGGAAAAATAAAATACTGAAAACCCACAAGTTCTGGTTGGCCCAAGATATTCTACTCAAAACAAGAAATTGTTTGAGAAAAGTACCTGATGGTCTTCATGCTTCAATAAACTGGACAGTGCTTCAACACACGGCTCAAGAGTCAAGTCGTGCGGTTCCATTTTACCACACAACCTTGACACCACAGCCATAGCAGAATGCAGCGTATCTTTGTGAACCAAATATCCAGAATCCAGGATGAATGCAAGTACATAACTGAGACCACAGGCCTCCAAGACAGCACCTGACTCCCGTGTACATATCAGCTCAAGAACCTACAACGATGAGAGCAGAAGAAGAAAAAAAAAAAATCAGCTGTTGCAGTCCAAGCAAAAGTAATATATAAAATATATTATTGGTCCAATTAGATTTTTTTTTAAATAATAATAATAAAGGTTTCGACAAACAAACAAAAACAAACATATGGTATGGGTGAAATCCATGTACAAAAAACATGGGCACACAATTAGACACCATAAGGACAAGCAAGCAACAAGGAATCAAAACTCATGACAAGTTATCTCTCCAAGAGTAGACATATGAACTAGGATGTTGGAAAATGGACAAATCAACCTGGAAACTGAGATCCCAGTTTCACAAGCAATGGGCTAAGGTAAGAATGTTAAAATAGGCCAAAACAATCTCCAAATAACAAGAGAAGGGGTAGGAAGAGGAGGACGAGTCAAGACATCTGGGTTTTACAAAAGCTGTACCTTCACACATTGCTCTGCCAAATCTCGACTCGTTCGGTTGTTGAGCTCGACGACTTCAAGACGATTGCACAAAGCTTTGACAGCCCCATCCACAGCAACTATCCGTCGAGTGCACTCGGCCGACACGTCCAAATAATACGTTATTGCACGAGCAGTAACTTCCAGAACATTATCTGGGGCACATTCATCCAAGAAGATTCTGCACAATGCTGGCAAGAATGTCCTTGGAGGGCACCTGGAAAATGACGAATGTATACAATGCAGAGATCAGATCATTGGATTAAAACCAGCTCACGTTAGTAGTTGATACCAGCTTTTGGCAGTCATTTTAATCGTTAGTGATTGTGATAGGGTTAGCAGGATAGCCTTGAATTGCATAGACTCGCCGAAAGATGAGGTCTGGCCTGGGTTCGAATCCCAGCCCAGCTTCCAACCGTCATCCCGGTTTTTCACGCAGAGTAATGCATCAATGTGTAGTCCCTCGGATAGAAATCAATCTGGGTGTCCCATGTCCCATCAATAGTTAATGGATGTTAAAGATTTCATAGTGTCATTCGCAAAGGGTAGGCAAGTTATCACCAGCAACCCTACCAGGTTCCAAATTCCTGCCTGGCCTGCAACCAACACGTGCTCCTGGCTTGTTGGAGAATCCTCGATACCAGATTACACTGATTACAATCACTAGCAACGGTACCCACCCTATGGGCAGGGCTCCAATTGGGAAGCCCAAAATGAAAAGGCAAAATATCAGAAATTGAAGGTTTTTTTATTTTAAACGATCCATAGAAACATCCGTTAAATCATATCACACGCAAATCATCAAAATCTAAACAGTATCTTTAGAATTTCAATAAAAGCCACATCACTGTTCATATCGGTAAATATTATTCCATCGTGTTTGATACACTATGATCGTGATCGTGAATCGTGATCGATAATCGTGTTCACAATCGCTATGTTGTATGTACTCCCGATACGTGTACCAAATTCCCGATACGTGTAACTGTACCAAATCAACAGTTAAAAGGATTTTGAGCCGATAGTTGTTACAACGGCCTTGGCAAGATCGATGGAGACAGCGATCTGTTAGCGTATTCACCGCCCAAATAGCTGTGTGGAATTCTCTCATGCAGAGATTAAACGTTACGGCCTTGGCAAGATCGATGGAGACAGCGTTTATTATACTTTTAATGAAGGACACCGTCTCAAGCCCCAGTCCCCATCACGGATGGGGCTCAGCGGTTTACCCGAGCCTGACGGCGAAGGGCAAGGTACACGCTGGCCCGTCCGGTATAGCGTGCGTGCGGCCCCGGACATCGAAGGGCATTAAACGTTCATTAAACATTAAACGTTCATTAAAAGATTACGAAACGAAAAACATTACGAAATTACGTTCACACCGTCACGTCAAACACTACCGTGAACACAAACATCGTCACAATGAGAACATCGTCACAATGGACGTTATGCGAACGTGAATGTTATGCGGGATTCCAAACCTGAGAATACTGGAGACCAAAGCTGAAATTGGAAAAACGAAATAGCCTATTTTACTCCTTGAGATCCCAGGATTACCCACAAAATATCGTTTCGATCGGTTCAGCCGTTTTGCGGTACCTTCGAACAGACGGACAGACATTTGGTGAATTATAGTAAGATAATAATGCAGTTCATGTCTGCACTTAAAAGAGGGGGTGGGAAACTGACCAGGTAGTTTTGCACGTTTCATGCAAAACTCCCTTCTTTGGATAGAAAGGGGAAACCACTACTTACAATGACATGACAAAATGGAGGGTAATACAATGAATATCTATTTTTAAATTTCATGCAATGGCAGTGTTGGTGTGTACTTAGTTGCTTAATACCCACGTATTATAGTACATGGTGTTGTGTCATTGTAGTGCAAAATTTGCTACACTAGTGGAACCAATGTTTTTTGGAATCCTTATACCCTAGGCAACAAGACCTGAGTTGGTTCCATTTTTTTCAATGAATGTTCAACAAGACCTGAGTTGGTTCCATTTTTTTCAATGAATGTTCAACAAGACCTGAGTTGGTTCCATTTTTTTCAATGGCGTCTTTGGCGGCCATTTTGACTTTCAAAATGGCCGTCATTTTTTGCAATTTTGTATGTATCTTTTCACATAAAACACTTTGTTTAACCATTTTTTCTGGCATTTTTGTCATTCCTTGTACAGAAAATCCACCAGAACACTTATATCCAGTTAACAGACGTTTTTTGAGAAATATCTTTGGCTAACAACTTGTTTTGAGCATAATCTAGTCGGTTGTAGCTGAAGAAGTATATGCACAAATTTTCTAGAGACGCCAAGTACAGGAAGAAATCTGGCTGCTTCAGTGAACGTGTGAAGTTAATCAGCGCCAACACTTGCCTCATGTACATTCGTGCCCATTGATACATTGGGAATTTACTGTGGCTCCTGTCAAAATCACTCAGCTGCTTTTCCAAGTTTAGATGTTCAATCTCCATTAGAAGTTGTTGATGGGCTTCCTGAATGCCTACCTCTTTCTTGTTTGCTTCTATCAAGTTATCCACACAGGCAGATAGAGCTTCGACAACTGCAGGCTTCTCTTTCAGAAATTCTGCAAGCCAGAGATCAAAGAATACCTCTAATGTGAGCTCATGAGCTTGAACAGCACGATTGTGGTGATTCCCATTGAGTATCTGATTTACTGTCACAGTGCTGTACAGATCCTTGCTCCAAGCTTCATCAAGCCCGCTGTACTCAGTCCTCCCAAGGCACCTTAGTGCACACAAGACAACGTGGAAACCACCAGGGCATACCATCCATTTCCCAGCATATTGGTCATGAAGATATTCTAACTTTAGGGCCCTCTTGTAAAGATCCATGTCAAATGTAACTAAGATCGTTCCAGTGTTTTCTGGACACACAACACTATTGAGGTATGAAAGCTTCTCAAGAACCGTCACCAGTGTTGTCCACTCATGAGCTGGTGCCTTAATGATAGGCATTGTGTGATCTTGATCAAGGTTGGGTGTCTTGTTCTCTTTTGGAGTGCACACACGAGAATTGTATGCTGACCAAACTGGTATACCGTCTGATGTCTTCATGGTGCCTCTGTGAATACCGTGAAAGTAGCCATGCAAAGTCTTGCTGTGTTGCATTAACAACTTTATCTTGATACTGACCAAGTTGAAAGTTTTCATAGCGTGGACTTCTACTTGGCTTGGGGTTAGGGACGAAGACGCCATTGAAAAAAATGGAACCAACTCAGGTCTTGTTGCCAAGGGTATATAGATGCAAAAAAAACTGATTCCACTAGTGTAGCAAATTTTGCACTTACATATAATAATTCTACATAACACCATGTACTATTAGGATGGTTCTTCAAAATGAAAGATTTTTTAAAAGTCAAGCTCCGAACACTTTAAAAAAAAAAAATTGTATGCATGTAAAAACCCTTGTGATGAAATTTTAAGCCATTTGGACTAAATTTAGGGGTTGCACACGTTGTTTGTAATTTCACATATTTGGCTCGCATAAATGTTTGAATTATTTATTCTCCACTGCTTACTTGTGATTTTGACCATTACAGTTGACCTATGACCTTGCTATGTACTGCACATTTTGAAGTTGTTTTTATGTCAATTGAATACAGTACAGCTGTACTCTGGTGTATGCAGTTGCTCTAATTGAAGAGTACAATCGTCTCCCGACAAGGGATGAACAGCAAACCCAGTATCTTCTTCTTCAAGTTGTGGCAGAACATCGCAAGAGGTTTCCCGATTGCAGGAAATCAACGTTTAATGGGCACAAAGCTTATCGGGCACAAGCATCGAGTGGCTGGCAACCATGAGTCACTGTGCAACCCCTAAAACTTGATGTATTCAAAAATATTTCACATGCAGAAGTTTTACTTCAATACCAACAAAATTAAAGGTTAGGAGTAAAACAATTTTTTTAAATGTTTTTGCCTTATGTAGCCAAGAACCACCCTATTGCGTATGCACAAAAACATCTCATCAAATTTAACAAAGGGACAATCGCAGTAAGAGTTAGTGAACCTCATCTTCCCAATGATGAACCATGAACCTAAATCATTTTGTTTTGGAAGGGAACGTTTGAGTGGTGCCGTTATAACAAGATAAACCATCAAATGTTTCGCAGAAGGAACGCATACTGTACATGACAACATGCCCATTAGATTTGGCTTGTACAGCTGTTCCACTGATAATAGCCCGATGGCCTTTTCACCCACAACGCTCAGAGGTTTGGGTATAAATAAAACAAGAGGAGAATTGTTATGCATTAGATCTTCATGGAGGCCAAAGGTCGGTTTGTGTTGGAGGACAGGTAGAACAATGGGTGGAATCAGCAAAGGTCGTGTTCATGGAGGGAAATTGTCGGTTTGTGTTGGAGGACAGGTAGAACAATGGGTGCAATCAGCAAAGGTAGTGTTCACGGAGGGAAATTGTCGGTTTGTGTTTGACAGGTAGAACAATGGGTGGAATCAGCAAAGGTAGTGTTCATGGAGGGAAATTGTCGGTTTGTGTTGGAGTACAGGTAGAACAATGGGTGGAATCAGCAACGGTAGTGTTCATGGAGGGAAATTGTCAGTTTGCGTTGGAGGACAGGTAGAACAATGGGTGGAATCAGCAACGGTAGTGTTCATGGAGGGAAATTGTCAGTTTGTGTTGCAGGACAGGTAGAACAATGGGTGGAATCAGCAAAGGTAGTGTTCATGGAGGGAAATTGTCGGTTTGCGTTGGAAGACAGGTAGAACAATGGGTGGAATCAGCAAAGGTAGTGTTCATGGAGGGAAATTGTCGGTTTGTGTTGCAGGACAGGTAGAACAATGGGTGGAATCAGCAAATGTAGTGTTCATGGAGGGAAATTGTCGGTTTGTGTTGCAGGACAGGTAGAACAATGGGTGGAATCAGCAAAGGTCGTGTTCATGGAGGGAAATTGTCGGTTTGTGTTGGACAGGTAGAACAATGGGTGGAATCAGCAAAGGTCGTGTTCATGGAGGGAAATTGTCGGTTTGTGTTGGACAGGTAGAACAATGGGTGGAATCAGCAAAGGTCATGTTCATGGAGGGAAATTGTCGGTTTGTGTTGGAGGACAGGTAGAACAATGGGTGGAATCAGCAAAGGTCGTGTTCATGGAGGGAAATTGTCGGTTTGTGTTGGAGGACAGGTAGAACAATGGGTGGAATCAGAAAAGGTAGTGTTCATGGAGGGAAATTGTCGGTTTGTGTTGGAGGACAGGTAGAACAATGGGTGGAATCAGCAAAGGTAGTGTTCATGGAGGGAAATTGTCGGTTTGTGTTGCAGGACAGGTAGAACAATGGGTGGAATCAGCAAATGTAGTGTTCATGGAGGGAAATTGTCGGTTTGTGTTGCAGGACAGGTAGAACAATGGGTGGAATCAGCAAAGGTCGTGTTCATGGAGGGAAATTGTCGGTTTGTGTTGGACAGGTAGAACAATGGGTGGAATCAGCAAAGGTCGTGTTCATGGAGGGAAATTGTCGGTTTGTGTTGGACAGGTAGAACAATGGGTGGAATCAGCAAAGGTCATGTTCATGGAGGGAAATTGTCGGTTTGTGTTGGAGGACAGGTAGAACAATGGGTGGAATCAGCAAAGGTCGTGTTCATGGAGGGAAATTGTCGGTTTGTGTTGGAGGACAGGTAGAACAATGGGTGGAATCAGAAAAGGTAGTGTTCATGGAGGGAAATTGTCGGTTTGTGTTGGAGGACAGGTAGAACAATGGGTGGAATCAGCAAAGGTCGTGTTCATGGAGGGAAATTGTCGGTTTGTGTTGGAGGACAGGTAGAACAATGGGTGCAATCAGCAAAGGTAGTGTTCATGGAGGGAAATTGTCGGTTTGTGTTGCAGGACAGGTAGAACAATGGGTGGAATCAGCAGAAGATCGACTGAGGTATGCCAACAGATTGGGGATGACAAGCTGCTCCTGGTTTCCCCATGGAGCTTAGGATACCTCGATCCACCTTCTGTTGATTCAACCCAACGTCCCCAAACTCTGCGTGTAGATCTAAACTACTGTCCGTACAGCTTCGCCACTCCAGACAAATACTTACGTCTCAAAGCATCTGTCCACATTGTCCGACATGAGCAACAACATACAGAGCTGCTCCAAGGCAATAAGTTGCATGTCCCTCTCGTCGCCCTGGCCCATGTGCAGCCATTCCAGCAACGTGTCCGGATCGACATCCGCCATGCTGAAAGCATTTTTAGAATAAAATTACAAATAAAATACACAAACATCACACACCTAGCTCGAGGCACAGCAAGCACGTGGTGAGGAAACATTTAACCGCGAAGTTGAGCAACGGTGTCGCCACCGAGATCCCGTAGGGAGTCGTAGCGCTGCCAGGTAGCTTACGGTAACACTTTAATGGCGTGCCAAGGTAAAACTACGTCATCAAAGCCGAGGTATACATTTCATGGAACTGGGATTAGCACACACTTGTTTACCACACGACGCACTCATAACGAGCACGTACGGCGAAACAAGGTGAAGGACAACACAGGCCCAAACACAATCCAATCTCAACCCGAGAGCCTTGTAACTGCGAGACACCAACTCCTCATTATATGCCGATGAGGCCTTATCGTCAAGGCCTATAAGTCAACAGCCCCTCACAGTACAAAAACAACCTCCAGAGGCACAATCAGCCGTATTCCGCGTAAGCAGGAACATGTACTCACCTCACACGAGTCGAGCGTCAACTACAAGACGACCATGGTCAATTAAATAACCACAAGATCACACACGAAAAAAAAAAATGAATTCTCCTCTTGTTCGTCTTCTCTTCAAATATTTATTTTACCAAGTGAACCCAAGCAGACCAAGGGTCGCAAGTCGCGTCTCTCTTAAATGCCACGTGATCACCTAAACGAATCACAGGCTCGTATCGTCAGGCTCCGCCCACCCGGCCGCGTGCCTAACTCGCGCACTAATTTTAGCTGCTTGAGTGCTGCCTCGAGGACAAAGAAAATGCGACCGAGAACTATAAATAACGTTTCTCCTTTGTCTTAAGGTATTAAATAAACCTGTGTGATTAAAAAACAGTACAATACTCTTTCGAAAATCATCGAATACACAAACACTACTATCCTCAGTACGATTAATTACTTATCGGGTGTCTCTACACTTTTTGACAAGAAGAAGAATCCTAATTGTGATACATCGAGATTTCATAAAGCAATGTAATCCGAAATCTAATAATCGTCACGCGAATTGATTTTAAAAAACCTTTTTAATGATTTTTACCTGATTGTTATCATTCTAGATTATGTGTTTTATATTCTTTATTTTGGAAAAAACTTAAATACGGTATTAAAAATAGGAATTATGAATAATAACATATTTAGGTTATTGGGAGGTGTATAAGACAGGCTAAAAAAATTTATGCACACTTCAACCTTGCTCGCAAAAATACGAGCAATTAAGGTTGCTGAGATTGTATTTATGCCAGTTTGAAAAAATTTACTTAATCAGCTGCACATATTTATTTGTCTTTCTTTTACACTTCAGGACTTCAGGTAGTATATTGATACTCTGTAGTCGCTGCTAACACAGACAGGCTGCTTGCGAACGGAACACACCTCCATGCACTCTAAAATCAACAATGTAGAATACGCCATGATATATTTGCACCAACATTTGAATACAATATCAGCCGAACTCGTACTATGAGAAACAACAAGCCTCTCTCGTACAAATGTTCTAATGGGGTCCTAAAACGTCCAAATGGGGTCCTAAAATCCTGTTCTTCCGCTCTTTCACTCCCTCTCTCTGTTCTCTTCACCCTCTCTTTTGCTCAAGGTCAACTGCCATCTGCTTGGAAATCAGCCAACATCACCGCTTTGCACAAAAAAGGTGCAAAAACAGATCCTAGCAACTACAGACCAATCAGCCTTCTCTCTATCAGCAAAGTCATGGAATCCATCATTGCTTCGGATATGAAATCTTTCCTCTTCTCCAATGGCTTGATCTCTGATCATCAATTTGGTTTCAGACCAGGTCACTCTACTCTGGACATGCTGCTTCTGCTGTCTCAACAATGGATGGAGGTCCTCAACGCCAAACAGGAAATTAGAGCTGTCTCCCTCGACATATCACGTGCCTTCGATACGGTCTGGCACCCCGCTCTGCTCACCAAACTCTCCTCCTTTGGTATCCATGGAAATCTCCACGCATGGATTTTTTTTTCCCATACCCTTCCTCCCGTCCATGGTACACGGAATCTTGTGGTGAGGCTGTTGCCCAGAAAACTCTTGCCTTCGTCTCCTGGAAAGCAAATCCAACGGAAGGAAATCTCATTTCCTTTCACAAAGCCCGAAACAAGTGTGTGTCCACCCTCAGGAGAGCCAGGAAACAATATCTCTCCATTCTCAAGACCGAACTCTCTTATCTGTCTCCCTCTTCCAAATCCTGGTGGCGTCTGGTCAAATCTGTTTCTGGTGTTTGTTCCCCCTCCATCCCCTCCCTTACCTCAAACGGCTACACAGCTGACTCCGCACGTGAAAAAGCTGCATGCCTCAACTCTGTCTTTGCCTCTAAATCTTGTGTCCCAAACCCATCCCTCTCTGTACCCACCGTACCCAGTCGTACCCAGCTGCTCCTGGACTCCGTGTCCTTTCCTCCTGACAAGGTAGAAAAGTTTCTGTCAACCCTCGACTCTGATTCTGCAACTGGACCTGACGGCATCAGCCCACGGCTCCTAAAATCCTGTTCTTCCGCTCTTTCACTCCCTCTCTCTGTTCTCTTCACCCTCTCTTTTGCTCAAGGTCAACTGCCATCTGCTTGGAAATCAGCCGACATCACCGCTTTGCACAAAAAAGGTGCAAAAACAGATCCCAGCAACTACAGACCAATCAGCCTTCTCTCAATTATCAGCAAAGTCATGGAATCCATCATTGCTTCGGATATCAAATCTTTCCTCTTCTCCAATGGCTTGATCTCTGATCATCAATTTGGTTTCAGACCAGGTCACTCTACTCTGGACATGCTGCTTCTGCTTTCTCAACAATGGATGGAGGTCCTCAACGCCAAACAGGAAATTAGAGCTGTCTCCCTCGACATATCACGTGCCTTCGATACGGTCTGGCACCCCGCTCTGCTCACCAAACTCTCCTCCTTTGGTATCCATGGAAATCTCCACGCATGGCTGGCGGACTTCCTCTATAGTCGTAGTCAACGTGTGGCCCTGAATGGGTTTCTCTCATCTCCTCTTCCTGTTCAGGCTGGAGTTCCCCAAGGCAGTGTTCTGGGCCCTGTGCTTTTTCTGGTCTTTATCAATGATCTCTCTGACTCTCTTGAAAATCCTCTCTATCTCTTTGCTGATGACTCCACTCTCTGCCGCTCCATTCCTCATCCCTCAGATCGGCAGTCTGCAGCCTCCTCACTCTCTTCAGACCTGGACAAAATCACAGACTGGGCAAACAAGTGGAACATGTCTTTCAATCCTGACAAATCTCACACTCTTACGATGTCTCTCCGAAAAGACCGACTGGACAACCCTCCCATCTACTTTCTGAATAATCCTCTCCAAGAAGTCTGTCACTCAAGCTTTTGGGTCTCACTATCTGCCATGATCTTTCCTGGGAAAACCACATTTCCAAGCTGGCCTCCAAAGCCAGTCGCTGACTGGGCATCCTCCGTCGTGCGAAGTCCTTCCTTGGCACACCTGAGCTCCTCACCACATACAAGGCTTTCATCCGCAGCTCAATGGAGTACTGCTCTCCCCTCTGGGCTGGTGCTCCTGCCTCACACCGAGCTCGTCTTCACGCTGTTGAAACCAAAGCGTTCAGAATCATTGGAATCTCCCGCGATGACGCTATCTCCGAGGGCCTTTCACTTAATCACCGCAGGCAGGTTGGTGGTCTTTCCGTCTTCTACCGACTCCTCTCCGGCCTTGCTCCCCCAGCTCTCTCTGGGCTCTGTCCCCCCAATATTCCTGCAGGTCGCACAAGATCTGCCTGCAACCCTCTTATGGATAAACTGCCAAAATCAAGATTCGCTGCTCATCTTCACTTCACTCCTTCATTCCTCTTTTCTCCCGCCTCTGGAACAAACTCCCTCACTCTCTTCAATCCCACTCCGCCCTCCAGGTCTTTAAAATGGCTGTTCCCCACCATCTCTTATCTTCCCCAATCCAAAACCTTGATCTTTTCTACCCCCGCTAATTTCACCCCAAATCCACTTTTTTGAGGTGACCTTTGACTTCTTTCCTGGAAGTCCTTGGTGTCCTTGCGTTTTATACCTATCCTGCCTCCCCCCAGGCCTCTCCCTCCAAAAACATCTCCCGATGTCCCTGCTCTCAAATGTTGTGTTTGTGTGCTTCCTCCCCTTCTCTCCCCATCTTGTCGACCGCTCCCCTTTTTATATACTTTGTTTGCTTGTTTGTTTGATTTGTTTGTTTGATAAATGTTAGCTCTTTCACGAGCCTCGACTCTGTACACAAAAAAAAATTTCATATAAACAAAGTGGCCTACATAGATTGCAATAGACTGACGATAACACGAGTGTTTTATACGAGAAATGTAATTGAGAATAGAAAGAAGGAAAAATATTCAGTTTATGAACAAAAGCAAACTGGAGGCGCGGGGTTTGAGAGGATGGCAATGAAATAATGAACGAAAGTGGCGATAAACAGAAGTTTTAGCGAACATGACGTCACAGGCACGTGGTGTTTTCATTGCTGCCGGACGTCTGTGTAAGTATCCCAGCGTGGTCTAGCTTATACCACGTTGCTTTTAAATTGCTATTATTGTAAATACATTTATGAAAAAATAATCGTGGATTTTCATTTCAAAGTCTTGTCAATTTGCAAATGTTGAAGGACCAGTACGGCGTTATCCAAGAGTTTAATTCACAATCCAACTACTGTACTATTTATACTGATACAGTACACTGTACAGTAGTTCAACGACTGACCCTACCACTACCAGAGGGAGGAGGTATTGAGGATGGGCAAACAAGGAGCTGATATTCTCGGTCCCCCGCCTTAGGGGAGATATGACTGAGGAATAGATCTGTGTAATATGAAAGCTAAATCTTGAACAGTTTTTTTTAATATCGCGTACGCAAGCCAGGTTACCGGTGGTTGCCATGGCAACATAATTCAGCCAATCACAGCTGTGATCTCATCAGGTTGAGATGTTATGAGGAATACAATGATATCTGTGTAATATGAAAGCGAAATGTTCAACCGTTTTTGAAATATCGTGTACACGAGCCAAGTTACCGAGATGGTTGCCATAGCAACTTAGTTGAGCCAATTGCAGCCGTGATCGAAATAGGTTGAGATTATGTCATGAGGAATATATATGAGCAATATGAAAGCTAAATGAACCACCTTTAGAGGCCATTTTTCCCCGCAAAGCAGGGGTTGGCCTTTTTCAGGCATCGTAGTCCCCTTTTTGAAGCAATGTTTTATGGCCGGATGCTCTTCCTGCCGCCAACCCTGTTAGTCGCCTCCTGCGACACACGGGGAATTACCAGTGAACTGGTACTCAATTTGCCGACCTCCGAAGGATGACAGGCTGAGTCAACCCCCCTGACGTTAATTTAGCGATCGACCAGGATTCAAACCCAGGATCCCAAGCCGGCACCCGAACCGCTAAGCCAACACCAGGCTTAATATGAAAGTTAAATGTTCAACGGTTTTTGAAATATCGCTTCCACAAAAGTACATGAACGGATGATCATTCAGTCGGACGGACCTCATTTTAATGACATTGGCAGAGGGACGGCAAACAAAAAATTTTTTGTGTGTATATGCAAAGTTCAGAATCGTGGGGGAGATAGAAATGCCACGCATCTATATATCTGTTCCTTATAGAATCCAAAACAGCTGGAGCAATCTGCTGTTCGTTTGGATGGAGCATCCAACAATGGATGGAGGCCCTCAATGCCAGACGTGATATCAGGGCCGTCTCTCTGGACATATCTCGTGCTTTTGATACAATCTGGCATCCTGCCTTACTCTCCAAACTCTCTGACTAAGCAATTTTTTTTTTGTATACAGGATCGAGGCTCGTGAAAGAGCAAACATTTATCACACAAAAAAAAAAAAAATCAAACAGACACACAAAGTATATAATAAGGGGAGCGGGAGACAAGATGGGGAGAGAAGGGGAAGCACACAAACACAACATTTGAGAACAGGGACATCAGGAGATCTGTGGGAGGGAGAGGGCTTGGGGGGAGGAGGTGTGGGAAGGAGGGGAGGGGTGGGAGAAGTATAAAACACAAGGACACAGCTAGGACTTCCAGGAAAGAAGTTGGTATTTCAAAAAAGTGGATCTGGGGTGAAATTAGCAGGGGTAGCAAAGATCAAGGTTTTGGATGGGGGAAGATCAGAGATGGTGGTGAACAGCTGTTTTAAAGACCTGGAGGGAGGAGTGGGATTGAAGAGAGTGAGGGAGTTTGTTCCAGAGGTGTGAGAAAAGAGGAATAAAGGTAAGCAGAGTCTTGATTTTGGCAGTTTAACCATAAGAGGATTGCAGGCAGATCTTGTGGGACCTGTACGAATATTTGGGGGACAGAGCCCAGAGGGAGCTGGGGGAGCAAGGCCGGAGAAGAGTCGGTAGAAGACAAAGACCACCAACATGCCTGTGGTGAGTAAGTGAAAGGCCCTCGGAGTTAGCTTCATCGCGGGAGATTCCAATGATTCTGAAAGCTTTGGTTTCAACAGCGTGAAGCCGAGCTAGGTGAGAGGCAGGAACACCGGCCCAGAGGGGAGAGCAGTATTCCATTGAGCTGCGGATGAAAGCCTTGTATGTGGTGAGGAGCTCAGGTGTGCCAAGGAAGGACTTCGCACGACGGAGGATGCCCAGTCGGCGACTGGCTTTGGAGGCCAGATTTGAAATGTGGTTTTCCCAGGAGAGATCATGGCAGATATTGAGACCCAAAAGCTTGAGTGACAGAACTTCTTGGAGAGGATTATTCAGAAAGTGGATGGGAGGGTTGTCCAGTCGGTCTTTTCGGAGAGACATCGTAAGAGAGTGAGATTTGTCAGGATTGAAAGACATGTTCCACTTGTTTGCCCAGTCAGTGATTTTGTCCAGGTCTGCAGAGAGTGAGGAGGCTGCAGACTGCCGATCTGAGGGATGAGGAATGGAGCGGCAGAGAGTGGAGGCAAGGTGAACGCCACTTTTGGGTTACTGACTTCCTTTACTTTTGTACCCGTGTGGCTCTCAACGGAATCCTTTCTTCTCTTCTCTCTGGCAAGGCTGGAGTGCCTCAAGGCAGTGTTCTGGGCCCTGTGCTTTTTCTAATTTTCATCAATGATCTCTCCAACTCTCTGAAAAATCTTCTCTATCTTTTTGCTGCAAACTCCACCCTCTGCTGTTCGATCTCTCATCACTGAGATCGGCAGGCAGCAGCCTCTTCACTCTCTGCAGACCTGGAAAAAATCACAAGCTGGTCAAACACTTGGAATGTGTCATTCAATCCTGACAAATCTCACACTCTCACTATCCCTCTCCGAAAAGACCATCTGGCAAATCCTCATATCTAATTTTTAAACAATCTTCTTGAAGAAGTTCAGTCACTCAAACTGTTGGTTTCACCATCAGCCATTATCTTTCTTGGGCAAACCACATTTCTAAGTTGGCCTCCAAAACCAGTCGCTGACTGGGTATCCTACAAAGTGCTTCCTTGGCACACTTGAACTCGTGTCCACCTGCAAGGCCTTTATCTGCAGCTTGGAGTACTGCTCTCCCCTCTGGGCTGGTGCCCCTGCCTCACACCTTGCTCAGATTGACGCCATGGAAACCAAGGCCTTCAAGATAAATGGAATCTCCCGTGAGAGCAGTATTCCATTGAACTGCGGATGAAAGCCTTGTATGTGGTGAGGAGCTCAGGTGTGCCAAGGAAGGACTTCGCACGACGGAGGATGCCCAGTCGGTTGGGTCGATGGGCCCATCACTTTTCCATTGCAGACAGGACGGTGGTTTCTCTGTCTTCTACCACGTCCTTTCTGGTATTGGACCCTCTGTTCTTTCCATGCTTGGTCTCCCCCCACTGTTTTTGCAGGGTACATGTGGTCCATGAGGAAACTCCTGGTGAAACTCCAAAAATCGAGCATCACTGCTCACCTCCACTCATTCGTCTCTCTTTTTTCCCACCTGTGGTACCAAGTTCCACATTTAGTCCATGGGCCAGAGGGGCCTACCGTGCACCCCCCCTATGATCCTACTCATGGGTGTCATTTTGTTTATTGGTATCTCCCCTAATGGAAAAAAGATGTTAACAAGAAAAAAACTCATTTGGTCTATGTTTTTTAAATCCCTATTTCGATCTTTGTCAAAATGATGTTTTTTCACAGATTGCCCTATTTCTTGGGGTCCGTGAATTTTGTACTTGCAACTGAGGCTCTCTCTCCGTAAAGATATGTCCAAATTGGACTAAATTTGGACCATGTTAGCATTAACTTTATCACAATCAACAGACAAAATGTTATCGATATAGTTTTTTGTCTTCATTTATTAATGTCGCATAATTTGCATATCATGGTACATGTTAGATGACATATAAGTTTAGCATATATTATGTGTTCCTCTTAATGAATGTAAGCGTTTATGGTTACATAATTCCAGTTAGATACATTACAACAATGATTAAAGCAACCAAAGCTTTAATGGCAAATAGTTTTATGTGATAGATTTCTACATCTTTATCTTTTTACCACACTTCATGAACACTATTGAGTGCAATAGTGACATGATGTCTAAGTCATCTCTTTCTTATGTACAAAGTAGTCTTAAATTTGAGGTAATAAATAGCACACAGGAAAAAGACAATTGTATGTAAAATGGTCACAAAATCTAATCACACTGCGATTCAAAGTATTCAAAATATCCCTTGGGTACTCTTTGTGCGATGAACCTTACACACGGTTCCTTATGTTCAGTTTAAACGGAATAATAAACAATTACACTGTTTAACACCCAAACTTCGTAATTCTTGAATACAATAATTTGATAATGTAAACTGTTAACTAATTTTGTTTTGAATAATTGTTTTTAGTTCACAATTCTTAGTTGTACAAATATTTTATCACAAGAAACAGAGGAAATGAATCTTGAATATTACATGTATGATGCTTCAACAGAAATAATAAAAACCATCGCTTCTATTGAATATGCATACTGTTACTTATACAGGCATTATTCTGGTTAAAAGACTAGGTTACATAAACAGAAGGAGTAAAGTTGGAAGGTCATACTTGGTTCCTATCGTCCTGAAAAATTCGCTCTCATAAAACAAAAATAAATCTAACATCAGATTTTTGTGTGTGTTTTAACCATACTTGTAATAGTTACATGCATTTAGGGTTAACCCTAATCCTAACCCTAACCCTAACCTGCCACCTACAAAAGAAGAGGTATAACAACTGGTTTCTGACAGCAGGATGACACTGTCACTTAAATCAACTATTAAAATTGGATGCAAAAAAATGTTTGTTCACTTGATTACCAATTT
Source organism: Myxine glutinosa (assembly GCF_964187855.1). Classification (NCBI taxonomy): domain Eukaryota; kingdom Metazoa; phylum Chordata; class Myxini; order Myxiniformes; family Myxinidae; genus Myxine; species Myxine glutinosa. The sequence goes on along the minus strand of NC_136266.1, from coordinate 53,824,801 downwards.
TAAAAGTTGAAACAGAAATAAACAGAAAGAACGGTATGGCAGGTATGGCACGTGCCCTGGGCGCCACTTGAAGGGGGGCGCCACTGAGCAGTTTATATTAAAGTCAGACAAGCCATCCTCGGATGTATGATCTGTCTGATTATCATGGGTGAGAAGCACTAGGATGGCTAGATTGTTAAACGACTTATATAAATTATTAGGTAAAAATACAGTGCTGGGAGCTACATGACCACATACCTCACAGTACCACTGCTCAGTGCCAACTGGCAGTAAGACCATTCTCCTGCGCAAACTCGGGAGGTAGTCTAGAATTTTGTGCAAAATCTGTGAAATTTAATGTTCTTATTAAAAGTGCCATTTCCTTATTTCAGAGCATTGTGTAAGAAGACCATGAAACGTTTCTTCACGAAGAAGAAGGAAAGTGGAGCTGAAGGACGGAAGAGACGAAAGTTGGAGACGGAGGAAGCCAAGAAGTCGAGCAAGTTCTTCATGCCCTTCTTTGAAAAGCCCGGAACAAGTTGTTCGACACGTTCCATGGAGTCGCCTGCACCTGCTACAAGTTTGTTAGAATCCGAAGGTGGATCAAGTACAAATGCATCACAAGCCGAGGAGGAAGTCAAGTCAGATAAATCCGAGTATGACGAGATTAAAAGTGAAGCTGCCAGAGAGAACGTGGACATGACAGGAGGGGAAGACGATGGTGGTGGTGGTGGTGATGTTGAGTTTATTGATGAGATTTTACCTGACGAGATTGAACCTGACGACACTGAACCTAGTGAACTGGATCGTATCGAAGAGCCTCGAACTGTCATACCAGAAGTGATTGAACAGCATGACATTGGACTTCTGAAGTTCGACAAGGATACTGGAAAAGCAATTCTGCCAGACGCGTTGAGAACAGAAATAATAAAGCTGGGTTCGAAGTATTTCCAGAACAGTGAGGGGCCTTTCCTGCCAACAAATAACCGCTCAATGAACAAAACTTGGTTCAAGAGGAAATTGGGAAATGGTCGTGGTGAGGAAGTGACTCGCTCATGGCTGGTCTATTCCCCTTCTAAAAAGTCTGCATTTTGTATCTGTTGTCTTCTCTATTCCCCTTTCCCGGTCAAACCATCAATCCTCATTGGAGCAGGAAAGTGGATTCAACCAGTGGAAAGCACCTGAAAGGATTAGTGTTCATGAAAATGCTAAGAATCATCAGGAGTGCTTCACACAGTGGAAAGAAATGGAAAGAAATTTAGCTGAAAACAGAGGAGTTATTGACGCGGAACTTCAGTCACAGATTGAGAAGGAAAAGCAGAAGTGGCGTGATATCTTGACGAGAATCCTTCACTGCATAAAATTCCTTGCGACTCAGAACCTGGCTTTGCGAGGACACAAGGAGTCACTTCAGCTGGACGATGACTCCAATGTGGGAAATTTCTTTGGCTTACTGAAACTACTGGCCATCGTTGACCCTGTCATGAAAGAACACCCCACTCGTGTGGAAAGTCATCCTGGATCCATGTCTTATCTTTCACCGGGTGTCCAGAACGAATTCATCCACATGATGGCATCCACTATTCGCCAGAGTTTACTGAGAAGCATTCGTAAAGCCAAGTACTATGGTCTCATGTTCGACTCGACTCCTGATCAGGCACACCGTGAGCAGATGTCAGAAGTAGTGAGGTACGTGGAAGTTGATTTTGAGAGGAAAACCGTCCGTGTTAGAGAGTCCTTCCTTGGTTTTATCCAGATAAGCCAGAAGGATGCTGAGAGCTTGGTTGAAGACATCTTGAAACAGCTAGAGAAGGACGAAATGGAGCTACAAGATTGTCGGTCACAGTGCTATGACAACGCTGCTGTGATGGCTGGACACAGAAGTGGTGTTCATCAAAGAATAAGTGAGAAAAACAACCTGGCAGTGTTTGTGAATTGTGACAATCACTCACTCAACTTGGTGGGTGTACATGCAGCCAAGCAGGATACAATGATGGTCACGTTTTTTGGAACCATCGAAGCTCTCTACGTGTTCTTCTCTCGTTCAACACAGCGCTGGGAAAAACTCAAAAACGCCGTGCCTGTGGTTGTTAAGTCGGAGTCCGAAACCAGGTGGAGTGCAAGGACAGAAGCAGTGAAGCCCGTCAACAAGTACCTTGAGGAGATACTTCAAGTTCTCCAGGACATGATAGACAATGAAAACGAGACCAGTGAAACAAGAAGTGATGCAAGGCAGCTGTATAACCGCATGTTGAGTTACGATTTTCTGACTTTGCTCGGATTTTGGAACAAAGTACTCATTCACATTGACCGTATTCAAAAGAGGCTGCAGGATCCTAGCATGAACTTCCACGATGCTGCCCTGGATTTGAAAGCCCTCCGAGATCATTTTGATGATGAAAGAGAAGTGTTGGTCAGTGAGTCACTCGAAGAAGGACTCAGTCTCTGTCAAGAATGGAATATTGAAGTTGAAAGACGTCAGAGACGAAAGAAACGAATGGCTGATGAGAACTCGAGAGACGCTGGGTTAACAGCCAAGGAGGAAATGGAAAGTCATGAAGGGAACACTCGACCGTCTTCACAGAGAAATGGATGAAAGGTTCGCTCGTTTGCACGACACTGACGCAAAGTTTGGGTTCCTTCTCGATGTCGAGGGACTGTGTTACGGCGCCGACAGTAACGACCTAAAGAAGAAGTGCGAAAATTTGGGTGAATTGTACAGCTCTGATGTTGATGGACAGCAGCTATATGAATAAATTTTGGATTGCAGAATGTTGCTATCAAGTCGAGCCAACATGAAAATATTAAGACCTGAAGAGCTTCTCGAATTAATTGTTCAGTATGGAGATGAGAGCGTCTTCCCCAATCTTCGCATTGCTATTCAGATAATGCTAACCATCGCAGTTTCCATCGCCAGCTGTGAGAGATCATTCAGCAAGTTAAAACTAATACTTTCGTATTTGAGAGCCTCCATGGGTCAAGGCGGACTCTGTGATCTTGCTCTGCTGAGTGTAGAAAGAGAAGAAATTGAAAAAACTGACTTTGAGCACATCATAGACCAATTTGCATCAGTGAAAGCAAGGAAGGTGCAGTTGTAATTTTCATGTAGTGCCATAATTTGTTAATTCAAAGATTAACGAGCTTGACTTGTATTTTTGAGCAGATTTTTTGGTAAAGTTATCTAAAAGATGGGTCTCAGATGTTTGGACAGGGGCGCAATTTCAGTGCTTGCCATAGGCGCTATTTTCCATAGATACGCCACTGCCCACTGGTATACTGTTTCTAAGTGTCTTGGCTTTTCTTCCAGATGATTCCCACTCCAAAGTTTCCACCAGTGGGACTGGCTGCAGAATGGGGGGTACATAAAACCAAGAAAGGCTTCCCAACTGTGTACGAACCTGCAGAGGACACATTCCTACTTTTAGACACACTTCAAGCAGAGCGGGACAGTATCCGAGCTGACAAGTAGGCTTTGCTGTGCCTTTAATGGTGCAACAACACGTCACCTGACCTTTATTCTTCTTTTCTTACACAATGTACCTTTAATAAATTAATGAGAATGTTTTGTGATGTCAAATAAATCTCATCATTTTAAGCTCTTTAAAGGGCATGTCGGGGCCGGCAGAATGGGTTAGAGGTACGCACACTCGCGTCTAAGCCGTCTAGCCCGGGTTTGAATCCCGACCCAGCTATAAACTGTCGTCCCGGTGTTTCACAGGCAGAGTGATTCATCAATGTGTGTGCCGTCCCTCGGATGGACGTTAAACTGGGCATCCCGTCTACCAACATTAGTTAGTGGACATTAAAGATCCCATGGTGTGCTTTGTGAAGAGTAGGTGTGCTATCACCGACACCATGAACTAATCCCAAATTAATGCCCCAAATACTGCTGGGAAGGCCAGTTTGGCAAACCACCCAGTAAAACCCTTGCTAAGGAAATGGTTTCGGCGACACAGACGCTCTGAGAGAAAGGCCTTGTCACAAAATAGGTCACTTTTGCTTGTCGATTTGTATCACGTTGCTAAACATTTTTATTCTCACTACTTGTGCTTTGACGTTGTGTGGAAAACTCATTTTTAACTCCAAGGCATTAATCTCTGCTGTCATTGATCATTGCAGTGTTACCAGTAAGAGCCAATGGTGGTTGAAATAAAGGGATCAGACACGTTCCTAGATGTTCATAAAATGTTGCATGATCCACCATATGATACTTCAACAAGTTCCTGCTCGTCAGAAGAAAATACTCTTATAATTTCATGACTTTGAGAAAAGGCTTTCCAGAATATATTTACAGTTGTGGCCAAAAATATTGGACCCCTTGCACTTTTTTCAAATAACTCACTATTTTCTCTAAAAATAAGTTGAAATTGACAAAAGCATTTGGTCTCCACAATTCTTTATTTCACTGTTAATATTACAAAACCTTTGTTTTTGATTCAGAACTTAATATATCCTTTTAAATCAGAAAGTAAAAAGAAATGGCATTGACAAAACTATTGACACCCCAGACTTAATATTTGGTAGCACAGACTTTGGACAAAATAACTGCAGTCAAGTGCTTCCTATAGCCATGAATGAGCTTCCTACACCTCTCTACGTGCAGTTTGACCCACTCTTCTTGTGCAAACCGCTCCAGTTCTCCCAGATTTGAAGGGTGCCTTCTCCCAACTGCTGTTTTCAGATCTCCCTACAGATGTTCAATAGGATTTAGATCTGGACTCATTGCTGGCCAATTCAGAACAGTCCAGCGTTTTGTCTTGAACCATTCCTGGGTGCTTTTTAAAGTGTGTTTGGGGTCATTGTCCTGCTGCAAGACCCATGACCTTCGACAGAGACCCAGCTTTCTGACACTGGGTTGAACATTGCGCTCCAAAATGTCTTGGTAATCTCCTGATTTCATGATGCCATGCACTCATTCAAGGTACCCAGTGCCAGAGGCAGCATAGCAACCCCAAAACATCACTGAACCTCCTCCATGTTTGACTGTAGGGAAGGTGTTCTTTTCTTTGAAAGCTTCATTTTGTGTTCTGTAAACACAGATGATGTGCTTACCAAAAAGATTTAATTTGGTCTCATCTGTCCACAGGACATTCTCCCAGAAGGATTTTGGCTTGTTCAGGTGTGTTTTGGAAAACTCCAGTTAGGCTTTCTAATGTCTCTCTCTCAGCAGTGGGGTCATCCCCCTTTCATTGAGTTGGCGACGGATGGTGCGATTTGAAACTGTCGTACCTTGTGTCTGAAGGTCAGCTTGAATCTGTTTGGCAAAGTGTGTTTGGGGTGACTCAGCCTGTCATCCTAAAATCGAGGTGCTTTCTCCACAATTCGAACAATCCTTCGCTGCAATTTTCAATCAAAATTTCTCATGCGGCCACTTCCAGGGAGGTTAGCTACAGTGCCATGGGCCTTAAACTTCCTGATAACATTGCGTATGGTGGACACAGGAACATCAAGGTCTCTGGTGATGGACTTGTAGCCTTGAGATTGTCCATGCTTGGCGACAATCTTGTGTCTGACCTTCTCAGACAATTCTCTGGTTTTCTTTCTTTTCTCCATGCTCGCTGCAGTACACACAGTGACACAAAACAGCAGAATGACTCCTTTTCTCTATTCAAACTGGTTGAATGAGTGATTTTTATTTTGCAGACACCTGCAACTCACCACAGGTGAGTTCAATTCCAAAGTAAAGGAGAATCACCTGCTTGAAATCTTATTCTTTCTAACAACTTCTAAAACGTGCCAATGATATTGTCTGGGCCATTTTCGGAAATTTTTGTGTGAAATACGCTAAGATTTCATCATTTTTTCAGCTTTTTTTGTTTTGTTCCACTGCAAACCAAAGAAATACATTTGTGGACGCAAAAATATTTTTTCATTTCAACAATTTTCTGGAAGAAATGGTGCAATATTTGAAAAAATTGCAAGGGTGCCAATATTTTTGGCCACGACTGTAGTTTATTTCAAAATATAGATCCATAGAAAGGTGAGGTGACAGGGGGGAAAGGCAACGTACTGGTAGGGGGGCCACAGTTGGACATAGGATGGGGAAAGAACGAACAGGAGAAGAGAAGTGAGGATGGGAGGAAACTCAGAAACCTGCAAGTAAGAAAGTTTAGTTACAGAGGGTAGAAAAGATTACGAATAGCGATAGGGATGACATGAGATGGATGTGCACCACTTACCTGTTTGTTTATTTTGTTTATTTACAGCTCATGGAAGAGTAAGGTAAATCTGACATTAGGACAAACATCAAAGTAATGAACGATCAGGAAAAGAGGAGAGGGAGGAGGGGAAAAAACACTGAAACTAGCAAGTAAGATGGTTGGGTTTGGAAAGGTACATGGGGGTAATAAAGATCATGGGACAGAATATGGAATGACGGAGATAGCACTGCACCACTTGCTTGAAGACCTGGAGGGAAGAGCTTAAGTCAACCATCTTAAGAAGGCTGTTCCTCAAACAGGAGAAAAATGTGGAGGAAAGAGAGGGGGGAGGACTGGTAAGCCCAAGGGGTTACTGGAAATACCTTTATCCTAGTGGAGCTGGGGATGGTCAGAGGACTGATACACCAGATAAAGTGAGATGGAAGATGAGGCGTTATCATTCAATGGACATGTGGAACTTTCGCAAGTATTAGCTTTGCGGAATCATGTGATTTTTCATGTACAGGCAGCAGCTTATTCTTTAAAAATATATATTTCAGTCACTCGAGATTGGTCGGTAAAATGCCAAAAAAAAAAAATCAAAAATACAAACTGCCAATTACTGCAGTAACACTAAACATGAAATTTTTCTTATTTGGAACGTACAGTTGGAAATATGTGAGGGGAAATGGGGGTGGGGCGGGTTAATGTCTCACTGTTTAATTTATTTTTCAGGCCCTTGATTTTTGTTGAGGTTGGATGTGGTTCGGGTGTGGTTTCTGCTTTTGTCACAGCAATGCTCGGCCCATCTGCCTGCTACCTGTGAGTACTACGGCGATTGATCGTCATTTTGTAACTTCGGATCTTTATTTGATGATGCAGTTTCTTGCTAGTCCTCTTGAATATTTGATGTATATGCATATTTGGTAGGATTATTGTCCCCGTCGCACCGCGGAGCGAAAGGGGGACTATGGTTTTCCCCTCCGTCCGTGTGTCCGCCCGTCCATGCGGGTGTGCGTGTGTGCGTGCGTGCATAAGCGAAGGACCGCATTCGAATTTGGTGTGTGGGTGCAACCCACGTCAAAATCCAAGATGGCCGCCGCCATGTATGTCTGATGCCATGTATGTCTGAACCTTGTGAGCTGAATATCTTGAAAAATAAGCGAAGTACCAACTTCTAATCTGGTGTGTGGGTGTATCTAGGCATAAGGAAGAACGCTATTGAAAATTGGGTCGCCACGTCAAAATCCAAGATGGCCGCCGCCATGTATGTCTGAACCTTGTGAGCTGAATATCTTGAAAAATAAGCGAAGTACCAACTTCTAATCTGGTGTGTGGGTGTATCTAGGCATAAGGAAGAACGCTATTGAAAATTGGGTCGCCACGTCAAAATCCAAGATGGCCGCCTCCATGTATGTCTGAACCTTGTGAGCGAAATATCATATCATAGCATGTTTTCTGCATCTTCCACTTTGTCAACTCACATCACTTCCCCGACGGGGGACTGAGGCGTAACGCTTGTTTATTTATGAAGGCCATTTCAAAAGTTTTGTGTCTGACCTTGCCATGCTGAACTACGACTTCTTTTACATACAGTAAATAGCTACGGGTAGCATAATTTTCTGGGGTTGTAGCTGTGCCGCTGATGCCGCGCCCCCTGTAGGTTAGAGCAAGAATTTTGGAATTTGCACAGGTGCTGGTGATAGCTCACCTATTCTTCACAACCCATTTAACTTCTACTAACAGATGCTGGCAGTTTGGATGCCCAGTTTAACACCCAGTCCATCCGAGGGATGGCACTGTTACGGGGTCCTCACCGATCTCCTGGTCTCGGTAAACCTCCGAACCCCGCGAGGAGCCCCGGCAGAAAAAAATATGTTATCCAGTGTCAAAAACAAATCAATAGTGGAACCACACCCAAAGATTATAAATGAACAGATTGTATTGAAAGCACACAGGAAACCATATAGCAATGAAAGCAATCAGTCATACAATTAATCTCAAGATGGTACCACCTTATTAAGTAACATAAACTCACAGATCCCAGTCCCAGCTCGGCAGTGATCCACGCTCCCAGTGAATGGAGCCCAACCCTTCAATGTCTCTATAACTCAACGGAGATGAGGCGAAGACGCGAAGAGGCGAGTACGGCGGTGTAGGCAAGGCATGGACCGTCACGTGGTCTAATCCAACAGCAACCTGACCGTGGACAGGGAATCCCAAATAAGCGATCCGGATGTGCACCTTCCCCGTTCAGTCAATGAACCGCAGGGCAATCTTCCGACGCTGCTTTAGTGCACACACCTATTTCAGTAAATCACCGGATGGCGGGACCCGCAGATGCGGCTAACCCAGGTTCCGCGAACGACGCGCGAGGTCCCGGTAATGGCGGCCAGCTCGTCCTCGAGCCGTCGCTGCTAGGCGAAGATTCTCCGGAATCACACCTGTACCTGGCTTCGCCGGCTTTTCCACAATTCCAGCGATCACCAATCGCTCAAGATTCCCTTCCCGGACTCAAAGTTCTCTCGCCATGTAAGCTCGACCACGCCAGGTGCGGAGCTTCATCAGAACCCCTCCTTTTTCCTTTTCTTCACGTCCTCCTCTTCTTCCCTCGACCTCTTCCTGCCCACCATGCCATTTCCGGTATTATTTTATCATGAGCGCTTTTAAACCTTTTAACTATAATAACCCTTTCCCTTCAACCACAATCCCCAGAATACTTAGAACCAACAACAATAATCATAACAACAATCATTAGGGCCGAATCCGTAACAGGCACCCACATTGATGAATCGCCCTGTGTGTGAAACACCAGGATGACAGTTTACAGCTGAGCCAAGATTCAAACCCAGGCTGGAGAGCTTATAGATGAGTGTGCATCCCTCGATGATTTCCTGCCAGCACTCATGACAAACTACCCACAGCTTTTCAGACATCATCGTGCTGAGTAGTTGTACCAACCTACTCATTAGTAAGCAGTAAGGTACAGCTGCTACCAGTTACAGCTGATAGGGAGAGCAAAAATTGCATGTCAGCCAGCCATGCATGTATTTATGTGCATGACCCCTCTGCAGTGTTCGCAATTCGATGGTGACTTATTCCTGGAGCACATCCTACCAGTGGACGTAACATGGATGCATTCATTTGATCCATTTGTAGCAGCAACATACTGAATGGCTGTCACTTATTGTCAAGAAGTAACCCTGGTGTTGGCCGAACGGCTAAGGTAGCTGGCTTAAGATATTAGGGTCTTGAGTTTAAGCATCTGTCATGCCGTTGAAAGAACACCATGTGTGTTGACTCAGCCTGTCATCCTTCAGAGATTGGCAAAATGAGTACAAGCTTACTGGTAACAGGGACACTGCATCAAAGGCACAGCTGTGCTTCCAGAAAATTATGCAACCTGCAGCCACAGGCTGCACACGAATAAACAGCATTGCCAATAAAATACAAAATCGCGCATTGCAGCCATGGAGTGCTGAAGACTATTCACATCATGTTCTCTCGCTGTCAAGCCTTTGTGTTCAACCATTCCATGCTTCAGAATCATACGGTGAACGGGCCTAGTTTGCAAAGGTACTGTGGTGAAAAATGCACCCATTGCTCCATCTCGAGCATTCTGGATTGCTGCACAGTTGTGTAGTTTCCTCCAAGGCAACGCAGCGCATCGCAAATATGACATGCAATTGTCACAATTGGATTGGGAGCATCTTGCACACCTTCATTACAGGTAGTTATTCTTCTGACCTGTTGCCAAGCGATTACTTCTTGTGTCCAAAAAACGAAGAAACCATTGAGGATATTGGTAGGTGGCTGTGGATGAGATCAACGAGGTCATGTTGTCATCTCTCTGTGCTCTGTGCCCCGACGATAATCATGCTTGCCACACCACTGGAGAAAGTGTGTTGAACCTTAGGCTGGATATTTGGAACAGTGGAGGGCACTGCTTTAACCTCTACTATTATTCATCTTTATAGGCTATACAGCTCTTATTCAATTATCATACATAAAACCTTAATGGATGTCTTCGTATACCAAAGTATAAAAAAGAACATTGAGTCCTAACCTTTTATCCTTTAAATATTCCACTCACATTTCACTCACCCACTCCCTACTCTCAATTGCACAACCTCTGTTATTTAAACATAGTTCCAACATTTATAGTCCCACTGAACATATTGTCGTGTGTCCGCCTTTGATGAAAATCAAGCGGTCACGGATGCCGATCACGAAGGCCTTAGCTCTCGAGGCGAAAACTCAATGGCGGACTCGAAGATAGACAGCTATACAAAATTGCGTGGGGTGGAGGGGCAGCGCAAGACCCCTGCAGTCTTACCTGTTCTCGGGGCGTCTCCAATGCTGCTGCAAATTAATGAAATCACATGGAAAACTGCGTTCAAGTATATACAGAAAATAATACAAGGCTGTATTATTTATTAACCTGGTGTTGGCTTAGCGGTTAGGGTGCCGGCTTGGGATCCTAGGATCCTGGGTTCGAATCCCGGTCGATCGCTGAATTAACGCCAGGGGGGTTGACTCAGCCTGTCATCCTTCCGAGGTCGGCAAATTGAGTACCAGCTTGCTGGGATGAATGATCCCGGTGTGTACCCCGGTTTAGAATAGGTGCACCGTATCCCTGCGCATCGTAAGAGGCAACTAAGGGTTGGCGTCAGGAAGGGCATCCGGTCATAAAAACATTGCCTCAAACAGGGAACCATGATTGTCATGGGGCCCGCAAGGCTAACCCCCACTCTAGCTGGGAAAATGGCCTTAAAACGATCATTCATTCATATTCATTCAATACAAGGATTTATTAACGGTTCCGAGAACAAAGAAATGCTGTGCTATGAGTATGATGCTCTAAACCCCCTATATGGAGTACTCCCACTCGACAGACTTATTAAGCAAACAACAGGGCAGATGACGAAATGAACAAAGCGGGTGTGTGTGTGGTGCGTTCTTAGCTTTGCTCGCTCGGGAGCGTGGCGTGGAGATAGTGCAGGCCTCAGCCAGCTAGGCCCCGACAAGGGGACGGGAAGGGGGTCTCCGGGAAGGGGGTCTCCCCGACGCGACTCGCTCGCCGGCCCCGGTCCCCTCGCACCGCAACTCTCGAATGCTCGCTCCGTCCGGAGGACCACGGTTCCAGCTGCTCTCGTCTCTGCTCGGCGCTTTGGAGATGGTGGGTGGTTGGCGATGCTACGAACGCGGCCACCAACGGGGCGAACCTCGGCACAACAGCCGTCCACGCAAGCACGCGATCCGATCGCAGTGAAGATGGGAGAGAATGAAGCCAGGAAGGAATGAGAGGGAAATGTCCAGTGCACTCGATCACCACTGAATTCTCTGAGCTCCCTGAAATGGCGTCTGCTCTGCCTCGTGTCCAACTCCAAACTCTTTTTCTTCTCCTTCATGTCGTCACTTCCCTCACGTCACCATCCCGCCCTCTCGTGACGTCCATCGGTCCGCCTTCCCCCATGACATCAAAAGATCCGCCCCCTCTTCATCGTGTCTTGGCAGGGCGTGTCTCAGCCTGCTCGTTTTGGTTGGTGTTGTGTTATTGATGTGAAAGGGAAGGGAATTAATTAATGTGGGTGCGCTAGGGGCATGAATTCCTACTGTCTCGCTGCGGTGCCAAAAGGGACATTGGATTGACCAGAGAGGTGGGAAAACACACAAAGTTACCCTTATCACCCTGACTACTTAGCACTTCCTGTCCTCGTACAGGAAACACATACGCAATTATCCCGACATACACCTACACATACTAACTTAAAGGTACATAGTGGGTTCTAGCTATCGCGACATCCCGGAGCATTCGACCTACACAGATCTACCTACATCTATGTTTTCCTCTACCCCCCTGACTTAACATTTCCTTTGACTCCACCCCTCGACTCCTACGCACTTGTCTTACCCCTTCTGTTTTCTTAGAAGTACCCCCTCCGCTCTCCCCACACACACCTCACACCGATCTGTAGCAGGTAAATAGCTCTGAAACCCACCACTTCTCACCTACTTTCCCTAAATATTTTTCCTCTTCCCTAAAAAATCACAAAAAATACATATTAATTAGGCATTTCTCGATAATTGAGCCAATGCCTTCTGCATAAAGATCTTGGGAAGGATTTTAATTTTATTAAATGTGAAGTTGGTCAGCATGTGTAAAATTGAAATCGATTGCACATGTACCTACACGATCAGAAAATTATATTTGATTGAAAAAAAAGTCTTTAAAACAGCTGTTCACCACCATCTCTTGTCTTCTCCCATCCAAAACCTTGATCTTATCTACCCCCATTAATCCACCCCAAATGTACCTCCTTCAAATTCCCTGTTTTCTTTCCTGAAAGTCCTTTTAGTGTCCATCTTGTTTATCCCATGTTCCCCGCCCCAGCCCTCTCCCTTCCACAGATCTCCCGATGTCCCTGTTCTCCACTGTTGTTGTGCTTCCCTCTCTCTCCCCCTCTTGTCTCCCGCTTCCTTTATTGTGTCGTGTGTTTCTGTTTATGTTTATGCTTTTTTGTTGTATGTGTTAGCTCTTACATGAGCCTCGACTTTGTATACAAAAACCAAACGTTTTTGTTTGAGATGCATTGTCCCATGGCCAGGATCACACTGTACCACAAAATGCATGTACAGTACATGGATGCATTTGTTTCTGTTGTAGATGTACAGACATACATCACTTGGCTGCTGAATGTACTTTGGAGACAGCGACCTTAAACAGAATTTCCTTGTGTCCTGTAATAACGGATTTGGTAAGGAATGCAACGCTATTCTGATGCTGTCAGCATGTGTTGTGAATCTATTATTGCACACGAACAGCTTTTGTTTTTCGAACTTCGTTTCAGAAGCAGTGAATCATTTTGTGCAACCACTTAATCATGTCTCACACCACGATTAAAAAACAATTGTTATAATGGGCTGCAGCTTGCACAACAGAAAACTACTCATGTGAAATATTTGTCCCATTGGTGGACAGATAAGTTGAATCAAATAATTAGCAATATGTCAGAAGGCTTTACCTGAAATGGTGAATGAATAAGTAAGTAGTCTTGCTGGTGAAGGTTAGTGTTGACCGTTGATCCTTTGTCAGAACTATTCTGCTCCGACGAAGGGTTAACGCCCAAAACGTCAGCTTCTCCTTGCTTCCCATGGCAATTAACTAAAATCCTGATGTTGATATCCATTATCCTACCTGTGATGAAATTAACTTGAATGATTTTGTTACTGAGCCAAGAGAATGAATGAATGAATGAATGATCGTTTTAAGGCCATTTTTCCCCGCTAGAGCGGGGGTTGGCCTTGCGGGCCCCATGATTCCCTGTTTGAGGCAATGTTTTTTATGGTCGGATGCCCTTCCTGACGCCAACCCTTAGTCGCCTCTTACGATGTGCAGGGATACAGTGTACCGATTCTAATTTGGGATACACACCGGGATCATTCATCCCAGCGAGCTGGTACTCAATTTGCCGACCTCGGATGGATGACAGGCTGAGTCAACCCCCCTAGCGTTAATTCAGTGATGACCGGGATTCGAACTCAGGATCCTAAGATCCCAAGCCGGCCACTAAGCCAACGAGAGAGAGATAGAGATAGAGATAGAGATAGAGAGATATAGAGAGATATAGAGAGATAGAGAGAGAAAGAGAGAGAGAGAGAGAGAGAGAGAGAGAGAGAGAGAGAGAGAGAGAGAGGGAGAGAGAGAGAGAGAGAGAGAGAGAGAGAGAGAGAGAGAGAGAGAGACAGACACAGAGACACACACAGACAGACAAATCTGAAGGGCCAAATATTTATTATATATACAAAGGGTGGGTAGAGGATGACAAGAGGGAGAGTAGGTAGGATGATAGGAGTGGGGAAAAGTTTGGGGGAAGGTGGGAATAATGGGGGGAGGAGGGGAGGGCAAGAGGGCAAAAGGTAATATTGCCATATAAAAAATATTGCCATATATCAATATTGCCATATTTATATTGCATATTGCAATATAAAAAAAGGTAAAATATTGCCATATCTGCATGCGTAATAAAAGATGGCCACATACATTGTGTGCACTTGAGACTGGTACAGGACCTAAAGTGCTAACAAATATACATGGATCTCCCTTTTGCAGGTTTCAGCATTTTTACCGAGGCTCGAGAGTGCAATAGATTTAATTATTTTTAACCCACCTTACGTCGTCACATCATCAAAAGAGGTACAGTAACTAATTAACCATGGAAGGCTATACCTAAAGTGTTAACGTAACAGGAATCAATCGTGAAGAGATTGCAAGGATAATGCATAGCATGCAACAGTAATTTTGTGGTGATCTTTGGGTGTGCTCTTTTGGTGTCTGAATGCCATTTTGTGTAGGTTGGAGGGAGTGTGGAAACTGCTTGGGCTGGAGGGAAAGACGGTCGAGAAGTGATATTGCGCTTCCTGGACAAGCTGCCCAGCTTGCTGGCAAAAGGCGGTCGCTGCTACGTCGTAGTGCTCGCACAGAATGGCCCAGGTGCGACGAGCCTTGCTTCAATAGCGATTCAGCGATTCATTCGGCATTTCATTCTAAGTAGGTCAATAGCATATATGGGAATCTTGATTCCTCCACATACAGTAGTGGCCAAAAATATTAACACCCTTGCACCTTTTTAAAAGAATGCATCATTTCTTCCAGAAAATTGTTGGAATTAAAATATATTTTCATATCCACAAATATATTTCTTTGGTTTGCAGTGGAACAAAACAAAAAAAGCTGAAAAAAATACGAAATTTTAGCTCATTCCACACAAAAATCCTAAAATGGCCCAGACAATATTATTGGCACCTTTTAGAAGTTGTTAGAAATAATTAGATTTCAAGCAGGTGATTCTCCTTTACTTTGGAATTGAACTCACCTGTGGTGAGGTGCAGATGCCTGCAATATAAAAATCATGCATTCAACCAGTTTGAATGGAGAAAAGGAGTCATCCTGCTGTTTTGTGTCACTGTGTGTACTGCAATGAGCATGGAGAAAAGAAAGAAAACCAGAGAATTGTCTGAGGAGGTCAGACACAAGATTGCTGCCAAGCATGGACAATCTCAAGGATACAAGTCCATCTCCAGAGACCTTGATGTTCCTGTGTCCACCATACGCAATGTTATCAGGAGGTTTAAGGCCCATGGCACCGTAGCCAACCTCCCTGGACGTGGCCGCAAGAGAAGACTTGATTGAAGATTGCAGCGAAGGATTGTTCGAATGGTGGAGAAAGCACCTGGATCAACTGCCAAACAGATTCAAGCTGATCTTCAGACACAAGGTACAACAGTTTCAACTTGCACCATCCGTCACCAACTCAATGAAAGGGGGCTCTTTGGTAGGAGACCCAGGAGGACCCCACAGCTGAGAGAGAGACGTAAGAAAGCCCAACTGGAGTTTCCCAAAACACACCTGAACAAGCCTTCTGGGAGAATGTGCTGTGGAGAGATGAGACCAAATTAGAGATTTTGGTAAAGCACATCATCTCTGTTTACATAACACAAAATGAAGCCTTCAAAGAAAACACCTTCCCTACAGTCAAACATGGAGGAGGTTCAGTGATGTTTTGGGGTTGCTGTGCTGCCTCTGGTACTGGGTGCCTTGAATGTGTGCATGGAATCATGAAATCAGGAGATTACCAAGGCATTTTGGAGCGCAATGTTGAACCCAGTGTCAGAAAGCTGGGTCTCCGTCATAGGTCATGGGTCTTGCAGCAGGACATTGACCCCAAACGCACTTCAAAAAGCACCCAGGAATGATTCAAGACAAAACGCTGGACTGTTCAGAAGTGGCCAGCATTGAGACCAGATCTAATTCCTATTGAACACCTGTGGGGAGATCTGAAAACAGCAGTTGGGAGAACGCACCCTTCAAATCTGGGAGAACTGGAGCAGTTTGCACAAGAAGAGTGGGCCAAACTGTCAGTATAGGTGTGTAGGAAGCTCCTTAATGGCTATAGGAAGCACTTGACTACAGTTGTAGTTGTTTTGTTCAAAGTCTGTGCGACCACATATTAAGTTTAGGGTGTCAATAATTTTCTCAATGCCATTTATTTTTATTTTCTGATTTAAAAGGATATATTAAGTTCTGAATCAAAAACAAAGGTTCTGTAATATTAACAGTGAAATAAAGAATTGTGGAGACCAAATACTTTTGTAAATTTCAACTTATTTTGAGAGAAAATTGTGAGTTATTTGAAAAAGGTGCAAGGGTGGCCACAACTGTATAAAGGGACACCTATGGAGAATTCCTTGGGTGGTGATGAAAGAGGTGGATTCCAAAAAGAA
The DNA here is from genome assembly GCF_964187855.1 of Myxine glutinosa. Classification (NCBI taxonomy): domain Eukaryota; kingdom Metazoa; phylum Chordata; class Myxini; order Myxiniformes; family Myxinidae; genus Myxine; species Myxine glutinosa. Next base: position 53,808,398 of record NC_136266.1, on the reverse strand, counting down.
AATGTCAATCGGAAAGTAGGTGGGATGTTCTAGTGGAAAAAGAAAAGTGGCTCTCTTATTCTAACCACAAAAAGGAAAACGTTTTGTTATTTTACAGAAGAGCTACTGACCAAGACGCGGCGGAAAGGACTACTCGTGTCGTGCGTGGCTTCACGTCGGGTTGGAATTGAACACCTGTTTGTCCTCAGGTTTTTGCAGCAATAATATTCAAATAAACCACCGAGTGAGATTTGTATGCTTTGCCGCTGTACGTTTCACTTATATACACGTTGCACGAGTCACTGATAAAACAACTCACTCAAGCTCTCGAGCTGGGCAGAAATGTTACTCTAGTCACATAATCTTACAAGGTGTCCACTCATTGTCAATCCTGTTTCGCATTCCCACCTGACCCCAGGGCTCATGTTGATGGGATCCCATTTTCTATGTTGATTTGTTCGTTGTCAAACTAATGTTCTTGCAATGCTTGTAAAAGTACAATTATATCTCAAGTCTCTTTGTCCTGTATTTGTCTTTGTGTAGATGAACTTTAGATCACCATTTAAAAATGAAACAGGGAGCTGATACTCCACATCCCTCGCCTTTTGGATGGTATGAGGAATAGATCTGTGCAATGTGAAAGCTAAATCTTGAATAGTTTTTTTTTTTTTTACTGAGATGGTTGCCATGGCAAGATAATTCAGCCAATTCCCAGCCGTGATCTAATCGGGTTGAGAGGAGGTAGTGAGGAATAGATATCTGTTATCTGTTAAATGCTCAACGGATTTTGAAATATCACGTACACAAAGGTACATAGACGGATGATCGGCGGTCGGACAGAGCTCATTTCAATGGACACGCCAGCTCAGTTTTATTCCATCAATATGGTGTCATTGTGCTTTGCTGTCCCACATAAAGGTACATACGAAAATTAATACAGTACATTGATATAATGTATGTGCAGTCATTATGACAAGGCTAAACATTTTTTTAAACCCATGTTTCTACTTGCAAGGCCAAAATAATTATGATAGATAGGGAGGTCCAATTGTTGTTTTTCTACTTCATTAATTGCTTCATCTGAAATAAAAATGTAAAAACTGTTATCCTGTTTTAATTTAAAATATTTAATTATTTAAATGTATCCACTAAATAGGAAAGAGGGCATGGGGTGGTGGCAAGATATCTTGGAAGTGTCTAGCCTGGGTTCTAACCTTGACCCTGCTGTCATCCTGGTGTTTCACATGCAGGATGATGTATCAGTGCATGTGCTGTAAATCAGATGGACATTAAGCACTGGTGGTTGCTAAACGTTGTGGGTCTTTCTTGAAGCGTAGGTGAGTTATCGCCGGCACCCTGAACAAATTCCAAACTACTGCCATAAACTGTGTAACAAGACATGTGGTCTTTGTGGATATCCTTTGACTGCAGCTTACACTGTGCTTGTTTGCTCAGAGTGTGGTTGTTCACAAGGGTCTGTGTAACAGCAAGACATTTTGCAGTTTAACGTATACAGGGTGTTCCAAAAAGACCTGGACAACTTTGCTTGTTAATATATTTAGTACCACAAAAGATAAAACGACACCCTTTGTTTTATATGATATGGAAACTCAAAGTTTTCTTTATTTTCAGGTCTGGTGGTTTAATGTAAAATAAAATGGCGACTCCACAGGAGAACGTTCAGTGCGTTGAATGGTTCATAGAGACGAAATCCGACACGCAAGTTCGGAGTACTTTCTGTACAAGGTATGGAAGGAATCTGCTATCGTGGACTAGTATCAGAGAGTGGTACAAGGGGTTTAAGGAGACCGGAAGTTGTCAGAAACAGAAAAGTACCGGTCGACCAAGCACATGTGCAGCAGATATTGAACGAATGCATGAATCATTTCAACAAAGTACCAGAAAATCAATCCGATGATAATCCAGAGAGCTCAGACTACCAACCACCACTGTACACAGGATTTTGCATAAAAGAAAAGATTTATGCTAAAAAGGTACAGATTCTGCAGGAACTCAAACCAAATGATGGACTGAAACGCAAGGCGTTTGCCTTGGAAATGCTCAGTCGCATCGAGGATGATGAAGATTACCTGAAAAGGGTCATGTTCACAGACGAAGCTTGCTTTCATGTATAGGGGAAGGTCCACCGGCACAATGGAAGGATCTGGGTCTCTGAAAATCCCCACGTAGTTAATGGACACATACACGACAGTCAAAAAGTCAATGTGTGGTGTGGCCTTCTCCATGACCACTTGGTGGGTCCGTTTTTCTTTACAGATGATGCAGTGACCTCAACAATTTATATGAACATGTTGGAAGGATTCGCCTTCCCACAGATTGAAGACTTGCAATCCAATATCATTTTTCAACAGGACGACACTCCCCCTCATTGGGCCTCAGTCGTTCGAGCTGTCCTGAATGAAAAATTTCCGGCTCGCTGGATTGGCCGAGACGGACCAACCACCTGGTCATCACGATGACCAGACATAACCCCCCTTGATTTTTTTTCTGCCAAGGTTTGTCAACGATGTTGTCTGCAACACCAAGGTGGCAAACCTGCTGGATCTTTGTTCTCGGATCACAGCTGGATGAGCTCTGGAGGACACAACCATGTTGAGCCGAACATGGCAAGCACTCGTGTACCGCCTTGATGTCCTACATGTGACAAACGGAGCTCACACTGAAGTGTATTGATGTGCACACAAAACTTTGGGTTTCTGTATCATATAAACCAAAGGCATATCATTGTGTCATTTGTGGTTCTAAATATATTAACAACTAAAGTTGTCCAGCTATTTTTGGAACACCCTGTATTTACTGCAGAAATATGATGTCAAATGCAATACGTCCAGAAACACCTCTGGCTGGAAGAGACGGGGTAGGTTGCAGCTTCCCTGGACACCACATTGCCGACATAAACATCATCAATCAGGTCTGGGAACATCCTGCGGGAGCTGTGGAATAGCCGATCTCTACCAAGTGATACTCAAGAGCTGCAACAAAATCTACTCTCCTTTTGGTAAAATCTAGATGGAGGATATTGATTGGATGCCTTTATAGGTTCAAACACTGTATGATGCCGAGGGACCCGGTACTAGACACCCGACATACAGTGCCCTCCATAAGTATTGGAACAGTGAAGTCAAATTTGCTATATACTCAAGAAATTTGGATTTGAGATCAAAAGATGAATATGAGGCAAAAGTACAGCAGGTCAACTTTTATTTTTTGGTATTTCTATGCATATATGTTTTGCAATTGTAGAACAACAGCACTTTTTATGTTCAGTCCCCCAATTTACGTAAGCATAAAGTAAATTAAATGAAAGTGTATTGGAACAGATTAACCTAAAGGAAATTAATGTCGTATAATAGCTAGTATTTGGTTGCATATTTCTTGTATGTAATAACTGCATAGAGCCTGTGACCCATCGACATCACCAAACTCTTGGTATCTTCCTTTGAGATGCTTTGCCCAACCTGTACTGCAGCCATTTTCAGTTTATTTTTGGGTGTCCTGTCTTTAGTCTCCTCTTCAACAAGTGAAATTCATGCTCTATTAGATTTAAATCAGAAGATTGACTTGGCCAGTCTACAACCTTCCAATTTCTGCCCATGATGAACTCCTTCGTTGCATTTACAGTGTGTTGTGGGTCATTGTATTGATGCATGGTGAGGCGCCGCCCAATGAGTTTGGAGGCATTTTTGTACATAGGCAGACAAAATGTTTCTGTACACTTCTGAATTAATTCTGCTGCTGTCCTCATAAGTTACATTAATAAAGATGAGTGAGCCAGTTCCAGAGGCAGCCATGCAAGCTCAAGCCATGATACTACCTCGACCATGCTTCACAGATGAGTTGGGATGCTTTGGATCATATGCAGTTCCTTCCTTTCGACACAATTTCACCTTTCCATCGCTTTGGGAAAGGTTTATCTTGGTCTCACCTGTCCATAAAACTTTGTTCCAGAACTCTACTGGCTCACCTCTGTACTTTTTGGCAAATTATATTCTGGCGTTTCTATTTTTAGTGCTGATGACAGGTTTACATCTTGCGGTGTAGTCTTTGTAATTCTTTTGTTGAACACTTCTGCGAACGGTAGATTGTGATACCTTCACCACTGCACTCTGGAGGTTGTTGGTGATGTCACTGAGAGTTGTTTCAGGGTTCTTCTTCAGAGCTCTGATGAGTTTTAGCTCACCTGGAACGAAGTTCAGGGGAGCTTATGCGATGGCGCGTCGTCCGTCCGTCTGTCTGTCAGTCCGTGAACACTTGCAATTTCTTCTCCGAAACCGCTGAAGGGATTGTGACCAAACTTGGCACAAATGATATTTGCTATATTGTGACTAAAGTTTGTTCACAGCATTTAAAAAAATTCGGGTTCTAATGGGGTTTACCAGGGGTCAAAGGGGATCCAGGTTTGACCCCCCTTACCCCCCCCCACCCCCCCTAAAGTAGTAATTTGCTTTTTCCTCTGAAACAACACACACTATTTCGATTAAACTTGATCACAACCTTCATCACCGGTGATGTACCAACGCTTGTTCACGGCACTAAGAAAATCGAAGTCTGAAGGGGTTTACGGGGAGTGGCGGGGGGGGGGGGGGAGGGTCGAAGTGGGTCCAGGTGTGACCCCCCGAAATAGGTATTTGCTTTCTTCTCTGAAACTATTCATACAGTTCCGATGAAACTTCACCACAACTTCACCACCCGTGATGTACCAAAGATTGTTCAGGGCATTAAAATAATCAGCCCCTTTGAGTGACTACGGGGGGGGGGGGGGGGGTTGGGGAGGGTTGCCCCCAAAAATAGGTATTTTTTTTTGTTTGTTTATTTAAAGTCTTATGATTATGTTAGTATGATTATACTTGCTGCGCTGTCTTCTAGCAACCATTGAAATTGGTTTAATATACCTTTAATCAGTGCAGGATACTGTTTATTCTACCAGGTGAGCACCAGGGGTATTGCCCCTAAGTTTCTGTCATCAACTGCATTCGTTTTCTTTGACTGACATGGCCGTTGTATATTGCTAAGTACACTAGTGGTTTCTTTCTTTTTCAAGATATTCCAAATTCTTGTATTTGCTATGCCCAGTTTGTGTGCTTTGGTTCTAATTGAATTATTCTGTTATTTCAGCTTCCAAATTGCTTACTTTTCTTTCATAGACAGTTCTCTGGTCTTTATGTTGGTTTATGCCTACTGACTCCCAAGGTGGACTCTCAAGGCATAAGCAAAGGCTAAAACCAAGACTAGACATTTGCAGCTCTTATGTGTGAACAATCAATGCAACAAGAAACACCACCTGGAAACACCTGAGCAACAAGAAACACCTGCCAGTCATTTGCTCCAACACTTGTGCTAACCTAAAATGGGGGGGGGGGGGGGGGGGGGACTGAACATACAAAGTGCTGTTGTTCTATAGTGGCAAAGCATATATGGAAAGAAATACTATAAGAAATAGAAGCTGACCTTCTGTAGCCTTGCCTCATATTCATCTTTTGATCTCAAATCCAAATATATTGAGTATATAGCAATAATAACAAATTTGACTTCACTGTTCGAATATTTAGGGGAGGGCACGGCACTGTATGTAGTCAATAGGATTGTGTCGTATCACAGATTGTAAGAATAATGTTTGTTTACAATCAGTGGTGTTCGTTATGTTCTTGCAGGACACCGTACAAATTCTAGTTGCCGCTCATGTGCTTGCCCAAGCCTTTTTGGGACCTTTGCACACTTTGGGCTGGAGGAATTTGCCCATGCCTGTGGCTGGCATTGCAAAACTACGCAGAAAGTATTTCTCCTCCAGAGGTGTAGCTTCAGCAACCGAGTGCACTTTCCTCCACATCTCAATTCATTCTGAAAAAAAGCTTGAGCTTTGCTTTGCATTTTGTCCCTCCGGGTGAGAGAATAGTTATGTTGTTGGTAGAAGGTTACTGACAGTGTTGCGCATCATCGGCATGTTTCTTATCTCGATTACTATCCATATTTTAGTACATTGCATGGCATCTCTTTTCTTGGAATTGCATAATAGTGGGGCAACTTAGCATAACAATTGTGCATTTTGTGAGGAAAGCACCAAATTTGGCACACGAGGAGACTATCATATTATGAAAAGATCTGGATATTGGGCCATCTCAGATTCAGAGATTTGATTTTTGCAAGATTTCGATTCGATTGGGATCGAAGAGAACACCTTCTTCGTCTTCTGTACAGTGAAGTTGCCAGCCCTGAATTCTCTGGCTACATCTGGGTGCTTCATTGGGAGAGCAACCATGTCCCTCAGGTGAACAGGGACCCACCTGGCATAGTGTGTGTGGTCTAAGGCATGGAACCATGGGACCAGTTCCGTCAGGGCATCAAGGTACATCGTGAATGAAGCCTGCCGCAGAGAACGCACGTAGACCAGTACCAACATCTCTAGTTCCAGCACAGTTGCCCAGTACTGAAAGTTGGGAATGTCTTCTCCTCTCTGGTGACACCAGTCTTCGAACTCAGGCAGGTCTTCTGCATCATCAGCATATGTCATACAGTGGCGTTCATACGCACGGTGTTGCAGGATGTGCGGTGCCGCTGCAGTGATTTGATGAGCTCTTCTTGTGCGGGTGACGTGGGCAGCTCGCAGGAAGGAGTCGGCCGTCCCTGGCGTTGCAATCTCAGCTTGCAAATCTGCAAAATCTGCAAATCTTGCAAAAATCAAATCTCTGAATCTGAGATGGCCCAATATCCAGATCTTTTCATAATATGATAGTCTACTAGTGTGCCAAATTTGGTGCTTTCCTCACAAAATGCACAATTGTTATGCTATATTTAGCTTAGCTGCCGAACTATAATTATTTTTCGAGTTGGAATGGAGCTTCATCAAAAGAGCACCTGTCATACGCGAGAGACCATTCGGGCCTACGGCTGAGTAGTTCACAGTTCACACAGTTATTGCGATGCACCACAGCAAAGTTATGAAATTGTTGAATTTAGAAAGGATGTGGTGGGGCAGCACAGTAAAAGTTTTTCAAATGTCAACACTTTGTTCTGATAATTATTAACTTATAGTGTAGCAGCATAGCAAACCTGTTGTGCATTTTGTGATACAAGCACCAAATTTGGCACAAATGTACATTAATATGTTGCGAACATTTTCAGATATTGGGCCACTTGAAATTCCGTAATTTTTTTTTTTCATATTTTTTCAAATTTCATAATTTCAAATTTTTCGGGTGACACCGTCACAATTTCGGTCTTCGAGGCCGGCCGATATAGTGGGGCGGCTTAGCCCAAATATTCAAAAGAATTGTGCATTTTGTGATACAAGCACCAAATTTGGCACAAATGTACATTAATATGTTGCGAACATTGTGTGGTCAGCAATGAAGACGAGAGTCTGAATTACATGTACTAGGGCATTGCCCGTACGTGGGTGCCCGTTCCTTGCCAAAAAAAAAAAAAAACGCTACCCGTACGCTCTACCCCGCCCGTACGCCCGTAAACAAAAAAAACAACGCTCTTCGCTTCCGCCCTTCGCTCTGACTGAATTGGGAGAAATAATGCGCATATGAAATCGAGAAATTATTATTTTCTCCGGAAGAAATCGAATTATGAACCGTACCGTAATGGCGGTCAGGGTCAGCTCGTAACGCGCTCAGCTCCGCTCGTCTCACATCGGCCACGCCTACGCAACAAAGCGTTCTGTGATTGGTTGAATCGTTTTTTGGACATAGCTCGGTAAGTAATTGTCCGATTAATATGAAACCTTGAAAAGGCACATCCTCGGGTCCCCAGCAATATACCTGGCAAGTTAAAAGTATATCGGACCCGTGGTTGTCGAGAAACAGCGGTAACAGACGTACAAACGTACAAACGTACAGACAGAGATTACTGGAATTATAGATAGATGCAAAAGACCTTGTGAACCAGTGAAGCAAATACACGGGTAAGCATGAATTAAATCTAGGGCATGATATAATTTCCATGATGTTTACCTCTACACTCAATGGTGGAAGGAGGTAATGTTTTGATCCCAGCTTGTCTGTATGTCTGTTTGTCTGTTAGTCCACAAAATTCCAGACAAAGCTTGTAGTAGTGGTAGTTGTAGTGGTAGTGGTGATAACAGAAATTGTTATATAGAACTGAACTTATATTATTATTATATGCAGAAAATAACTTCATTTCTATATGCCCTGCAGTGGACAGGTTAATTGGTTTATGCACTGAAGGGGTCACCCTGGTGTGCACTGCTGTGTTCTGCCTCACTGAGTTGTTCAGGTATGATGTACTCATCACAAGCTTCCGGTCGGCCCGGAGGTGGGGGTGCGGGGCCTGTCACGGAACGTCAAAACAAACGGCCTGCCGGGGCCGCCCAAAAGTCGGGCGTGAGGGGCGCGTCCACTAATGGAACGCCTCTCGCTTCCCAGATCGAGGGCCACGTGGTCAGGAGAACCTCGTCCCTTCCGGTCACACTTTGCCTATCGGCCGGCCTCGAAGACCGAAATTGTGACGGTGTCACCCGAAAAATTTGAAATTACGAAATTTGAAAAAATTTGAAAAAAAAAATTACGGAATTTCAAGTGGCCCAATATCTGAAAATGTTCGCAACATATTAATGTACATTTGTGCCAAATTTGGTGCTTGTATCACAAAATGCACAATTCTTTTGAATATTTGGGCTAAGCCGCCCCACTATTACAAAGTCACTGTTAAAAATCTCTTTTTCTAAACAAAATAAAAATAATTAAAAACAACGTTACACCGGCATGCAATGTGCATGGGACTTTGGAATGTGTTTGACCTCATCATGTTTCGATGCACGTTTACAAAATGTTCAGGGGTCACTAGGGGAAAGCATTCTTGGGACATTTTGGCTTTCAGTCAAGATATACACCAGGCTAGACTGCCATTAATCAAGGCACACAAGCTATTGTAGATGTATGCTGTAGGGGTCCGTAATCCGTGAGCGGTGGATAGCAGTTAGTCCTTGTACAGTGTTTGGTGGATATGAAGGAACAGAGGCTTTTTCGTCAGCAAAGAGAGTTTTCGCCGCTTGAAGTCAGTTGGTTTTTTATACCTAGAGGAATGAAACAGTGTTAACTAGAATGACACTCCGTAGAGCACATACCTCCACATGGGTGAACAGTTTACGTTTTGTATCCCACTCTGGATCTGTATACAGACCTGAACCAAAATCAAATCAGCTTGTTCTTGTCACCTACGCAACTCATCCACCAAGTTTTGTCATAATCCGTCCACAACTTTTTGAAATATCATGCCTTATATCGTTTTTGGTCCTATCGCACAATGGTAAAGAATCACTTCAATAATTTAAAAAAATTATCGTGTCTGCTTGTTCATCACAATCGAATCAATTCATCCTTGTCACACACCCAACCTGGTCACAAAGATTTGTCTGAATACGTCCATAACTATTTATGAGATATTGTGCTGTATATCCATTTTGGCCCTATCAGTCGATGGTGAAGAATCACTTTAAAAAACTAGAACGACACTCAGTGGAGAGCATACCTCCGCCAGGTGAACAGTTTACGTTTTGTATCCCAGAGTAGACCAGAAAATCACAATACAGAATCACATTTATTCAAAATCATCCGTCCACAACTTTTTGAAATATGCTGCGATTCTTCCTTGTCACACAGACAACCTCTCCACCAGGTTTCGTCCAAATCCATCCATAACGTTTTGAGATATCCTGCTATATGTTGGTTTTAGCCCTATCACTCAATGGTGAAGAATCACTTAAAAAATTAAATAATTCTCATATCCGAATCCATATTCAGATCTTCACCAAAATCGAATCGAATTGTCCTTGTCACACACACAACCTGCCCACCAGGTTTCGTCCAAATCCATCCATAACCTTTTGAGATATCCTGCTATATGTTGATTTAAGCCCTATCACTCAATGGTGAAGAATCGCTTTCAAAATTAAATAATTCTCATATCCGAATCCATGCTCCGATCTTCACCAAAATCGAATCGAATTGTCCTTGTCACACTAACAACCTGCCCACCAAGTTTCGTCCAAATCCATCCATAACCTTTTGAGATATCCTGCTATGTATCCTTTTTGGCCCTATCTCCCAATGGTGAAGAATCACTTAAAAACTTCTACTAGCCGGATCCGATTCTGGATATTTGTCCAAAATAGGGGTAAATATTTGTCCAATACAGATTTCTGATTTCGTACTCGCAATCCTGAGGCGTGTTCAAGATCGTGCATAATCGAATTGAGTAAAGCAGCAGTTCGATGGGGGACGGACGTTAAACGGTGAGTTGCCGCACACCCAATGATCTGGAATGCACCTCCGGTCTCATTTTGACAAATGGCTGTTCAGAGTGTTCATTGCGTTGTACTCACAGCTCGATGACGGCAGAGCCGGATTTGATCTCGTCCATCTCCATGAAGGCAAAGCACTTGGTGCTGGTGATTCGCTTCTTAGGCTTGTAGTGTTTAAACTCAAAGAAAATAGCAGTACCTACAAAGCAGCAAATTCCCAAAGGCAGAGAACAACACAAAGTAAGTGAGGAACAAAAGGCAATTAATCAAAATCTCCGGAGGCAAATGTTGGTGATCGGAATACTTGGTTACACTTGTACCTTTTGGAAGCTTTTCTATCGGTCTCTGGATCTCGACTTCAATGCCAAAATGCACAAACAGGTCTTCCTGCATTGATGCGACAGGTGTGTCCTGCACATGTGTGAGGTCCACACCATTTGGGTCTGTGGGATGACCACATGACTTCACTGTCCAATATCGCAAGGGTTTTGACCCCATCAGCATCATGCTCATGAAACCATTGGGCAAGCACACGTGCTCTGTGGATGGGGGCATTGAGGGGTCTCCTTCTCCCAGCCATGTCAGCCATAATTATTGGCAACCAGGCCTGTGCAGCATTGTTATATATGACCCTAAGCTTCACATTCGGTTCATCATCATCCAACAGTTGTTTCATAAGGATTTCTATGCATTATCCTCAATAAATAAGAACTTTAAGAAGTATCCCTATTAAGTACAGAAGTATTTGTTTCTTTCAATTAATGCCGAATTATTTTTATATTCAAGACTATGAAATGAATGACGAGGAAGGTTTGAATGAAAGGACAAAAACAGAAGGCGAACATGTAAACTGAAGATCAGAAAAATGGAAATGGCAGCACACCCCAAGCGAAGGGCCGCAGGCACCTTTGACGCTAACTGTGATGTATGGATCGATGCACTGCACAGCGTCCTTCAACCCGATCTTCTCTATCCGAAGGCTGAGTGTAGTCAGGCCTGGCTCTGAGGGCAGCCGAGGAAGCAACGAACCTGCGAAACCCAAGCAAGGCTTCATCGACTGCTTTCTTGGCTTATGATCTGCAAGTGAAAAAAAACTTTGAGCGTTTGTTTAATCATCACCTTCTACAGGTTGATTAGGCATTTCATCACAATGAGTGGCGATTGCATACGAACCAGAGCAGTGCGCCGAGGACAGGTGCACACTCGTATCGGGGGAACCTCCTGCCACCATCTCGTCTTCCATCCCCAGCTCACAATCCTCGTCATCAAGGCTCTGCTCCTCGCCTGGAACGAGGAGCTTCCTATTCGTAAGGGAAGATTGCAGGAAGTGAAACTCTCATCAATAATCAGCAACAAGGAAATAATAGCCTGCTTTTAACAACTAACTCGATTTTTGCCAATGGCGTCGCTTCAATCTTTCAGGTTCAGGCCACAGTACAACAAGCAAGGCCATGGTTGTTCATCAGACAGATTTTCTCCATCCCGCTAGTGTAATAGGAATTTAAATTGCCAAAAAGGCAAGAAAACAAGCAGTCAAATATTTTGCTCGCTGTAATGTATGACCATAGCTGTTTAACAGCTGTAATCGCATCATCTTTTCAGAAAACGTCTTAGTTGTGCTAAGTACAAAACCCTTGCGATGGGAAAATGCAACGAGATCTCATTTATATACATAACTAGAAAAAGAGCAATCAGAGATTGCAAACCCCTCGCCAGGATGTATTTTCAGTGGTTTTTAAGGCTTTTGTGTTAAAACAAATATGGTGGCCGAACCACGTGACCGATGACCTCATCATTATTTATTTTCTCCACTAATTTATTCCTAGATTATGCTCAAGAAATTTCATCTTGATCGGATGAAGTTTTGTACTCGTCGAATTATGACGTCATAATGGAGGCACCTATGACATCATTAACATATTTTATTCCCCATGGAGAGTTCTTTACAATGAGCCATGTCTCATTTTTTTCTATTCAGCGCTTTCGGTGATATAGAGGTGCAAAGTTTTTCGGTTTTCCCAAGATGGCAGCCGAACCACATGACCTATGACGTCATCATTATCATTAAAAATTCTACAGGTGGAGTTGCACCTATGGTGAGAATTTCCTGTCAATCGGACCAACGGTTGCAGAGAAAATCATATTTATTCTGTGCGGACAAACAGACAGACAGACAAACGGACTCAAATGCAATACCCTCTCCTCAGGCGAGGGTAACTAGAAAGTCGTTAACTTGATTTTACCAAACTCAAATTTTACTTGCTCCGAGTCTGGGAGGTCAGTGGTTTGAACCCTGCCCGAGTCATATCAATGACTTTTAAATTTTTATTTGCTGCTTCCTTGCTTGATGCTCAGCATGTAAACTAATAAGAGCACGGACAAACAATGCTGGGAAGGCAATGACAAAGCACTCAGTATAGCCTTACCAATAAACTGCTACGGTAGCACCAGTGCTCGGTAAAGAGTATGGTACATCAAAATCATATCTTGATTTAAATAAAAAATACCATACAGCAAAAAATATTCCACTCAAATATGACTGGACGGACAAATTTCTTTCATATTCAGTACGTATGTAATGATTCATTATGGGAGGAAAGAACAGTAAGTACCGGGTAGTTTTTGCTTTCGCAAATGATTTATTTATATACACTAACATCTCCATTGCCAACATTCAACTTCAAATTTTTTATGTATCTATGCACATGCTACAACTTCCACATTCCACAACCATCACATAACTTAGAATTATTTATATACACTTTACCATCTCTATTACCAAACACAACTTTGAATTATTTATTTACTTCTATACACTTTACCATCACCGTTACCGACATTCCACCTTTAATTATTTATTTACTTCCATACACTTTTCTACCATTTCCACTACCAATACACAACTTTATTTCTTTTAGTTGTTTAAATGTAAAATCAACATGCCCCATTTTTAAGGTGTGGTTGTGGGTTGTGTCCTCTATGAGGACTTTTGTCCTCCGCCACCAAAGGTAGCTGGTGGTTATGTTTTCACCCATGTCTGTTTGTCTGTTTTATTTGACTGTGAGCAGGATGTCTCAAGAAGTTATGGATGGATTCGGACAAAAATTGGTGGACACGTTGTGTGTGTGACATGGACAAACTGATTAGATTTTGGTGAACATCTGCATTCCGATATGAGAATATTTTTTTTATTTTTCAGTGATTCTTCACCATTGATAGATAAAACCACCTTTTAGAGGCCATTTTTCCCCGCAAGCGGGGGTTGGCCTTTTTGGGGGACCGTGGTTGTTGTTGTTTTTTTGGTCCCCTTTTTGAAGCAATGTTTTACGGCCGGATGCCCTTCCTGCCGCCAACCCTGTTAGTCGCCTTTTTTGCGACAAACAGGAAATCCTGTTTGCATGGGAACACAGGGAGTTGGGAATCAAATACCATTGATAGATAGATAGGGCTAAAACAATATATAGCATGATATTTCAAAACGTTTGGACAGATTCAGACGAAATGAGGTCGATGAGTTGTGTAAGTGACAAGAACAAGCCGATTCAATTTTGGTTCAGGTTCAGGTCCAGATCCGGCCTATGAGTGGGATACAAATCATAAACAAGTCAGGAGACGACGACGGTTCACGAGCGAGCGGTATTCAATGACGAAGGACGGACTGTAACCGAAACAGGCCCGGACAGGCCAGGTCCGGAAATGTCAAAACGAAGGTTACTGACCTTGAAATGAGATAGAAAATAATGTATAATCAGTTATGAGGTTAGTTAGCTACACGATACCGAAAATTCGGTGAAAAATGAAAAAAAAAAAAAAAAAAAAATGAAAGATGACAAATCGAGCTCCGTGGGGCTAGACACATGACATTGGCCTAACCAAATATCGAAACCCCTGTCAGATTCCACCAAGCCCCTCGGAGAAGATGTAGCTTGAACTCGATTACCCCCTAAAAAGACATTTTTTGGGCGTGGCTCCGCCCACAATGGGCGCAATACGCCCACTCTAGGCAGGACACAACTGGATCATGATATCAACCTCCCACCCAAGTTTCATCAAGATCGGATGATATCATTGGGTAGTTATGCTGCGGACAGACAGACACACAGACAGACGCACACACATGACGAATATAGTGGTCACTTGATAACTCGTGAACCAACAGCCTGGTAGGAGTATGATCTCTACGGAGTGCCGTTCTCATTCCTTTTACGTTTCAAATCCCCTGATTCAATGCCCCTAAAATTTGCTGTACCATATTATTTTCCCATGCAGAAGGTCAATGTCACAATAAAAACTTTCAATTCTTAATATAATCAAATTGATGTAAAAACATAACATAAGGCACTTTGGGCAATCGAGCATTGTTCGTCGGGTACCCTCTTTGCCTGGAAGGGGGCCGGAACTTTTACTGCACCTTCAGGTTCCAGGGTCAATGCTCTGGTAGGGAATGAAATCCATTTCACTTAAAGGGGAACCCAAACACTCAGACCACCTCGACGCTAATCTATCCCTTGATACCCTACAAAATAGATATGATGTTTCTTTTTCCGATTTGCGATTCATAAAATGTGTAATTTTGCGATTGAAAGTCCAAATCCTCTTCAAAATTATCCATGACGTCACACCATTAAGTCGACTGCCACTTTCGTATTGTTTTCGGATTATATTGCGGTGTGATTCAACTCAAACAGTGAATAATTTTCGATTTTCTACAAATATGCCGGGTCGATATGTACGTGATGACTGTAGTAATACAAACCAAGATGATTTCATGCTACACCAATGGCCGAAAGATCCGAGGGTTGCCAGAAATTGAACGAGGTTTGTGTTTGTCTGAAATACCCGAGTGTGGATCAGGCCGACAAAATGTTCACTTTTATGCTCGGAACATTTTACAGAGCACTGTTATGAAACAACAGAGATGACTAAATCTTGTGGTTATCCCCCACCATGGAGAGAGTATGCCACCACCATGATTAAGCGGGAGAAACAACCGTCACATTAATCAAAGGCCACCCAAAACCACTCCCCTCTCCACTATCAACCATCACCACCATAATACCCACCACCGTCCCACACTCCCCTCCACCATCAGCCATCATCCCCACAATACTCACCATCGTCCCACACCCACCTCCACCATCCCCCACAATCCTCCATCAAGCATCACCACCACAATACCCATCACCATCCAGAACCACTCCCCCCTCCACTATCCTCCATCAAGTATCACCCCCACAATACCCATCACCACACAGCACCACTCCTCCCTCCAACATCCCCCATCAACTGTCACTCCAGCTAAGAATACCCAAGGCCACCCCACACCTCTCCCATAGCACCAATCCCTGCTCCACTGGGGCGAGACATCAACACATCATGGACACAGACACAAATGGCATCCCGGGAAAGTATGAAACGGGATGATCATGTAACATACAGGACACAGGGTCAACCTGTGAAGTTGGGACAAAGCATTCGTCACCCATTTGGTCGGCGGTGTCCGAGTGTGCCTGAGCGGTGTAGGTGTTGAGTCCATTCTGCGTCATGTCCGTGCCGCATTTGTTCTGGAGTAATTGAAGAAGATTTCATTGAACTCTCTTCCAGAGAGGGGAGCAGCTGTTCCAGGCTGAAGACACTGTAACCCATTTCCAGCCTGGCATCTAACCGTCTGACTTTGGGGGATCTGTTATCATAATATTCTTTGTATGACCTTGCAAAATATTCTTTCCCTATGAGGCTTTGACTTGCCAACTTTGTACAATTTCTCTTCGAGACGGCAGTCCGTGGGGAGGGACACGAGATGTTGTTTGGAGTTATCCTGACACTAGGGGAAAGTATTGTTGGGGTTTTGAGAACCCTGCACTTGTAAATTTTTGTAAATATACCCCTTTGTAAATAATTATTTTTGTAAATACCTCCATTCATTGTAAAGGTCAAAGGTCGTCCCCTAGTTAGTCCACATTGCAACACGTAGCGAACCATAGGCCCTCTTCGTAGTTATTTCGTTATTATGTGTTTCAGGTAAGGCTGTGTTTCCAATAGTTTGACTCTACGTTGCATTAATCAAATAAGATAGGTCCCCTTTCAATTTCCCCAATCATCTCTTCAAAGTGCCAGTAACAGTAGGGCGGCGTTCGCCGCCGTTGCATTGGGCTGTTTTTGTTGGCACCACGCCGCCAAAACTCCATTGCGCACAAGGCCAGGAACAGAGAAGAAGGGGGGAGGAGCCACCGGATCACGGGCGTGGCACCAACTCATCATCAAAGGTGGAGTCAGCCAGTCCGAACCAGCCAACCAGCACCGCGGTGAGCGACCCGGTAGGCGTGCCCTCGCAGCCCGCGGCTTGATCCTGCGACGGCCGATAAAAGGCAAGAGGAGGGATTGCTTAGAGAGATGACCGAGGAGGAAGAACCAAGAGACACCAGCTGAGCTGAGACGTGCTGCAGTTGAATTGAGTCAGAGACGTGCTGCAGTAGAATTCAGAGAGAATTCAGGTAAGCTGCGAGAGACGAGCTGCAGTTGAGTTGAGTAATAACCAGCGCTGACGACCGGGTTTTTGCCGCTGAATCTGAGCGAGGGCGTGCACGCGGGACACCAACGGCGTGCCGCGATCCCCGGACCTCCCTGCCCGCCAGCTCTGTGGACCGTCTGCCCCTCTCATCCTTCCAGCCATTCCTGCCTGCAATTCCCATTCGTGTACGTGAGTTTGTTCTGTCTGTATTGTCCTGGGGATAAGTAAGCCTGTTTAAGAATTGCTCTGTGTCCTTCTGCTCCTTCCATTTCCTGTATATACTCGCCCCTTTCATTTCCTTATAGTTAGTTAATAAACCTGTGTTCTTTCCTCTTACTTTGGTTTCATTCTCGTCCGATCGCTTTCGTGATTTCTTTCAATTGAGTATCTGTGGCGCGATTTTGGCCGAACCGCTTTTAATTGGGTTTAGTCTCTTGGTAACGGCCCGAGTCGCAGCTCGCTTCGCTCGGCGCAATCCAACCACGCTGTGGCCCGTGTGGGAGTATTTCCTTGCTTACGGCCGG
Organism: Myxine glutinosa; assembly: GCF_964187855.1. Taxonomy (NCBI): domain Eukaryota; kingdom Metazoa; phylum Chordata; class Myxini; order Myxiniformes; family Myxinidae; genus Myxine; species Myxine glutinosa. The sequence continues at coordinate 53,791,099 of NC_136266.1, read as the reverse complement.
TGGTAGTACTTAGGTATTAAGACAAATTGGGCTTACAACCCAACTTACCATCGACCGGAAGTGACGTCATACCCCCAGGACCGGTCGGACAGCCAGCTTAGCAGGACAAGGGGATAAACCCCCCCCCCCCCCTTGCTAACGGGAGTGCCGTCCCCCAGATCCGTAACAGTATATTAAGCCAAATGTGGGTTGGTGCTGGCTGAGATGTTGGTGCAGGCTGTACATTATAATTGTAAAGACTGTAATGTCATCCATGCTGGTGTTACTGTCCTACACGCCACGCCATGTCTCACATGCATGTTATCCTTATCTATTAATAAATCTCTTGTACACTGTCCAAATTCGACCAGGTGCTTATAAAACCCACGACAGATGGCGACGAGGATGGGATCTGCCCGGAGGGGGGAAAGACAGGGTCGTTGCTCAAGGGCAGCAGAGTTCAGGGCGCCCATTAAATGGTGAGAACGTTCTCGGTAGAATGGTAACTTCTGCTGCCATTGAGTGAAGGATCCTGTCTTGGCTTGATCTCCGGCACGGATTCGAATGAAAGGTAAAGGGAACGGACACGGTACAGAGATTTGTTAAAGATAAGGGTGGGTAGAAGTGGCTTGGGGTCCCGAGCACTTGTGAGTGTTTTTCCAGGAGGCTTCCTGGACACTCGGGCGCGCTGTGAGTGTTTCAAAGAAGGCAGGCTTTAAAGACAGTCTGTACACTTGTGCGCATGGAGGTTTGGTAGGAGTGTTACAGTTGGATGCTTTACAAGTGTCTCTTGAAGGGACAGGTGGTACCTGTACACTCGGACGCTCGCTACACTCTGCCTTGACGACCTGAACCACGGCAACACCCTAAGGGTATTGTCGTGCATCCATCAGTGGAGGAAGCCGGATAAGGGGCACCTCCTTTAAGCTAATGGGTTGCGGAGTAAGGGAAGGATACCCACAAGAGGGGTAATGGACACGTAACATCTGTGGAAAGGGGGAAAAAGTGATCACTAGATCTAGGGTACACTGGGAGCCATTCGGCTGGTAGGCTGAGGAATGTCTCCGTTTGAGAGGGTTGATCGGTAAAGGCTAGTTTGAGAGAGAGCCTTGAAGATGCGCAGGATAACATAAGAGAGGTGAAAAATATGCTTCCGGCAGCACGATAGGTAGTTAAACCCTTTTAGGACAGGAGATTAAGTCGGATCGGGCACTCAAAAATTCAAATGAGAGACTTTGAAGGGAGGGGGAGAAGGGTTCCAGGTGAGCAATGCTTGGACATGGGTGAGGAGTCACGAGCGAAGACACGTGCTACACAGAGGAAGCCTCTCCAAATCTGGGAATCAGGTACGACACATTGATTCATGCATTCGGATGATTAGTGTAAAGTTAAGTGTCTTGCTACCCAAAATTAGCCAAACCCAGGCCGTTCTCTAATGAATGTGAGCTTAAATGTATGGATTCGCAGATAAAGTATTAGCGATTGTTTAAGTTAGCTACCCATAAAATGGATCTGTGTGAGATGGTGTGTTTTGGATATGGGGATTGAATGGTCGTGATCGGATCACGCGACTCCATTTGCAGTGCGGGATGGTCGTGCAGAGCGAGTCGTGATCGCACGCTGTGCAGCAGGGTGAGCGGTTCGGCTCTGGGGGTGGTTTCGGCCCCCACCATTCTCCCTCACACGGAGAGCAGGCAATCGCATGGGCAGTCTGGTTGCCTTGGCAATGAGCCATGAGCCAGCAGGGGATCGCGAGAGAAGGAATGCACACATTTAATTGCTGTGTATTCGGACCGGAAGCGGAGCGATCGACTTGTCCTGACTCGGGCATCGAGTTATGTTTTGAATTAATCTCACACGCACTGTACGCAGCGATCGCTGGCTGGACTTGTAAAATAAAGTTGCGATCGGCTTTTGAAGTTCCATGTTGAATACAGAAATAGAAACGTGGTAAATCGGAGCCGTCGTTCGCCAGCAGGCATACGTAATATGTAGATGGGCTGCAGGAACTTACGTACCCAAAGTACTCTTGGAGATATCGTTTTTATAGCACGACATCCTGCATTTCAAATTATGTGGGACAGAGCTAGCATCAACTTTGCCATGTGACGGGCATGACAAAGTTGTAATGAAGTTAAATACATTTACCTAAATTTAGAGTTGAGTCCCGCAACAGACGGGAGGTGGACACCTGTGGAGCATGAGGGACACGTTGGTGGTGTGAAAGTCCTGCAGCGCGAACGTGCGCAGAGTCCCGAGACAGGTGTGCGGGAGGTTCAAACAGTGTCCATGCCGACCGACGCGGGGAAGCACGTGTGCACTGGTGAGTGAGGCGGGTGGCATTGTTGGCTGAGGGTGCGGCTGTGCCGCTGATGCAGTGCCCCCTGTAGATTGGGACATGGCAGAGCCAATGTTGGCTGTTGGTGTTGGATGGCAGAGGTTGATGTTGTGCTCTTGGCAGATTGGTGGATGCTCGCATGAGGTGCAGAGATGCAAATTAACCAAGATGTTTGGGAAGGAGTGGAAATGATTGGCTGGAGGGATCACGTGGGATGGGAGCTCCACATCAAAAATGTTTGAATTCGTGTTGGAGGTTCGTGTTCAAGTTCGGTTTTGAAATTCGTGTTTGTGTCTGAGGAGTTCGTGTTTGGTGAAAACAAAGTTAACACACAATTGTTGTATTGTTATTCGGCACAACCAAGTGGTTGTTCGTCCAATTATTAGGATTTTATAGACTTGTCTTCCTCTGATATATGACGCGTCCAACTCGCGACCTCAGCTCCAGTGCCTGGATCTGTGTGTTGTGGCATGCATGGGGGTGAGTGACGAGAACGTTGATTTGGCTCCACGGAGCCGGCTCGTGGCCTGCGTGTGTTGCTGATTTGAGCTGAGCAATGCCCCTGCGAGTTAGGACAGAATTTACAATTTGCACCAGGGGTGCCAGTGATAGTTCGCCTAATATTTGCGAGAGACCCCGTGAGATATTTTGATGGGGATGCCTATTTAACGTCCGTCCGAGAGATGGATCACACATTGTTGGGTCGCCCTGCCTGTGAAACATCGGGATGACAGTTTAGAATGGGGTCAGGATTCAAACCCAAGTTAGACCCCTGTCTGTTTGTCTGTCTGTCTGTCTGTGAGCAGGACATCTCAAAAAGTTGTGTCCAGACTTGACCAGAACGCAAATGGTATTGTGATAAATAAATAAATGGTGTTATGTGTGATGAAAGTGAGTGGTTCTGGGGGCATAACGTCTGACGAGCTGCCCTGAAGGCAGCGCTCATGAGGAGTGTACTTTGAGATGCACAAGTTGTACTATGAGTGGTATATGTTCGTGTAGAGTGATTAAGTTCACGTGGTGTGCATAAGGTGTGAAATATTGTAATGTGACTTTGCGGACAGTCTGATAATGTCTAGACAGGTGTGCCTGCAGGGAAAATTGCGGCAGCCTGCGGTTGGATTCTCATGTATTGTGGGGTTCTCACGCATGGTCACATTGATATATGATGCTGGGGTGATGCTATATGATGTGTGCTGAGTATACGTACCTGGGAAGGTAAGGGTGTGTGCACTGAGTTCAAAGGAGGATGATGTCATTGCGTTGGATCGCTTCCAATGTCAGAAGGTGACAGGGGAAGTATCAGAATTATAAACACCTTTGCAGAAAATGGAATGCAAGTAATTGTGGTTATGGTTTCACCCCTGTCTGTCTGTCCGGCTTTGTTCGTGCAGCCGGCCATGGAGTTATATTGATGGAGTGCCAGAATGAGTTCTGGTTGATGTTGGATCAAGCAATTGTCAAATATGGTCATATACTGTTTGGTATATGTCGTGGCTTGTGGGTCTTGTCAACATGCTCTCGAGTTAGAGTGATGGACGTTGGAGTGCGGAGTTGTCAGCTGGTGGACAAGACGACCCCCCCCCCCTTCCCATCCACCCTCCCCCCCCCCCCCCCCCCCCCCGAGATGTTGTTTGGAGTTATTCTGACCCTAGGGGAAAGTATATTAAGCCGAAAGCGGGTTTGTGCTGGCTGAGATGTTGGTGCGGGCTGTACATGATTGTAATGACTGTGATGTCAACCATGCTGGCGTTACTGTCCTACACGCCACGCCATGCCTCCCATGCATGTTATCCTTATCTATTAATAAATCTCTTGTACACTGTCCGAATTCGACCAGGTGCTTATGTTAGCCATTAAGGTTTAAACCCCATGACTCAATTGATCATAACATCTGAAATTATATATCGTGCTTCTGAAAACTGATTTGAACTCAGCTGCAGGCAGAGGCGGGGGGACAAAATGTGCTTTCGAGACTCGAGGTACAGGGTGGATCCTTAGCCCAATAAACAAGTCCTTGAATGTATGTGCCAGACAGTAGATAATATGCTCACCGCCCACGTACAGGGAAAACATGTTGCCAAACGCCTTCTTCACAAAGGGAATAATTAATTATATATCTTTGTAGTTTCTAGTATGTCTCCTAAATCAAGGATGTAACCAACCTTGGAAAGAAATATAGACATTACACATCCTTTGATAGTTGTGTATTCAGCGTGTGTATCCAATCATTCATCTACCATTTAGCCTAGTGTATGAGAATATTTTCTTCGGCCTGCGCTCGGGTCTGATATGTTTAGATAAAGAGCCAAAAAGGCTCAGCCTATCCTATGCTTACATCTTTTTGTCTAAGTTTGGCCTTCTTCAGGAAGGGACGAGGGAAGGTGGGTCTTTATGGCCCAGGTTTTGCTATGTCTTTAGCGCAGATTCTTGTCTGATATTTTGCTATAAATGAAATGCCTTTTTACTTATTTTGCAGCGAGTGTCTTGAGGAATTGCCCGCTGCGTGTTAGGCGGTGCATTCTCGAGCCTTGCTCCACACTGTGTGTTTGTAATCGATTTTATTAAACATTGTTGCTCTGATTCTTCTTCTTCTTCCTTCCCTTGAGGTCTTTGACCGACACTTATAAAACCCACGACAGTAATATAACTGTTATTAACATTTATCAATTAATATAAAACCTCTTGTAAACCCTCAATTGAACAAAAACACAAAAACTAAGCAATCTGTAGTGAACACGCAACCGACATTTTCATCTTTACTACGACCATAACACCGCCACCTTCCTCTTCACGAATACCACATTCATCTGATTGCTCGCACATGGCTCAAAACGATACGGATCTACAATTCCTCCGAATGTGCTTCCATCACTAATTTTGTTTCCAATAGTTTCTTCACAATCCCACTGATCAGTTTCAACATACAGAGAGCCTTTAGAGGTGCGAATGACGATGGAATCAGTATCGGAATCCGAGCTCGACATGCACAGTTCCCTATATAAACTGCCATTCAAATCAAGGTGAGTTCATAATGTGATGTCCCTGGCAAAATCTACATTCTAGGGCTATTTTATACATTTTGTGATTAACAAAAAAAATTATTATTTTTTAATTTCCCTTCAAATTGGACCATGATCAATGATTTTCATTGGTTTTCAGAAAAGAAAAAAAATTGCGTTCGGTTCCCCCTTTAAATATCTATTTTCTGTACGCAGGATGAAGTGGGACAAATAGTTGTGGACCCAGATGGAATTAAAGGAAGATGGAAGAGATATATGGAAATACTGTTGAATGCAGAGAATGAATGGGATGGCAACATAGAGAGTAACCCAGTTTTAGGACCGGCAGAGAAGATAACCGAGAAGGAAGTTGAGGAAGCGATAAAAGCAATGAAGAGTAGAAAAGCAGGAGGGCCGACGGGAGTTGTGGGAGATATGTTGAAGGCAGCAGGAAGTTGGGGTGTGAAGAGAATGACAGAGCTCTGCAATCTGGTGGTGAAAGAAGGCCGCATTCCAGTGGATTGGGAACTGAGTACCCTCGTCCCTCTATACAAGGGGAAAGATGACCCTCTGGACTGTGGCTCGTATCAAGCGATAAAGTTATTGGAGCATGGAATGAAGGTATCGGAAAGGGTGTTGGAGAGGAGGATAAGGAAGAAAGTGAAGATTGACGAAATGCAGTTTGGATTTATGCCAGGAAGAGGAACGACAGACGCGCTTTTTATTGTGAGGCAGTTGCAGGAGAAGTACATGGAGAAGTGGCAGAAGTTGTTTCTTGGGTTTGTTGATCTGGAGAAAGCATTCGATAGGGCATTGAGGCATTGAGGAAGGGCATTGAGGAAGTTAGGAGTGGAGGAATGGTTGATCAGAGTAGTGATGGCAATGTACAAAAGAGCGTGCACAGCTGTAAGGACGAAGGACGGGAACAGTGGTGAGTTTGAGGTGAAGGTGGGAGTGCATCAGGGGCCGGTACTAAGTCCACTACTATTTGTAGCTGTGATGGAAGTGCTGGCTCGGAACGTAAAGGAGGGTTTACCATGGGAGTTGTTGTATGCACATGATCTGGTGTTGATTGCAGAAAGTATGGATGGACTGAAGGAGAAGATGAACAAGTGGAAGGAATGTATGGAGACAAAAGGTCTGAAGGTGAATATCGGAAAAACGAAGATGATGGCAAGTGGTAAAGCATGTGGTGAGGTGGAAAGAACTGGGAAGTGGCCGTGTGCTGTGGGCAGGAAGGGTGTCGGAGTGAATTCCATTCAATGTACAATGTGCGCTGAGTGGGTTCATCAAAAATGTATTGGTTTGAGAGGGTCATTAACCAGTGTAGCAGCTACATTCAAGTGTAAGGTGTGCACAGAGGGAGCTGCAGATGGAGGAAATGTTGAGTTGGATCTTGGAGACGGCGTGAAACTGGAAGGTGTGAAAACATTTTGTTACCTAGGTGACATGCTAAATGGAGAAGGTGGATCAGACTCGGCAACGGTTGCTGGAGTGAGATGTGCATGGAAGAAGTCTCGGGAACTGAGTGGCGTGCTGACGAGGAGGGGAGTGTCGTTGAAGCTGAAGGGAAAGGTGTATGCTGCATGTGTGAGAAGTGTTATGATTTATGGGAGCGAGACATGGGTAATGAACGTAGAGCAGCAACGAAGGCTGGAAAGGGTGGAAATGCGAATGGTTCGGTGGATGTGTGGAGTATCATTGAGAGAGAGGAAGACAAATGATGAATTGCGAAAGATGATGGGAATGGAGCCTGTGATGGATGCTGTGAAGAGGAACAGGTTGAGATGGTTTGGTCATGTGTTGAGAAAGGATGAAAGTGACTGGTTGAGAAGAGTGATGGAAATGAATGTAGAAGGAAGTAGAGGACGGGGAAGACTGAGAACGACTTGGCTAAAGATGGTCGAAGAAGAAATGCGGACAAGGGGCTTAACAAGGGGAGATGCAGAAAATAGGGCAAAATGGAGAAGATTGTCATGGGGACCGCAAGGCTAACCCCCGCTCTTGCAGGGAAAATGGCCTTAAAATGCCTGTTGTTGTTGTTGTTGTTGTTGTTGTTGTTGTTGTTGTACACAGGTGCAAAACCGTCTATCTCTGGGCATTTCTTTTCCATGCCCATTCTTCTACCAATGTATCTCTAACCTTGGTATGTTTCTCTCCTTTCCCTTGTTACTGTCACCAGAGGAGAGGGTATTGCATTTGAGTCCTGTTGTCTGTCTGTCTGTCTGTTTGTTTGTCCGCACAGAATAAATATGATTTTCTCTGCAACCGTTGTTCCGATTAACAGGAAATTTTCACCATAGGTGCACCTCCAACTTTGCACATCTATATCTCCGAAAGCGCTGCATAGAAAAAACAGAGACATTGCTCATTGTAAAGAACGCTCCACGATGAATAAAATATGTTAATGATGATGTCATAGGTGCCTACATTATGACGTCATCATTCGACAAGTACAAAACTTAATCCGACAAGGATGAAATTTATTGAGCATCATCTAGGGATAAATTGGTGGAGAAAAAAACATTAATGATGACGTCATCGGTCACGTGGTTCGGCCGCCATATTAATTTTAACACAAAAGACTTAAAAACCATTAAAAACACATCCTGGCGAGGGTCTGCAATTTCTGATTGCTCTTTCTTGTTTATAATGTATTTAGGTTTTGCCTATTTATGACAATTATAGCAAACAATCTTCTTGATGTTTTACTTAAGTCTAAAGTTTTAAAATCTTGATCAGATGACCAAACTTGATATGCATATGACTTGCTAATAAGGTCTTGAGAAAAACGTTCTCTCTACGTCTCACAAAATACAAACTTGACAATCCTGCAAATGTAGATCGATCTTGCAGCACAGCAGCACGTGGCCGTGCAATGCTCTAAAAAGTGGGGACACCAAGAACAGGAAGCAGTCGTTGCAAACACAGCTGCCCTTAAACAAACCACACCCTAGTCAGCCGCCAGATATAAAAAGGAGGTCTCTCTTGGCACACAAACAATTTGGCCTCGATGTGGGAAAGCTGCCCAAACAGATTTCAAACCCCGAACTGCATACTTGAAACTCCAAAACAATACATCCAACATTCATGAATCACATCAATCCCCCTCCCATCAGTCGATCACAACAAATTAACACGACCTGTGGAAATAGACATCACAGCATAGATCCAAAGGTTACGACCACCACGGTTTACCTTTGCAGCAGAGGTTGCACGTCGAAAGGGAACTCTTTGTCATAGGTGAGAACATTCTTTATGACTGAAAGACAATGTTTAAACGAGTGAATAATTCCAAATAAATCGCCAAACTGAAATACAGTTTCACATTGACAACAATCAAAATGAAATAAAACATTCCTGAACAGCAGAATGCACCTGGTTCAATCTTCCTCAAGTCTTCCAAAGTGAAAGGTTCCTCAGAATTATCCGTCGACTAAAAGTAATCGGACAGGAAAGGGGAGGGAAATTCTTATCATCATTTAGATATAGCATTTTGAAGACTGTCGAATGCCTCATGAGTTATTACGTCATCACAAACTTGCCTAACAAACCTGCAGAGCCTTGCTCCTCAGTTCGAGGCAAGCGGCGGTTTTCCCCAGAGTTATCTACATACATTCGGACACACAAACATTACAAATCATATGTGACATCAACTTCACTGTGACCTTTAATAAACAGCTGTTAATAACATATAAAAGCTTTCCATATAATATATTCAATAAACCCTACACCCCTAGAAACCCCCTCCCCCACTCTCATCTCCGTCCGCTCACATCGCGCTCCTTCCCCCATTCCTCCTCTCTGGTCTCGAATGTCCATGCTCTATCCTTTGAAAACAGATCCAGCAATAGCTCGCCTACTCTTCGTGAAAGACGCAGTGGAAATCTTGCACGTCTCTCAACGATTGTCTGAAGAAGGGACGCCAGTTTAACATCCATTGGAGGGACGGCACACATTGATGATTCACGCAGTCTGTGAAACACCGGGATGATACTTTATAGCTGGGTTTGGGATTCAAACCCAAGCTAGACAGATTAGAGGAGAGTGTCCGTACCTCGAGGAACTTGGGGACGACTAGGAAGAAGACCTTTGTTGGTCGAAAGGTTGTCGAGAATTAAAGATCGACCGTCCTGAAGCTACGTCCGCGTCTTATTCAATCTCCCGATTATTTATTTAATACAAATGAGACGCCCTGCTCGTACTGTGGAGTTTCTACTCTTTCTCACAGTTATATATATATATATATATATATATGGAAAATGATTTGTAGAACTGCTAAAGGTGGCGCTCTTTCTGCCACACATCAATTTTGGAGCCTTTTTGTATGCATAGTCAAGGCTCACGGACGACCTGGGACTCATACACTGAACCATTGAACAAATCAATACGCAACAGGACAAAAGGAACATCACAGAGAGGGGGGAAGCACCAGCAGCAGAGTTGAAGGTCAAGATAGAGGTAGAGTTGGATGAACAATGGGTGTGGGGAGGAATGAGGGACAGGAGAGGATGCATGGGGTGTACAAGATGGATAAAGAAGGAACCTCTCAAGAGGAAGAACTGGAAATTTGGAAGGAGGAGGGATTGTGATGGGGATAGGTTAACAAGCGTAGAAAAGATCATTGTTTTGGATTGGGGATGATCTGACATGGTGGTGAACATTCACATATTGGATTCGGTGACATCCACGTTTTACTACATTGTAGTAAAAAGATACTCCCAAAATAAAATAAAATGTTATGCCTTTTTTTGGAGCAATATTAAAATGTATTGTTTTCCTACTTTTTCATTGCCTCTCATGATATTTTGCGAATACGAGTTGGCTCCCAAGTATAGCATTTTTGGACGTACCGATGACAAAATATTTTGATATCCAAGCAAGTCAAATAGTGGAGCAGATATGGCAAAGTCTCATCAGACATCTATGAATACAAATTGTTACTACATGTGAGGTAAACCACCTCGAGCAAATAAAGCCACAAAACTATTTCGGAGCAGGACCTAGGAGAAGGACCCACATACAAGGCTTTCATCCACAGCTCAATGGAATACTGCTCTCCCCTCTGGGCCGATGCTCCTGCCTCCCACCTAGCTCGTCTTCACGCTGTTGAAACCAAAGCTTTCAGAATCATTGGAATCTCCCGCGATGAAGCTATCTCTGAGGGCCTTTCACTCACTCACCGCAGGCAGGTAGGTGGTCTTTCTGTCTTCTACCGACTCCTCTCCGGCCTTGCTCCCCCAGCTCCCTCTGTGCTCTGTCCCCCAAATATTCCTACATGTCGCACAAGATCTGCCAGCAACCCTCTTATGGTTAAACTGCCAAAATCTAGGCTCTCTGCTCACCTTCACTTTCATTCCCCCTTTTTTCCCACCTCTGGAACAAACTCCCCCACTCCCTTCAATCCCACTCCTCCCTCCAGGTCTTTAAAACAGCTGTTCACTACCATCTCTTATCTTCCCCCATCCAAAACCTTGATCTTTTCTACCCCCGCTAATTCACCCCAGACACACTTTTTCGAAATTCCAACTTCTTTCCTGGAAGTCCTTGCAGTGTTCATATGTTTTACACCTCTCCCACCTCCTCCCAAGCTCTCTCCCTCCCACAGTTCTCTCGATGTCCCTGCTCTCAAATGTTGTGTTGTCTCCTTCCCCCTCTCTCCCCATCTTGTCTACCGCTCCCCTTATTTTGCGTTTTATGTGTCGGTTTGACTTTTTGTGTGATTAATGTTCGCTGTTTCACGAGCCTCGATCTTGCATACAAAAAATAAATAAATAAATAAACTGTCATGATAGCCTAAAGGTATGTGCACACACCTCTGAGCTGTCTAGCCTGGGTTTTAATCTCGACCCAGTTGTAAACTCATTGTCATCTCGGTGTTTCGCAGACAGGATGTTCCCTCGGATGGACGTTAAATTGGGCGTTCCGTGTGCTAGCATTAGTTGTTGGATGTGAAAGATCCCATGTTGTCCCTCACAAATGAAGAGGAGGCGAGCTATCACCTGCACAAAGGCCAAATCCTACCCTATCTACTGCTGGGAAGGCAATGGCAAACTACCCAGTGTAAACCTACCCAAAAGACTGCTTCGGCAGCACCAACGTTCTATCAAGAGCACACACAGTACATTGATGATAATGGTCAGGCTTGTGGCTTGAAGCAAAAAGATATACAATGGGAATCTATATTATAAAAGGAGCCATGTCTGTCTGTCTGTCTGTTTGTCATGTTATAACTTAAGAACGGATTAACATATTTCAATCATTCCAACTACAGTGGATTCGGGCAACTCCCGGGAATGTTTTTGATCCAACCCCAAAAAAAAAAAAAAAAATTTTTATGGGTACATGGACACGCGTGTAAACACTGCAAATGCCAAATCGTGACGTTGGTTATCCCTGCATGGAGAGCAGGATCTCCCAGGAAACCTTCTTTGTTAACTTGAGATCGGATTTCAATGAAACCACTCTCAGGAAGTAAACATAACCACCTATCCCGCTCCCTACAAAGATGTTTTATTCACCACGTTGATTCCAAATCTCTACGAATCCAAATCATACAAATCGTACTCATATACGTATATATATATATATATATATATATATATATATATATATATATAAGTACGATTTGTATGACATTGAAGGAACTGCGCTCCAACGCGAGTCGAAAGAATTGACGTGACCAAAGACGGAATCCGTCCGAGTTGCTTTATTGAAACAAAACAGCTCAGGTATTCTGACAAGCCCGTTTATCGGGCAGCAATATATATACACATTTATGTCGGGAAGTTTGCCCGGCAAAAGCTATACCGGGCATGCCCGGGTGTCAAGGGCGAGCCTTGGAAAGGCGAGTCTGGACCTGCCCGGGCGTGTTTGGCTGCGGCCTGGCAAGTCGAGGCTGGGCGTGCCCGGGCGCTCTGGGCGAGCCCTGGAAAGGCGATAGCGGGCATGCCCGGACGCTCTGGGCGAGCCCTGGAAAGGCGATAGCGGGCATGCCCGGACGCTCTGGACGAGCACTGGAAAGACGAGACCGGGCGTGCCCGGGAGGTTCGGGCGAGCCCTGGAAAGGCGATAGCGGGCATGCCCGGACGCTCTGGGCGAGCCCTGGAAAGGCGATAGCGGGCATGCCCGGACGCTCTGGGCGTGCCCTGGAAAGGCGATAGCGGGCATGCCCGGACGCTCTGGGCGAGCACTGGAAAGGCGATAGCGGGCATGCCCGGACGCTCTGGACGAGCACTGGAAAGGCGATAGCGGGCATGCCCGGACGCTCTGGGCGAGCCCTGGAAAGGCGATAGCGGGCATGCCCGGACGCTCTGGGCGAGCCCTGGAAAGGCCAGAGCGGGCATGCCCGGGAAAGACGAGACCGGGCGTGCCCGGGAGGTTCGGGCGAGCCCTGGAAAGGCGATAGCGGGCATGCCCGGACGCTCTGGGCGAGCCCTGGAAAGGCGATAGCGGGCATGCCCGGACGCTCTGGGCGTGCCCTGGAAAGGCGATAGCGGGCATGCCCGGACGCTCTGGGCGAGCCCTGGAAAGGCGATAGCGGGCATGCCCGGACGCTCTGGGCGTGCCCTGGAAAGGCGATAGCGGGCATGCCCGGACGCTCTGGGCGAGCCCTGAAAAGGCGATAGCGGGCATGCCCGGACGCTCTGGGCGAGCCCTGGAAAGGCCAGAGCGGGCATGCCCGGGAAAGACGAGACCGGGCGTGCCCGGGAGGTTCGGGCGTGCCCGGGAACAGTGAGTCCGGGCATGCCCGGGAGAGGCACGTCTGGCCGTGTTCTGGCCGGTGCAAGGCGATTGTGTGCATCCAGCGGTAACCGCTACAATATATGTATATATATATATATATATATATATATATATATATATATATATATATATATATATATATATATATATATATATATATATGAGTACGATTTGTATGATATATGTATATATATATATATATGAGTACGATTTGTATGATATATGTATATATATATATATATATATATATGAGTACGATTTGTATGATATATGTATATATATATATATATATATATATATATATATATATATATATATATATATATATATATATATATGAGTACGATTTGTATGATATATGTATATATATATATATATATATATGAGTACGATTTGTATGATATATGTATATATATATATATATATATATATAAGTACGATTTGTATGATATATGTATATATATATATATATATATGAGTACGATTTGTATGATATATGTATATATATATATATATATATATATATATGAGTACGATTTGTATGATATATGTATATATACAGTATATATATATATATATATATATATATATATATATATATATAATTATATATATATATATATATATATATATATATACGTACCCGAGGCAATTTATTCAAAATAAAGAAGAGAGGGGAGGGGGAGGGTGAGAATTTTTTTCATTTTGATCTTCCTCTTCCTCTTCCTCTTAGTGTGTTGTTGTATATTATTTGCAATTCAGCATCTAAAAAGGCTGTGATGAATATTCCTTTAACACTCTCCCTATACACGTCCTAATTTTATTTTTCCCCATTTCTTTCATTTAATGAAAGAAAAATTTGTTTTTAACACCAAACAACAACATTATGCAAAGATTGGTGTTCCGGTCAGCGAAGCGACGACAGATCTTTTATGCTAGTATATCATAAAGCAACAAAGAAAATTAATTTGGCCTGATGCAAATCCCACATATGTGATAAATGCCATTATTTTTGGTGCACGAAGCTGTTTCCAATATACAACGGCCAACTCTAGTGCCAAGGCATCCTGGGAAATTTGCAGCACACATTCCGGTTCCCAGGGAGATCAGGTTGCTATGCTAATTAGCACTACCTATGCACCAAACAAACAAAGGTTGGCCTTTCTCCCAGCACAGTCATGGCAACGGTGCAATGGAGGTTTGGTCACAAAACAAAGATTTAAATGTCAAGATTGTGGAAAGAGCGCAGCTTCACTTGCCTTCTGTTCTTCTGTGAAGTCAGAGGTGCCAGCAGCTGACTGTGCTTCCTTAATCAGTTGCATGGCCAGACTGAAAGACACACGAGATATCACGACCAAACCCTTTGGTTCAGATATACATTTATTGATAATCATGCAAGCAATGATCAATAATAATAATCAATAACTTTTATCAAGCATCCCAATCTTTCTGTGACATAACAAAATTCAACGTATTGGAATAGTTTTTTATATTGCAGTCTGTTAAAGAAAACTTTTATGGGGATTTTTCCCCATAAAAAGGATTTTTTGAATAAAAAAAACTGGTTCAAAGAAAAACATTCTGCAATAACTATTGAAAGATATTTTGGGCAAAATATGAATGCGAAATGGCAGGATAGTTTAGAGATACGTGCATTCGCCTCTGAACTGTCCAGCGTGGGTTGGAATCATCAAGTGTGTACCGTCCCTGGGATGGACGTTAATCTGGGGGTCCTGTCTCTGCCGGCATTAGTGATGGAAGTTAAAGATCCCAAGGTGTCCTTCGCGATGAGTAGGCGAGCCATCTCCGGCACCCTGAACAAATTATAACTTGCCTTGAATGATTGCTGGGAAGGCAACTGCAAATCAGCCAGCATAACCCGTGAAAATAAACTGCTTCGACAGCACCAACGCTCTGTAGAGAGTGTGGTACAACATTTTTACCCGACATAGCCTCTGACCTTTGACCTTTGATCCCAAAATCTAATCAGTTCAAATTTTCATTATAATATTATATACTTATACCAAGTTTGGTCAAAATCCCATCACTGTTAGCGCAGTAACAGAATTCTTACCTAACGCAATTTCTGTCTTTTCACCTCTTGACCCCATAATCTAATCAATTCATCTTTACATCATTATAATACTTTTACCAATTTTGACTTGGTTCCCTTCAGCCGTTCTTAAGTTATTGTGGTAACAAAAACCTATTACAGACTTTGACCTCTTGAACCTCTTCATCTTTGCATCATAATACATAATTGTACCAACTTTGGTCAAAATCCCATCGCTGGTTCAAAAGTCATCATGGTAACAGCATTTGTACCAAACAAGACCTCTGACCTTTGACCTCTTGACCTCATAATCTAATCAATTAATCTTTACATCATTATAATACTTTTACCAAGTTTGACTTGGTTCCCTTCAGCCATTCTTAAGTTATTGTGGTAACAAAAACCTATTACAGTCTCCGACCTTTGACCTCGACCCCAAAATCAAAGCCGTTCATCTTTGCATCATAATACATAATTGTACCAACTTTGGTCAAAATCCCATTGCTGGTTCAAAAGTCATCATGGTAACAGCATTTGTACCAAACATGACCTCGGAGCTTTGACCTTTGATCTCTTGACCCCATAATCTAATCAATTCATCTTTACGTCATTACAATACTTTTACCAAGTTTGACTTGGTTCCCTTCAGCCGTTCTTAAGTTATTGTGCTAACAAAAACCTATTACAGACTCTGACCTTTGACCTCTTGACCCCAAAATCAAAGCCGTTCATCTTTGCATCATAATACATAATTGTACCAACTTTGGTCAAAATCCCATCGCTGGTTCAAAACTCATCACGGTAACAGCATTTGTACCAAACATGACCTCAGACCTTTGATCTTTGACCTCTTGACCCCATAATCTAATCAATTCATCTTTACATCATTATAATACTTTTACCAATTTTGACTTGGTTCCCTTCAGCCGTTCTTAAGTTATTGTGGTAACAAAAACCTATTACAGACTCTGACCTTTGACCTCTTAACCCCAAAATCAAACCTCTTCATCTTTGCATCAT
Source organism: Myxine glutinosa (assembly GCF_964187855.1). Lineage (NCBI taxonomy): Eukaryota > Metazoa > Chordata > Myxini > Myxiniformes > Myxinidae > Myxine > Myxine glutinosa. Next base: position 53,774,961 of record NC_136266.1, on the reverse strand, counting down.
AATACATAATTGTACCAACTTTGGTCAAAATCCCATCGCTGGTTCAAAACTCATCACGGTAACAGCATTTGTACCAAACATGACCTCAGACCTTTGATCTTTGACCTCTTGACCCCATAATCTAATCAATTCATCTTTACATCATTATAATACTTTTACCAATTTTGACTTGGTTCCCTTCAGCCGTTCTTAAGTTATTGTGGTGACAAAAACCTATTACAGACTCTGACCTTTGACCTCTTGACCCCAAAATCAAACCTCTTCATCTTTGCATCATAATACATAATTGTACCAACTTTGGTCAAAATCCCATCGCTGGTTCAAAAGTCATCACGGTAACAGCATTTGTACCAAACATGACCTCTGACCTTTGACCTCTGACCTCGTGACACCAAAATCTAATCAGTTCATCATACCTGCACCAAGTTTGACTTTGATCCCTTCACCTGTTCTATCATGGACGCACGAGTGGACGAACGGACAGCCGGACGGACAACCCAAAAACATAATGCCTCCAGCGACTTCTTCGGCGGAGGCATAAAAAAAAGCCAATGGAATGTGAATGTATCCTTGTCCCATAGAGTTTCACATACAAATGCTGTGAAATAGATGTCTGCATCTGCCAGTTGACCAGCTGTGTTCGTTTTCTCGTCTGGCAGAGATGTATCATGAAAGGTCAGCTGGGGTTCAAATATGGATTTTGCATTTTTATCTAGTTTCCTTTCGGAGTAATATTCCTCTTGCATTTCCATACTTGTAGTAATTATTTATTTAAATTGTATTGTTGATTTTAAAACTTTTTGCATTGTCTATTCCACAGATTAAGCGTTGCGGTTGAGCTAAAGACAGCAGACTGAAAACAACTGACAAACGTGAAAAGATCAGAAGTCACAAAGAACAAGTAAAAGACAATCCAGATGGAAGTTTATTAGAAGGTGGATGAAGGTTAAGTTTTCACCCCTGTCTCTCTGTTTGTCAGAACAGACTTCGTAGTGTGTTTGTCTGTTTGTTTGTGAACAAAATATCTCAAAACGTTGTGGACTGATTCAGACGAAATTTGGCAGAGAGGTTAGACCTCAACAAGGTGTGTGACAAGGACGAAATGATTAGATTTTGGTGAAATTCCGGATCCGGCTACTATAATTTTTAAGTCATTCTTCACCATTGGGAGATCGGGCCAAAAACAATACATAGCAGGATATCTCAAAAAGTTATGGATGGATTTGAACGAAATTTGGTGGACCGGTTGGGTGTCTGACAAGGAAGAATCGATTCGATTTGGGTGAAGATCTGAATATGGATTCGGATACAATAATTATTTTATTTTTAAGTGATTCATCACCATTGAGAGATCAGGCGAAAAGCGATAAATAACATGATATTTTAAAAAGTTATGGACGAGCTATGGTTAAACTTGGTGGACGAGTTGGGTAAGTGACAAGAACAAGCCAATTCGATTTTGCTTCAGGTCTGAATCCAGATCTGGCCTATCAGTGGGATGCAAAACATAAACTGTTCAACCTGGTGGAGGTATGCGCTCTACCGAGTGCCGTTCTAGTTTATTTGTGTTATTATTTTTATATTGACCTTTTAAAGGCTTAATGGTGGATGGAGCTTGTCATGCAAATTAATGGATTTTTATGAGAATTACAAGGGAAACTAAATTCCTTGCCTTGAATCAGCGTGGTCTTGAATCTGGCTTTGCCAAACCTAGTGAAATACTTTTGTTTTTGTCATCTTTTTTAAAGCCACAAAACTGTGAATGTGTTCAAAAGTCATCAAGCTATTTGTGTGACATGGGTACATGGTACATTTGCGAGTTGTTTTGGGATATCTTTATCAGTGATATCTCTATTAATGAGATACAAAACGTGAACTGTTAAGCCTGGCAGAGATATGGGCTCTCCACCAAGTGCTGTTCTAGTTTATATGGCATACAGTGATATACAGTCACGTGAAAAAGTAAGTACACCCCATGTAAAGTTTTGACTTTTTCAACATATTTCAACATACAGCTATTTGATCTTCATTTCAACAATATTGATAGATAAAGGTGATATAATATAACAAATATCATGAAACATTTACATTTTGAAGTCCATTGTATAATTTAAATAAACATAAATGCAAATTTCACATGTGGAAAAAGTAAGTACACCCTTGGCTCTCATAGGTGGTATTGCCCCCTTGCCCCCTTTGGCAGTAACAACCTCATGTAGGCGTTTCTTATAACTGTCTACCAGTCTCTGACATCGACTGGGAGAATTTTTTGCCCACTCCTCCATGCAGAATTCTTTCAGCTGTGCGATGATTGAGGGGTTTCTTGCATGCACAGCTCTTTTCAAATCCCCCTACAACATCTCGATGGGATTTAGATCCGGACTTTGACTTGGCCATTCCAGAACCCTCCATTTCTTTCTTTTTGGCCATTCCTTGGTGGATTTACTGGTATGTTTAGGGTCATTGTCATGTTGCAAGGTCCACCTTCGGTTGAGCTTCGACTTTCTGACAGATGGCCTCGCATTATCCTCAAGCATCCTCTGGTACAATGAAGAATTCATAGTGGATTCTATGATGGTGAGCTGCCCAGGCCCTGATGCAGCAAAGCTGCCCCAAACCATAATATTTCCACCACCATGCTTTACAGTTGGTATCAGGTTCTTGTGGTCAAATGCTGTCTTTGGTTTTCACCAAACATGTCTTCTGGTACTGTGGCCAAATAGCTCTACCTTTGACTCATCTGTCCAGAGCACATTGTTCCAGAAGTGCTGGTCTTTGCCTCGGTGTGCGAAAGTGAAACTCGGTTCATTGGAAAACTTTAGTCTTGCCCTGATGTTCTTTCTGGACAGCAAAGGTTTCCTCCTGGCACACCTCCCATGTAGATCAAATTTGTGCAGCTTCTTTCTAATGGTAGACTCGTGCATTTTGACATCAACAGTGGCAAGAGCTACATGTAGGTCCCGTGATGACATTCTGGAGTTCTTAGAGACTTCTTTCAACATCTTGCGGTCTGCTCTCGGGCTGAACTTGCTGGGGCGGCCTGGCCTGAACAAGTTGGCAGTTGTTTGGAATCTTTTCTACTTGTAGATGATCTTCCGGACAGTCGAATGATTGATTTCAAATTGTTTGGAGATCTTTTTAAATCCCTTCCCAGACTCGTAGGCATCTATAACCTTCTTTCTGAAGGCCTCAGAGAGCTCTTTTGATCTAGGCATGGTGACGCCGCACACTTCAACAACAAAGAGCAAACCAAACTAAATGTCTGAGGTTTAAATAAGACAGGTTCCTCCAGGATCCTCTCTAACGATGTTCTAATCATTTGCACCTGAGCTGGTGCACCTGTTTCTAATTTTAGGTATTTGAAGTAGTGATAAATGTCAGGGTGTACTTACTTTTTCCACATGCGAAATTTGCATTTATGTTTATTTAAATTATACAATGGACTACAAAATGTAAATGTTTCATGATATTTGTTATATTATATCACCTTTATCTATCAATATTGTTGAAATGAAGATCAAATAGCTGTATGTTGAAATATGCTGAAAAAGTCAAAACTTTACAGGGGGTGTACTTACTTTTTCACGTGACTGTAGGCCGTGGCCAGTTTGACTCAACTTATCATATTTCACTTGATCAACACCAGTTAAAGGCAATAAACAAACGTGTGGTAGATCAGATGGGATTTGATCATGGGTTTCCAGCACCATAAGCCAGGGGTTCAGATTTTTTAAATATATATATTGTTATGTCGGGGGGTAAAGGAATATATAGAGCCAGGTAGATCTGTATAGGTAGGTATCCGACTGTCGTGATAGGGAATCTACCTGTAATAAGTTCTATGTTTAGCCGGTTTTTCGGTATAAGCTGTATTGGTGTCCCCGCCGCGAGGGGGGCGGGGCATGCTAATTAGTACAGGGATTATGGGTAATATTCCTTTGTTTGTCGTTCCCCCTGTCGCCAAACCTGTGTCCCTTATGGCAAAGCATTCACATAGACACTTAGATAGATCCCTTAGTGCACACATTAAATAATTCCCTTCCCTTACAATGACTGACCGGAAAGACAAACAGGTAGCAGCCGCGTACAATGCCACCATGGGCGACGAGCATCGTGGTAAACAATAACCGCGCCCAGGGAACGTGTGATTGGTTGGCGTGGAAGGCGCGAACCTTGAGCCAATCAGCGCGGAGGGCGCCAATCCAGTCCTTCGAAGGAGGTTGTTCATTGGAGGGAGAAGGGCCGGTGGCGGCAGAAGGTTCGAGAGACCACAAAGAATCGAGGCTCTGATTGGTAACACGCCAGAACTGACGTCACAGGGCGAGTGACAAAACGTCTCGTTCGTGGGCATTCTCCCTCTTCGCTCTGGGTATTCAGTCTTCGTTCGGGTCAGCTCATGCTCGTCAGTCGTGCTGGTCCGTTCGTTCTTGGCTCTTCGTATTGAGAGGTCCTGGTGGTCGTTGGCGTCGTCCCTGAATCTTTAGGTGCTCGGAGCTTGGAGCGGTGCTCGGTCCTTCGCGGTGCTTGTGGTGCGGGAGCGAGGATCGGTGCTGTGAGCGGGCGGGACCTCATGTGCGGTCGACGAAGAGCTTGGAGTGGGGCATGCAGCTGAGCAGGTCGCTCGGGGCCTGGTGGAGCGCGTGGGCGAAGCGGACGGAGGGTTTCTTCGCGCCAGAGCTCGGAGCCGCATTGGACGGCGGACACGACTACAGACAAAGATAAGCACGCACCACATCTCACAGAACACCACACGACATGTTATTTTATTTCATTCATTCCTTTGTCCTGTATTTGAAGTGTGAGTGGGGACGTCCCGATTAGAACATTTTATTACCGGCACGTATTTCCCTGTCCCGCGATTCCTTGTAAATAAACCCTTGTATTATTTTATTGTCTATTCCAAATCCTGTGTTGTTTGAGTTAATCACTTTCCAGGTTGAAGACGCTGGCGCGCGCGAGCCGGGAGGTAAGCGCTTCCACTTCTTCTTCTTCACTTCTTCCTCCCGTGCTCTTATAGCCGAATCCGTGTTTGATCGTCACCTCCATTAAAGCCGTTTGGTCATTCACAAGCCCAGGTATTAACCGGAAGGGATCGCGCGACAATATATACAAGGTCGAGGCCCATGGAAGGGACAGAATGTAGAATGAATCAGGAAGTAACAGAACAAAAGGAACATCAGAAAGACTTTTACTTTTACTTTGCATGGCAACGATCCATGACGCCATAGCACCTGCGCTGCCAATAAGGAGAATATTTAACATGTTCCAAAATATAAACTAGAACTATCAAAATGTTTTCGAAAGTTTGTTAAAAATATATATGCATAGGATATCAACGTTTCCCACGACTATAGCCAAGATTTAGGGGCTAGGATTCCAGAGGTCTCCCAATGGATGCATTTCAACATATTCCAATCATGATGTGAGTATTTCCGGAAGTTTTGTGCTCATGACTCGATCCACATATCTTGGCTTTCAAAAACATTGATACATTTCTTGCATGGGGTCATTTTTCCGTGACAACAGTTGCAAATAGCCTTGAGTGGGCTGACGGTTATCGCTTGAGGTTGTAGTTCAGACCTCTGCTGATTTGGGGGGGGGGGGGACCACACTGGGAGCCCCCCTCCCACCCTGATCCCCTGAGAGCCCCCCCAATACAAAATCTTAAAATCTAAGACCAAGCGATCCTGCGGACCATTGAGTAGAAGGGCTGTATCGGTCTTTAGAACAATGTGGTGGTAAATATGGGATGAGTAGGGATCTGAAGTTTGGGGGGTAACCACCCTGGGAGCCGCAATGATCGGATATTGAAAAATTGAAGAAAATTGAAAATTGAAGAAAAATTTGAGCTACATTGAGCTAATTTAGCTAATTGAGCATTAGCATTGAGCAATTCACTGAGCAATTCATTGAGCAATTCATTGAGCATTGAGCTAATTGAGCTACAGTACTGTCTTGTATTGATGTGTCAAGTTTCAGAACAATCAGGTGGATGATAATGGAGGGGTAACAAAAATAGGAAAAAGTAGACGGACGGACAGACATGTGGACATCACAGCCCCATTTTATAAGTTAATCTCTTCGAAAATCGAGATATGAGCGAAAACTTTGTCTGAGGGCCACAAAAGTTGTGGGTCCCTCACAGCCCCCCTACGGCTACACCCATCAGGGTCCCTTAACAACTTAACATTTGCTTCTCGCATCAGCTTAGGTCAATGATGACGTCACACAAACTTTAGACGACGTTGTTATTGTAAATCGTGGATGGAATATATCTCTACAAACTCAAAAGTATAAGATTTATCAAACGAAGGATAAAATTGTTGAAAAATTGCAACTCTTGATGATGTGCGAGTCTGTGATGGTATTTTAAATAACCATACAGGTGTATATTGTATATTATGACTCCAAATATTTATATATATCAATGCAGGTATCGGTATCGGTATCGGCATGACACCCAGCAGGGCTATCTAAGAGTATACATACAAATAGGGTGAAATGATCCTCTCCGGCCACCTCCACCATTTCAGGCCAAAATACATGGACATGAAGAGTTTGGGTTCCCGAGACGCGCCGAATAAATGAGCATCTCCTGTAGGAAGGAAATCAACATTGCCACAAATCATTCGTTTCATTCCCAGGAATGACAATTATGAGCTCACATGTGGTATTCATCCAGCGCCTCGACCAGTTGTCCCCACGAGTCGAAATCCGTGGCTTTCCTGAAGCTCGCAAACCATTTGTGTTGTGCTCGGCGAGCGAGCTCCGCCATGCTGGACCTCTGCGCACCCACGGAGGATCTGCCGCTCCCTTTCACCGCTCACATTCCCGTTTCCTTCCTACGCGGCTACACTCCCTCCCAATCTCGTCTTCACGCTCCTTTCCCTCCACGCGGCGAATCCGAACGGGTCACCGCGACTGGACCCCGGAACTCGCGCACTCCTCCTCCCCGCGCAATGAGAAAGTTAGGGCGGAATAAAAAGAGCAAGAAGCTGATGCTCTAGGTCTCCCACCTTTTGGGTGGTATGAGGAATAGATCTGTGTAATAAGGAAGCTAAACCTTGAACGGTTTTTTGAAATATCGCGTACAAGTTGCCGAGATGGTTGCCGTGGCAATATAATTCAGCCAATCACAGCCGTGATCGAATCGGGTTGAGATCATGTCATGAGAAATATGTATCTGCAACATGAGAGCAAAATTTTCAACGGTTTTTGTAATATCACGTACACAAAAGTACATGGACGGATGATCGGTTGGTCGGAGCTCATTTTAATGTCCAATCTTGTCGGAAGGGCAGAGGACAAAAAGTGAGGGCCTCGGCCTACATTCCACAAGATGGTCAAGGATGGTTGTGGACGACTCTTACTACACAGTAAATAAAACTTGAGACATGTTTAATGGTTTATTTGTTTTTACTTATTTTTCAAATGATCAATTATCCCGAATAATAGATCGATAACCTGCATCATAAAACAGTTAGAAATACATCAGTTTTCTCAAACTCTCAAAATTATTATCATCTCCCATGATGAGGTCAAAGCACAAAGTCTGCCACTCTTATATCGTAGGCAGGTTGGTGGTCTCTCTGCTCTCTAAACCCTCCCCAGGTTAAGGATGCACACTTTCTTCCAGTTAAACTCTCAAAATCAAGACTTACCACAAACACCTCCACTCTTTCCTCCCATTCATTGCTTTTCAGAGACTGTTCAATCGCATCACTACTCACAATCTTTTCTACCCCATTAACCCAACCTAACAAACCTTCTTGCAGATTACTGTATTTCCTCGGCATTATATATATATATATACACACTCGTATAAAGTCCGTCAAAAATGACGGATTGGAACAGTTTTTGACGGTACAGCGGCGTGAGCATGCCAAAGTCTGAAGTCTAGGCCTAGTGTCAGGGGATGGCTTATACCATCTTTATTTATTAGACATCCTACAGACGTAAATGGACACTCGTTTTACTCTGTGCGCATTGCACATCACGTGCAGCTAATTTCACCTCCCTGTGCCTTGTCTTTATTTAGATTTCTTTTGAACCACTTCTGTACACCGACCTTGAGGCTCAGTTTGCAAGCCACCGTCGACAATTCCAATGTAAGAGGCATAATTACTCTTCTTTTGGGTCTTCGGAGTCCTTGGAGTATTTTGTATCCTCGGGGGGTCTTTTGTGTCCTCTGGGTCATTTGGGTTCTTGGGGTGTTCAGTGTCTTTTGTGTATTTTGGGTCTTCTGGTTCATCGGTGTCTTTTGGGTCATTCGATTATTTTGGGTCGTTGATCTGGATCTTTGGGGTATTTAAGGGTTTTTGGGGTATTTTTTGTCTTAGGGGTAATTTGGGGTCCACTGGGTCCTCAGGGTCTTTAAGGGGCTCAGGGATCTTTTGGATTGTTTGGGTCTTTGGGGTATTTCAGGTCTTTAAGGGTCTACGGTGTATTTTGGGTCTTCAGGGTCTTTTCGGTCTTCTGGGTCTTTTCGGTCTTCCCGGTTTTTTGGGGTCTTCTTGTTCTTTAAGGGTCTTTTGGAAATTTTGGGTCTTGGGGTATTTTGGGGTCTTTTTGGTCTTCTGTGTCTTTTCGATCCTTTCGGTATTCAGGGTATTTAAAGGTCTTTGGGGTATTTTGGGTCTTCATGGTCATTTGGGTCTTTAACAGTCTTCAGAGTCTTTTGGATCTTCAGGGTCTTTGTAGTATTTTGGGTCTTTAAGAGGCTTGGGGTCTTTTGGGTATTCCGGGTCTTTATGGGTCTTTGGGGAATTTTGGGTCTTCAGGGTCTTTTGGGGTTTTGTGGTGTTTTGGATCTTTAAGGATCTTGGTGTCTTTGGGGTATTTTGGGTTTTCAGGGACTTGTCGGTCTTTTGAGTCCTGTGGGTCATTTGGGTCCTTGGGGTCTTTTTTTTTTTTTGGGGGGGGGATGCAAGATCGAGGCTCGTGAAAGAGCTAACATTAATCACACAAAAAGTCAAACCGACACAAACCGACACATAAAACACAAAATAAGGGGAGCGGTAGACAAGATGGGAAGAGAGGGGGCAGGACACAAACACAACATTTGAGAGCAGGGACATCGAGAGAACTGTGGGAGGGAGAGGGCTTGGGGGGAGGTGGGAGAGGTATAAAACATATGGACACTGCAAGGACTGCCAGGAAAGAAGTTGGAATTTCGAAAAAGTGTATCTGCGGTGAATTAGCGGGGGTATAAAAGATCAAGGTTTTGGATGGGGGAAGATAAGAGATGGTAGTGAACAGCTGTTTTAAAGACCTGGAGGGAGGAGTGGGATTGAAGGGAGTGGGGGAGTTTGTTCCAGAGGTGGGAAAAAAGGGGGAATGAAAGAGTGAAGGTGAGCAGAGAGCCTAGATTTTGGCAGTTTAACCATAAGACGGTTGCTGGCAGATCTTGTGTGACCTGCAGGAATATTTGGGGGACAGAGCACAGAGAGAGCTGGGGGAGCAAGGCCGGAGAGGAGTTGGTAGAAGACAGAAAGACCACCAACCTGCCTGCGGTGAGTGAGTGAAAGCCCCTCGGAGTTAGCTTCATCGCAGAAGATTCCAATGATTCTGAAAGCTTTGGCTTCAACAGCGTGAAGCCGAGCTAGGTGTGAGGCAGGAGCACTGGCCCAGAGGGGGGAACAGTATTCCATTGAGCTGCAGATGAAAGCCTTGTATGTGGTGAGGAGCTCAAGTGTGTGTGCCAAGGAAGGACTTCGCATGACGGAGGATGCCCAGTCAGCGACTGGCTTTGGAGGCCAGCTTGGCAATGTGGTTTTCCCAAGAAAGATCATGGCAGATAGTGAGACCCAAAGGCTTGAGCGACAGAACTTCTTGGAGAGGATTGTTGAGAAAGTAGATGGGAGGGTTTTCCAGTCGGTCTTTTCGGTAAAACATAGTAAGAGTGTGAGATTTGTCAGGATTGAAAGACATGTTCCACTTGTTTGACCAGTCTGTGATTTTTCCAGATCTGCAGAGAGTGAGGAGGCTGCAGGCTGCCGATCTGAGGGATGAGGAATGGAGCGGCAGAGAGTGGATTCATCAGCAAAGAGATAGAGAGGATTTTCCAGAGAGTCGGAGAGATCATTGATGAAGACCAGAAATAGCACAGGGCCCAGAACACTACGTTGGAGAACTCCAGCCAGAACAGGAAGGGGCGATGAGAGAAATCCATTCAGGGCCACACGTTGACTACGACCAGAGAGGAAGTCCGCAAGCCAAGCATGGAGATTTCCATGGATACCATAGGAGGAGAGTTTGGTGAGCAGAGCTGGGTGCCAGACCGTATCGAAGGCACGTGATATGTCGAGGGAGACAGCTCTGATTTCCTGTTTGGCATTGAGGACCTCCATCCATTGTTGAGACAGGAGAAGCAACATGTCCAGAGTAGAATGACCTGGTCTGAATCCAAATTGATGATCGGAGATCAAGCCAGTGGAGAAGAGGAAGGATTTGATATCCGAAGCAATGATGATTTCCATGACTTTGCTGATAATTGGGAGCAGGCTGATTGGTCTGTAGTTGCAAGGATCTGTTTTTGCAGCTTTCTAATGTAAAGCGGTAATGTTTGCTGATATCCAAGATGCTGGCAGAAGACTTTGAGCAAAAGAGAGGGTGAAAAGAACAGAGAGAGGGTGAGATAGAGCCGTAGAGCAGGATTTTAGGACCCGAGGGCTGATGCCGTCTGGTCCAGTTGCAGAATCAGAGTCGAGGTTTGACAAAAACTTCTCCACCTTGTCAGGAGAGAAGGAAACAGAGTCCAGCAGCAGTTGGGTTTGACTGGGTAAGGTGGGAACAGAGAGAGATGGGTTTGGGACACAAGATTTTGAGGCAACACAGAGTTGAGGCATTCGGCTTTGTCACGTGCATTGTCAACTGTGTAGCCATTTGAGGTGAGGGAGGGGATGGAGGGGGCACAAACACCAGAAACGGATTTGACCAGACGCAACCAGGATTTGGAGGAAGGAGACAGGTTTGAGAGTTTATTCTTGAGTGTGGAGAGATAGTGCTTTCTGGCACTCCTGAGGGTAGACACACACTTGTTCCGAACTTGGTGGGAGGAACTGAGATTACCTTCAGTTGGATTTGCCTTCCAAGAGGCAAAGGCAAGTTGTTTCAGGGCAACTGCCTCACCACAAGATTCAGTGTACCATGGACAGGAGGAAGGGTAAGACAACTGAAGACGAGATGGGATAAATCTGTGCATGAGAGAGAGCAGTTTGCTTTGGAAGAATTCCCAGGAAGAATTGATGTCAGAGGCAGTAGAGATGTGAGACCAGTCCAGATGATTGATGGCTGCTTGCAGCCTGTGCCAGTCGGCCTGAGTGAAATGCCAGACTCGTAAACGCTGAGGAGGCTCTCTGAGAATGGCCAGAGAGATGTCCACTTTAACAAGCACATGATCAGAAGAACCGATTGGAGCAGAAGAAGAGCAGCAGACATTTGCAGGGAAGTTTGTCATAACCAAGTCTAAAAGAGAAGATACTCCATTGACTGAGATCCGGGTCGGGAAATTGACAGATTGTGTCAGTCCCAATGAGTCACAGAAGTCCTTTGCTGAGGTGCCATGGCTGGTGAGAGAGGAACCCACACCCAGACAGCTGGCATGATGACAGTTGAAGTCGCCACATATGTGGAAGAGGGAGTTGGGATGAGTTGATAGAAGTTGGTCCATGTTGTCCGACAGCGACATGTAAATGGAGTCATCACTGTTTGGTGGACGGTACAGAACACATATGAAAAAAAGGTGGGAGTGGAGAGGAAGCCGTAGCCAGAGGTACTCCTGGGGGTGGGGTGGAGAGAGGACAGTGCAAGGAGAGTGAGGAAGAGAGTTTTTGATAAAGATAGCCACCCCACCACCAGGACGAGGCTCAGGTCTATCATACCGGAGGAGGGAGTAACCAGGGAGAGATATTAAGGAATCAGAGACATCTTGAAGGAGGAAAGTTTCTGTTAAGCAGATCAAGTCTGGATTGTCAGAAGCAACCTGAATGGAGAGATCAATCAGGTTTGAGCGAAGGCCTCGGATATTTGAGGTCCATATCGTAAATGAGGAGAGAGGGGGAGCATCGGGTGCAGGAGAGGGGAGGGGTGGGGTCGGGGCAGATGAAGGATGGGCGGGGGAGGTAGGAAGAGCAGTTAATAGTGTGTCAGAGATTACAGAAGAGTTACAAGAAAGGGAAGGATGAGGACAAAAGGTTTGATGGTGATGGGATGAGGCACAGTGAGGAGTTCTTTGAGGGGTGGCAGTGGCAAGTAGTAGGTTGGGGGAGGTGGAGGTATGAGATAGAAGGGAGATGAAGTCGGAAGGAGGCAGCTTTGAGAAGGGGGTGGGAGGGCGGAGAATTGGAGAGGGATAGTAGGGGGCGAGATTTGAAGGGGGGGGGGGGGGGATCGGGGGGAGTTTAGGAGGGGAGGGGCAAGGGGGCAGTTTAGGAGGGGAGGGGAAAGTCGGGAGATTTGGAGGGGAGGGGCAAGGGGGGAGTTTAGAAAGTGGATGATTAATGAAAGACGAACATTTATAACAAATTGGGTATATTGTGATTTTCAAGTTAGCGATCCATTTAAGAACGATGGAGGAGGGGTGGAATGAATGTGAATTTAGAGTATGTAGTGATTTGGAGTTATAAGAGATTGAATATTTTTTTGAAATGGAATGAGTTGGAGAGGAAATTGAAAAGAGCCTTTTAAATAGGAAGAAAAACAGCGTGTTGTAATACACCACTGAATAAAACACTGCAGGGGAAAGTTTAAACATATTTAAACAGAACCGTGAAGAACAATCTAATATTCACAAAAAAAACCAATGGGGAAAGGGAGCCGAGAGGAACAACCACCAGTCAAGTGAACAGAGCAAAAGATGTCAGCAAAAGGAACAGGGCAAAACAGATGTGGGGAATGGCGTGAAAATGTGGGTGAAATGGGGGTGAAACACGTGGTCGAAGAACGAACGAACGAAAAGAACAAAGAAGGAAATGTTTTTGTTTTTTGTTTTTTTTAGTTAAGATTTTAAACAAGGAAGTATGGGGTGAAAAGACTGGGAAAAAACTGAGAGAACGAGAGTAGCAGGACCACAATCGACCGCTGAGAGAAAACAAAGCCTCCAGGTAGGAAGCTTAAAGAACAACAGCAAGGCCGCAATATATTGCGGCACGAAATACTCGACCGCTCTATACAGGTATGAAAGATTAACACTGATAATCTTCCAAGGGACGCACTATAGGTACACACACGTAAGATAAATACAGTTTCGACAAAAATACAATTGTGAACAATTACTTAACTTCGAGCGTGCGTGAAGGTCGGGACAGCTGAAGGACGTGCGTGAAGGTCGGGACAGTCTTCAGGGTCTTTGAGGTATTTTGGGTCTTCAGGGTATTTAAGGGTCTTTGGGGTATTTTTGGTCTTCGGAGTCTATTGGGTGTTTGACAGTCTTCAGGGTCTTTTTGGGTCTTCTGGGTATTTAAGTATTTGAATATTTGGGGTATTTGATATATAATATACTTCGGGGTATTTGAATCTCCCGCGATGAAGCTAACTCCGAGGGCCTTTCACTCACTCACCGCACCGCAGGTAGGTGGTCTTTCTGTCTTCTACCGACTCCTCTCCGGCCTATCTCCCCCAGCTGTGCTCTGTCCCCAAAATATTCCTACAGGTCGCACAAGATCTGCCGGCATCCCTCTTCTGGTGAAATTGCCAAAATCAAGACTCTCTGCTCACCTTGACTCCTTCATTCCTTCATTCCTCTTTACCCCTGCCTCTGGAACAAACTCCCTCACACTCTTCAATCCCACTCCTGAATCCAGGTCTTTAAAACAGCTGTCCACCACCATCTCTTATCTTCCCCCATCCAAAACCTTGATCTTTTCTACCCCCGTTAATTCACCCCAGATCCACTATTTTGAAATTAGACTTCTTCCCTGGAAGTCCCAGCAGTGTCCATGTGTTTCATACCTCTCCCACCCCTCCCCCCCCCCCCCCCCCGCATTCCCATGCCCCTCCCTCCCCCCCAAGCCCTTTCCCTCCCACAGATCTTCCTATGTCCCTGTTCTCCACTGTTGTACTTGTGTGCTTCCCTCTCTCTCCCCATCTTGTCTCCCGCTCCCTTTATTGTATGTTTTGTGTGTCCGTTTTTTTTTTTGTGTGATTGATGTTAGCTCTTACACAAGCCTCGATCTTGTCTACAAAAAAAAGGGTCTTTGGGCCATTTTGGGCCTTCGGGGTGTTCATGGGTTTTCGGGGTCTTTAAGGGTATTCAGCGTCTTTAGAGTCTTCGTGGTCTTTTGGGTCTTTAAGGTTCTTGGGGCCTTTTGGGTTTTTTTTGAGTCTTTGGAGTATTTTGGTCTTTAACAGTCTTCAGTGCCTTCGGGGTCTTCAGGGTATTTTGGGTGTTTGGGGCACATTGGGTCTTCAGGGTCTTTTGTGTCTTTGGGGTAATTTGGGTCTTCAGAGTCCTTGGGGGTCTTCTGGTTCCTTGGGATATTTTGGGTCCTCTGGGCATTTTGGGTCCTCGGGATTATTTGGGTCTTTTGGATCCTCGGGGTCTTTTGGGTATTTGGGGTCTATTAGGTCTTCAGGATCTTGGGGATATTTTGGGTCTTTGGGGTCCATTTGGTCTTCAGGGTCTTTTCAGTCTTTCGGGTCTTTTGGGTCTTCAGGGTATTTTGAATCTTCAGAGTCCTTGGGGTCTTCTGGGTCCTTATGGTCTCTTGTGTCTTTAACAGGCTACAGGGTATTTTGGGTGTTTGTGGTCCATTGAATCTTCTGGGTCTTTTGGGTCCTCAGAGTCTTTTAGGTATTTTAACCGGTTGACACACAGTCGTGTTCAAAGATTGCCCCTTAAACCCCCTCCCCCCACTCAAATCCCCCCTAAAGCACTACTCAAAGTAGCCTTATGCCTTGTGAAGCCATAACTAGCCTTATGAAGGGGGACAGACACACAAACACAGTGTTTATATGTTGGAGTATATATATATATATATATATATATATATATATATATATATATATATATATATATATATATATATATATATATATATATATTGTTGCGGATATGAGATTGGCATCCATCCAGATCCGCTTGTAAATATTCCCCTATTTCCTCAGTACTTCCCAACTATCCCCAATTCCCCATTCCCTAGTCCCATTTTCTGTAAACAACACTCTGTAGACCCGACCTTCCCCTATTTCCCCCATTAAATGTCGCATCCAGGTCCACCGCATCTCACGTAGACAACTATAGGACATCTTGCTAGTTATTCTTAGTCTATGTCAGTTAAGGACTCGTTTCCATTAATTCTGACTCTTCGTTGCACCAGAATGTGATTGTATGGCACCGTTAGGAAGTTTAGGACCTCCCAATACCTCCCCGCAGCTCTTCCTCATGGTACAACAACAACAACAACAACAACAACAGCGGCGGCGGCGCGGGGAGTGTGCGTCCTCACTCCGGCTTGGTTGGTAGGGGGTGTTGAAAGGGCACCAAGCCTTTCCAACGAGCCGCCATCGAGCATGTGCTCGACGGGGTTACCACGTAGGGGCTCGCTGTCAGCTCCTCGTCAAGGGCGGAGCCCGGTAACCCCCCGCACCCAATAGAAGCGGCGGACCGCTCCCATCTGGGGCGGAGCCAACGAGCCGAGGGCGTGTCACTCCCCGCTGAGCATGCGCAGGAAGAGGGAGGTGACGTCAGATGCGCCCTCAGCTTGGAGAGAGAAGACGCCACCTCCGAGCGCTGCAATACCTCCCCGCATCTCTGGACCGGACCGTGTTTGATTCTGCCCCTGAGCCAAGGTGCACCTTGTGCTATCGACTGCCTGTCCTTCCCTGCCATCAATCCCTGTGTGAGTCAGTCTTGTTCCGTTTGTCTGTGGTCTGTCGGGGATAAGATAAGACTGTAACTAAGTGCCCATCTTTTCTGTGCTTTACCTCATACCTTGTAATCTACCCCCTTTTCTCCACCACCAATTATATCCTCCTCCGGAGGTCTTGAGAACTGTACCCCTTGTGTCGTTTCATTTATCCCAGTCGTTGTGTCTTTTCCATCATTGATTTAGCATAGCGCGACCAGGTCAACGTCGGGTGGAATCGGGTGAGTTGGGGAAGAATCGGGGGAATTGTTAGGTCGCGGCAATACCACCGCTCGGTAATTAACATCAAATCCGCGATCCGTAACAACTGGTGTCGAGGAGTGAGATCGGACCCGAAGCGCGCTTAACGCGCTCAAAATTACAAGTGACCGAAATTTGTTTTGTTGTAAAATAAAAACCCGAATTTTGAAAGTCGCGCTATGGCAGATCAAGACGGCTGGGTTCCGGTTGAGGAGAGTGAGGCAGGGTCGATCCAGGACCAAATTGAGGGACATGAGGAGAGCGAAGCAGTGAGGGCGGCAGGTTCGCAAAATGGCGCCTCGCACATGGCTACGGCGGCCGCACTCGCTGCACAAGTGGGAGGGATGGCCCAAATGCAGGCCCTCATGGAGCAATTTATGGTACAAATGCAGGCGTCCCTCAACCTGCAGAAGGACGATATGAGGGCTAATAGTGAGCAAATGAGGGCTGATAGTGAGCGATTGGGTGAGCGATTGGAGGGCCAAATGGGGGTAATGAGGGACGAAGCGAGGGGTACCGGTGAGGGGTTAGAACAAAGGATGGGGGCCCAGATCGGAGGGTTAGGGAGTAGAATAGAGGGATTAGACAATAGATTAGGGGAAATACAGGAGGGGTTAATGGGGGTAGAAAACAGAATGGCCACTCAAGAGAATCAAATGGAAGGGATGCAAAAGGGGTTAGAGGGGTTAGAAAACAGTATGGAAGGCAAATTGAGGTCCATGAGGGACCAAGCGGAAAGGGAAGTTAAAAAATGGGGCAGCAGATAGAGGGGGTCAGAATGGGGGTAGAAACTAAATTGGATGCTCACAGGGAGGAAATGGAGCAGATGAGGGTGGCATCTGGGCAGGAGATGCAAGTGATGGGAGAGGAGATCAGAAGAGGTGTGAGTGAGGAGGTCGGAGGAGTGCGCGAGGAGGTGAGGCACTGTAAGGAGCGCATGGAGAAGGAGGTGAGAAAGGGGACTGTAAAATTGCAAGGGGGTATAGAGGAGTTGACGCTGGGAGTAGAACAACTGACAGTGGGACAAAAGGAGTTGGGGGACCAGGTAAAGAAGAACACAGCGGTAATAGAGGGTTTAAAATCGACACAGAAGGAGATGAAAAAGGACGTAGGGGTAATTAAAAAAGAGTGTCAGACGGTACATGAGGACCTGACGAGGAAAATGAACAAGGTGGTAGAGGTGATGGAGGTTAAAGAGCGGGAGGTGCGGGAGCACATAGAAAAAAATAAGGTGGAGTTAGAGGAAGAACTTGAGGGGGCGCACGAGGAGATGAAGGAGGTGAAGCAGAAATTAGAAGAAGTGGAAGAAGGGGTGAGCGAAATTAAGAAGCGACGGAGAGAGGATAAGAAAGAGATAAAGGAGGAAGTAAAAGAATTGGTCCAAAGTCTGTGTTCGGATCGTGATGATGTGCTCATTAACCGGATGAGGGATTCGCAGGTGATGGAGGAGAAGCGAAGAGAAAGAGGACCCGGTGTAAGTGGTGACCAATATGGTCGTGCGTATGATGCGCCAGGTGATTTAATAAGCTTGGGGGTCGAGATAGACCCGGATGTTCGTGAGAGGCCAAGAGTGAGGTGTATGGCTGGTCCGGAGGGTATGGAACGAGGGTGCGAGCGAGAGGGTCCGGTGATGGGAGAGGTGCGAGGTGTGAGTGAGCAAGGTTGTGGTGGTATGGAATGGGTAGCGGGTTGCGGAAGTGTGACCCATGCATCGACACCAACAGGGGTAGTTTTTAGAGGGACAGGGGAGGCATGAGAGCCCCTTGGGGGTAATGTACTGTGGGGGGCCCGGCCGGTTCGGCCCCACGCTGACCCCGCAAGGGGCGACGCACAGGGTCCGGCAGGCGGGCAACGACTCACATACGAGGTGGTCCCACAAGGTCCCACTTGCGCCGTATGACGGTGGGTAAGGGTGGCATCCCTGCCACCCTTCCCATGAAACGGGGGCAAATGCGCTATAGATTATGGGGTGTATGGCAGAGAAAACTAGCCCGGGTGGGTTAGGATATTGTGTGTAGGGATCTAGCGAAGATGACATTAGGTAACGTTAAGGTTTAGATAGTGACTGATACCTGTAGTGGGGACGCAGGTAGATTAGAGTGGATGATAATGACGAGGGAGCGCAATAGTTTAAAGGGACGACTGGGAAGCGCAAGTTTCAGAGGGGAGTAGTTAGATGAGATGATGCTGTGTGAGAACTGGACAGGTGTGTGAGTAGTGAGTGTTGTGGATCAGCGCAAATGCGCTTGGGGGAGAGAAGGGTGCAGGCGGCACCAAGTATGAGAGCACAGGTGTGCAAGTACAGGTGTGTGGAATACATGGAGTATTGGAATGAGTGGTGTGGAGAGAGTTGGAGTAAGTGGTACGGAGTGGTGTGCATGGTGCGAAGGTGTGGATGGGGGAAGAGTGGACCCCTTTCACAAGTACCCGGGGCGGGTAGTGTAAGTGTTAGGTAGAGGGTATAGGTAAATTGTGGTTGGATATTGGCATTTGTGGTGCGGTTGCAGAATGGTATTGTGGATGGGTGCATTAGTGTTGTGGAAATGGCTGGGCGTGTAGCCTGTTAGTGTGTGTAGTTGGTTTGGGCACTCCACCACTGTGAGGATGTCGGCCAGGTGAGGCCGCAGGTGGGCTCTGGGAGCCGTTAGTGTCAGTGGGTGCCTGAGGATCCCAGGTGTGGATCGGGCAGCCCGTGCCAGAGAGGGCACTGAGGGGGTGAGAGTGCGAGAGGGCCTTCCCCAGTTAGTTAGGTTAGGGTGAGGAGCAGGTAAGCTCGGGTGGCAACTACAGTGGTGGAGGTGTGCAGGTGGGTAGACCTGCTGGGAGAGCTACACGTCACAGCCCAGAAATTGTGCGAGGGCACCGGGAGATGAATCGGGGGAGTGAGACCCCAAATTGAGAAGCACCACAGTTTGGTCAATGGGAATTGGTTTTTAGAACCCATAGTGTAAGTTGGCCAATGGATTGGCAGGGAAAGACCTCGGGTAATGTAAAGTTGTTAAAGTCATTTAGGAAATAGTTAGGATTGATGAACCTGTCGCACCATACGCAGCCACTTACCTGTGGTGATGATGACTCCACACCTGTGTTCCTTTGTTCTGTGTTGCAGGAAGTGAGAATTGCTGTGTGGATTTGTGAGACGCATCACGACGTGGATGAGACATTGGGGTGATTCCATCTCTCCCTCCCTAGGAGGGACTGATGATGAATTGGTGATGGCAAATTTTGATGTTGAGTTGGAGATGGCAAATTTTGATGAGAGTTGGAAATGGCAAATTTGATTGGTTAGGAGGGAAAGAAGACGAATTTGGTTTATGGGAGGAACGGGGAAGACAGTAGGGACGTTTGTTGATGTGTAAAGTAGATGTTTATGGGTAGTGTTGTGTTTTGTGGATACAGTAAGGGGTAAGGGAGGGGCAATGTAGGTTACCTGGTGGGGGGGGGGGGGGCATACGGTAGGAACGTACCTGTCTCACCTGGTTCCCATGTGCCCCTAGTGTGCATTACCTAATATTGCGTGCACTTTTGCGCCCTTACCACCTTACTCACTTGTTTCTTTTGTCTCCCACCTCTGAGGATCTGGCTTTGGGGCAGAGAGAGAGGAGAGAGAGGTGCTGGCTCCACAGTTGTGGGCCTGTACTTTCGCTGCTTGCTGCCTGGATCGATACACCATATGGACCGCAATTTTTGTGGCCGCCCACCATGGACCGCAGTTCTTTTGCGGGCAAGCACCACCCGTTGATGGACCTCTGGGTCAACGTGGCACCTATGCCATACAGGTGAACCACTTATAGTTGGCCCCCCTGACGGCCACAATTTAGAAATGGACGCGGTTGGCGCCTTTCTTTATTCCTAAAGAAGCCAGAAGGCCAAGAGAAGGCAAGACCAGCGGCAGAACATCGGCCGGCTGCGACACCACCGGTGACTATGAACACTTTATTGGTGCACCGGATGGTGCTGACTGTGTGTATGGGATGGTGCTTTTGGTGCTTGGATGGGGTGCTCTGCACATTATTAAAGGCCGTAAGGCCACAGGGCACTCGTGGGTTGGTGTATCGATGCTGGCATGCGTGCTCTCTCTCTATGCATAACATCTGCATGTGTTCCTCAAAGAACAGGTCCTGGATCGTAGTGTAAATATCAGTGTAGTCTTGTATAAATGATGCTCCCTACCGGCTGTATGTTTAGTTTGAGGATTCTTTCCGCGATTCGGTTATCCTGTGGGTGTGTTTCTGTGAGGAGAAGGGTGCAACGTCGCAGGGGGACATATTTACTCATTTGTGAACATCTGTAAAACTGTCGCACTCAGGGTTGAGTTAATAGTAGAGGGAACTACATCTGAGTGCCACACTAAAGTAAGTAAAAATTTATCGGGTCGGGACGCCCCGAGGTAGAGAAGGGTGCAATGTTGCGGATATGAGATTGGCATCCATCCATATCCGCTTGTAAATATTCCCCTATTTCCTCAGTACTTCCCAACTATCCCCAATTCCCCATTCCCTAGTCCCATTTTCTGTAAACAACACTCTGTAGACCCAACCTTCCCCTATTTCCCCCATTAAATGTCGCATCCAGGTCCACCGCATCTCACGTAGACAACTATAGGACATCTTGCTAGTTATTCTTAGTCTATGTCAGTTAAGGACTCGTTTCCATTAATTCTGACTCTTCGTTGCACCAGAATGTGATTGTATGGCACCGTTAGGAAGTTTAGGACCTCCCAATACCTCCCCGCAGCTCTTCCTCATGGTACAACAACAACAACAACAACAGCGGCGGCGGCGCGGGGAGTGTGCGTCCTCACTCCGGCTTGGTTGGTAGGGGGTGTTGAAAGGGCACCAAGCCTTTCCAACGAGCCGCCATCGAGCATGTGCTCGACGGGGTTACCACGTAGGGGCTCGCTGTCAGCTCCTCGTCAAGGGCGGAGCCCGGTAACCCCCCGCACCCAATAGAAGCGGCGGACCGCTCCCATCTGGGGCGGAGCCAACGAGCCGAGGGCGTGTCACTCCCCGCTGAGCATGCGCAGGAAGAGGGAGGTGACGTCAGATGCGCCCTCAGCTTGGAGAGAGAAGACGCCACCTCCGAGCACTGCAATACCTCCCCGCATCTCTGGACCGGACCGTGTTTGATTGCACCTTGTGCTATCGACTGCCTGTCCTTCCCTGCCATCAATCCCTGTGTGAGTCAGTCTTGTTCCGTTTGTCTGTGGTCTGTCGGGGATAAGATAAGACTGTAACTAAGTGCCCATCTTTTCTGTGCTTTACCTCATACCTTGTAATCTACCCCCTTTTCTCCACCACCAATTATATCCTCCTCCGGAGGTCTTGAGAACTGTACCCCTTGTGTCGTTTCATTTATCCCAGTCGTTGTGTCTTTTCCATCATTGATTTAGCATAGTGCGACCAGGTCAACGTCGGGTGGAATCGGGTGAGTTGGGGAAGAATCGGGGGAATTGTTAGGTCGCGGCAATACCACCGCTCGGTAATTAACATCAAATCCGCGATCCGTAACGATATATATATATATATACAGACTTGGCATTTAATATGGAATTTTTTTTTTTCTTGACTTGGGTTTACTTTCTGAACTCGGTATATCAATCTGGTGAGTTTCTTTTACGCTTCGGTGATTTCTTTGTTAAAAGAACCATGTCACTGATTGTCTGTCGCAGCAAGAAGTCAATAAAAGGATTATATCACAGGTGGCGTGACAAAATGTATGGACAGGTACATTTGACGATTGGCTTCACAATCGGGTATATAAGGGTTGTTGCGTTCTGTATTAGTGGAAAACAACTGCTGCACGTCGACAAAAGTTATTGCCGCTTCCACTGGAGATGGTCCGTCAACTCGACAATGCTGTTTATCATTTAGTGGTGGCTTTACGAAATTCCGGCATGAAACAGCATGCTATTGCTCAGCAGTATGGCATCACTCAAGGTCAGGTGTCAAAGATCCTGAAACGAAATTCTCAGAGGGGTGTCCCTTCTCCAAGACCGAGGTCAGGACATCCCCGCAGAACCACAAGGAGGGATGATCGCCAGCTGCACCGGTTAGTCCGCAATGGCCGTACCAAGTCAGCTAATCGGCTTAGGGCTGACTGGCAGCAACTGACAATTGTGCCTGTATCCAGAAGGCTAAACAACCAACGACTGGTTCAAGCAGGCTATTGTGCCAGGCGTCCCCTGAGAAAGCCACGTCTGACCAGACAACACCGCCAGCGCCGATTGCAGTGGGCCAGAGAGCACCGTCAATGGCAGCCAGGACACTGGAATCACGTGACAAGTCTAGATTTCTGGTCTATCGTCAATATGGCCGCGTCCGAATGCGCAGACAAGTGCATGAAGCCTACAACGAAGGTTGTATAGTGCCAAGAGTCCAAGCTGGAGGTGGTGGGGTGACCGTTTGGGCTGCTTTTCATGCAGGGGGCAAAACTGACCTGGTTGTTCTGAATGGAAACCTGAACCAGTTCAAGTACAGGGCCATTCTGGAAGAAACATTGCTTCCATTTGTTCATGCAGCCTTTTGAGGAAACTTTGTCTTCCAAGATGACAATGCATGCCTCATCATGCTCGCATGATCCAACACTTTCTTGCTGACCGTGGTGTAGAGCATATGGAGTGGCCTGCCATGTCCCCGGATATGAATCCGATAGAGAACTTGTGGGCAGAATTAACGCGTCAAATCGACAACTTGGACCAGCAGCCTGCCTCTGTGCGTGAATTGCAGCAGGCTATTGTAACTGCATGGCAAGCGATTCCTGTCCAAACCTTGGCAAATCTCGTGAACAGCATGCCTCAATGTGTACGTGCTCTCCTGAATGCTCGTGGGGGTTACACGAAGTACTGAGCTGTAAATTTACTGTCCGTAATCCCAGTCGTAATTTAACTTTTGTTTTTGTTTAAAAAAAATTTTTGGCTAATGTGCAAAATAAAGAGATACTTCTGGAAAACACACAGAAGTTTAACACAGTACTGTCCGTGAATTGAGTTCAATATCAGTTTACATCACTTTCAAGGATCAATTTATTTGCTTCGAAATGTCAAATGTGATTTTTGTTTCTTTTAAAGGTCACATTAACAAAATCTAGAATAATTTCAACATAATTCCAATGAACTTTTGGTTCTACGTCATCTTGAAAAGTAAGTTCACCCCCACAAAAAATATATTCCATATTAAATGCCAAGTCTGTATATATATATATGCCGTTTGTAATATATATACATATATATATTGTTGTGGTTTTGAGCACCCCTCACTTTGTAAATAAATAATCACTTCTTGTAAATATTCCATCATCTAAAAGGTCAAAGGTCGCACCCATAGTTAGGCCATATGCAACACGTAGGACACCATAGGACTGTCAGTTATTTCCTTAGTATGTGTTTCAGATAAGGCTGTGTTCCCAATAGTTGAATCTGCGTTGCATTAATTAAATAAGATAGGCCCCATTCCGTCCATTTTGCCAGTCTCTCTCTCCAAATTGGGTTACGCGCCTCTGCTCGCCAAGCAGCGTTCGCTGCCTCGCTCCAAACGCCATTACGCACGCGGTCAAGCTTGGAGAAGAAGGGGGCGGAGCACCAAGAATGAGGCGTGGCCCTGTCAACGAGCCATTAAGGGCGGAGCCGGTGAGCCCTCGCTATCCAACCAGGGCCGAAGTGAGCTCACTGGTGGGCGTGTCTCTATGAAGCGCGCAATGATTTCAAAGCGCATTATAAAAGCGCAAGCGCGAAGACTGCTTTCAGGACTGCGCGGGGAGAGCTCGAATATCACGGACTGTGTGGGGAGAGCTCGATTATCATGAACTGCGCAGGGGACCGTTGCTATTGAAGGAACTGCGTGGAGACGTCTGATTGTAATGCTATTGAGAGAACTGTGCAGGGGACCGTTGCTATTGAAGGAACTGCGCGGAGACGTCGGATTGTAACATTATCCAGAGGACAGTGCGGAGGCACGCTTATTTCAACGAACTGCGGAGGGAACCATCGTTTGATACGAACTGCCATTTGATACGGACCTTGATTGATCGGGAGAGAGAGAGCGTTCGGCACGCTATACGTACGCGGCATTCCAGCCCCTCGCATATGTAAGGTCCGGTCAACGCCAACGACATGCGAAGCTGCCTGCCGTTCTTCGCCCGCGGACCCTGGGCCTGGACGGAGTCGACCTGCCTGGACCCATCTGCCTGGACACCTTCCTCCCCTACCACTGCCACCCCGTGTGAGTCTGTCTGTTTGTCCGGGGTTGTAAGTAAGACTGTATAGATAAGCCTGCCCTCTGTCCTTTTGCTCTTCTTCTTCTTGTATATTCCTTTCGTTTCCTCTTCTTTTGGTTTTGTACATAATTAATAAACCCACTCTTTGTTCTTCCCTTACTCTGGTTTCCTCTTATTCGATCGCTTTAGTCTTTTCTCGATTGAGTACCTGTGGCACGATTTCGGAACCGCTCAGAATCGGGTTAGTCTTTGTTCACGGCTCGGATCGCGGATTGCTAACCGCTCGGCAATATTCCATCTTATCCGTGGTTCGAGCGGGAGTTATTTCCCTGCTTGCGGTCGGGATTGGTAATTAGGTATTTGGGATGCCAAATTGACCAATCAGCCTACCCAAGACCGACCGGGAGGAGCGTAATAATTTCCAGGATTGGGGGACGGCCAGCTTAAAAGACACGGGGATTAACCCCCCCCCCCTTGATAAGGGGAGCGCCAACCCCCGAATCCACAACAATTGGTGTCTGGGAGTGGGATTGGACCCGAACCAAATTTTGATACCATCTTCAAAAAAAATTGGTCAAAATTTCGAGCGGCCAAATTTTTTATTAAAAACCAAATTAAAATCGTGCCATGGATGATCAAGGCGATCGGATGCCGGTGGGGGAAATAGAAGAAGAATTAGAGGCAACCCAGAACCCCAGGGAACAATTGGGAGAGATGGAAGAGGAAAGCAATGAGGGTGCGGTAGAGGGGGTGGCAGGCACACAAAATGGCGGGGCCTCGCACATGGCCGCGGCAGCCGAGCCCATGGCACCAGTAGACTGGGGCCTATTTGTGACCCACATGATGGCCTTTCTGGTCAAAAGAGAGGATAGCTTCAAGGGAATGGAAAATAGAATGGGTGAGCAATTGAGAAGTAAATTTGAGGGGTTAAGAAGTAAATTGGGAGGATTAGAAAATAAATTTGAGGGGTTAGGAAGTAAATTGTGAGGATTAGAAAATAAATTTGGGGGGTTAGGAAGCAAATTGGAGGGATTTGGAAGCAAATTAGGGGGCCAATTGGAGGACATAAATGGCCAAGCCTGGGAGGTAAATGAGGGGTTAGCGAGGGGCAAAGCTACATATGAGGTAAGACAGATGGGGAGGGACAGAGATCGCATGTTGAGCAAGAAGGTCGCAGTTGTACGCGACGAGGTAACGCGGCTAGAGGAGCGCGGGTTGAGCGACGTTGAGCAAGGCACAGCCGGGTGGACCGGGGTAGAGATCGTGACCCGGGGTATGGGGAAGCCGGCGACCGCCGAAGTAGAGAAAATTTTATTAGCGCAAGCGGTCCTCGAGAAAAAAGAAAATCAAATCGAACAAAGTGGAAATTGGGATTAAGAAGACGCCGGACTTAGAAAAGCACTTGCGGAAGGAAGAGATGGGAATTGTACAAAGTCTGTGCTCACATCGTGATGACGTGCTTGTTAATCCTTATAAAGATTTGCAGGTGCGTGTGGAGAAGAGGATCCCGAAGGTAAGCCGGGCTGTAGATGGTGCTAAAAGATTTTGCGGGAGAGTGTTTGGCGCAAAAATAATTTTCGCACGCTTGGGATCCCAGCGTACCCCGGGCGTGTGTGGAAGGTCCGTGGTGCGCTGTGTAAGTGGAAACGGCGTGCGTGTGCGAGCGGCGCCGGAGCGCGAGTGTGAAAGCGAGGGTGAGTGCACAACAGAGTGTGAAAGCGGGTTGGAAGAGTGTGATACGGAGTGTGACATGGATGAGGAGCGTGTGCGAGAATGTACACCTGGGTTGGTTGAGGAGCGTGTGTGTGAGAGCACACCGGAGCGCGTGATTGGGTGTGCGACGAGGGATTGCACACCCGTGGGTAGGTGTGCGCAAGAAGGTGCACCAGAGAGGTGTGTAACGAAGTCTGTGAGCGAAATGAGGTGCCTGGGTGGTGTGCACGGAGAGAGAGTGCGGTGACGAAATGTGCGGAGTGTATGGAGACACCTGGATGTGTGAGTAGGAAAAGGAACGCGTGGTGTGAGAATCGAGCATCGACGTTGACCGGGGCAGCGGTTAGGCCGACGTTTAGCCGACGCGAGCTCTCAGGGCGCTGTGCGCTTTGTGTGTTGCAGGGACCGGCCGGTATCGTGGCCGCGTCGCTCCTGCACGGAGCACCCTGCACGGTCGGTGCCGCGTTTTGCCAGGCAAGGCGACCGGCCCGGTTCGAGGGGAGGCAGGAGGAGTGGGAGCGGCGCCCCCTTGTGGTGGTGGCGCTCCGGCCGGGCAAGGCTGGGCCATCGCGCTTGGGAGCGCGAGGCCCTGCGTAGGCTTGGTGCTTGGAGTCTTGGCCCGACAAAACCTCCTCCCCTGAATCCGAATGCCGGACGGACCCAACCTGTAGGAGACAAACCACCCAAATTCATTGCTCGGCTTTGCGAAGCCGAGCTTTGATGATGTATTTCCCGCACCGAGAGGCTCAAGCATAGTGGACGATTAATGGTAGCAGTAATGATGGCAAATGGTATATGGTGTAGAGGGATGGTAGATCTACCATCCCTCACATCGTATCTTTGGGTAAAGGAGCTATAGGTTTATGGGGTGGCAGTGGAAACTAGCCCGGGAGGGTTAGGATAAATTATTAGGGACCTAGAGATGACCATAGGTGACTTTAGAATTAAGTAGTGACATTTGTACCTGTAGTGGGGACATACAGTAGGGTAGATGGTTGATAATGACGTGGGATGTGCATAGTTTAATGGGATGACTGGGAAGCACGAGTCTTAGAAGGGCAATAGTTAGCCAGATGATGCTGTGTGCATGAGAATTTTTGTGGTTGAGTTGTGTGAGCACAAAAGGTGTACAAGAAAAGAGGTGTGTGGAATGAATGGTGTGGAGTGGATGGAGTGTGGAATACATAGAGTGGAGTGTATGGTGCGAAGGAGTGGATGGGGGAAGGATGGACCCCTTCACGAACACCCGGGGAGGGTAGTTTAAAAGTAGGTAGAGGGAGTAGGTAAATTGTGGTTGGATATTGACATCTGTGGTGCGGAAGTAGCAGGGTACTGCTTGATTGGTGCATGAGTAAAGTGGAATGGCTGGGCGTGTGGCCTGTTAGTGAGTGTGATTGGTTGAGCACTCCGCCACTGGTACTCTGTCGGCCAGGTGAGGCCGCAGGTAGGCTCTGGGAGCCAGTTAGAGTTCAATGGGGCCCGAGGATCCAGAGAATGACCCGGGTAGCCCGACGCCAGAGAGGGCAGTAGCGGGGTAAGGGAGCCAGAGGGCCTTCCCCAGGTTAGGGTGAGGAGCAGGTAAGCTCGGGTGGCGACGTACAGTGGCGGAGGTGTGCAGGTGAGCGGACCTGCTGGTGAGCCACACGACCCAGCCCTGAAATTGTGCAAGGGCACAGGTATAAAAATCGGGGGAGTGACACCCCAAATTGGAAAGCGCCACAGTATGTTCAATGGGAATTGGTTTTTAGAACCGCATCGTGTCATGATGGCCAATGGTTTGGCAGGGCGAGACCCCGGGTAGAGGTAAAGTGTTAATGTCATTTCGAGTATAGAGAGGAGAAAGTCTCTTCGCACCATCTACGTCCACTCACCAAGGTGATAAGGCTCCACACCATGATTTGCAAATGTTTGGTTAGAATGAAAGACGCATCTTGACTGAGTGTGACATTGTTTGTATTCCATCTCTTCCTCCTTAGGAGGGATTTATGACGGATTTGGTATTAGAGGGAATGGGGGACAAGACGATAGCGACGGATTTGTAAATTGTGTAAATACGGGGTAGGGGCAAGGGTAGAGTAGGTGACATGGGGCGTGACGGACGCTAGGGACGAGCTTTCTCAGCTCACTCTCCCACGCCCTTCATGTTGCATTGCTTTGTATTGATGTGTACCCTTGCGCCCCTGCCCGCTGATCTGCTTGTCCTTCCTTCCCCACTCACGGACCATTGTTCTTTTGTGCCCAGGGGGGTGGCAGGAGGGGGGGGGGGGTGTGCAGGTGACCACAGTTTTCCCACAAAAGACAGGTCCTGGGTTGTAGTTGTAGATAATCAAAATAGTAGTGTTTTTGTAAATAATGCTCCCCATCGGTTACATGTGTAGTTTCAAAATAATTACGCAATTCGGTTAGTCTGTGGGCATGAGTCTGTTAGGTAGAATGCAACGCAGCAGGTGGGACATATTTAGTGTTAAAACTGTCGCACTCAGGGTGAGGTTAAAAGTAGAGGGTAACCACACCTAAGTGTCACACTAAGTTAAAGTTGTTTCGGCCCGGGACGGGCCTGGAGGAAAGGAGAGTGCAGTGTTGCGGTTTTTCGAACCCTCACTTTTGTAAATAAATAATAACTCTTGCAAATATCCCATCATTTAATAAGGTCAAAGGTCGCACCCATAGATAGGCCATATGCAACACGTAGGACACCATAGGACTTTCCAGTTATTTCCTTAATATGTGTTTCAGATAAGGCTGTGTACCCAATAGTTGAATCTGCGTTGCATTAATTAAATAAGATAGGCCCCATTCCGTCCATTTTGCCAGTCTCTCTCTCCAAATTGGGTTACGCGCCTCTGCTCGCCCAGCAGCGTTCGCTGCCTCGCT